>NC_140581.1:382087448-382736198 GCF_964204655.1 Triturus cristatus | reverse complement strand
GTATCCCTTGGCCTCTCCGTTCCCCACGGCAGCCACAACACGCTATAAGTTCAGAGTCCCCGTAATAGAACATCAAGTGATATACGGTACAACCAAGCTGTCCGGCGTCTCTATATGTTCCAGTTTCACGAGTACATAAAATGTAGGCCTAGTTACTCAACGTCACTTAGCTGGTCGTGCGGCGGTGTCCCCTGCCCGGAACGTTTGTCTCTCAGCGTCCGCTCCGCCTGCCTCGCAAATTTGAGTGCTTCCGTCGCAGCCGCGAAGACCATCGGTTTCCCCCCGTGGTGGACCCGTAACTTAGCAGGATATAACATCGCATATTTTGTCCCCACTTTCTGGAAGATCCGCTTCGCCGGGAGGAATTCACGCCTGGCGGCCTGCACAGCCTGAGTGAAGTCGGGAAATAGTGATATCGCCATGTTTTGGAATGTAAGCTCACCTCTTTCACGTGCCAGCCGTAGGATCGTGTCTCTGTCTCGATAGTTGAGGATCCTGGCAAGGATCGGGCGCGGCGGCGCCCCCGGCACCGGCCTCGGTCCCAGAGTGCGATGTGCCCTCTCAACCAGGAACATGGCCGACAGGGCCTCACCAAACAGGTCGCGGAACATCCCTTCAACGAAGTGCTCCATATTGCCAATGTTCGTGGATTCCGCAATACCAATAATTCTCACGTTATTTCTGCGAGAGCGGGCTTCCAAATCTTCGTTGCGACACTTTATCACCTCCAGGACCTTGTCCATGCGCAGCAGCTGCTCCCGGGTATCACCGTTACTCTCTTCGCAGTCGGCAACCCGCGCCTCTACCGCCGCCAGTCGCTCTTCATGTTGATCCACCTTGTGCGATATTCCGTCCAGTCGCCGGGCCATGGAGTCCAACTTGCCATCTATCTCCTTTAGGCAGCCCTTCAGCTCCCGAAACATGCTCTTGACATCTTCGGCGTCCTGCGTCGGCGCCAGCTGCGTTTCAGGGACCACCGTCTGGGACGCTGGGTCAGTTTCAGTGTCCTGAGCCATGTGCTTCCCAAACTGGAGCTTCCTCTGCTTAGCATCCGTCTTCCCCATGGCGCAGCAAAGGGGTCACCCCATCAGAGTCTCAGCGGGAGGGTGGGTAGGAAAAAGGGGCCCAACAGAGTATGCACAGGCCTCCTTGTCCGGACAAAGTCACGGGCCCACCATGCCTAATCTGCTCCCTCCCAAGGCCGCCCGGCCGCCTTCGCCGCCAGCGGGAATCTTCAACGCACAGTCGGGCCCAGCAGGCCTGCAGCTCTCACCAAGCGCGGGTCCACGGCCGGGACAGGCCCTCCAAATGGGCACACAGCTAGTGACCAGCAGTTGGGGCGACCGTACAGCAGGCACACACTCCGCAGTCCTTGGATCCCCGTAGTTCGATATTTATGCACCGGGCGGAGGCAGAAGGAAGGCGCACTTCACTACCCGGGGCACCGTCGAGGGTAGCAGGATCGACGTCGCTCCCGCAGCCCCAGGGCCGTCCAGTCAGTGCTCGCGTAGATTTTCAGGAGGCGGGGAGATCGCCGCAGATTAGGGCCCCCCGGGCCGTCCGGGGCGCCAGGGACAGCAGGATTCGTCCCCCTCCGGCAGCCGCGGCCTTTCCACGTCCTGTTCCGGCCCGCTACACGGGACTTGCGTAGCTGGGATCCCCGGCCGGGAGTCAGGAGAGCCGCCGCCTGGGCATCAAGGGAACACCGCTCCGGATCGCCGCCACCGATTTCGGTCCGGATTGCAGGGATCGATGCCTCTACGTCCGGGCACCCTCCGCCTCAGCTTTGTCGGGACAGGATGTCGGCGTAATACGGATGAACTGACGGATTTAGGCGTTCGGCCGGCAGAGCCCCTGTTACACGGCGGCCATCTTGCAGCTCGGCTCGGCCACGCCCCCCCCAAACGCAGGGACATTAAACTAACTTTGACTAGTTGACTCTTCATGTTCTAAGTGGAAATACCTAGAGAGTCCATCTGCATTGGCATGGTTACTCCCAGGTCTATGTTCCACTGTAAATTATATCCCCTGTAGGGAAATGGACCAGCAGTTTGGGGTTTTCACCCTTCATTTGTTTCAACCATAGGAGGGGGGGCTTATGGTCTGTCTGAAAAATGAAGTGAGTAGCAAACCAGTATGGCCTCAACTGCTTCAGAGCCCAAACCACAGAAAAGGCCTCCCTCTCAATGGCTGACCAACATTTCTCTCTAGGGGTCAGCCTTCTGCTTATGAAAGCTACTGGCTGATCCTGACCTTCATCATTCAATTGTGACAGTACAGCCCCTACCCCCAATTCAGATGCATCTGTTTGGACAATGAACTTCTTGGAGTAGTCAGGACTCTGCAGAATGGGAGCAGTGCACATTGCCTGCTTCAGGTCATCAAATGCCTTTTGACAGCAAGCTGTCCACTGAACCTTTTTGGGCATTTTTTAGACGTTAAGTCATTCAGGGGTGTCACTATTGATCCATACCCCTTGACAAATCTCCTATAGTACGCAGTCAGGCCTAAGAAGGCTCTCACCTGAGTCTGGGTAGTTGGAGCAACCCAGTCCATTATGGTCTGCATTTTGCTCTGTAGTGGTTGAACCTGGCCTACACCTATAAGGTGGCCCAGGTACACAGCCTGACTCTGCCCTATCTGGCACTTAGTAGCCTTGATAGTGAGGACTGCCCTTTGCAGGGCCTCTAAAACATTCCTCAGGTGGACGTGATTATCCTCCTAGGTGGAGCTAAAGACAGCAATATCATCTAGATATGCTGCACTATAGCCAGGCCTTTAAGGACTTGATTCACCAACCTTTGGAAAGTGGCAGGTTCATTCTTCAAACCAAAGGGCATTACTATAAACTGATAGTGCCCACTAGGGGTAGAAAATGCTGTCTTTGGCTTTGCATCATGAGCTAGTCTGATCTGCCAGTAGCCAGCTGTCAGGTCAAATGTGCTTAGAAACTTGGCTGAGGCCAAAGTATCTATTAGCTCATCTGCCCTGGGGATGGGATGGGCATCAGTCCTAGTGGCTGCATTGAGACCCCTGTAGTCTACACAAAACCTAATTTCTCTTTTGCCATCTGTGGTGCGAGGTTTAGGTACCAGGACTACTGGACTAGCCCAAGGGCTAACTGAGGGTTCAATCACACCCAAATCCAACATCGTTTGGACTTCTGTCCTTATACAGTCCCTGACATGGTCAGGTTGCCTGTAGATCCTATTCTTCACAGGTAGACTGTCCCCAGGGTCCACTTTATGAGTGCACCAGGTGGTCTGACTTGGAGTCAGAGAAAACATATGTGTGAACTGGCTGAGAAGTCTTCTGCAGTCAGTTTGTTGCTGGGCAGAGAGGCTGCCTGCCAAGGCTGCACCATCAACTGACCCATCATCAGGGTTCTGAGAAAGCAGGTCAAGGAGTGGGTCACTCTCTTCCTCCTGTCCTTCATCAGTAGCCATGATCAAGCCCATGTCTGCCCTGTCAATATATGGTTTTAGTCTGTTGACATGAAGTGCCCTGTGGGGACTCCTAGGGGTTCAAAGGTCTACCAAGTAGGTAACCTCCCCTTTCTGTTTAACAATTGTATGGGGGCCACTCCATTTGTCCTGGAGGGCTGCTGGGCCACAGGCTCCAACACCCACACTTTCTGCCCTGGCTGGTAAACAGTCAGTACAGCCTTTTGGTCATGCCAGGCTTTTTGCAGTTCCTGGCTAGCCTCAAGGTTTTTAGATGCCTTTTTCATGTACTCAGCCATCCTGGAGCGGAGACCAAGTACATAGTCCACTATGTATAGTTTTGGGGGCTTGAGAGGTAACTCCCATCCTTCCTTCACCAAACACAATGGACCCCTGACAGGGTGACCAAACACAAGTTCAAAAGGGCTGTAGCCAACCCCCTTTTGAGGCACCTCACTGTATGCAAATAAAATGCAAGGCAAGAGTATGTCCCATCTTCGCCTAAGCTTTTCTGGGAGTCCTTTAATCATGCCCTTTAAGGTTTTGTTGAACCTTTCAACTAAACCATTGCATTGTGGGTGATAGGGTCTGGTGAATTTGTAGTTCACTCCACACTCCTTCCACATAGCAGTCAAGTAACTAGACATGAAGTTTGCATCCCTGTCAGATACTACCTCCTTAGGAAAGCCTACTCTTGAGAACACACTCAAGAGAGCTCTTGCCACCACAGGTGCTGTAGTGGTCCTTAGGGAAATTGCCTCTGGGCACCTGGTGGCATGATCCACCACCACCACCAGTATAAATCTGTGCCCAGATGCTGTTTGAAGATCCATTGGACCAACAATGTCAATCTCAACCCTCTCAAAGGGAACCCCCACCAAAGGTAGTGGTATCAGGGGGTCCTTTGTAGTGCCACCTGCTTTGCCACTGGCTTGGCTGGTTACACAGGAGCGACAGAACTCCTTAGTGTCTTCAGACATGTGGGGCCAGTAAAAGTGAGGGACAATTCTGTCCCAAGTCTTGTTCTGGCCCAGGTGTCCTGCTAGGGGACTATCATGGGCTAGTGTTAATAGGAAGCACCTAAACTTCAGAGGTATAACCAACCTCCTGGATGCACCAGACTTGGGGTCTCTACTCTCTGAGTAAAGGAGTCCATCATCCCAATAAACTTTATGGGTGCCACTAGCATTCCCAGCAGCCTCATCAGCAGCTTGCTTTCTGAGAGGTTCAAGAGAGGGGCAGCTTTTCTGCTCCTGGCTCAGATCAGACCTGGAAGGGCCCCCTGTCCCTAAGAACTCAACCTGGTCAGGTTCAAGCTCCTCTGGGACACTTCCTTCTTCAGGCTCAAGATCATCTCCCTGAGGAGACTGATCAGCATTCTGAGTCAGGTGGGAAGGCTCTGCCTCAACCTTACTAGTCCTCCTCTTGTGAGGCACCTGGTCCATCATTCCAGAATCCAGGGCCTGCCCAGCTTTAGACATTTTGGCCTGTGACCTAGTCACAGCAAAGACATGAGCAGGGATCCCTAACATTTCTGCATGTGAACTTTGCTCCACTTCAGCCCGAGTTGAAGTCTCTAGATCATTCAACCTCACTAATTATCGCCCCATTTCCCTCCTTCCTTACTTGAGCAAGATCTTGGAAGCCCATGTTATGCAATGCCTTAGCTCCTTTATTGAACTCTCGTCTTTTCTTGACCCCCAACAGGCCGGTTTTAGGCCTGCACATTCTACTGAGCTGGTCATACTTGCTGTTATGAATGAGCTCTGTAGGGGGGCCGATAACAATCTCTCCCAAGCCCTCGTCCTTTTGGATCTCTCGGCCGCCTTTGACACGGTCGATCATAAACTTTTGATCGACCGTGACCGTGACCGTGGGATGCGGGCATTCAGGGCACGGCCTTAAAATGGATCTCCTCTTTTTTGGGGAACCGTTCGCAGGCCGTTCGCCTTGACGCCTTCTCCGCCAAAAGGACCACTCTAACCTGCGGTGTGCCACAGGGCTCTTCTCTCTCCCCTCTTTTATTCAATCTGTACATGGTTCCTTTAATCCACTCTCTTTGCAACTTTGAGGTAGTCTGCTTCAATTATGCGGACGACCTTCAACTTGTGTTCAACATCAACCCCTCCCGCACGTCTATTTCTAGCTTTCAGGCCACTCTATGTTTCATCAGGGACTGGATGAACGCCAGCCAACTCAAGCTCAATCCAGATAAGACCGAGCTGGTTTTGACCGGCTCTTGCAATCCCTGGAACAATAATTTCTGGCCCCCCTCGTTAGGAAATCCTCCTTCACCTACCAAGTCAGTTAAAAGCCTTGGAGTAATAATCAGTAATGACTTGTCCATGAGTTACATCCTCATGCTTTTTCCATCTCCGCAGAATTCGCAAGATCTCAAGATTTCTCACCATCGAGGCCCTCACTGTGGTTCTTATGGCCTTAGTCATTTCTCGGATAGATTATGCCAACTCCCTCTATGTTGGCATTCCTGTCTATCAACTCCATCGCCTTCAACTGGTCCAGAATCAGGCTGCGCGACTCATTGTTCATCAACCACGCACTCAACACGTCCGCCCCTTGCTAAAACATCTTCATTGGCTTCCAGTAGCCAAATGCTGCTTGTTTAAATTGGGCTGTACTATTTCTAAAACCCTAGCAGGTCGGGGGCCTGCTTTCATCTCCTCCTTAACCTCTCGTTACACCCCGACTCGTGCTCTTCGTTTGTCTCATGCCAACTTTCTCACCACCTTTCGCTTTAACCGGAAAAAACACGGCGGACTCAGTTTTTTCTTTTTGGCACCTCAAATGTGGAATTCCCTTCCCTTGGAACTTAGACTTGAAACATCTCTGCCACACTTCAGATCCCTCCTCAAAACCCTTTTATTCACGCAAGCTTACTAATAACCTCCTGATTTAGTACGACATTGCTGTAGCACCATGAAACCGCTGGGTGTACGTGCGCTTTATAAATAAATTTAACATAACATAACATAACATTGCCAAGCAAGCACTGTACTGGTAGGTCTGCACTTACCACAACCTTCTTAAGGCCAGTTACCCCTCCCCAGGAGAAGTTAACAACTGCCAGAGAATGGTCTGTTCTGACATTTCTAGCATTGGTCACTTGGTACATTTCACCAAGTATAATCTGCCCAGGATCCACAAGATCTTTTGCCACCATTGTGACACTTGCTCCTGTGTCCCTGAATGCCCAAGCTTCTACTCCATGTATCAAAGGCTATTGTCTGTATTTGCCCAGATTACTGGGACTCACAAAGGGGGACATACCCATGCCCCCATTACTGACAAGCACAGCCTGAGTTGGAACTCTGACTAGGCCAGAGTCTATCTCAGAACCCAGGGTCAACCCTACTACACCCTTATTCTGAACTTTGCCACCACCTATTGTAGCTGTACTAGGGGGAACAGTTGCCTTAGGGGCAATGGTGGCTGGAGTAGATTCTTTGGACTTGGTGCAGTCACTTGTCCAGTGAGTTTTCTATTTACAGATTTTGCACCAAAGTTTCTTTTGGCCTTTTCCCTTGTTTGACTGTGACTCCCCATTAGAAGAAGATTTTTGGGGCCCTTGAGAAGACTTCTGCTCTTTACCCTTGTCCCCACCCTTGTCAGAGTTCTTAGAATCCTGCTTCTTTGGGTCACCACCTTAGTTCCGTACCTTCTGCCTCACCCTGGTTCTGGCCCATTTGTCTGCCTTCTTTCCCAATTCTTGGGGAGAGGTCAAATCAGAGTCCACCAGGTACTGGTACAAATGCTGATTTTGACAGTTATTAAGAATCTGCTCCCTCATTATCAGATTGTACAATCCTATGAACTCACACACTTTACTGCCCAGCAACCAACCTTCCAGAGCCTTAGCAGCACAGTCAACAAAGTCAACCCAGTCTAGATTTTGTGCTTTTTGGGTATCTCTGAACTTAAACCTGTATTGTTCAGTGGTTAGGCCAAACCCATCTATTAGTGCACTTTTCAAGACTTTGTAATCATCAGCATCCTCTTCTCTTACAGTGAGGAGCTTATCTCTACCTTTGTCTGCAAAGGAGAGCCATAAGATTGCTGCCCACTCACTTTGAGGGACCTTCTGTACTTTACAGGCCCTCTCCAAGGCAGTTATCCATCTGTGGATGTCATCCCCACTCTGGTAGGGAGGGACAATCTTACTTAGGTTTCTATGGTCATAAGACCTTTCCCTATCTCTAGGGAAATTGCTGCCACCAAGGGACTCCAGTCCCTCCTTTTTAGGTCTCGCTGAGCCCAGCGAATGCGCTGGCTCGAAGAGACATTTTGTATGTGGGCTCCAAAAAGTGCTACCAGGCCAGCCTAGAGCAACAGTGCATGTGCGCGGGCGCGCGCGCCGCGCTTACTTTCACTTTCGCGGCCGCACGGCCGCTTTGATCGCGATCGCGATCACTTTCACTTTTGCGGCCGTTTTGCTGCACAGACCCAGCCTCCTTAAAACTAAAGCAGTAAAGCCCTGTCGGACCTCGATTCATGGTTGAACAGGTGGGCAGAGAGCGCATGCTTGTCATAGCCTCAACACGGGGCATATGTACAGAGGCAGAGCTCTACCATCTCTGCAAGCTATAGCATGAAGTGAACATTTGCACCCCAGACCACTGCACCCAATATCATCACCTCGCATTGTGCAGTTTAGGGATTTTAAATTAGCTGTACCTTCTTATGATTCTCCTCGTAACGTTTTTGCCTTATAACGGGAGCGTTTTAGACCATTCCAAGATGGCGCTGCTGCTCCGCTTCCCTGTCCTATTTTAGACTCTGTCACACATCATGTGACCATGAATAGTTTTTGCGTTATTTTGGAGCACTGTCTTTATAAACTGTCACTCAGCGTGTGCCGCCATCGACTTCGCTGGGTTACTTCTTGTTTGAAGGGTCTCTGGGATGGGTCATGGGTGGAGTTCCCACCATATGTTAGCAGTCAGCACTCCGGGCAGAGGCGTGAGCCCAACATCCTTCATCATCCGGAACATTCGCACCCAAGCCGACGATGCTAGCGACTCCCTCTTTATTGCAAGAAAGCTCTGCCAGGCTTCGTAAGCTCTGTGTTACCCCATCTCTGTGCGGAGTCTGTGTACGCCAAAGGGATCGCTGCTAGTATCACATCCAAGGCCTGCACTTTGTAGCCATCCTTGCTACGAGTGTAAAATGGGCACTATGCGTTTCTGTCAGTGCTTTGTGTACCCACCATAAGCACCCATCAGGCTACCACCATTCTCACTATCCCTAGCACAAAACATACTTCAAAGCACTCTGAACTTCACTACTTCCTTTAATTGACCCTCTCAGGGGATTCCTCTTAAGGGTAGTGTCCCCTTTCAAAGACCTGCGCACTTCTTTCTGTAGCTTATCTGTTCCCTTTGAGCACCTGCGGTGTTGGTTGGAGTCTCAATTAAAAATATCAAGCAGAACAGTGACAGAGTCCAAAGGTGACACCATCTGCTCTAGACTCGGAAAACTTTGTGCTCCTACTCTCTGTAGCTTCCCTTTGAACTTCTCCCTCCGTCCGCATAGCCCATGATAGTTCGCATTTTTTATTCTATAATTCATGTTGGTTCAGTTTGCCCACTCCGATATGCTCCCACTTTCTGTTTAATAGTTTTAACTATACCCAGTATGCACTCTGATATCATATTTCCTCTTCTTTCTAAGGCAATACTTGCTGCATGCAATACAATCGTGGATAAGCACGCTAAGTATTGTAAACGGCAATGCCTTTTATTTATGTTTTCAAAACATGCAAGTGGTGTTCATGCACCGCTTGCAGGTTTTCAGAACACATAATTAGAAGGCATTGCCATTTATAATGCCAATAGCTCAAGCTCTCACAAATGCGAGACCTATTGCATTGCAAATGCTTGTTACTAGCTCTGTAGAGCTCTAGAGCTTCCCTATCTAGGGCCATCTGCTGCTTTCTGAGGTTGAACGTATCTTGCTCATACTTCAGCAGTCTCTCTCTCCTCTCCTGGGAGGTTTCCCTCCCTCTGTGAGAAGAGATAGACGTCCCTACAGATGAGTTAGATTGGGCAGATGCCCTTGAGAGAGACCTATCCCTTCTAGCCCTACTTTCAACTCTTCCTGGAGGAACAAAGAGGGGAGCATTATTGTCATCCTCATCATCCTCATCCAGGGGAGCTGGGTTCACCAGATCTTGATCATTGTAATCAGTCTGCTCAGCATTAGAGGTGGGGTCAGGGGAATTTCTACCCCTAGACCCACCCTCAGCTGCTGCCCCACCAACTCTGCCTACCCCATCAGGCCCTCTAGGCCCCGAGATATCATCCAGCTTAAGTATCTTTATGAGATACTGGGTGGTTGGGCTTTTGCCTGTCTTCAGCTTCCTAATGGAACATAAGGCCCTAAGCTGTGCAAAGGAGAGATCCTCATATTTATAGGGTAGAAGCCCACTGGCTTCTGGCAGGGACCCACTGGTTCCTGGCTGATTAGACATTACTAATGTGGTGTGGTGTATTGCACTACCTACACTAGTGTGGCCTACTAAACTCTCTTGAGTTGTAGAAAGGGTGTGCTATCCCTTAACACACAACTCTAAGTTCAGTAGAATTTACTGTAACTAAACTTGATATATGTACCTCAGGCACCTTTAGTGGGGCATATCAGAAACAACCGGCGATAATTATCGCTAAGCGCACTTAGCGCTAGGATAATTATCGCCGGCTAGCATGGATTTTTATCGCTGAGATAGCGTGCTATTTGCAACGCTTATCTCAAAAGCGATAAAAATCCTCACGCTAACTGCCTAACGTGAGATTATCACTGGAAACCCAGCGATAATCTCACGCAATGTGGCGTTAGCTTGATGATAGGGACTCACAAACTTAGCCATGATATCCACCTTCCATAGGATATCATGGCTAAGTCAGTCCTGAAGCAGGCGTAAGGAAAGTAGCGATAACAGGGGTTATCGCTACTTTTCTTGCCGCTATACTTCATAGCGTGGGGCTTGATGATAGGAGAAATGTCGCTCAGTGACATTTCTCCTGTCATGTCAGGTCAGGATTGCCCACTTTGCATCTCATTAGAGATGCAAAGCTGGGCGTTAGGAATTCCTACGCTAACACAAGTTTTCACGCGTTAGCGCGAGCTTTGCTAATTAGGCGATAAAATTATTATATATATAATTCTATCGCCTCGCCTTGCTGATATGCCCCTAAGTTCAGTAGAACTTACTGTATACTAAACTTGATATTATATGTACCTAAGGTACCTTTAGTGGTTTTCAGTTGATCAATTCAATTGAGATTATCTGGCAAAACAATAGCAAGCTGGAATCCCAAACGCTGCACACCAATGTGAGAAGTTGGCCTGATATATGCTGTCCACTAGTTATAGTGGGCACCCTGTATCAGTCCAAACAACCCCTTATGGTGAATAGGTTAAAGACAACCTTTATTGAAAGCTATCCTAGTGGTAGCTATGGAGAGCAGCCTTCAGGCTAAGTCTTGAAGGAATGTAAAGCAGCTTGTTTTACCAGTCTATAATCTCTTGAATGACCAAATGAAAGGACAACCACACCAGGTATATATTTAAAATATATGTATTTAATATAAAACACACCCATCTGTCAACCTGGCAAGTGCACCCACATGCCAGGACCTAATCTTCCCTTCTTACATGTAAGCCACTCCTAAGGTAGGCCTAAGGTACCCCTGTGGGTAGGGTGCTGTGTATGTTAAAAGTAGGACATGTCATGTACTGGTGTGTGCGAGACATGTCCTGGTAGTGAATTATAGTGTATTTCATTTTTCACTATGGCAAGGCTATCAGTCCCATAGGATAGCATGGAAGTTTACTTATAACATCTTATAAGAAGAACTTCTCATTGGGACAAGATGGGAAATTGGAGTTTAGTATACCTGGATTCAGAAAGTAGAAATGCATCTTTTAGTGAAGATGATTTTTATGTTTTATGTTTGAAAAATCACTGTGAGAAGTTGGCCTGATATATGCTGTCCACTAGTTATAATGGGCACCCTGTATCAGTCCAAACAACCCCTTATGGTGAATAGGTTAAAGACAATCTTTATTGAAAGATATCCTAGTGGTAGCTATGGAGAGCAGCCTTCAGGCTAAGTCTTGAAGGAATGTAAAGCAGCTTGTTTTACCAGTCTATAATCTCTTGAATGACCAAATGAAAGGACAACCACACCAGGTATATATTTAAAATATATGTATTTAAGATAAAACACACCCCTCTAGTCTCTTTATGAGACTGGAGTTCAAAGTACTTAATTAGCAAGTTAGCAATCAACAGTAATAGCACAAATACACGTTTGGGCCCTAGGGGCGTACCAAACCATATATCAATAAAGTGGTATAAGAACCACGACTGAACTAGACACAAGGCCTAGAGCCTGTAGAATCACTGGGACCCCAAGGAACCACCCAAGGTATTGACGCAGGGGACCCACGGGGGCCGTGTGCAGTGCGTAAATACAACCGCGGGTCCCCGTTAGCTACTATGGGCAATGTCGCGGTTGGAAATTTAAAGATTAGAGACACTTAGAATCAAGCCAGGACCAAACCCTTTTGGACTTAGGAAGTTCTAGGACTAGCACCCACGGGAGCACCGGAGTACTCGTGTTACCTTACCTAGGGAAGCCGGGTGCATAGGTGTCTTTTGGTGTTGGGTCGCGACGTCGATTTCAATGGAAGCTGGCGAAGAAGTCCTGCTGCCTTGGAGAGGAAAAGTGTCTGAAGCAATCCAAGCCTGGATCTAGGAAGGAAGCAGCCTGAAAGCAGAGGGGTACAGAGTCTGGATCTCTTACCAGTGACCAAGGGCAGGATTGACCAATACCCACAGATGTTGGGTGCTTCAGGTGAGTTGATGGGTGTCTTGACTCTTCAGCCACGAAGTCCAGGAGGCGCCGATGATGACCAGGAGCTGGATTCAAACTGTCTCACAAAGTTTGTTGGGTGCTGCAGTGTCAGTGACCAGATTGCACCCAACAAGCATTGGCAACAGCAAGTCACTGGGAATCAGAGAACGGACTGCGGTGCAGACCAGCAAGGTCTGGGGGACTCACCCAGCGAGGGTAAGTTGGTGCACTTCTGGAGCAACCAGGAAAGCCCATTCAGAAGAGGAGTTGCGTTTGTGGGGACCTACTAGCCAACGGGCTAGTGATCGCGAAGGAGCCTCGAGCGGTCGCACTGGAAACTGGCCCACGGATCATTTATGAAGTGGAGGCCAGAAATCTTCGGTACAGGAGATGCTCAAGGCTCCGGCTATTCGGAGCCCAAAGCACAACTTCGAGGGAGACCAGGAAGATTTATTTATTTATTTATTTATTTTGTACATTTATAGAGCGCTCTGATACCCGGAGGTGTCCTGGCGCTAGAAAGATAGACTGGTGTGTTGCAGCGTGCTTACTGAGTGAAGAGCCATGTTTTTAGACCTTTTCTGAAGGCCATCAGATTCTGGATTTGTCTAAGCGCAAGTGGAAGTTTATTCCAGGCCTCTGCGGCCCCAAGAGAAAAACTCCTGAACAGAAGATGATGTTGCTGCAAAAGTTCACGGTGTACAGGGGTCATGGTTCCACTTCACCAACGATAGCCACGGGCCTCAGCTTTGCTGTGGTCTCAGGGTAACCTCGGAGAAGTCTGGAAATCTACCTCTGTTGATGCAGAGACTTCAGCGTCCGGCGGGAGATTCAGAATTGCAGACCGGACAGTTGCTTCTTTAGTGCCTGCCAAGCAGGGGAGTCACTCCTTGACCCCAAGGGAGATTTCTTCAGTCTTCTAAGCAAAGTAGATCATTGAAGGTCCAGGATATATGTTGCAGAGTTTCATCCAGGGTAATCTAAAGTCGCAAGGACTGGGTTCCCATACTTATACTAAGTTTGGGGGTTGGACATACTCTAGGGACCCACCTATGGGAGGGTTTGGAAAGAGGGGTGGTTACACCCATTTCCTTTGTCCAGTTTTGCACCAGAGCAGGAGCAGGTAGCCCTGCAACCGGTTTGAACTGGACTATGCACAGGGACACCAAGTGTGCCCCCAGTGCAGGACTTCGAAGCACCAGAGAGTGCTCCCGCCCAGCCCCAGTACACATCTGACTGTCTGGGGAGGTGGTTACACCTCCCTGGGACAGGAAACCTATTGTCCAGGCCTCCCCTGCCGGAGTTTTGGTCAGCAGCAGGAGGCCAGACCCGTGCCTGTGGCAGAGGCATCCGTTTTGTGATGCCAGGGCTGTAGAAAGTCCTACCGGGTTAGACCAGTGTGAACATGTCTCTCCCTCTAGAAGGGTGGAATGCTACCCCCGCAGCCAGAACTGGCGGGGGGGGTAGTATTCCAAAGCGTTTGACTCCAAACACAACATGTTTCCGTGCAGCCATCCCAAAGATAGCCTTTACCGCGAGGTTATAATGCACTTAAGAGTATATGGTCAGGCTGCACCACAAACAGCATCAGAGAAAGTACTCCGAATGCTGCAGAGGGGCTCTGCTCATGCAGGGGCACCCCTCACATAAAAACCAAGCACTCTGCCTTCAGGATTGTTAAGGCCTGCCATCGGAGTGACTTATAGGTTTTATATGTGAGTGCAATGGTAGTGATATAGGTAGCCTATACCACTGTAAGGGGTTCATGCAGCACCTTACCCAGGCTGCAGTAGCAGACCTGTGGTGTCATTTTGGAGTGCTTCCCAGGGGTTGCATAATACATGCTTCAGCCCCTGGTAGGCCTCTGAGGTACCTATGCCCTCTGAGGTACCTATGCCCTAGGTACATAGTATACCATATACTAGGGGCTTATAAGGCACCCCAGAATCCAATTAGATATGTACCTAATGTACATGAAACCATTTTAGAGAGGAAGCAGCTAGGCTGGGGTCCTGATTGGTAGGGCCACAGCCAGACTAAGGTCGAAAAACAGCGAAACACCAGCAAAAAGTGGGGGTACCCATGTGAAGCAGATCCTACTCTCCTACAATCACTTTTAGGAGTAGGTATTTTCTTGCTTAGCCATCCTATTTGCCTCTGCTGGTCTGTGTATTGACTGTCTGTCTTTGGGGTGACAAGGGCTGGGGATATGCCTTCTCTCAGACAGTCATTGGGGGGTTGAGGAGTGTCCTGCCTTTCCTGAATGAGTCAGTGCTGGGCTGAATAGAACTGGGCTGCATTCAGAGTACTGGGAGGAGGTTTCACTAGCACATGAATAGACCTATGCTGCATTCAGAGTAGTGGGAGGAGTTTTCACTAGCACCTGAATAGGCCTGGTCTGCATTTAGAGGGGTAGGCGGAGATTTCCCTTGCACTTGAAGAGGCCCTGTCTGCCTTAGACAATGCTATCTCCACCTACTGCCAGGAAACTGGGCCAGAGATGACAGAACTGGTTTTGGTTGAGCACAGAGCCTCTCTTCACCATGAGAACAAAGGAATTTGCTGTATAAATATTGGGGCCCAGACCCTGGTATTTCGGATTACTGCTGAACTAAGGAACCTGCCAGGAAGAAGGGCTGGAAAAGCGGTCAGGAGGAACTGCCACTTTGCTGCATGTTCTGCTGTGTTGGCCTGCTGTTTTCTGCTTCTGTCTGGAGCAGGGTAAGGACTAGAGTGTACTTTCATCATCCAGCTGTTAGAGTTTTCTCCAAGAGCTTGAAGTAGAGTGTGCCGCCTGTTGGAGGTCTCAGGGATACAAAAGACTTCAGAGAGAACTCTTTTGGGACCAAGAAGACTGCCAAGAAGAAGAGCTGGAGAAGCTGTGAGGAGGAACTGCCACTTTGCTGGCTGCTTTGCTGTGTTGTTCTGCAGTGGCTGCTTTTGTCATGGGCAGTGAAAGGACTTGCCAAAACTTTCTACAACTACTTTGTGTGAGTTTCTCCAAGGGCTTGAGGGCGAGCTTGCCCCCTGTTCAAAAAGCTTCAGGAACAGCAAAGACTTCGAGTTCATCTGTTACCAGCACTGGGGAGTGTGTGTTTTGTGCTGCAAAAGAAGAAAAAGCAACCATACACCATCAATTACGCCTTGGCCGACTCCGTGTCCTGAAGGCACCGCAGAGGGCACTGCCACACTTTGCACCACAACTCTGGTCTTAACGACGATGTCACCCGACGCTGCACCGAGCTGCTGCTTGCACTGCGACCACCTCACTCCGCACCGCCTCGCTTCACGCCATCACCCTGGTATCATCGACAACGTTGTTCCACATCAACACCGACGCCGCTGCTTGCACCTTGAATCAAGGGCACCGCTCATCAGCAACAGGATGCACCGCCCTCATCCCGCACCTCAGCCATGGCCTGCCGGTGCCATCAACTCCAGTTTGTCAGCTGATGACAGCGCTTCAGCAATGACGATGTCATTACTTGCACCGTGACCTGCCAGCACTGCGATGAGCACTGCATCACTTCGTACCGCATCACTTCACACCGCAGCCCTGGTCTCACTGATGTCGCTGGATGACTGTCACAGTGCCGCTGCCTGCACCGTGACCTGAGGTCACTGCACTACGCACTGTAGCCCCGACTGCAACTGTGAGGAGTTCGATTTGCACCGCGATGACTCCTGCACCAACCCGCGGAACCAACACCTTCAGACGCCGGCTCTTAGGGGCTCATTGAGAGGTCGCCAACTCCCTGCATTTTTAAAAGGTATTGTTTTACGGGTTTTCCCGACACAGTGACTGGCCTGTGATACTGCGGTCAGCCAGAACTGTTTGGATTTGTTCTCAATGCCGTGATAGCCCCAGACAGAGCTATCAACTTCAAGGAACTATATTTTAAGTCTATTCTTGATTATTGAGACTTCTGAGAACTGTATGGTGGATTTGCATCATTTATGGTCTTGTTTTGCATATATAAAAAATATTGGATGTTTTCTAAACTGGTGTTTTGTCCTTTTGTAGTGTTTTCACTGTGTCACTGTTGGTTATGTGCAAATGTTTTACACACTGCCTCTGACATAAGCCTGAGTGCTCGTGCCAAGCTACCAAGCGGGTGAGCAGGGGTTGTTTTAGGAGCGTATCCCCCTTACCCTGATTAAGAAGAAGGGTCCCTACATGGACAAAGGTGCAAACCATTGCCAACTAGAGATCCCCATTTCTAACACCTGCATTGCTTGAAATAATAGAAATTATGTTCCTCTGTGTATTCACTAAACAAACAATGATACACTGATAAATACACGTTCATACTTTAAATGGATCATTGTTAATGTAACCGCCATGGAACAGAAGGTGCCTGAGATTCTCCACTTTTCTAGGAGCAGAGGCAATATGTTTTGTTTTCTTATAGTAGACCATCCAGGCACCTTCACAGCCCAAACTGAAAACTGCCTTAATGATATTTTCATAAAGTTATATTGACAGTGGCATTATGGAATGACCCTAAGATATATCGAAGCCTCTATTTGCAATCTCCACATATACTTTTGTGGAGGGTCTAATATTTTCAGGAGCAAAATCATCCTTCACTGTTTTGCTTCCCATTCTCTTTTGAAAAATGTTTTAAACATTAAGGCTTGCAGCACTTTTTTTGCACAGCCCTTAATCAGTACTTATTTTGAAATTTACAAAGCCACATAAAGCATCATTTGCATGACTTTGCGTAAATAAAATAAAAAAGTAACACAAGGCAGCACATAGCGCCTCCTTGTATTACCTTGCCTGACATGGGTGGATAATGGGCGCTCTTGTGCATCCATCCATGTATTCTGATGTAAATCCATATTTACCAAGACTTGCAAACATGGCTTTGTGCTAAAATGGTGCACCTATTTGAGGCTGGTGTAAAGAGGAGAAATATCTGTATTTCTTTGTGCTACTTCCTCTTTGCTCATCCAAAGAATAATAAGCTTCAAATTATAGTTTTTGAGGAGGAAACACTATCCTGACCACTACACATACATTCTTGCACCATGACGCAAGGGTGCCTGTGTTGGTGCTAGGCAGCCACAAGTGTGCCAGCGCTAGGAGAGAGTAAAACTGCATCATATATTTGAAAATATGGTGCTGTTCTGCTCTGCACTCCCTGCACTGTGTTGTGTGAAATGTTAGTGAAGATGCCCCTAACCTAATGTTATTTACATTTAAATATTGCTACACTCAGGGGGATATTTAAAACAGAAGTGGCGGAGTGTGTTGTTAGCCTACCTGGCTTAAGGACACGCTCCGCCACTTCAGAATCAGAGGGCTGCACCATATTTACAACAATATGGTGCAGCCCTGAGTTACACCCTGCGCTGGCGCTACACTTAGCAGTGTAGCGCCAACACAAGCACCCTTTCACCATAGTGCAAGGGTGTCTATGTGCAGGGGAAGATTGTTTATCTTTTTGAAATGCAGTTTTGTCACTTCTATGTGTGCTGCTTAATGCAGCACACATGGAAGTTACAAAATGTCATTTATTTAAAAGATTGTTTGTGTGCAGGAAGGGACACCTTCCGTAACATAAACAATCCAGGGCCTTTTGGTTTTTCCATGTGATTTGCAAAAGTCAGCACACATGGAAAAAGCAAAAATGAGGAGAAATTAAGTATTTCTTCTCGTTTCGCCAAGTTGAGACCAGGTTTTCCCTGGTCTTAATTTTGGCGCTGCCTCCTATTTACGCTGCCCTTGTAAATAGTAGGCAGCGTTTAAATTAATGGGTGTTCGGTGGAACGCCCACCGCAACACCCATTGCCCACCCCTTTCATGCTAAGCATAGCATGAAAGGGGGCCTTATTTACAAGGCAGCGTTAAGCCACGTTAGGAGACACACATGCTACACCAAACTTAGGGGCTTATTTACAAGCCCCTTGCGCCACTTTTGCGTCATTTGTAACATGGGAAAAGTGACATACGGGTGGCGCACGGGGATTGTAAATAAGCCCCTTAATCTTCTGTGGTAGTTTAACAAGGCTTATGGATCAGCATGAAAGATAGGTGAATCAGTTACCCACTGCTGAATTTACGTCTGATCGGATACTCTTGCTCTTAAAATAAAGCTCTACAGAGTCTTGTTGACTGCACTCTACTTTTCGTAGATATATAAATTATAGAGTTTAGAGTCTAGGTAAGTGTAGAGAAAGCTTCTGATTTCCTTTGAAGGCAACCACTCCATTCAATTGAACAGTGGTCCTGACCATTCCGACAAAGAAACATGTCTTCTATGAGCAGTTTAAACCAAGCAATATTCCCACAGGTGTACATTCTGAAGCCACCCACATCCTTCAGCTCACCGTGGTCCACGATTCAGATTTAGACAGTGCTTAACATGAGCCGGTGGTTTCTGGGTCATAATTGTCAACACCGACGCTTGGGACAGTCTGCCACAAGGTGGCAGTGAGTGGCTAATTTAGAGAGGACCATAACAACAGATAACTATAAATTTAATATACATTAAAATTGACTATTACCTGCTGCCCAAGCCATTCTTATTGCTTTAGGGATATAAAATAGTCAAAATTGTCACCCTTAGAGGAGTGTGATGATGGTTAGTAGTTGTGTTGGTATTGTCACTGGCAGCATGGCAGGGACAATGTGTGGTGCATGCTCCAGTGGCCTCCTGATGGGAGCCCTAGCACTTATTCTTTTACAAATTAAGGGGCATATTAACAAGGGCCAGCGATAATTATCACTGGCCCCACATAGCGATAGAAATATTATCACCGGCTATCGCTGAAAATTATCGCCATGATAACGCTATATTAACAATACATAGCGCTATGGAGATAATATTTCAGCGATAGCGGTGTTTACCATGGAACATCGCTGGTTTTCCAGCGATGTTCCATGGAAAACAGCGATAACATTGCTGATACGACCATGAGGTCGTATCAGCATAATCCACCTACCATTATTAGTATGCCTTAGTATGCCTTAGTCTGGAATTTAGCAGACGTTCAATTCCAGCGTTGAGGCCGAGGTAGCGCATTTTTTTTTATCGCTGCACCTCCTTGTTAATATCGCGAAGCTGCCTTCACGATATTTTCATGTGTTGTTTTCACAGCCACGCCTTCTTTGCATCTCATTAGCGATGCGAGGCGAAGCTGTGAAAAGACGGGCTCTACATCAAAGAAACACGCGTGTCCTTGATGATATTGCGATATAATTATCGTCGCTTATCGCCTGAAAACGGACGCTAAAGCAGCGATAATTATATCACCAGCCCTTGCTAATATGCCCCAAGGTGCTGATTTTAGAGTAGTAAAATAAAATGTTGATTTCTATTAGCCTAGAGATGCATGCCAGGTGACATTTTTTCTGCTCACACAATGCCTGCTGACCTAATTTTGGAGCTAAAAATAAATCTAAATGTTAACTTTAATACTGCATTTTTATTCTGCCCTTTCCTGAGACTCCCTAAATGTATTTTAGATGATGAAACCATCATTGAGAGCAAATGTTAAAATTATCTTAAGTCCTTGACTTAGTGAAACATTGAAGAGTGGTATTTACTGACTGGCAAATGTCTTCAGCATATACGAATGGTCCCAACAGTTCTTAACCCGAAATAGACACCATAGCTGCCGACTGTCCCATTTTTGCTGGGACAGGCCCGGCAAGATGGAGACTGTCCCGGGTAAGTCACTATCCCGGGACAGTCCTGGCAATTGTACTTTGGAGAGAATTGCAGGGAATTGCGATAGGAATTTCAAACTGTAGGCCAAAGTAGCCGAGATTGAAAAATTCTCCAATGCAGCTGAATGAGAGAATTTTTCCAACTCATCTACTTTGGCCTTAAATTTGAAAATCCTGGCTCAATTCCCTGCAATGCTCTCTATATCGAGTAGACCCTATAATCTGCACTATGATAAGTAGGCGGAGTTAAATTATTCTAATTATGTGGGTTGGGCGGAGTGGACGGAGCTTTTGGAGAGCGATTGTGGTATATTTTCTAGTAAGTAATTGATAGGTGTGCTGCAAAGTATCCCTGGAATTTCTTTCAAATGTTGGCAACTATGAGACACTCCTGGATCGAATGATCCCTCCAAATGTAATTTTCGCTCCCACCTCACACATTTGAAATACTTTAAAAGTCTTTCTAAAAATTCTTACCTGTTCTGGCCACTTTGAGGTTGGAATGAGAAACCTACTTATCTGAAAGTGACATCATTATTGTAAACCATTAAATCAAATGTATTGGTGTCTATTTGCCTCACTCATTTAAATGTCTAAGCCCCTGCTTACTAATTGTGATGTATCAGTGTGATGTCAAAACATGAGTGGCAATTGGATTACCATAAATTTTTCATTCTGCCTGTTACAAACATCTCTGGGGGATATTCTCAAGAACGTGTGATAACTACCGCAAAAGTAGCTTAACACAACTCTTCACATCACAGTCACGGAATCATGTGATAGACCCACCACAACGTGTCAAATAAACACGACCCGAGTGCCGGGTTCCAGTGCGACCGCTTGAGGCTCCTTCGCGATCATTAGCCCGCTGTATAGTGGGTCCCCACGAAGGCAACTCCTCTTCTACTTGGGCTTTCCTGGTTGCTCCAGACGTGCCCTGACTTACCCTCACTGGGTGAGTCCCTCAGACCTTGCTGGTCTGCACCAACGTCCTTCTTCTCTTTCCACAAGACTTGCCGTTGCCAAGGCTTGTTGGGTCCAATCTGGTCGCCGACACCGCAGCACTCGACAGACTTTGTGGGATAGCTCAAATCCGGCTCATGGACTTCGTCGACACGTCTTGGACCTCGTGGCTGAAGAGTCAAGACACCCATCAACTCACCTGAAGCCCCGACACCTGTGGGCATTGGTCCATCCTGCCCTAGGTCACTGGCAAGTGACCCAGACTCTGTCCCCTCTGCTTTCAGGTTCCTTACATCCTAGATCCAGGCTTGGATACCTTCGGACACTTCTCCTCTTCACGGCAGCAGCAGATCTTCGCCAGCTTCCATTGTAATCGACGACGCGACCCGACACCAAAAGACACCTATGCACCCGGCTTCCCTGGGTGAGGTAATACGAGTACTCCCGTGCTCCCATGGGTGCTAGCCCTAGAACTTCTTAAGTCCAAAAGGATTTGGTCCTGAATCGATTCTAAGTGTCCCTAATCTTTAAATTTCCAACCGCGACATTGCCCATAGAAGCTAACGGGAACCCGCGGTTGTTTTTACATACTGCAAACGGCCCCCGTGAGTCCCCTGTGTCACTACCTTGGGTGGTTCCTTGGGGTCCCAGCAATTCTACAGGCTCTAGGTCTTGTGTCTAGTTCAGTCGTGGTTCTTATACCACTTTATTGGTATATGGTTTGGTACGACCCTAGGGCCCAAACGTGTATTTGTGCTGTTGATTGCTAACTTGTAAATTAAGTACTTTGAACTCCAGTCTCATAAAGAGACTAGAGGGGTGTGTGTTATCTTAAATACATATATTTTAAATATATACCTGGTGTGGTTGTCCTTTCATTTGATCATTTGAGAGATTATAGACTGGTAAAACAAGCTGCTTTACATTCCTTCAAGATTTAGCCTGAAGGCTGCTCTCCATATCTACCACTAGGATAGCTTTCAATAAAGGTTGTCTTTAACCAATCACCATAAGGGGTTGTTTGGACTGATACAAGGTGCCCACTAGAACTAGTGGATAGCATATATCAGGCCAACTTCTCACATTGGTGTGCAGCGTGTGGGATTCCAGCTTGCTATTGTTTTACCAGATAATCTCAATTGAATTGATCAACTGAAAACCACTAAAGGTACCTGAGGTACATATAATATCAAGTTTAGTTGCAGTAAGTTCTACTGAACTTAGAGTTGTGTGTTAAGGGATAGCACACCCTTTCTACAACTCAAGAGAGTTTAGTAGGCTACACTAGTGTAGGTAGTGCAATACACCACACCACATTAGTAATGTCTAATCAGCCAGAAACCAGTGGGTCCCTGCCATAAGCCAGTGGGTCTCTCCCCTAGAAATATGAGGATCTCTCCTTTGCACAGCTTAGGGCCTTATGTTCCATTAGGAAGCTGAAGACAGGCAAAAGCCCAATGACCCAGCATCTCATAAAGATACCTAAGCTGGATAATTTCTCAGGGCCTAGCGGGCCTGATGGGGTAGGCAGTGTGGGTGGGGCAGCAGGTGAGGATGGGCCTAGGGGTAGAAATTCCCCTGACTCCACCTCTAATGTTGACCAGACTGATGTCAATGATCAGAATCTGGTGAACCCAGCTCTCCTGGATGAGGATGAGGAGGATGACAACAATGATCCCTCCTTTATTCCTCCAGGAAGAGTTGAAAGTAGGGCTAGAAGGGATAGATCTCTCTCAAGGGGATCTGTCCAGTCTAACTCCTCTATAGGGACCTCTGTCTCTTCTCACAGAGGGAGGGAAACCTCCCAGGAGAGGAGAGAGAGACAGTTGAAGTATGTGCGAGACAAGTTCAACCTCAGAAAGCAGCAGATGGCCCTAGATAGGGAAGCCCTAGAGCTTTACAGAGCTAGTAAAAAGGAGGGACTAGAGTCCCTTGGTGGCAGCAATTTCCCTAGAGATAGGGAGAGGTCTTATGACCATAGAAACCAAAGTAAGACTGTCCCTCTCTTCCAGAGTGGGGATGACATCCACAAATGGAGAGGGCCTGTAAGGTACAGAAGGTCCCTCAAGGTCAGTGGGCAGCAATCTTATGGCTCTCCTTTGCAGACAAAGGTAGAGATAAGCTCCTCACTGTAAGAGAAGAGGATGCTGATGATTTTCCAGGTCTTGAAAGGTGCACTGATAGATGGGTTTGGCCTAACCACTGAACAATACAGGTTAAAGTTCAGAGACACCGAAAAAGCACAAAATCAGGACTGGGTTGACTTTGTTGACTGTGCTGCTAAGGCTCTGGAAGGTTGGTTATTGGGCAGTAAAGTGTGTGGCTTCATAGGATTGTACAATCTGATAATGAGGGAGCAGATTCTTAATAACTGTCAAAATCAGCTGTTGCACCAGTACCTGGTAGACTCTGATCTGACCTCTCCCCAAGAATTGGGAAAGAAGGCAGACAAATGGGTCAGAATCAGGGTGAGGCAGAAGGTACAGAACAAAGTTGGTGACCCAAAGAAGCAGGATTCTAAGAACTCTGACAAGGGTGAGGACAAGGGTAAAGACCAGAAGTCTTCTCAAGGGCCCTAAAAATCTTCTTCTAATGGGGAGTCACAGTCAAGTAAGGGTAAAGGCCAAAAGAAACCTTGGTGCAAAATCTGTAAACAGAAAACTCACTGGACCAGTGACTGCACCAAGTCCAAAGAGAATACTCCAGCCCCCACTAATGCCCCTAAGGCACCTGCTCCCCCTGGTGCAGTTACAATTAGTGGTGGGAATACACAGAATAAGGGTGTAGTAGGGTTGACCCTGTGTTCTGAGATGGACTCTGGCCTAGTCAGAGTTCCAACTCAGGCTATGCTTGTCTGTGATTGGGGCATGGATATGTCCCCCTGTGTGAGTCTGAGTAATCTGGGCAAATACTGACAACAGCCTTTTTATAAATGGAGTAGAAGCTTGGGCATTCAGGGACACAGGAGCAAGTGTCACAATGGTGACAAAAGAACTTGTGGATCCTGGGCAGATTATACTTGGCGAAATGCACCAAGTAACCAATGCTAGCAATGTCAGAACAGACCATTCTCTGGCAGTTGTTCACTTCTCCTAGGAGGGGTAACTGGCCTTAAGAAGGTTGTGGTAAGTGCAGACCTACCAGTACAGTGCTTGCTTGGCAATGATATAGAGACTTCAGCTTGGGCTGAAGTGGAGCTCAGGACACATGCAGAAATGTTAGGGATCCCTGCTCATGTCTTTGCAGTGACTAGGTCACAGGCCAAAATGTCTAAAGCTGGACAGGCCCTGGATTCTGGAATGATGGACCAGGTGCCTCACAAGAGGAGGAGTAGTATGGTTGAGGCAGAGCCTTCCCACCTGACTCAGAATGCTGATCGGTCTCCTCGGGGAGATGAAATTGAGCCTGAAGAAGGAACTGTCCCAGAGGAGCTTGAACCTGACCAGGTTGAGTTCTTGGGGACAGGGGGCCCTTCCAGGTCTGATCTGAGCCTGGAGCAGAAAAGCTGCCCCTCTCTTGAACCCCTCAGAAAGCAAGCTGCTGATGAGGCTGCTGAGAATGCTAGTGGCACCCATAAAGTTTATTGGGATGATGGAATCCTTTACTCAGAGAGTAGAGACCCCAAGCCTGGTGCATCCAGGAGGTTGGTTATACCTCTGAAGTTTAGGGGCTTCCTATTGACACTAGCCCATGATATTCCTCTGGCAGGAATTGTTCCTCACTTTTACTGGCCCTACATGTTTGAAGACACAAAGGAGTTTTGTCGCTCCTGTGTAACCTGCCAAGCCAGTGGCAAGGCAGGTGGCACTACCAAAGCCCCCCTGAAACCACTACCTGTGGTGGGGGTTCCCTTTGAGAGGGTTGGGATTGAAATTGTTGGTCCCATGTATCCTCAGACAGCATCTGGGCACAGATGTATACTGGTGGTGGTGGATTCTGCCACCAGGTACCCAGAGGCAATTCCCCTAAGGACCACTACAGCACCTGTGGTGGCAAGAGCTTTCTTGAGTGTGTTCTCAAGAGTAGGCTTTCCTAAGGAGGTAGTATCCGACAGGGGTGCAAACTTCATGTCTAGTTACTTGACTGCTTTGTGGAAGGAGTGTGGAGTGAACTACAAGTTCACCACACCCTATCACCCACAATGCAATGGTTTAGTTGAAAGTTTCAACAAAACCCGTAACAGGCATGATTAAAGGACTCCCAGAGAAGCTTAGGCGTAAATGAGACCTACTCTTGCCCTGCCTTTTATTTGCATACAGGGAGGTGCCTCAAAAGGGGGTTGGTTACAGCCCATTTGAACTTTTGTTTGGTCACCCTATCAGGGGTCCATTGTGTTTGGTGAAGGAAGGATGAGAGTTACGTCTCAAGCCCCCAAAGCAAGACATAATGGACTATGTACTTGGTCTCCGCTCCAGGATGGCTGAATACATGAAAAACGCAAACAAAAACCTTGAGGCTAGCCAGGAAGTGCAAAAAGCCTGGCATGACCAAAAGGCTGTACTGACTGTTTACCAGCCAGGACAGAAGGTGTGGGTGTTGGAGCCTGTGGCCCCAGCAGCCCTCCAGGACAAATGGAGTGGTCCCCATACAATAGTTGAACAGAAAGGGGAGGTTACCTACTTGGTAGAACTTGGAACCCCTAGGAGTCCCCATAGGGTACTTCATGTCAACAGACTTAAACCATATGTTGACAGAGCAGACATGGGCTTGCTCATGGCTACTGATATAGGATAGGAGGAAGAGAGTGACCCACTCCCTGACCTGCTTTCTCAGAACCCTGATGATGGGTCAGTTGATGGTGTAGCCTTGGCAGGCAGCCTCTCTGCCCAGCAACAAACTGACTGCAGAAAACTTCTCAGCCAATTTAGACATATGTTTTCTCTGACTCCAAGTTAGACCACCTGGTGCACTCATGAAGTGGACACTGGGGACAGTCTGCCTCTGAAGAATAAGCTCTACAGGCAACCTGACCATGTCAGGGACTGTATAAGGACAGAAGTCCAAAAGATGTTGGATTTGGGTGTTATTGAACCCTCAGTTAGCCCTTGGGCTACTCCAGTAGTCCTGGTACCTAAACCTCACACCACAGGTAGCAAAAGAGAAATGAGGTTTTGTGTAGACTACAGGGGTCTCAATGCAGTCACTAGGACTGATGCCTATCCCATCCCCAGGGAAGATGAGCTGATAGATACTTTGGCCTCAGCCAAGTTTCTAAGCACATTTGACCTCTGAGCTGGCTACTGGCAGATCAGACTAGCTGATGATGCAAAGCCAAAGACAGCATTTTCTACCCCTAGTGGTCACTATCAATTTGTGGTAATGCCCTTTGGTTTGAAGAATGCACCTGCCGCTTTCCAAAGGTTGGTGAATCAAGTCGTTACAGGCCTGCAAGACTTTAGTGCAGCATATCTAGATGTTATTGCTGTCTTTAGCTCCACCTGGGAGGATCACCTCGCCCACCTGAGGAAAGTTTTGTAGGCCCTGCAAAAAGCAGGCCTAACTATCAAGGCTAGTAAGTGCCAGATAGGGCAGAGTCAGGTTGTGTTCCTGGGCCACCTTGTAGATGGAGGCCAGGTTCAACCATTGCAGAGCAAAATCCAGACCATAATGGAATGGATTGCTCCAACTACCCAGACTCAGGTGAGAGCCTTCTTAGGCCTGACTGGGTACTATAGGAGATTTGTCAAGGGGTATGGATCAATAGTAATACTCCTGAATGACTTAACGTCTAAAAAGATGCCCAAAATGGTTCAGTGGACAGCTAGCTGTCAAAAGGCATCTGATGACCTGAAGCTGGCCATGTGCACTGCTCCCATTCTGCAGAGTCCTGACTACTCCAAGAAGTTCATTGTCCAAACAGATGCATCTGAATTGGGGGTAGGGGCTCTACTGTTACAATTGAATAGTGAAGGTCAGGATCAGCCAGTAGCTTTCATAAGCAGAAGGCTGACCCCTATAGAGAAACGTTGGTCAGCCATTGAGAGGGAGGCCTTTGCTGTGGTTTGGGCTCTGAAGAATGTGAGGCCATACTTGTTTGGGACTCACTTCCTTGCTCAGACAGACCATAACCCCCTCTTATGGCTAAAACAAATGAAGGGTGAAAACTCCAAACTGCTTAGTTGGTCCATTTCCCTACAGGGGATGGACTTTACAGTGGAACAGAGACCTGCCAATGGAGATGGACTCTCTAGGTATTTCCACTAAGAACATGAAGACTCAACTGGTCAAGGTTAGTTTAATGTTCCTGCGTTTCGGGGGGGGGGGGGGGGGTTTAGGAGAGTAGGATCTGCTCCACATGGTTACCCCCATGTTTGCTGGTGTTTCACTTTTTTTCGACCTTAGTCTGGCTGTGGCCCTGCTAATCAGGACCACAGCCTAGCTGCTTCCTCTCTAAAATGGTTTCCATGTACATTAGGTACACATTTAATTGGATTCTGGAGTGCCTTTATAAGCCCCTAGTATATGGTATACTATGTACCTAGGGCATAGGTACCCCAGAGGCCAACCAGGGGCCACCCCTGGGAAGAACTGCAAAATGGCACCACAGGTCTGCTTCTGCAGCCTGGGTAAGGGTGTGCTTGCACCCCTTACAGTGGTATAGGCTACCTATATCACTACCATTGCACACACATATAAAACCTTTAAGTCACTCCTATGGCAGGCCTTAACGATCATGAAGGCAGAGTGCTTGGTTTTTATGTGAGAGGGTGCCCCTGCATAAGCAGAGCCCCTCTGCCGCGTTCGGAGTACCTTCTCTGATGCTGTTTGTGGTGCAGCCTGACCATATACTCTAAAATGCATTATAACCTTGCGGTAAATGCTAACTTTGGGATGGCTGCATCGAAACATGTTGTGTATGGTGTCAAACGCTTTGGAATACTACCCCCCTGCCAGTTCTGGCGGCGGGGGTAGCATTTCACCCTTCTAGAGGGAGAGACATGTTCCCACTGGTCTAACCTGGTAGGACTTTCTGCAGCCCTGGCATCACAAAATCAATCAATCAATCAATCAGTGACACTTATAAAGCGCGCTACATACCCGTAGGGTCTCAAGGCGCTGGGGGGGGGGGTGCCGCTACTGCTCGAACAGCCAGGTCTTCAGCTTCTTTCTGAAGGAGAGGTGGTCTTGGGTCAGGCGCAGGTCGGACGGGAGGGAGTTCCAGGTCTTGGCGGCCAGGTAGGAGAAGGACCTTCCTCCTGTAGTCGCTCTTCGGATGCGGGGGACGGCGGCGAGGGCGTGGTTGGCTGATCGGAGGTGGCGTCTGGGAGCGTAGAAGTTGACTCGGCTGTTGAGGTAGCTCGGGCCTTGGTCGTGCAGGGCTTTGTGTGCGTGGGTGAGGAGGCGGAAGGTGATTCTCTTGTTGACGGGGAGCCAGTGAAGGTCTCTCAGATGTCCGGAGATGTGGCTGGATCGTGGGATGTCGAGGATGAGTCTGGCTGAGGCGTTTTGGATCCGCTGGAGTCTCTTCTGGAGCTTGGCGGTGGTACCGGCGTAGAGGGCGTTACCGTAGTCCAGTCGGCTGGTGACGAGGGCCTGGGTGACGGTCTTCCTGGTCTCTGTGGGGATCCACCAGAAGATCTTCCGTAGCATGCGTAGGATGTTGAAGCACGCCGAGGAGACGGTGTTGACTTGCCTGGTCATGGAGAGGGAGGAGTCCTGGATGAAGCCCAGGTTTCGTGCATGGTCTGTCGGTTTGGGTGCGGTGCCCAGGGCGGGAGGCCACCAGGAGTCGTCCCAGGCGGAGGGTGAGGAGCCCAGGATGAGGACCTCCGTCTTGTCCGAGTTCAGTTTCAGGCGGCTGGTCGTCATCCACTCAGCTACCTCTTTCATCCCTTCGTGCAGGTTGGCTCTGTCGGCGGTGGGGTCGTTGGTCAGGGAGAGGATCAGCTGGGTGTCGTCGGCGTAGGAGATTATGCTGAGGTGGTGTTTGCGTACGATGGCCGCGAGGGGGCTCATGTAGACGTTGAAGAGGGTGGGGCTCAGGGATGATCCTTGGGGGACGCCGCAGATGACTTCGGAGGCCTCTGACTTGTACGGTGGTAGGCGGACTCTCTGTGTTCTTCCGTCGAGGAAGGAGATGATCCATTCCAGCGCCTTGTCCTGGATTCCGATGTTGCTGAGGCGCCGTACTAGGGTGCGGTGGCAGACCGTGTCGAAAGCCGCGGAGAGGTCTAGGAGGATGAGGGCCGCTGTTTCTCCATTGTCCATCAGGGCTCGGATGTCATCGGTGGCGGCGATGAGGGCGGTCTCGGTGCTGTGTTTGGCTCGGAAGCCGGACTGTGAGGGGTCGAGGGATCCGTTCGTCTCGAGGAAGGCGGCCATCTGCTTGTTGACGGTCTTCTCGATGACTTTGGCTGGAAACGGGAGAAGCGAGATGGGGCGGTAATTCTTGAGGTCGGTGGGGTCCGCTGTTGGTTTCTTGAGTAGAGCGCTGAGTTCGGCGTGTTTCCAGCTCTCAGGGAAGATGGCGGTGTCGAAGGAGGTGTTGATGATGTCTTGCAGGTGGGGTGCGATGACAGCGTCGGCCCTGTTGAAGACGTGGTGAGGGCAGGGGTCGGTCGGTGATCCGGAGTGGATGGAGTTCATCGTGCGGATGGTGTCTTCGGTGCTGATCGGGGTCCAGGCGTGGAGGGTGGTGGTGGGGGGGGGTGGTTGGTCGGTCATGGTGTGCGTTGGTTGGTTGTTGAAACTGCTGTGTATGTCCGTGATCTTGTTGTGGAAGTATGAGGCGAGGGAGTTGCAGAGGTCTTGCGATGGGGTGATGTCGTTGTTTCCTGCGCTGGGGTTGGAAAGCTCTTTCACGATGTTGAAGAGTTCCTTGCAGTTGTGTGCATTGTTGTCCAACCGGTCCTTGAATGCTGTTTTCTTGGCGGCGCGGATCAGCTGGTGGTGTTTCCGGGTGGCAAGTTTGTAGGAGGTCCTGTTGTCCGCTGTCGGTTCCCTTTTCCAGACTTTCTCGAGGGCTCGGCAGTTCTTCTTGGAGCTCTTGAGTTCGTCGGTGAACCATGGGGCCTTCTTGCTGCCGGGTCTGCTAGGCGGGGTCCTCAGCGGGGCGAGTTCGTCCGCGCAGTTGCTGATCCACTTCGTGAGGTTGTCGGCGGCCTGGCTGGGGTTCGCTGAGCTGGCAGGAGGGTGCTGGCTCAGGGAGGTGGCGAGCTGGTCTGCTGTGATCTTGTTCCAGCTTCTGCGGGCGGTCTGTTGCTGGTGATGGTGGGACGTCGTTCTCTTGAAGGTGAAGTGGACGCAGCTGTGGTCCGTCCATTGAAGCTCTGTGGCGTGGCTGAAGTCGATGTCTGTGCTGGATGAGAAGACGGCGTCGAGTGTGTGTCCGGCGAGGTGGGTGGGGGTGGACACCAGTTGCTTGAGTCCCAGGTTGGCGAGGTTGTCGAGCAGGGTGCTGGTGTTGTGGTCGTTGTTGTTCTCCAGATGGAAGTTGAGGTCTCCCAGGAGGATGTAGTCGGCGGAGGGGAGGGCATGCGGGCTGATAAAGTCGGCGATATCCTCGCTGAATTGCGTGCGTGGTCCAGGGGGTCGGTAGATCAGGGTGCCTCTGAGGGTGGTGTTCGGGTTGGTGTGGATCTGGAAATGTAGGTGTTCGGCGCTGGTCAGGGTGTTGTCGGTGCTGGTCGTGAGACGGATGGTGCTTCTGTGGATGATGGCGATGCCTCCTCCCATCTGGTTGGCGTTTCGGTCCCTCCGGACGATCTTGTAGCCCTCTGGGATGGCGATGGCGATGTCGGGAGCTGAAGAGGCGTTCATCCAGGTCTCCGTGAGGAAGGCAACGTCTGGAGCTGTGGTGTCAAGGAGGTTCCAGAGTTCGATGGCATGTCTGTGGACGGAGCGGGTGTTGATCAGGATGCACTTGAGGTGGGTGCTGCTGGTGTTCGGCTTGGCGGGTGCTGGTGCGAGGCAGGTCCGGATGCAGGTGAACTTGCAGGCGTGGCAGCTGAAGGGTCAGTGGGTGTGTCTTGGGGTGGCTTGGTGGCATTCTGGGAGTCGGCCGGTGTTGAGAGCGAAGAGGGTGGCGGCAGAGTACGTCAGGCGGGTAGGTCGGGGTCTTCGAGGTCGAGGTCCAGGGGTCCTGGCGCTGGGTGCGGTTCGGTCGCGGACGGGCGCAGACGGGCGCAGACGGGCGCAGACGGGCTTACCTTTGGCGCGCCTTCGGCGCACAATCGGCGCGCCCGCTGCGCGTTACCGCTGCGCGTTCGCACGGTCGCCATTTAAGGCGAAGTGCGCGGGTGGGCGGGGCAGCTGGGAGGCGGGAGCGGGGAGGGTTACAGAAGTCAAAAAGGGGCGGGGACAAGCGGCGGTGGCGGGAAGGGAGGGCGGGGGGCGACGAGGTAGGCGGACAACAAGGAAGGAGAGCAAACACGGAGAATACAATAAAACAGGCACAAATAAACGTTACAACAGGGGAAAAAAGAAGGTTAAACTAAGCAAGCACAATATACCGTCAAAACAAGGCAAAAAACACTCGCAGCGGCGGCAGCCGGCAAACGAGGCAGCAGCGAGGCAGAGGGCAGGCAGGGGGCACACGCAGCAGCTGGTGGCCGTGCGGCGCGGGGGTGTCCCACAAGTGGGTCACCCACTGCAAAATGGATGCCTCTGCCACAGACACAGGTCTGGCCTCCTGCTGCTGACCGAAACTCCTGCAGGAGAGGTCTGGACAATAGGTTTCCTGTTGCAGGGAGGTGTAACCACTTCCCCAGACAGGCAGATTTGTATCGGGGCTAGGCGGGAGCACTCTCTGGTGCTTTGAAGTCCTGCACTGGGGGCACACTTGGTGTCCCTGTGCATAGTCCAGTTCAAACCGGTTGCAGGGGCTACCTGCCCTTGCTCTGGCGTGAAACTGGGCAAAGGAAATGGGTGAAACCACCCCTCTTTCCAAACCCTCCCATAGGTGGGTCCCTAGAGTATGTCCAACCCCCAAACTTAGAATAAGTATGGGAAACCAGTCCTTGTGACTTTAGATTACCCTGGACAAAACTCTGCAATATATATCCTGGACCTTCGACGTTCTATCCTGACTAGAAGACTGAAGAAATCTCCCTTGGAGTGAAGGAGTGACTCCCCTGCTTGGCAGGCACCAAAGAAGCAACTGTCTGGTCTGCAATTCAGAAGCTCCCGCTGGACGCCGAAGTCTCTGCATCACCAGAGGTGGATTTCGTGACTTTCCCGAGGCTACACTGAGTCCCCAGCAAAGCTGAGGCCTGTGGCTATCGTCGGTGATGAGGAACTGTGACCCCCGTGCACCGCGTACTATTGCTGGTACATCAACTTCCTGTTTATCCTTGAAGTTCTGCTTTGGGCTCCGAGTACCCAGCTTTGAGCATTAACTGCACCGAAGATCCCTGGCCTCCACTCCACGAGTGACCCGTGGGCCTGGTTCCAGTGCGACCGCTTGAGGCTCCTTCGCGATTGCTAGCCCATTGGCTAGTGGGTCCCCACGAAGGCAACTCCTCTTCTACTTGGGCTTCTCTGGTTGCTCCAGACGTGCCCTGACTTACCCTCATTGGGTGAGTCCCTCAGACCTTGCTGGTCTGCACCGACGCCCTTCTTCTCTTTCCACGAGACTTGCTGTTGCCAAGGCTTGTTGGGTCCAATCTGGTTGCCGACACCGCAGCACTCGACAGACTTTGTGGTACAGCTCGAATCTGACTTGTTGACTTTGTTGATGCCTCATGGCTGAAGAGTCAAGACACCCGTCAACTCACCTGAAGCACTCGACATCTGTGGGCATTGGTCCATCCTGTCCAAGGTCAATGGCAAGTGACCCAGACTCTGTCCCCTCTGCTTTCAGGTTCCTTCCATCCTAGATCCAGGCTTGGATCCCTTCGGACACTTCTCCTCTTCACGGCAGCAGCAGTTCTTCGCCAGCTTCCATTGTAATCGACGATGCGACCCGACTCCAAAAGACACCTATGCACCCGGCTTCCCTGGGTGAGGTAACACGAGTACTCCGGTGCTCCCGTAGGTGCTAGCCCTAGAACTTCTTAAGTCCAAAAGGGTTTGGTCGTGACTCGATTCTAAGTGTCCCTAATCTTTACATTTCCAACCGCGACATTGCCCTTAAAAGCTAACAGGAATCCGCGGTTGTGTTTACACACTGCACACGGCCCCCGTGCGTCCCCTGTGTCACTACCTTGGGTGGTTCCTTGGGGTCCCAGCGATTCTACAGGCTCTAGGCCTTGTGTCTAGTTCAGTCGTGGTTCTTACGCCACTTTATTGGTATATGGGTTGGTACGCCCCTAGGGCCCATACCTGTATTTGTGCTATTACTGTTGATTGCTAACTTGTAAGTTAAGTACTTCGAACTCCAGTCTCAAAAAGAGACTAGAGGAGTGTGTTTTATCTTAAATACATATATTTTAAATATATACCTGGTGTGGTTGTCCTTTCATTTGATCATTCAAGAGATTATAGACTGGTAAAGCAAGCAGCTTTACATTCCTTCAAGACTTAGCCTGAAGGCTGTTCTCCATAGCTACCACTAGGATAGCTTTCAATAAAGGTTGTCTTTAACCAATCACCATAAGGGGTTGTTTGGACTGATACAAGGTGCCCACTAGAACTAGTGGACAGCATATATCAGACCAACTTCTCACACTCACCACGCCATAGACACACTTGCGCTACTATGCATGGGTGTCTGTGTTGGCGCATTTCAGTCAAAAGTGCACCAGCGAAGTGATCAAGTAGAACTGCGCCATTTCTATGTAGATATGGCTATGTTCTGCTCTCTCCCTTACACATAACACAGTGCAGCAACTTCACTTGCTGTTGTGAGTTGTATGATTTATTGGTAAATCTGGGCCTATGTACAAAGTGTGCAAAAGAAAGAGATAAGACAGACATTCCAAGTTTACACAACCAGGCTCTGGAACATGTCTCCACTCCGATCAGACCAGCACCTTTTCTTCTCCTCTTCAGAATTACACTTCCCTTAAGGACCACCTCTCCCGACCTTATGGAAGCACCTTCTAGCTGCACTTGTTTCTTAGGGTGAACATAATCAGAACCAAAATGCAGAGACTTGCATCATCCATCAGTCCATAACATGTACAGTGCTCTGTTGTCTCCACGCTACATTTCTGCTGCATTAAGACAATACATACTTACATGCAAACTTGCTGTGCGAAAATAGTTTTGTCCGCTTCTAAGCATTTTTGTTAAGTGTGACACCAATTATACTCAAGGGTACCACCCAACACATATTGGGGTAGATTTACAAGCCCCTTGTGACACTTTTACGTCACAGTTGCATCACTTTTGTGATGCAGCGGCGGCGTAAACAATGCGGCCAATTTACAAAGTGAAGCATCTAGGGAAGTGCGTCACTTTGTAAAGCCCTGCGTCACATTATACCTGCGTCAGGTATAATATATGCAAGGTGGGCGTTCCCACGTAGGAAAGCCTCGTAGAAGTGACGCAGTGAAATCTACAAGATTTTACAGCGCCACTTATAGGATGCCACTGCGTCAAAACCTTACGCCTGCTTAAGGAGTGACGCAGTAGAGTAAATATAGGACTCAACATGCATTGTTTGAGTTGCGTCGTGCTTGTGTCACAACTCCAGCAAAGCGTGACTTTTGGGCCAGCAGAAGCGTCAACATTTTTGACGCTTCGGTTAATCCTTTCATCATGTTGCGCTGTATTGTAAATACAGCACATCCATGGTGGCGCAAGAATATCGCAGGCTGGCACAGGTGCGTCAGTTTCTTGTAAATCTGGCCCATTATTTTCAAATAACTCGATAAAACCCTAATACACTTCACCTCAAAGAAGAACAGCGATACAATAATTGTAATGCAATTTGTAACTTGCTTAAACCATGCACTTATGCTGTTGCTGGGTTTTATTTTCCAGGTTTTAGCAAAGACTGGCAGATGATGAGATGGGTTCTATCTATCACCTTCGTGTACTCTTTGACTTTTTAATGTAGAATAGCAAGTATTGTTTTAATTTATTTCAAAATGAACAAGAAAGAACATCACAATATTCAGAATGTGATGACGATGATATATAAAGGGGAATATGTATTATGCCCAACATCCGGTAAATGAGTGTGTCTGTCGAATAATCAATGACACAGATGGCGAATGGCAGGGTTTTGGCAGCGCACCTTCTATTTCTAAAATTAGGCCTTCATGGACTGCTTTCAACCACGTGATGTATCAACAAATGTTCTGAAGCATGATTGTATTCCGCAATGGCATCCACTCCACGATGAAGCGTCCTTCAATGTGCCGGATGAGGGCCGCTCGAGTGGCAAGATGCCCGCTCCATCCCCCAGCGCGCGCTCCGGAATGCACGCGCTGTGACTAGAGCGAACAATTAACGTCTCCCGAGCCTCACACCCGAGAGGCACCGCTGTTCCTGTTCCTTTCACACGTTCGCGCCTTAATCATATGGTAAACGCTATTTCTGCTCCCCAGATTGCAAGGAAGGATTTTGTCATGATGTGAAACCCATCATATCTCTACCTTCATCGGAAATATTTATAACACCTCATTAGCTTAATTTAGAATGGTGTATGTGCCCTGTATCTCGTCACTTTAATAATTTATCTATTTCTAAAAGGCCCGCAGGAATAGGCCTGGCTTCCTGACTGTGTACCTCCGGGCCTTACTGGCTACTAGGCGTTTCGGTGGGCAGTCAGAGTTGGGCGGTTTGCAGTGAAGAACAGAAGTCACTTGAGGGCATGTTTACTAGAAACTGGCGGAGCGCTGTGTTAAGCCAAAATTGGTAAGGCCGCACTCTGTCAGATTAAAAACGCTGGGATGTGCTGTATTCACAAGAATGATGCGCACCTCTGCGGTTCTCCTAGTGCTAAAGAAGCTGCCTTGGGCCAGCGCAGGCACCCTTGCGCCATGTTGTAAGGGTGCCTGCACTACAGGGGTAAATGTTTATGTGCAGGAAGGGACACCTTCCTGCACATACACAATCTTTACAGGGGATTGGCTCTTTCTGCAGCAGGCATGGAAAGAGCAAAACACGAGGAGAAATGCAACATTTCTCCTCGTATCACCTGCTTAAGACCAGGTATTCCCTGGCGATATTTTTGGCACTGCCCCCTACGTTGTAAATATGGGGCAGCATCAAAAAGCAATGGGTGTTGTGGGGGAACGCCCACTGCAACACCCATTGCACGCCCCTTACACCCTAAGTACTGCATAAATAGATACATTATTTACAAGCCAGCTTAACGCCGCCTTGTAAATAATGAGAAGGACTTAATGTCATCAGAACTTCGGAAAAATTGATATTCTGGTAGCGTTAACTCCTTGTAAATGCACCCCTCAGATTTGGCCTTACCTTGGCACATGACCTTTTTGGTTGTTTGGGCCAATTACTTCAGCTTCCCACCCAGTGTGCAGATTGGGGATGGCGGGAGGAGCCTCGAGGCCCCTGCGGTACCAACCGGCGCCCTACCTCCTGCATGAGCCGGAATTGCTCTTCCACGCAGGAAGCTGCTGGAAATGCAGCACTCTGCATGAGAGAGCAATTGTTTCATCTCTTTCCCTGCCTGCACAACTGCGGGCAGGAAAAGAGATGAAACCTTCGCTTCCAGCAAGTGGGAGCAGTTTGGCAGCTCCCGCTTGCTGGAAGCAGAGTGTTTATTTTTGCTTACCGGGAGCTATTAGTGCCCGCCAAGCAAAAGCAAACCGCTATTTCCTGGTGGTGGGCACCATGGGACATATCAGGAGCCAGCCCTGGACGGTGTCTGTCGCCAAAGCCATTAATGGCTCCAGAGGGTGGCCAAGTGGCCCCCCTTCTTTACAATGCACGTGCCGGCCCTGGGGAGGTGGTGGTCCCCGGTGCTGTATATGGCCCGGGCGACTGTGCGCCCTCCCTCCAACATATATTTCTCATATGCTGGCCCAGGGGAGGTGGTGATCAATCTTTACAGGTGATATGCTCCTTTTATGGGTGCTACAGAATGCAGCACACATGGAAAGAGCAAAATACAAGGAGAAATGAAACATTTCTCCTCGTGTCACCTGCTTAAGATCAGGTATTCCCTGGGGATATTTTTGGCGCAGCCCCATACCTTGAAAATATGGGGCAGCGTCAAAAAGCAATGGGTGTTGCATGAATAGGGGAATTATTTACAAGGCTGTGTTAAGCCACTTTAAGTGGCTTAGCACCACCTTGTAAATAAGGCGAAGGAGTGAACGCCACCAGATCTTTGGAAAAAGTGACGTTCTGGTGGCGTTAACTCCTTGTAAATCTGCCCCTCAGTTCCTGATCCCAAAATATCTTTTTCTTCTCCAAGGCTCTCTCTCCCTCTGCTTTTCTCTCCTCTCCAGACAGCTGAGCCAGCTGCAGCCTCAGGTCCCTCTCAGCCAATCTGTCCTTGAGCTCCTCGGGGACCGGGTTTGGGAGGAAGCACTGCTCCCAGCATAAGATCTAGTAGGAGACTCCCTCTCTGTAAGCCACTCTCTCTCTATTGGAGCCTTTGCCCAGTCATTTTTCAGCTCCTTCCCCTCCTTCTCTGGGCCGCTGCTCTCTTGGGGCGCTGATTCTGTGGTTAGGTACAACCAGGGTTCAACATTCTCAAGAGTGCTGAAGTAGTCCTCTTCAGAATCTTCTGGTGGTGCAGATTGCATCCTATGGATGTCCTCCCAGGCTCTAAGGGCGAACTGGTACTCCAACTTGGATTCACTCTTTGGGATTCTCTGCCCCCTCTCTCCGCACAACCTCCTCAGCTCAGCCTTGCTGTAGCTCTCAATGTTGTTGATGTCCAACACCATACGTGTCAGGCCCCTGGTAGATACACTGTACCCCCCTCTGCTCAGGGTTCTTATCCTCTATTGTTGCTTGCAGTCTCCTGACTTTCCCATAGGCTCTGAGGACTATCTGTAGGTCTCTTGTAAAAATGTTCCTGCTTCACGACTCTCAAGAAAGGAGGTAAGTACCAATAAGGCAAGACCCTTTTATCCCTATAGCTGCACGACGATCCAAAAGTATGTTGTGATTGACCATGTTGAATGCTGCGGATAAGTCCAGTAGGGCTAATGCTGCATTGCCTCCAACGTCGACCATTTGCCTCACTTGTTCTGAGGCTGGGATCAAGGCAAGTTCAGTGCTGTGTTGGCCTCTGAGGCTGAACTGTGTTGAGTCGAGAAGTCCGTGGGTTTCAAGAAAAGCTGAAATTTCCACATTCATTGCCCTCTCGACAATTTTACTGGTAAAGGGAGTCTGGATATAGGTCGGTAGCTGTTTGGATCTGAGTGATCCAGACTGGATTTTTTCAGGAGGGGAAGGACCGATGCAAATTTCCATTTATTGGGAAATTTGCCAGAGGTAAACATTTGATTAAAAATATCCACCAGAAACTTAACAATAAGGTCTGGAGCTAGGTGTACCACTTCCAGGTGGCAGGGATCAAGTGACGACCCCGACTTGGTTTGATAGAATAACTTTGTGACTTCTGCTGCCGTAAGTAGCGGGAAAGAGTCAAAATGAGGGGTGCACATATCAGAGTCCTCCAGAGAAGCTTCAGTAGTTGTTAGAGTAGCTGTTGAGTTCTGTGAGAAATTATTTATCTTATCTTGAAAAAACATAGCGATCGAACCACAGAACACTTGACTCACATTTGGATTTTTTATTTCCGGTGGCTTGACAAGACTTTTTACTGTTGCGAATTGTTCTTTTGTTGAGTTTTTTTTAGGCCTCAATTCTTTTAGTATTAAAGTAGGTTTTCTCTGTTTGAGGGATTTCTTAATAGGTAGGGCTCACAGTTTTCCATGTTTACTGATTTTTAAAGATAAATAAAGTAAGGAAAAAAGTGTGTTTCTTATCTGTATTTTTTAAAGTGGAAAAATACTAAAAAATTGTGCTTCTAATGAGTGACTTTCCATGCTGTCTGCTGTGAATTCAAAAACAAGAGATGAGTAGATAGATAGCATGGGTAGTTAAAAACAGATTAAGATATCTTTAAATACAGGCATATGTTAAAATATATTTGTAGTAAATTGCTAATATTTACCTGTGGATGTAGTGCTTTGCTATATTTGACTTCTGAATTTGCTAAAAGTCGACAGGCATCAAAGTATGACTGCATGTTTATCAGTTTAATAAATGTGGAAATGTACCAATTTTGACTCCATTTATTCGCAAACTACAAAATAAATATGGATAAGTACTAATAAAATGGCTAAAAAATAAATATGGATAAATACAGATGGAAATGTAAAAAAAAAATACCATAAAACCGGAATCCCTAGTTATAGGTTGCTAGGAATGTTTTGTATAGCTCCTTATCGGTAATACTATAATTAGTCCACCACTTTATTTCAAGCCTGCGGCAAGCCTGCTTCTGAAGTCTAAGCCCCTCTGTGAACCTCGGTTGTGAAGGCATGGTTCTTGCCTTCTTTCTGCTGTTTTTGACTGGTACAATAGGATCCAACGACGAGGAGATCCACCGATCAAATGATGATGCTGCGTCATTAGGATCTTTACTGTGAGGGGGAAGATTTAATTTTAATGATAAGCTTAAAGCTTCCTGTGCAATACTGTTCCAGGGACGGGAACTCTTAATAATCTTCGATGTAGCAAGTAATGATGTCGCAGCACATGAAATCTGGGTCTGAAGTGTAAACATCACCGCATAATGTTCTTACCAGAGCAGAGGGAGTGAAGGCAACGTACACAGGAGATTTTTATCGGAAAAATTAAATTCAGTCTATCTGATGACCTGCTAAATGCGTAGCACCTGTGACGTGTTGGGTAAAACCCATTGTTTCCATTTTGTCAGACAGGTGTGATGCATCCTTATTGTAAGCGTTCCCTACATGAGTATTAAAATCACCCAGGATAGTAAAATCTGGCGAGTGAACCACAATTTCCAGAAATCCTGTAAAGACACTATTTTTTGAACAAGAGGCTGATAGATGAGTAGCCCATCAAATAAATAACTGTAAGTGAGCTGGATTTTAAGGAGTAGGGCTTCTAGATCCTAGAGCAGTAAGGATTTTTAAACATACTGTTCATAATGCAGCGGTAAATGAGTGCTAGGCCACCACCTTTTTTATTAATACAATATTCTCTATATATTGAGAACACGGAGGGAACTGTGGTGGCCATTTCTGGGTCAGAAGTATTGTTAGTCCATGACTCTGTTATAAAGGCAATGTCAATCTCCTGAGTTTGCAGAAAGTCTGCACACTCCAGAGCAGGTTTAACTAAAAAACGTGCATTAATTAAAGTACGGAAAGTTTTAGCAATGGGCATTGCTTTCAACGAAGAAGCTTCTCTTCATTGTGGCATTCTGATTTTCATTCAGCAAAGTAAGGCCACACCTAGAACAAAGAACTTCGTGGGGCATAGGGTAGGACCAGGGCAGTACTTATCCAGTATATCAAAGCCTAGAAGCTGATTCTGGGAGTAATACCACTTGGAGCCAGACAGACTTGCCTTTGGCGCGTCTTCTGCATGCCAGCGGTGCACCCGCTGCACGCGTCTGGGCCCAGGATCTAATTAAGTAGCCTGGCCAGGTCGATCGTGAGGAAGAAGGATGAAGGACTAGAGCGACAACAATTAATAACACCATATAAAAACTGAAGTCAATATTAAAATACAATTAATTGAGCTATGAAGCAAACAGGTAGAGAAACGCAATAGCCACTACCTATCCAGCTGTTCCTCTGCGCCCGAGCTCATTAAGTAGCCGGGCCAATTGTGAGGGAGAGGGATGAAAGATAAGAGCATCAACCAAGATGGCGGTTGCTCGGGGATAGCAAGTGAAGCACTGAATACAGCCTAACCTTCTACCAGTGAAGGAGGGCAACGTCTCTCATTGCTTATAACCGACAATATCCCTCAGCAAGTTTGTCCCTTAAATTAAATGCCTCCTCAACAGTTGAGTAAAGTGCAAAAACAGGTTTCTAGGATTAAAATTCTAATGCAACAATTTAAAATACGATACAAAAACTGAAGATAATATTAAAATACAATTGATTGAGCTATGAAGCAAACAGGTTAGGGTAACTCAATAGCCGTTAGCTATCTAGTAGCGCGTCCACTCCTCAGAGCTCATTAAGTAGCCGGGGCCGTACCTATCGTGAGGGAGAAGGATGAAAGACTAGAGCACCAAAATCAAGATGGCGGTCGCTTGTGGATAGCAGGTGAGGCACTGAACACAGCCTAACCTGCTACCAGCGTTAGGATCACTGTGTGCCTGGGGGTGTCACTGTAAGTACTACTATGTGCCTGGGTGTGTCAGCATATGAATCATCAGTGTGCATCTGGGTGTGTCAGCATATGAATCATTGTGTGCTTGGGTGTGTAAGTGTATGCATCCGTGTGTATCTGGGTATGATAGTGTATGAATCAGTGTGTGCCTAGGTGAGTTAGCTTTGTATCAGTATGTGCCAGAGTGTGTTAGTGTTTGCATTAGTAAGTGGCTGGGTGTGTTAGTGTCTACACTAGTATTTAGCTGGGTGTGCCAGCATATGCATTAGTATGCACCTTAGTGTGTTAGTGTATGCATTAGTATGTCCCTAGGAGTGTCAGCGTATGCATTAGTGTGTGGCGGGGTTTGTCAGCATATGCATTAGTGTGTCAGTGTATGCATGAGTGTGTGTCTGGGTGTGTTAGCATAAGGATTAGTGTGTGCCTGGGTGTGTCAGCTTATCCATTACTATGTGCCTGGGTTTGTCAGTGTATGCATCAGTGTGTGTCTGAGTGTGTCAGCATATGAATCAGTGTGTGCCAGGGTGTGTTAGTGTATGTATCAGTAAGTGTCATGATGCGTCAGTCTATGAATTAGTATGTGCCTGTGTGTGTTAGTGTCTGCAGTTGCATGTAGCTGGGTGTGTCAGTGTATGCATTAGTATGTACCTGGGTGTGCTAGTGTATGCATCAGTGTGTGCCTTATTGTGTATACCTGTTTTAATGCAATTCATTTTGTGCACAAAATACATGTATGGAAAGTGTTTGGATGAATAAAAAAGTAATTAGTTACCCATATTACTGGGAAAAAAGAGGTCCTTTAATATGTGAAAAGAGAGAAAAGATAAATAGGAGTTAAAGTTTTATATTATACATGTCTCTATTAAAGGATAAAGGAAAAAAAGCTAGTGTTAATGATAGAACACAAGACATTTATATCATTCATAGCAATTATACATATTATTTAATGATGTTGTATTCCCTCCATTCACTGTTCTCAGCTTCTATACTTTTACACGATAAATGAAGGGCCTCATTTACAAACCCCTTGCGCCGCTGGTGTTTCTCGTTTTGGGATGCACCACGAGCGCATTTTGCTGCCCCGTATTTACAAGAACATGTAAATCCACCCTGCGTGGCTTTACATGTACTTGTAAATACGGCCCCTTTTCACGCAGCACTTTGCATGAAAAGGGCATTACATGGGTATTGCTGTGAGCGTTCCCACGCAAGATCCATGGAACCCGACACATTCCCAGATTTACAAGAAATCGTAAACCTGGGAATACGTCAGAGTGCTAAGCCTCCTCAGGGGAGGTGTAGGGAGGTGCAACAAGGGGAATTGTTTTCATTTCTCCTCTTTCTTTCCTCTTTCAAATCCTGCTACATTATGCAGGACACACATAGATGGAGGAAAACACCTTTGGTGCAAGGGTGCTGTGTCAGCGCATGGCAGCCAATTGAGCATCAGCGCAGGGGGAGCACAGGGATCCGTCATATTATGCATCCCTGTGCTTTGACAGTGACTCAGTGCGACACAGCAAAATGACTTGCGACACCGCGCTGAGTCACTTTCTCTTAAATATGGCCTGAAGTGTGTATAGATGCTCATCACTGAACAGTAGGGAGTCAAAACAGTCACATGGAAAAACCCTTAAGTACATAGCACGTTAGATCAAATTAATATTACTATGCTTCACACTCTCCACAATCAATCACCTCACTGTTTTACTTATATCTATTAAATAATATAATGCTTGATGTCTGTTCTAGTTTTATAATACAATTAATTTTTATGAAGAATAGTGGTATATAAAAAGCCATATAAAGACATCACTCTTCGTAGGCCACATGAAGTCATAAAATCTGGTAATCTCTTAATCAGAAGTAGAGCATATCAGTGCTGTAATTTGGTTTCAAGTTTTGCAGCTGTTCTTCAAAGATATGTTCTAATCATAATTTTATGTGGATCCAATTTAAGTTTTTAAAAGTACATACAATATCCAAAAATATTTTTAAAATAAATAAGGTTAGGAGTATTCCATTTTCTCTTCAGTACATATCTGTCCTGGATTGTAGTTTTTCATCTGTGTTTCCAATTTAGCGCTATGTTTGTTATTAACTACATTGCAATATTTGGAATCTGTTAAAAGATATTACCCTTATTAGGCTGAATGATATCTTAACTTGTTGTACTAGAAGTTCCAGAAGAGTAGCATTCCATTGTTTAGTACTAGTCCTACTTAGAACTTTGGTTCAAGAAAGAGAAGGTAAGAATTTGGTAGACTATATAGCAATCTCTGCTTAAATGTAAGGTTGCTATTCTTACACTCTGTCCATCCAGTTGTATTTTTTAAGTAGATGGTGCAGTGTCCACATCTAACATTTACTCCTTCTTGAAAAATAATAGCTATACAGGTTTATATTTGACCAGAAACTGAAATTGGTGCAGCTTTAACATTTGTAATTTGTGTTTCTAATTTAGTTCCAACTGCAGTGCGTCGGTGTAGCATTAGGATGATGAATTTGCCCGTTTTTTTTATATTCAAAGTTGATAGAAGATCTGAGTTACATTTTGTGCAGCTGGTATACTGTGATGCATTTTTAAACAACTGACAGTTTTATAGTCTGGTAGAGCTAAGTAGTTAAATCATTCTGAATCTATTTGTGTTGTTGAAGAAAAAGAACAATGTTCACAGTTATGCTCCAATGAGTAACTTAGTCCATCTAGCTCATCAAAGGTACCATCTCTTCCTCCAAAATACCAAGTAGGACCATCAAGAATTATTATACATCTCCTTGAGTGTTTATTGTGAAGTGTACAGATCCAGTACACAGGTTTGCAAGATCTTTAATAGAAGAAGCATAATTTCTTTGGTTCTATCACTAATGGTGCATTCAACAAGTTAAAGAGTGCAGAGCACAAATCTTTTAGCATTTTTCTGTTTGACTTCAACAACCAGACCTGGGAAAGAGAATAGTGCATTAAGAACTACATTGGCATAGCAGTCGACTCCAGAAATTTTTGACAACTGGTAACCAACAATTTCACAAGCATATTTAGATTTCTTTTTGTCCAATACTTCTTTGTTCTGGTTTTTACCATTTTTCTGAGGAATGTCACTATTATCCTTCGGAATCTTTCATTTTGGTAATATTTTAGGCTTTTTGCAAACTGCATACTGTCCTAAATGAGAAGCATAGAGGCTTCTCATATATGGTTATACTCTATCACACAATTGGAATCAGCTTATACTGTACTGTCCTCAAACTCTATTAAAAACAAACCAGACAAAGTTCTAACCTTTGACAATGCTACATATGACATACCTTCATTGAATACAGTTCTACCAATGTTAATAAATGCTGCATCTACACTTAAACCGCGAGACTTATGTATTGTTACAGCATATACTAGAGATACTGGAAACTGTTTTCTGCGAACTTACGTCTTTTAAAGTAAAAAAAATGCAACAGACCTTGCTATCTGCTTTACACCATCAAGTTGATCAAACTTAACAGCTAGGTATTCAACCTCATTTATATTTGGATACAAAATTAAATAAATTATTCTACCCGTGGCACAATTAACTAATCCTTCCTCAACATTTAAAATACGCCACAAAATTATTCTATAATTCTTAGAAACGAGTAAAACTTTTCTAATCCTGCAGTTTTAGAAATAGACTTTTCCAAAGAATTGAGTTTTCAATGTAGTTTTTCAGTCAACGCTATTGTCAATCCTTGGTGCTCAATTTTGTCTGTCAGATACAATATTTGTTCTTTTAGTTGGAGCAATTGTTAATTGAAAGAGGTACATTGTTGGAGTAGGTATTAAACAGACAGTAGATTTTTGTTGTTGTTAAATAAATAAAAACATTAGCTCTGCTGCAGAAGATTTAGAAAGAAATAAGTTCTTTTCAAGTCAAGTTTCCAAACAACTTTTTCCTACGTTTGACAGTATTCCTACTCTAATATCCTTCAAAATATTTCCATATAGTATATCAGATGCTTGACGCATGTTTCTAAATAATCCTTTCTATTCATAAATCAACCAAATGTTTACATTTTCAAAACTTCGTAAATAATATCGGAAATTTTCATGTAAAAGTGTCTTTAAAAAAGGCTGTCCTTTGACAGGGGTAAGTGCAATAAATTACCCAAAACAATTACATGCATTCCTCCAAAATGTATTTCAAACTCGGTCTTCAATATTTGCACAAAGGGGGGCATTTAGTGTGAGACCATGCTCACCTCATCGATGATTGAAAGTTTCTAATTTCTCAAAAAATCTGGAAACTTAGGGGCATATTTACAAACTGGCGATAAAAAATTATCGCTACTTTTGCGGTCTTTTTTGGCAGAAAAGCGGCGATAATTTTATCGCCTAATTAGCAAAGCCACGCTAACGCGTGAAACCTTGCTTTAGCGTGGAGATTCCTGACGCCCAGCTTTGCATCTCTTATGAGATGCAAAGTGGGCGTTCCTGACCTAACATGACAGGAGAAATGTCGCTATGCGACTTTTCTCCTATCATCAAGCCCCACGCTATGAAGCATAGCGGCAGGAAAAGTAGCGATATCCCCTGGCCATCGGTTATCGCCATTGCAGGCCATTGTCAGCAAGGTGAATGCTAAAGCAGAAGTCAAGAGAACAGTGACCAACTGCAAGAAGCGCTGGCATGATGCCAAGTGAAAGACTAAGCAGAAACTGGCCAGCAATCGACAGGCAGCACTGCAGACCCGAGGAGATAAGCGTTGCTAATAGCATGCTATCTCAGCGATAAAAATCCACGTTACCCGGCGATAATTATGCTCACGCTAAGAGCGCTGAGCGATAATTATCGCCGGTTGTTGCTGATTTGACCCTTTTTGACAAGCTTCAAAAGATAACTTTTGGTAGTCCAGATTAATATTTTGTGCAACTAATCCAGTAGGTGCTGTTACTACACACGGCAAAATGGATAATGTAGTACGATGAAAATAAGTGGATATAACTTGGACTAAAAAGCTTTTCCCAGTCCCAGCTCATCCACTAACATGAAAAAGAAGAGACTTAAAAATCGAACATTTACATTGGGTGGAGAAATCCATAGTCTAGTTTTGTTTTCACTTCCATATATATTTCTTTCTGCTCATCATTCAGTTGTTGCACTAACAGTTACAAGCCAACATTTTCTTCTGTTCCTTGTTGCATTGCTGTCTGCACCTAATGGCAGCTTCATTTTCGTTTATTAGCTGTCCAAGAGAATCTTGACTGAGAGGTCTGGAACTCTGGCTGCTCTGGGAACCATCCTTTCCTATCTCAGTAGCAATTGTTTCCTCTTGTTCAATGTCTTCATTTAACATTTTCAGGTAGTTTGGAAATGTTGGACATTGAATGCTGTCTTTTACAGCATTAAAAGAGTCTTCATAGCAGTGATATAGTCCAAGTAACTCTGTTTCACAGCGCCAAGCTTTGAATAGCTGAAGGAGTGCTAAGTAGAAAAATTCTTCTTTCTCAGAAGTTTGGCAAGTTTTCTATGGTTTAGTAAGTTACCTTTTGCATGCCGAACCAAACAACCGTTGCAACCAACTACAGCTTATTTGCATTCCTCGATGTTTTCCGTCACGTTATTTCTGTACCTATACTGTTGCGGAATTTCATATAGACACATATTTTCAAGGTGTGGAATTCTTCTTGGATAGTAGGTATCCATCATATTTGTTTTTGTAATATCTGTACTCTGTGGATCAAACTCTGCTAGGTACTGAGGGGCAGATTTACAAGAAACTAAAGCAGCACGGTGTCGCAAGTCATTTTGGGCGCCGCATTAGGTTTGAGGCACAGGAATGCAACATATTGACAACAATATGTCACATCTCTGTGCTTACCCATGCGCTGGTGCTCAAACTGCTGACACAGGCACCCTTGCGTCATGGTGCAAGGGTGCCTGCATATAAACAATCAGAAATGTCGTTTTGCAACTTCTATGTGTGCTGCATTAGCACACATAGAACTTGCAAAACGTAATTGTATTAATGATTGTTTATATTCCTGTACATGAAAATCACCAGAGGTGATTTCCTCTTTCTATGTGTGTTGCAGAAAGCAGCACGCATAAAATAGGAAAAAAACAAGGACAAATGAATACATTTCTCCTCGTTGCGCCTACCTACGCCTCCATTGGGGAGGCGTAGCATTCATATGCATTTCTAGATTTACGATTTCTCGTAAATCTGGAAATGTGTCAGCTTAATGAGTGTTGCGTGAGAAAACACACACAGCAACACCCATGGAATGCCCCTTTCTTGCAAGGTGCTGCGTGCAAAGGGGCCATATTTAGAAGGACTGGAAAAGTCAAGCAAAGTGTCCTTGTAAAATGGGACAGTAAAATGCGCCACTGATGCGTCATAAAAAGTGACGTACCGATGGTGCTAGGGGCTTGTAAATCTGCTCCTGAATTTCTGGAAAGGACTTTAAGGCTCTGTTTCACGTATTGGCAAGGTCTAGACTAACCCCAAAAATTCCCCTAGACTTTGAGTATAAGCTAGATTAACTCAATGTGTTACAGCTCTTAAAAGAACCTATCTCCCTATGTGCAAGCATTTTCAAGAGAAACTACAATTTCTTGCATAGAGATGTTTCTGCAGAAATCTCCTTCATGTTTCCTTCATCTCTGTTTTCTTCGACTTTGTGATGTATGAAGTGACATAGCAAAAAAACAGCAATGGAGTTGGCTGCAACAAACTGTGTGGCCATATTTCCATTCCATAATTTTAGAATAACAAGCTTGTTATCATTAATATATTTGGAGGCCTCTGATCTTCTCAGATTATATGTATTTTTTGCTGCTTTTCTTGCGAGAGTATTTCTCACTGCAGATGAAAAGCTTTTCACTCTTCCTCTGGAGATAACAGGCCTTGGAAAACCGAAACAACACCTTGTATAAAATGTACCTTTACATCTATATCTGCAGCAGCAATATTTCCCACATTTGTATGTTTGGAACCGTAGAACTTGTCTCGGGGTTTTGTTATTCCTGACATCTGAGATGGTGCAGGTGGCATACTGTTCTATGAAAAAAATACACAGTTATTAGTATTAATTCCAAACGTAGGTGCATCCTTTATCCATAAGAGCATGTGTATATGAGGAGCACCTCTGGCCTGGTACTCTTTTCGCCCCAAAAACTCTGTAACTTCTCCAAGAGGACAAATTGTTCTATTTTCTATAAAGGCCAGCATTGCTCGAAACGTTTGATTAAGATACCTACATACATTAGCACGATCCAAACAGCAAAGTTCTCCTGATATTTTCAAATTAATATCCTTAATGTCAGAGTTTGCTTCTTTTAGAATTTGAGTAAAACATCCCATGCATACTTCATACAACTTAGGGGTTTATTCACCAGAATTGCCACAAAGCAAAATTGACGTTGCTTGGCGGCAACTTTTTTAACTCGGTGCATCAACCAAAACTATTGCCATGTTAGCGATGTATTTACAATACGTTGCTACATGGGGATAGGCTCAGCTCGCTGCAACAAATGTTAACGCTAACCTGAGTGACCTGTCCATAAAAATCTTGACGCTAACATGAAAAAAGTGACAGCCGGCCAACTAGCGGCAAGAAAACTCATGTTAGCTGGCCATACATCATTTTTTTTTGTTTAGCATCTGGTGGGAAAAAAAGAGCACAAAAATGCCTCAAGCAAACAAACAAAAACCCTCAATGCAAAATGGAGCAGCCTGGATCCAGTACAGCAGCAGCTAACAACCCCTATAACCCCCCAACAGCCAGGATGACCAGCCAAAGTCCCTGGGGAAGGGGAGAGGAAAAAGAAAACCAGATTCAGTCAGGAGGAAAATGAGATACTGATTGCGGAGCTCTTCGTCAGCTCCAAGGTGTCATTGGGGACCACAAATGCCATTGGCAGTCCGTTGTCAGCAAGGTGAATGCTAAAGCAGAAGTCAAGAGGACAGTGACCAACTGCAAGAAGCGTTGGCATGATGCCAAGTGAAAGACTAAGCAGAAACTGTCCAGCAATCGACAGGCAGCACTGCAACCCCGAGGTGGGAGTCCAGCGCCACAGGAGGAGCTCAATGCCTTAGATGAACAGGCATCTGCTTTCATCTGTGAGGAGTCAGTGGTTGGAGTAGAGGGACAAGATAGTGCTGAATATGACCAGCTACATCAGCAACAGGGTAAGTAGCAACCAGGGACGGGGGGCATTGGAGGGAGTAATGTTTTTCCATCCATCTACCTATGTCTCAGTGTCTGCCCACAATGTGTGTTGATCAAATGCCAGCTACATGTACTTGGGGGTACATTCACATGTCTCCTGGGCTGCTCAGCCTATTAAAAAAACAGTTATACTAATATAATGATGCGGTAAGGGACTTGTAAGCAAGCACACATGCATACACACAACGCTAACTGAACAGTCATGTGTCTCATAACTCTGGGTCAGATTAACAATTAAAGTGATGGAGTTTTGCATCAGTTTTCTTAGCAAAACATAGTGCTCTGTCACACCAAAAATCAGGCCTGTGTCATATATACCACAATACGGCCCAGTGCTGAAAAATGTAGCTGCTCAGCGGCAACGCTGGCACTCTTGCACAATGCTGCAAGAGTGTCTGCATTAGCGCTAAGCAGATACATTTCTCTGCAATGCTGTTTGAAATGTGATGATATGCCGTATTGTTGTAATTATGGTTCAGAATTGTGAGTCAGAAGTAGCTGAGTGTGGTGTCAAGTCAAGAAGGCAAATACTGTGGTCTGTCACAGTCTTGTACTTATGCGCACAAGTGCAGTGTGAAAGGGTGCCACAATTACAAGGTGTCAAAAAAGCCACATCAGTTGGCTCTACACTGCCTAGTAAATATTGCGAAGCATGGTTTCACATAGTAAAGTCCAAAAGAGTGATGGTCCTGTTGTGACAGTGGCTTGGAAATATGCCACAGGTGATATTAATTCCTCAACTGCTGTTTGGATGTGTTCAGGTGAATGCAGCACATAAAACCTCTTTCCAAAATGTAGGATAGAACTATTTGAAGGTGACTCATCCTTGTTGTCCACATGAAAAGCCGCACAAACAATGCGAGCACCCTTGCTTTGCAGATGCGTACATTCCCTAATGATTACACATTACATACTAGAATTGCAAGGTGCTTTCAATGTTTGCACATGGGTCCTGCTTAATTAAGTATTGTTCACTGCCCCAGAATTGTAGGAACAGGTTCATCATAAATATCCACATGCTTGTTGTGTATGCAATGCTTATTGAACCACGCATTCCATATTCCCATCACGGTAAGTGAAGTGTGAGAAGGGGCCTCAATCCCAATGTTGCAATTATGCATGTTACTTGGCTACACACTGACTTACCATAATTACTTAAAATGCATTTATCAACATGAAAGTTGCTTACTGTGATGTTCTATTGGCAGAATGTCATGGTATACATGGTCCTGGGTTTGGTGGTAAATGAAACATATAGACGTGTAGAACATGGGTCTTAGCTAAAGTCAGATGTGGCAGGGGGAAAATGCATAGCTACTGATGTCTGTACTCATTCAGCCATTAACAAATGCATCAAAGGACTCTGTACACTACAGTACGTATTATCCATGTGCACTCCACTGTGCTGTCCAACAAAGGTCTTCTGTGCAACAATGTACTGGTTCCTGAAGCATGCCTTAGAGTCACATGTCCTCCTGTTTGCATCAAGTCATCATTGTCACTGCTGTGGGAAACACAAGGGGAGAGCATCCACTTCTCCACTCTGGCCCACTCCCATGTTTGAATGAACACTTTCACAATTTGCCAGCACCATGTACAATCTAAATCTGGTCTAAGGGGTATATGTAGTCAAATCGCACCGTTAACACAAATAATGCATCCCAGGGTGTGCTGAATGACACATGGTAACCTCCACCAGATTGCAACAACTTTCTGCTGTGGCAAGACACAAAAGTTGCAAGAACAGTGTCCACATTATACAATACTCAGTAACATGGTCACATAACTGTGTGACAGTCAGTTGTTTGTCCTGATCTCAGTCTCAAATACACAGAGGGTTCAATGGACACATATCCATGTACAGATGATATACCTATGCTAAATCACATCTTGCCAACACTCAAAACAATGCAATACAAAGGATGTCTGTGATTTCCATTTTAAACATAGGTTAGGTTGTAGCGACTTCGTAGTACCTTAACCACAGAAAGGCAAAGTGTGTGTTTAAGTTCAATTTACTAAAAACGTGCTTCACCATCATGGGTTGTGTAGATTTCCCACCTTAAGCCTCACCTCTGCACTTGTAATTGTACCTGTGTGTATTGTAGCTACCTTGTACCAACCAAGGCACCCTTGGACTAAAGGGCTAGGGGGTCTGGGTAGAGGGTATGACTGTCAATGAACATGAAGGTGTTCCTTCCAGCACTCAAACATCCCTTAATGGAATTGACTTGGGTCAATGTCTGCCTCACACATAAAAACACAGACATATCTCAGATAATGCTAATTAGAACAAATCACCTTGTCTCAACATCCTTGAAATAACTGTATTCCTGGGCTCAAGTGCATGAGTGGCCTCATCCTCAAGCCACACTAGTAAATAGGTGGCATTGGCAATATCAATGGTGGGTTCAGTGGAATGTCAAATGGATAGTTTGTGGCACTAAGGTATATCAATGTTCCTAATAGTGGGGTGCGAGTGGGTACCGCCCTCCGATCCACGGCGTGAGTAAATAAATAGGATTTGCATTGTCATTGAGAGATCAGAGCCCCCACTAGGCACTCCATTGCGTAAATTCCCTTGTGATTATTCTTCAATCATCTTGTTTCAAATATTCAATAGTCAATGTTAAAGTCGCTCTGTTAATTTATTCTTAATCATGTTCTTCCTGTTATGGAATCACAGGAGTAAACAAGAATCACAATTCCTTGAATTAATTTGTTTACATTATAAAGATCCCAAAGCATTTCGGAACAGCGCCCTTCATCAGGGGAAATGTTCTGAAAATTAGCCAAAATTGCAATAATCAATAATGCAAGAAGTGAGAAAGCCACAACATTGTCGATGCTTTAAGGTTATCAAAAAAGCATAGCATAAACACACAAAATCATGACATGTAAGTGGAATGTCCACATCAAAACTCTGGGCATCATTCATATGTATTCAGGCATAGGGCAGCGCAGCAGGCCTTGCTTCTGTGCTGTCCTACGGCCAAAACAAAGAGCATGAATGGACCGTATCTATTTAACATGGTGCGTTCCTGTAATTTTCCCCTGTGGTGGTGCACAATGTGCTGCCTTGTGCCAATGCAGGCAGCCTTTGCACCATGGTGCAAGGCTGCCTGCATTGTGTGGATGATCATCCTTTGTGCATGAACGGAAACCTTCCTGCGCAATACCAATCAAAATAGGCTTTTTCATCTTTGCATGTGTGCTGCAGAATGCAGCACATATTGAACAAGCAAAATTGATGAAAAATAAAGAGTTTTGTCCTCCTTGTGCCTCCCTCATGCCTCATCAGGTGCGGCGTACGTTTTTTAGACTGCCTCAGACCTATATTTACTACAAAATCTGGGACAGTGTCAAAAAGCCATGGATGTTTCTGGGAATGCCGCAGCCACATCCCATGAATGTTCCATTCAAGCGTTTTTCAGTGTAAAAGGGGCACAGATTCATAAGCCCATGAAAAGCGACGTAACATGGCTTTACATGGCTTTATAAATCTGCCTGTGTCACAATGCACCACCTTAACGTCAAAACAAGTGACTGACTGGCAGCAGATTTATAACGGTAGGCACTCATAAATGAGGCCATCAAGGATCCACAGTTATACACAAACTGGAGTTTGGCATAATCACCAATGTGGTGTGTATCCACGTAAAGTAGCTCAGTGCAGCATTGTAAATAACAAGCACCACAGGAAGGTCTGCATAGATGAAGTTACAGGGGTAGTATGGGGTTATAAATATTGCACTCACTGTTTGGATACAGGGAAAATGTCAAAATCATTGACCAACCGAATTGTAACAGTCATGGACTTTGAACACTGACATACATACAAGCGTGTAACAGGTGTTGCATGCAACACAAGAGAATGGAAAGTGTCATGCACTCGGATTGTAAAATGCTAAAATGCTTGGAAAAAATGAACAGACACATACAGCAGTATCTGCCCTTTACATTGTAGAGGATGAAACATCACCTCCTGCTCAGCAGCCTGTCTGACTCTTCAATGATGATAATGATGGTGAAGAAGAGCTCACAACCATCGACTAAGACATCCTCCAAGAGCTGCCTAACTCCATAGGCAGCCCATCTCCGGAACCGGGGAGATCCAGCAGCGTTGTGGCATCACCAGCAACCAGGCCAAATATCCAGCAGGCACCACCTGCCACCACAGCACCAAACCTGGACTCTGAGGACCCACAGATACAATTTAAATGTATTGCAGTAGGAGTCCAGCATGAGATGGCAGACCAGGTGCAGTCTGGGTTGGAAAGCCTTGTAGCCAAACTCGAGGGGATCTGTGGGTGCCTCAGTTCCAATAGGGACCACTCCGCTGCCTTTAGAGGGACCTACATTCCGCTCCGTGGCCTCCAGCAGTCCCTGGCTGACATCGCTGGTGTCATGACACAGAGGCAACAACAACTGTCCTGCCAAAGTGGCATCAGCGATGTGGCTAAAGAGTTGGGGGCAATGAGGAAGATCCTGGAGAACATAGAGCGGAAGGTGGATTCCCACTTGGCTGCCATGGCTGCCTACCACTGTGACGTTGTGGAGTCCTACACGCCCTGCAGCTCATCCTCGCTGCAGTGATGCCTCATCTGATGACACAGATGAATGCTGCTGCACCTACAGCATCCATCTCTCCTGCTCCTGATGTGAATGTGTCTACCTGGGCTGCCACAAATCCTACACCACCTGCATGGGGGAAACAAGACACATCAGAGGAGGAAGATGTGGATGACACATCAATCATGAGGAGAAGCCTTGGAATATCACCAGTCACTGTCCTCACATTGACTTTGCTACATTCACATTGGACATTTCATGTACTGTCAATGTGGCCATTTATCCCCAATGATACCACAATCATCCTCCTGACTGAAGTTTTCTGATTCCTCACAATGTATCATGACATGTCCCCCCACAATGACTCTGTCTGGCCATTACCTGGCTATGTACACAATTTGGGGGTTAGTGTCAAAAGAACTGATCCAGTCTGACTATTTCAAATTCACACATGTAAATAAAAGCACTTCAATTTCCAAGATATTTGTTTTCTGTGACCATTAACCTTGAGAGGTGTCAACAATGCATAAGCAGTGTAGCTAGCACAACAAAGCCAGAGGGCATTACCAAAAATGTGGTCTGCTGAGTCTGTTTCCTTGACTGGAAGTGAGATGACAGGACATGTGTGAATGACACACTGGCTTAAATTTTCAAGGCAACATTGTCACTGGTATGTCACTTTTCACAAGATTCAAGTGGCGTTTGGGACTTGGCCCACTAACCAAGTCTGCGTAAAGCCACTTGAAGTGGCTTAACATTTCCTATTCAGTGTCAATGTGGTGTACAATGGGTGTTGTGGTGGCTGTTCTGCCAAAACACAGTTCCAGATAGATCCTTCACCACATTCCCAAAGAAGATGTGCTAATGTTGCTGTAAGAGGAGAAATGGTGTTAAAAAAAACATGTGATTCACATACATAGTTGTGAAATATTTTGCTGGACACGTCCAGACAGCAAATCATGACTGTCAGTGTATGTGTAGGAGGGGGCACCTTCTAGCACCTGATCAAACATTTCCACCACAGTGTAAGGGTGTCTGCATTATAGGTGAGGTAATTTTCATGTGCAGGAAGGTGTCCCTTCCTGTACATAAAAAAACAATTGCGTTTTGCTGTTTCCATGGGTTCTGTCCAAATCATCACATATGGAAACAGCAAAACAAAGAAGAAATTGGACATTTATACTCGTTGTGCAAGACTAAGTCCAGTTTTACCCTGGTCTGAGTGTTGACAATGCCCCATGTTTACAACACCCTTGTAAATATGGGACAGCATCAAAATCAAGGTGTTTAGCAGTGGAGTGGCCACCACAACACCCATTATCCCCTCCCTTTCACGCTAAGTAAAGCGTGAATTTGTGCCCCATGTACAAGGCAGCATTGAGCCACATTAATTGGCTTAACACTGCCTTGCAAATAATGCGAAGCCCCTATTGCCAACAAAACATTTGAAAAATGTTTTGTGGGTGTGGTGATAGGGGCCTGTAAATATGCCCCTAAGTACCACACAACATACCTACATCATGGAACCAATGCGGTGTGAGCTCAATGCCTCCATTGCCTAATGTATCTTTTTGACTTGGTGACTTTCATTAAAGATGACTACTTATTCAGCACACTATCTCAATGCAATGCCTAAAATTAACTTTGCAAGCCTACATATTATGCATGTTTGTAAATCACAATCAAACAGGAGTATGGCAGTAGCCTGTCCCTAGACGATGACGTCACTCCGTTTTGATATAATGAATAGAATTTTGGTAGAATGAATCTGATGTATCCAAATTCTAACTCATATGTTCATGGATTCACTTTAAACATCAGGGACACGACAAATCACTGAACAATACGACTTTATTAATCAAAACAATACTACCTAACCTAAACCTAATACTAATAAACAGTCGTCAGCTACACTAAAATAACATATGCTAATTAATATAAACACTAAACTAACTACAATACCTTAAACTATACACATAACAACATACATTAAACATCAACTCCCGAATCCCCTCTTAATGCACATCTGTAGAAGGGACCAAGACAACTTAACCTTCACACACATTAACTAAACATATATCCTACACAAACATATTGTTTTTTTGTGTCTTAAAAAAAAAAATGCAAAAACATTAACAACCCACCCAATGGAAAAGACAACTCAACCCAAAGCACTATGTAAAATGCATGAATAATGTAAAAGCAGATTTACACCTAACACTAATCTAAACCTACTCTAAAACTACACTTTACACTACCTAATAACCTACAGTAAGACACAAGAGAAAAGCTAGATTCAAACGATAGGGGGACTGTACAAGGGAGTCCTTGAAATCGGTTTTGACTTAGAGGTGGAGCCCCAGGGCAGCCTTTATGTCTTGGAGGTCGGACATTATCTCTGATATGTTTCGCTGCACAGTAGCCATGTGCGCACGTTAAGGTCCAATAGTAACCTTTGGTCCTCATTGCTGTAGCCAATTATCTGTCTGTGTTGTGCTGGTGCTGCTGCAGCCGTTGAGATGCTGTGCTTTGTGTGGCAGGTTGTAATGGGGCAGCCGGTAGCAGAGCTGATGTTGTTGTAGCACATTGGGCAGGTTTGGTAGTTTGGTAAGTAGCAGGGGTGGCGAGAATGTGTGCCACCACATCAGACACCAGAAGGGCCTGGCATTGCATCATTGTCCCTCTGCTGCATTGAATCAGCAGCCAGGACTCCACTTTTTAAAAAATAATTTGGAATGGACTTCCAACGTCCAAATGAGCTCTCCTCATGGTAACTCCTCGCCATGTCATGGTACCCCTTTGCCATTCGATAAATGTGTTTATTGCGGTCTTTCCGTAGATTGACCAGCCTGCCTTCCTCACGTGACATGTTGTCTGTAAAGAAATACACAGATGACAAGATGTAAGATCCAAGACAATTTACAATGTTCACCATGTATCTCACAAACACAAGTGTACAAAATCATGAACTCTACACTCTTATTAAGTGTTTTCTACTTCTGACATGCCTTGACAAATTCAATGTGAAGGAAAACTCTTATCACAACCTGATGGTGATACCAACATACTAACATGGCAATGTATGGTATGGGACATATTGAGGGCAGAGTAGAGGAACAACAGTGGTAGATTAGCTGCGTTCAATGATGACGCGGACAAACCCTCAGACTGAGTCTACTAGGGGAGTGTCCTCAAGGAGACAGCTTTACAGGTCCATTGCAGAGCCAGGGCTTGACATTTACACCAAGACATTCACCTATTTACAACTTGATGCATCTAGGGAGATGCGTCTCGTTGTAAAGCCCTGCACCACATGAAACCTGCGTCAGGTTTCATGTGGCGTTCTGACGCAGGGGGGGGGGTGTTCCGTCGCAGGAATGCCTCGGAAAAGTGCCTGAGTGAAATATACAAGATTTCACTCAGTCACTTTTTCGACGCCGCTGCGTCAAAACCTTGCGTCTGCTTGAAGCAGGCGTGACGCACCATGTTAAGAATAGGCCAGGTTGGAACAGTGCTGAAGTTGCATCGCGCCCGCGACAAAACTTTAGCACTGCGCCAACCTTACGCCGGTAGATGCGACATGCATCTGTTTATCCTTGCGCCATGATGCGTCGCATTGTAAATGGGGCTCATCTGTGGTGGCGCAAGGGTAACTTGCATCACGCATCTTTCCTGGCGCATCCCTGCGGATTTGCAGGAATGCGCCAGAAAACGTAAATCTTCCCCTCAGCACCATAGTGTTACTCATGTACAACTGGAAACCAAATCAATTTTCATCAACTCACTACAAAGTTGGATGTGTCTACACTGCTACAAATCCATGAGTCATGCTGTATACATCTTCTTGAAACATCTGAATAAACATATGTCACAACTCTGCTTTTTGAAAGACAATGGGGCGTATTTACCAGGAAGTGGCGTAGTGCGGTATTAGCCTGCTGGGCATCACACTACGCTCTGCCACTAAGGAAACACAGGGCTGCACCATATTTGCATCATATTGGTGCAGCATTGCATTTCTCCCTGCGTGGGTGCAAAACTTATCAAGCTAACGCCAATGCAGGCACCCTTGCACACAGCCACACCCGAAGAACAAACGACTCCATGGAGCTACTCACCATGCAGCTCGGAGCCCCAACAGGGCCACAACACCCACGGCCACCACCCCCAGGACCGCCACCACCCCCAGGAACCGGATCCGCCCCCTCCCCGGACCTCCACAGAGGCAGCGCAGAGTAAGACAGCGGACCTACCAAAAACACACCACTCTGACAGACCTAACGCTCGAGGAAGCCATTGCCCACTACAGGCTCAAAAGGTCAACCATCATCCGCATAATAATCCACATTGCCCACAGGTTGATGGTCCCCAACACAGCGGAGAACCAACATCCCTCCGCAGACAAAGCTGCTGGCTGTGCTGCACCTGTTGACCTCTGGTATCTTCCAACCAACAACTGCCAGAGTCAGAGGGGTCTCACAGCCAGCCCTATCAAAATTCATCACATCTGTCCTGGATGCCATCATCAGCTTCATACCCCAGTACCTTCACTTCCCCCACACTGCGCAGGAACAGCAGGAGACCAAGCAAGGCTTCTACACCATAGCTGGATTCCCAACAGTGTTGGGGGCAATAGACTGCACACATGTCCCACTTGTGCCCCCTGCAGATACTGCACACCACTACCGCAACAGAAAGCACACGCATTCCATCAATGTGTAGGCAATAGTGGACCACTGGGGAATGTTCACCAATGTCGTCGCAAATTGTGTGCACGATTCCTACATCTTCCGACAGTCCATCATCAACCAGCGCTTCCAGGATGTCACATATGGAACTGGACTGCTCGTTGATAAGTGCCAAATCAACACACCACACACCTCAAAGCCCCCATCACACAACGCACAGCTGTGGGAATGAACACGTGACCAAACCACATACAACATGTAAAACAACATGACCACCTACCATACACGACAACACTACTCCTTGGTGATCCTGGGCTACCCCTGCACACAATACAGCTATATCATGGCACCACAGCCACACAACAGCTGAACGTGTGGGGATGTGGAATGCAGCCCTGTGCGAACGATGCAAGTGACCCGTGAATGGGAATGTACACAACGACAAGTGAGGCGTGGGTGTGCAGGACAGACATGGGTATGCAAACCACAGATATGTCCATGCAGACCACAACTGCTGGTGACTGGAGAGTAGTGAACAGTGGACGCAACCATGTCACCCCAGGCCGTGGGTCAGATAGCAGAAATGTCGCTCGCTGCGTCCCCCCCCTGTGTGCGTGAGCGTAGCGGGTTGACCCTGAGTACACCAGTGCCGCGCAGGGGTGTGGATAAAAACCCCGTTGCACATAGCGTGGTTCTCTCCCGGAAAGCCCAACGTCACTGACAGGGCGGCACCTCGCAGTCCGCCACAAGGCTGATGCCATGAGCAGCGGTGCCTGCAACCCTGTGCGCCTGCTGCACCCCAGGACGCTGATACCCAGACCAGGCCTGCCCGCCCCCGCGCTCCAAGGTCGCACTGCTCACCTGCTGACACCATTGTGTGTCAAAGAGGGCCCACCATGTGCCGGTGCAAGCTCCAAGCCCCAGTCCCGTGACCTCTGCAGCCTCCACAGACCATCGCTGGCCCCCACGATGCTGGCCCACATTACTCCTTTGTCATTGACATACTCCACCAGCATCCTCTTCGTCCCAGTAGGTCCCACATGTGGAACTGTATCCTGAGTCCTGAATGGCAGTGACCCCAAGTCCATGTCAGCTGCCACAGCACCAGACTCTGGAGGGTCGTGGCTACAACAGGTGCGTGCACGTCTCCGGGGATCCGGGAGTCGGGTGGGTTTAGGAACCCCAGAGAAGGGAGGGGAAAGCTGCGCAACGACAGGCTCTTGAACACCGCCGCCGCATAGACCCTGCCCGCTGCTATCCAGCTCTCATTGGTGGTGGTTTCTCCCCCTCCCGCACTCAGCCATAAGATGGTGATTCCCTCACTCCCTTCCTAAAGTCTACAGAGAGAATGCGCACTAATACGTGCGCCTTTTGTTTTCTTTTCATTGGTTTTTGAGTCCTCCCGCCACCCTGAGAAGAAAGACGTACTGGAAAGAGACGAGACGATCCCCGACCAGACCGTCAAGGACCCTAAACCCCGCCAAACGGCTACTTTTTCTTTGTGTGTTCGAAATAAACAAGGGACAACCCTGAAAACTTCCATAACCTTCTGAGCCTCCCTTTTTGCAAGTTGACAGTCCTGTTTGGGGGGCTTGAGAGGTAACTCCCATCCTTCCTTAACCAGACATAATGAACCCCTGACAGGGTGACCAAACAAAAGTTCAAAAGGGCTGTAGCCAACCCCTTTTGAGGTACCTCTCTGTATACAAATAAAAGGCAGGGCAAGAGTATGTCCCATCTTCGCCGAAGCTTTTCTGGGAGTCCTTTAATCATGCCCTTTAAGGTTTTTTGAACCTTTCAACTACACCATTGCATTGTGGGTGATAGGGTGTGGTGAACTTGTAATTCACTCCACACTCCTTCCACATAGCAGTCAAGTAACTAGACATAAAGCTTGAATCCCTGTCAGATACTACCTCCTTAGGAAAGCCTACTCTTGAGAATACACTCAAGAGAGCTCATGCCACTACAGGTGCTGTAGTGGTCCTTAGGGGAATGGCCTCTGGGTACCTGGTGGCATGTTCCACTAACACCAGTATAAATCTGTGCCCAGATGCTGTTTGAGGATCCATGGGACCAACAATGTCAAGCCCTACCCTCTCAAAGGAAACCCCCACCACAGGTAGTGGTATCAGGGGGGCCTTTGTAGTGCCACCTGCTTTGCCACTGGCTTGGCAGGTCACACAGGAGCGACAAAACTCCTTAGTGTCTTCAGACATGTGGGGCCAGTGAAAGTGGGGGACAATTCTGTCCCAAGTCTTGTTCTGGCCCAGGTGTCCTGCTAGGGGAATATCATGGGCTAGTGTCAATAGGAAGCCCCTAAACTTCAGAGGTATAACCAACCTCCTGGATGCACCAGGCTTGTGGTCTCTACTCTCTGAGTAAAGGAGTCCATCATCCCAAATGTAAATGTAAATGTCAAGGTACTTATAGAGCGCACTGTCACCAGACGGCCACCTTGCGGTGTCGCCTTTTGCGGTTTCCTGGCGCTGATACTCATACCGCTGTGGAACCCCTCCTGGCTTTCCCTGTGAAGTGTCCACTCCTGGGCACCACCAGGGTGAAGCCAGGCATCCTTAGCGCTGTTGGGGCCGGTGTGGAGGCTAAGCAAGCTAATAAACTTTATGGGTGCCACTAACATTCCCAGCAGCCTCATCAGCAGCTTGCTTTCTGAGGGGTTCAAGAGAGGGGCAGGTTTTCTGCTCCTGGCTCAGATCAGACCTGGAAGGGCCCCCTGTCCCCAAGAACTCAACCTAGTCAGGTTCAAGCTCCTCTGGGACAGTTCCTTCTTCAGGCTCAAGATCATCTCTCTGAGGAGACTGATCAGCATTCTGAGTCAGGTGGGACGGCTCTGCCTTAACCCTACTGCTCCTCCTCGTCTTGTGAGGCACCTGGTTCATTTTTCCAGAATCCAGGGCCTGTCCAGCTTTAGACATTTTGGTCTGTGACCTAGTCACAGCAAAGACATGAGCAGGGATCCCTAACATTTCTGCATGTGTCCTGAGCTCCACTTCAGCCCAAGCTGAAGTCTCTAGATCATTGCCAAGCAAGCACTGTACTGGTAGGTCACACAACCTTCTTAAAGCCAGTTACCCCTCCCCAGGAGAAGTTAACAACTGCCAGAGAATGGTCTGTTCTGACATTGCTAGCATTGGTTACTTGGTACATTTCGCCAAGTAAAATCTGCCCTGGATCCACAAGATCTTTTGTCACCATTGTGACACTTGCTCCTGTGTCCCTGAATTCCCAAGCCTCTACTCCATTTATTAAAGGCTGTTGCAGGTATTTGCCCAGATTACTGGGACTCACCAAGGGGGACATATCCATGCCCCCATCACAGACAAGCACAACCTGAGTTGGAACTCTGACTAGGCCAGAGTCCATCTCAGAACCCAGGGTCAACCCTACTACACCCTTATTCTGAACATTGACACCACCTATTGTAGCTGTACTAGGGGGAACAGTTGCCTTAGGGGCAATGGGGGCTGTAGTAGATTCTTTGGACTTGGTGCAGTCACTGGTCCAGTGAGTTTTCTATTTACAGATTTTGCACCAAGGTTTCTTTTGGCCTTTTCCCTTGTTAGACTGTGACTCCCCATTAGAAGAAGATTTTTGGGGCCCTTGAGAAGACTTCTGGTCTTTTCCCTTGTCCCCAACCTTGTGAGAGTTCTTAGCATCTTGCTTCTTTGGGTCACCACCTTGGTTCTGTACCTTCTGCCTCACCCTGTTTCTGATCCATTTGTCTGCCTTCTTTCCCAATTCTTGGGGAGACGTCAGATCATAGTCTACCAGGTACTGGTGCAACAGCTGATTTTGACAGTTATTAAGAATCTACTCCCTCACTATCAGATTGTACAATCCTATGAAGTCACACACTTTACTGCCCAATAACCAACCTTCCAGAGCCTTAGCAGCACAGTCAACAAAGTCAACCCAGTCTTGATTTTGTGCTTTTTGGGTATCTCTGAACTTTAACCTGTATTGCTCAGTGGTTAGGCCAAACCCATCTATCATTGCACTTTTCAAGACCTGTTAATCATCAGCATCCTCTTCTCTTACAGTGAGGAGCTTATCTCTACCTTTGTCTGCAAAGGAGAGCCATACGATTGCTGCCCACTGACCTTGAGTGACTTTCTGTACTTTACAGGCCCTCTCCAAGGCAGTTATCCATTTGTGGATGTCATCCACACTCTGGTAGGGAGAGACAATCTTACTTAGGTTTCTATGGTCATACGACATCTCCCTATCTCTAGGGAAATTGCTGCCACCAAGGGACTCTAGTCCATCTTTTTTACTAGCTCTGTAGAGCTCTAGGGCTTCCCTATCTAGGGCCATCTGCTGCTTTCTCAGGTTGAACTTGTCTTGTTCATACTTCAGCAGTCTCTCTCTCCTCTCCTCTGAGGTTTCCCTCCATCTCTGAGAAGAAACAGAGGTCCCTACTGATGAGGTAGACTGGACAGATCCCCTTGAGAAAGATCTATCCCTTCTAGCCCTACTTTCAACTCTTCCTGGAGGAACAAAGAGGGGAGCATTGTTGTCATCCTCCTAATCCTCATCCAGGGGAGCTGGGTTCACCAGATCCTGATCATTGTCATCAGTCTGGTCAGTAGTAGAGGTGGGGTCAGGGAAGTTTCCACCTCTAGGCCCACACTCAGCTGGGAGATCATCCAGCGTGAGTATCTTTATGAGATGCTGTGTGGTTGGGCTGTTGCCTGTCTTCAGCTTCCTAATGTAACATAAGGCCCTAAGCTGTGCAAAGGAGAAATCCTCATATCTATAGGGGAGAAGCTCACGGGTTTCTGGCAGGGACCCACAGGTTTCTGGCTGATTAGACATTACTAATGTGGTGTGGTGTATTGCACTACCTACACTTATGTGGCCTACTAAACTCTCTTGAGTTGTAGAAAGGGTGTGCTATCCCTTAACACACAACTCTAAGTTCAGTAGAACTTACTGTATACTAAACTTGATATTGTATGTACCTAAGGTACCTTTAGTGGTTTTCAGTTGATCAATTCAATTGAGATTATCTGGTAAAACAATAGCAAGCTGGAATCCCACATGCTGCACACCAATGTGAGAAGTTGGCCTGATATATGCTGTACACTAATTATAGTGGGCACCCTGTATCAGTCAAACCACCCCTTATGGTGAATAGGGTGGTAGCTATGGAGAGCAGCCTTCAGGCTTTGTCTTGAAGGAATGTAAATCAGCTTGTTTTACCAGTCTATAATCTCTTGAATGGTCAAATGATAGGACAACCACACCAGGTATATATTTAAGATATATGTATTTAAGATAAAAAACACCCCTCTAGTCTCTTTATGAGATTGGAGTTCGAAGTACTTAATTTACAAGTTAGCAATCAACAGTAATAGCACAAATACACGTTTGGGCCCTAGGGGCGTACCAAACCATAAACCAATAAAGTGGTATAAGAACCACAACTGAACTGGACACAAGGCCTAGAGCCTGTAGAATCGCTTGGACCCCAAGGAACCACTTAAGGTAGTGACACAGGGGACTCACGGGGGCTGTGTGCAGTGTGTGAACACAGCCGCGGGTTCTCGTTAGCTTCTAGGGGCCATGTCACAGTTGGAAATTTAAAGATTAGGGACACTTAGAAATGAGTCAGGATGAAACCCTTTTGGACTTAGGAAGTTCTAGGGCAAGCTGGGTGCATAGGTGTCTTTTGGTGTCGTGTCGCGTCGTCGATTTCAATGGGAGCTGGCGAAGAAGTGCTGCTGCCGTGAAGAGGAGAAGTGTCCGAAGCGATCCAAGCTTGGATCTAGGATGGAAGGAACCTGAAAGCAGAGGGGACAGAGTCTGGGTCACTTACCAGTGACCAAGGGCACGATTGACCAATGCCCACAGATGTCAGGTGCTTCAGGTGAGTTGACGGGTGTCTTGACTCTTCAGCCACGAGGTCCAGGAGGTGCCGATGACAACCAGGTGCTGGATTCGAGCTGTCCCCTGAAGTCTGTCGAGTGCTGCAGTGTCGGCGACCAGATTGGACCCAACAAGCCTTGGCAACGGCAAGTCACTTGGAATGAGAGAAAGGACAGCGGTGCAGACCAGCAAGGTCTGGGGAACTCACCCAGCGAGGGTAAGTCGGGGCACATCTGGGGCAACCAGGAAAGCCCAATCAGAAGAGGAGTTGCCTTCGAGGGGACCTACTAGCAAACAGGCTAGCGATCGCAAAGGAGCCTCAAGCGGTCGCACTGGAAACTGGCCCAAGCCAGAAATCTTCGGTGCAGGAGATGCTCAAGGCTGGGGCTACTCGGAGCCCATGTGCTGCAAAAGTTCACAGTGTCCAGGGGTCACAGTTCTACGTCACCCACAATAGCCACAGGCCTCAGCTTTCCTGTGGACTCAGGGTAGCCACTGGGAAATCTGGAAATCTACCTCTGGGGATGCAGAGACTTCAGAATTGCAGACCAGACAGTTGCTTCTTTGGTGCCTGCCAAGCAGGGGAGTCACTCCTTGACTCCAAGGGAAATTTCTTCAGTCTTCTAAGCAAAGTAGAAAGTCGAAGGTGCAGGATATATATTGCAGAGTTTCATCCTGGGTAATCCAAAGTCGCAAGGACTGGGTTCCCATACTTATACTAAGTTTGGGGGTTGGACATACTCTTGGGATCCACCTATGGGAGGGTTTGGAAAGAGGGGTGGTTACATCCATTTCCTTTGTCCAGTTTTGCACCAGAACAGGAGCAGGTAGCCCCTGCAACCGGTTTGAACTGGACTATGCACAGGGACACCAAGTGTGCCCCCAGTGCAGGACTTCAAAGCACCGGAGCATGCCCCTGCCCAGCCCCAAGACACATCTGCCTGTCCTGGGACAGGAAACCTATTGTCCAGGCCTCCCCTGCCGGAGTTTCATCAGCAGCAGGAGGCCAGACCCGTGTCTGTGGCCGAGGCATCTATTTTGTGATGCCAGGGCTGTAGAAAGTCCTACCGGGTTAGACCAGTGTGAACATGTCTCTCCCTCTAGAAGGGTGGAATGCTACCCCCGCCGCCAGAACTGGCAGGAGGGGGGGGGTAATATTCCAAAACGTTTGACACCAAACACGGCATGTTTCCATGCAGCAATCCCAAAGTTAGCATTTACAGCGAGGTTATAATGCACTTAAGAGTATATGGTCAGGCTGCACCACAAACAGCATCAGAGGAGGTACTCCGAACGCTGCAGAGGGGCTCTGCTCATGCAGGAGCACCCTCTCACATAAAACCAAGCACTCTGCCTTCAGGATTGTAAAGGCCTGCCATAGGAGTGACTTATATGTTTTATATGTGTGTGCAATGGTAGTGATATAGTTTGCCTATACCACAGTAAGGGTGCAAGCACCACCTTATCCAGGAAGTAGCAGACCTGTGGTGTCATTTTAGAGTGCTTCCCAGGGGTGGCATTATGCATGCTTCAGCCCCTGGTAGGCCTCTGAGGTACCTATGCCCTAGGTACATAGTATACCATATACTAGGGGCGTCTAAGGCACTCCAGAATCCAATTAGAAATGTGCCTAATGTACATGGAAACCATTTTAGAGAGGAAGCAGCTAGGCTGGGGTCCTGATTAGCAGGGCCACAGCTAGACTAAGGTGGAAAAACAGTGAAACACCAGCAAAACGTTGGGGTACCCATGTGAAGCAGATCCTACTCTCCTACAGTCATGTGCACTTTTATGTACTGTGCCATTCATGTATCTGGACTCTGTTACAGATGACGGGTCCGTCTCAGATGTGGGACCTGGTGAACTGCACTACATAGCCGCACGTGGTTGGAGACATACCGGTGGCAGCAGGTGAGCAGTGTGGCCTGGGTGCGCAGTGTCGGCACTCTCTCTCCCTGTCTCTCTCTTCTCTATCTCGCTCTCCCCTCTCTGTCTGTCTATCTCTCTCTCCCCCTCTCTGTCCATCTATCTCTCTCCCCCTCTCTGCCCGTCCATCTCTCTCTCCCCTCTCTGTCCGTCTTTCTCTCTCCCCCCTCTCTGTTCGTCTCTCTCTCTCTCCCCCTCTCTGTGCATCTATCTCTCTCTCCCTCTCTTTCTCTCTCTCTCTCTCTCCTTCGCTCTCTCTCTGTCTCTTGATGTGCGCAGGACACACCTTCTCATCATAATTTTTGTCTTGCAGGCTGTGACCTACGGAATGTCCCGAGGGGACCCGCCATGTGTCTTCATTTCTGTTCTGTGTTTATTTTAATATATTTTCATATGTTGCTTCAAAGGTGAATGTGTGATGCTCATTTTTGTGACGACACATGCATGTCACCAGATGTGATTGTGCGACATCAGGTGGAATATTTGGTACATGATTCCGTGTAGTTGATGTGGCAAGTCTTTGACCGGGGTGGGGAGGTGCCGGGGAAGGGGGATCCTGGACGTGGTGGCGGTGGGTGTTGTGGCCCTCTTGTTCAGTGGCTCCATGACATCTGTTGTTCTTCAGGTGTGGCTCTGGACTGGGCTCCCTTTTCTGTTGCAGGCTGCCATCCGACTTTGCATCAGGTCAGAGCAGGTGTTAATTTTCTGCTGCTAACGCGCCTTATCGCATGTTTCGTGATCTTTTCGCCGATGTGGCTGGTCATTGGGAATGTTGTGGAGTGGTGTTGTCGCGGCTTTTTGCACGGGAATGCCTACTCTGCATCTCATTAGCGATAGTTGCCGGGGTCATCTGTGGCGATGTTTTATGCGGCTGCTATCGCAGGTAAACTGGTGCTATGGGCTGTTAGCACCAGCTTGTGATTGGGGTGATACATTTATTGCGAGTTTGGCTGCGCTAAAGTGCCATTAACTTGGCAATAGCTCCATGAGAATATGGCCCTATGTGTCCCCTATGCCGTCTTTGACCCACTGGTCATATGACAATGGCAAAGGATTCCTCTGACAATGGGTAGCATGTACCCAGTTCTTTCCACCAGCGACCTTCACAGACGTCCGTGTCACCAACAAAACCTGCTTAGGACCTTTCCAGCGTGGCTCCAAACTTTTCTTCCTCTGAAAATTTCGAAGCAAGACATAATCACCAGGCTGGATGTCATGGCCGGGTCCCTCTGGTGTGGAAGGTAGGGATTCCCGCACCTGTTGGTAAATAGAATGTAAACTTTCTGTTATGTTATAAGTTATGTTTAGCGAAACAAATGGTAAAATCTAATTGTCTTGTAATTGTAACTGTACTGCATTACATGATAAAACAGCAAATATGTGTACCTATTTTCACAAACAATGTAAAATTTTAAAACACAAAATAAAGTATGTTAAAAAAAATGTAATCTTTCTGTTAACTGGCCAAGATAATCAAGCAACACAGGGTACTCAATATCATAGTACAGACAATTGCCGGGCGCCCAAACACAACCTCATAAGGAGACAATCCTGTCCTAGAATGAGCAGTTGTTCTTGTTGACAAAAGAGCTAATGGTAAAGCATCTGGCCACTTTAGCCCTGTTGTCTCCTACATTTTTGCCAGTTTCAGTTTGAGAGCACCATTGTACTTATCCAACTAAACACGTTGACTATGGATGATTAGCAGCATAACATTTCTGTTTTACATGGAGAGCTTCAAAATCAATGTAATCACTTTCCCATTACAATGACTTCCGTTGTCATTCCAGATAATTCGGGGCAAGCCGAAACAAGGAATGAGCTCCTTAAGGAGTACCTTCGCAGTCGTAATGGCTGTATTATCTTTGGTGAGGTAAGCCTCAACCCATATACTGAATGCACATTCGACCACCAAAACACATTTAAGAATATTGAATCTTTCCAATTCTATATCATCCATTTGAAGGACTTTAAAAGGAAAAGTGGGTGGTGCAAAATGACCAGGTGGTGTCAGGGTACCCTTCCCTGGATTATGCATCATGCAGACCATGCAGTTGTTTACTAAATGCGCAGCCATCCTGGAAATATTGTAATTCTGCCATGCAGGGGATAACAATTTACAAATGCCTTTTGCACTAATATGAGCTGGACCATGTGCCATAGTAGCCACAGGAAGAACAAATGAATCTGGAAACATCTATCTCTGTTTCCCTTATTTATCAATCCAAAAGCCTTTCTCATTCAACTGTGCTGTACCTCCTGCCATTCCGCTAATTCTTCTATCGTGGCCTCACTTTGTATCTCCTTCACACTCTCAAGGGTATTCTCAAACATATCAACCTCGGGAAACCACCTTGCTGAACTTGCTACAAAAATGCGTTTCATCTTTGTTTGGGCCGTCTCCTTGGCTGTCTGATCTGCAAAAGCATTTCATCTAATCACTTCATCAGTAACCTTCCTATGGGCACTACATTTAATTATGGCCAATTTCTTGGGGAGCATTAAAGAGAACAAAAGCCTCAATATGAGGTGCCCATACTGAATCTTATCATGAGAAGTAAGGAACCCTCTCTCTGCCCAAACCTGACCAGAATTATGGGCAACCCCTAATGCATAATGGCTGTCAGTATAAATATTGACAACCAGCCCTTCACTCAATTAAGCAAGCTCAAATAAAGGCAGCAAGCTAAGCAGCTTGAGCCGACTGATAAGGGAGCTGTTGAGGTCTCTACCACCGTGCGCAACGTGGTGATATCATTAGCTGCAGTGGTGGTGCCATCTGGTAATTTAAAACAAGAGCCATCGACATATGGTTCTCCTTGGGGGTCAGATAAGGGAACATCAGTCAGGTCCACCCGTCCCTTCGTCTCTTCTTCCGTCCGGAAGATACAATCATGTTTATTGACTGCATCATTCTCAGAAGGGACGGTTAGTAACATGGCTGGGTTTAGAGTGGCACATCTTTTAATCGAAATATTCTTAGAAAACAATGTCAATTCATAGCCAGTAAGACATGCACTGGTGAGGCGCTGTGTCTTCGTCTTATTCAAAAGTGTATACACAGCATGGGGTACCATAACTGTGAGATCAGTATCAAGTATGAGTCCAGCCGATTTTCTGATTGAAGTGGCCACAGCCGCGACCGCTCTCAGACAACTCTGGAGAGCCCTTGCAACAGGATCAAGCACAGCAGAATAATAAGCACAAGGCCTCTGCTTATCCCCAAACGTTTGTGTTAGGACAGAAAGCGCGCAACCAGCCATCTCATGGACATAGACCACAAACGGTTTACCATAGTTAGGTGTGCTAAGCACTGGAGCCGAACAAAGTGCAGTTTTCAATTGCTCAAAAGACTTCTGGCATTTGGGCGTCCAATGCAAAGGCTCATGCACTTCTTTTGTTGTTAACGCAAGCAAAGGTTTGATTAGTAACGAGTAGTTTGGGATCCACTGGCGGCAGTAGGAAGTAAACCTATAAAAGCACATACATCTTTTTGAGTTAGTGGAAAGGGCATTTTAACAATGGTGCTAATACGCTCAGGGGTCAATCTCCTATCCCCCTTCGACAGTAGGTGACCTAAATAGATGACCTCCTGTTGACAATACTGAAATTTAGAAAGGGAAATCTTATGTCCAAGATGGGCTCAATGCAACAACAATTGGACTGTACTATGTTTGCAACCTAGTTCTGTATCAGGCGCTGAGTAGATCATCAACATACTGACCAATACATTACCTGAAGAAAGCAATAAGGAATCCAACTGACATTTTAATGCTTGACTATAAATGCTAGGACTCTGTATAGCCCCGAGGAGCATGACAGAATCTAAAACTCCTACCATCCAGTATGAACCCCAACAAATATCTACTGTCTGGATGGATAGGAATACTAAAGAAAGCATTTTTCAAATCAGAAGAGAATTTAGCAGTAGAAGAAATCATCGTCAAAAGCGTAGTAATGCCAGGAACCACCGGGAACTGTGGATCTACTATTTTATTAACCTTGCGCAGATCAATCACAAAACGATAAACATTATCATTGTCTTCAGAGGAGCCTGTGGGTGTCCGTTTAAGAATCGGAAGATTCGGACTATTACAAACATTGGCAGACATTTCTTCAACCACTCCCTTTTGTATCAAATCCTAAATAATCTGTCCTCCTGCCTGTGGTATTTTATACTGAGGAATATGGGATAAAGTAGCTTTTCTTTAACTTCGCTTTGAAATCCTTTTGTTTTTTATCAGTCCTATCCTTTTCCTACTGATCTCGGTGTTCATAATACTGGGCCATATTCAGAATAACAGAGGGGTAAGATGTGAACCGAGTACTCTCAGATGTTTGTAAATGAGTTGTAATTTCAGGAAGAAGGTTAGAAACAAACCGGTCAACAAACAATAGAACTCCTCTCTCAATAGACATATCCTGCCCACTATAATCCAAAAACATATCCTCAAACCGGGTAAAGAAATCAGACACACTTTCATCCTTCTTCTGTCGACAAGCTGTCAATTTATCCGAGCTTACCTTCTTAGGTGGAATAAGTGAATGCATATATGTAATAATAAGACCAGGCAAAGCAAGTATCTCGGTCCGGGGTTTATCACCTGGCTTCCATTCCTCATCCCACCCTTTAATCACATCCCATGTACCGCCCAACTCGGAGACGTGATATTGAGTATGAACCTCCCTCTAAATATCAACCCGAACGATAAGATAAAAAACACATTTCAATATCAGTAAGAGTCATTACAGTAGAAGAGGCAGCCTCTGTTAATTCTTTATAATAAGCTGTAGGATTTTTCCTAGAGTCAGGCAAATTAGCCTTAAGGGCTCAAACCTCACTCCTTTTTCACAGAGTATAAACCCATTGCTCCTGGAAATGGACCGAAACAGCTGGTATAGTGATGTTACCCCACTGATCTGTTAACTCAAGTATTTCTGGGTGATATATGGGATGGACCTCACACATCGGATACTGAGCTATCGGGGTAGGGCTCCTCTCATGTAATCTACCCCTGTAGGCAACTAATGCGGTAACATTCCCAAACATTTGACCTGGCTCCAAATCATTAACATATACACGATCTCTAATATTACATAAAATTTGGGGCGCTTCTGTCCCAATGTGTGTTTGCCAAAGACTAATCAATGTGGCAGACATCTGTTTAAGGGCATGTTGCTGTATAAAGGGTTCAAAATCTCGCATAACTTTCCAAATATTCTCAACACCATAAATCGCATTGCTAGCCCACCGCACAGCCTGATCAGCTATCACTTGTTTCTTTTCATCCCATACCCCAGATCGCACTAATGGCCGCTTTGCTCCCTGAATTTCATCCAACCTCTGTCCTCAAATCCAAGTACTGGCATCTCAGCATTCAAAGGTGTCGGAGGAGAAAAACCATAGAGGGAGAAGCAACAGAGAAAACAGTTACAATCGTTGTTAATGCTTGCACCAGAGGGAAAAGAACGGAAGATACAGGAGTTGAAACAGTAGATGTACTAGGGGTCACAGTTGTCAAAGATGGCGAGGACAAAGAAGGAGCAGGAGGTGTCGTAGTCAAAGCCGTCAAAATAACAGCTGTAGATACAGGAACAGCCAAAGCAGGTGAAACAGGCTGCTGTGACTGTGAGGGAACGGTGGGATATATCCTCTGCGGGGCATAAGGAGGCGCGGGTGGAGTATATAACAGTTCCTCTACGAAAGTATCATCTACTTCTTTGGCCAAATAAGACTTATCAATATGCAACCAAAATCTCCTATCTTCACATTCAATTCTGGACTCTTGTTTTTCTCTATCATATGTCATAGCTTTCTGCGTTGAGGTTTGTATTTTCCCCTTCCATGCATCTCTTTCCATCTTTACCCATCTCTGTTTGGCCTCCTTCTGCCAAGTTATGAGGAAGTCAAACATGGATTGTCTACTTCTTTTTTTAAATAACTGCTCCTGTAAAAACCCAATTTTTTGTTCATCACAAGTGCCTGTTAACAGCCACTGCAACTCGGCATTGTCCCTTGCACATTTGTGCCACAATGTACTAAACATAATAGGGCCAAGGCCGTGTTTCACATGCACATCAAAATTAGGGGCTGCCTTCAGGAGGCGCCGGCTGAGCTTCTTCCAATCAGCATCTGCAGAATAACAACGACAACACAAATTCCAAATTTTGCTGAGGCCAGGCATTTCAAAAGGAAAACAAGTTTGTTATTTTTACCTGGCAGCGTAGTTGCAAGTACTTTTTATCAAAACAGTCTTCAGACTGTACCAAACTCAAAACACAATAGCACCATATCTACAAAGAACCAAAACAAACTCAACTGAAATCAGCAATACAAACAAACCGATTCTCCACTGCCGACTCTTCAGACCAAACGGTCAGATCCAAGGGTTTCGCTGTTCAGGACTCTAGTCGGGATGACCACTGGGCGAGGCACCACCCGGCAGGACAGAAGGGGCAGCTGCGAGCAAATAAAAACTCTCCGTGCAAGGATCCCTGAGCCATCAGTCTGACCTGCCGATGTCCTCGTCCTTCCCCCCCATCTGTGGAAAGGGGATGGATAAATCACCCGAAGGAGTCCCTCTTCGGGCGCCAACTGAAGGAAGTGGCCTGATTAGGGTCACCAGGGTCACTAATGACCACCTCTCAGCCTTCCATACCAAATGAAGAGTCGTCAGGCAGTAGAGAATACAAACCAATATCTGTTTATTAATATACACTCAGGGGCATATTCACAAGAAACTATCGCCGAGTCAACAGCACTTTATCGCAGCCAAAGCTGCGATAAAAATACCTCCCCATTCATAAGTCGGTGTAAACAGCCCACAGCACCAGTTTACCCACAATAGCAGTCGCAAAAAACATCACCACAGAGGACCTGCACAACTATCGCTAATGAGATGCAGAGTGGGTGTTCCCGTGCCAAAATCTGCGACAACATCACACCACAACATTCACAACGACCAGCCACATCGGTGATAAAAACACAAAACAGGCAATAAGGCATGTTAGCACCAGGAAATCTACACCTGCTCTGACCTGGTGTAAAGTCGGACGGCAGCCTGCACCACAAAAGGGAGACCAGCCCAGGGCCACACCCAAAGGGCAACAGAAGCCATGGAGCCACTCATCACGCGGCCCGGACACCCAAGAGGGCCACAACACCCACCGACACCACCCCCAGGACCACCCCTCTCTAGCACCCCCCCAACCAAAGACATGCCACATCAACCACACCCAAACATGCACAAAATAATCTGCCTGATGTCACACAATCACAACTGGTGACATGCATGTGTCGACACAGAAAAGAGAAGCACACATTCACTTTCGAAGCAACAAATTAAACTTTATTAAAATGAACAGTGAAATTAAATGAAATGAAGACACATGGCCTCTCTCCTCGGGACAATCTGTAGGTTCCAGCCTGCAAGACAAAAATCATGATGAGAAGGTGTGTCCTGCGCACATCAGAGGACAGAGAGAGAGAGAAGGGGAGAGAGAGGAAGAGAGGGGGAGAGAGAGAGAGAGAGAGAAGACAAGAGGGGGAGAGAAAGAGAGAAGATAGGGGAGAGAGAGAAGAAGAGATGGAGAGAGAGAAAAGAAGAGAGGGGGAGAGAGAGAGAAGAAGCGAGGGGGAGAGAGAGAGAGAAGAAGATGGGGGAGAGAAAGAAGACGAGAGGGGAGAGAGAGAGAGAGAAGAAGAGAGGGAGAGAGAGAGGAAGATAGGGGAGAGAGAGAAGAAGAGATGGGGAGAGAGAGAAGAAGAGAGGGGGAGAGAGAGAGACTGTGCCGCCCCTGTTCACCCAGGCCACACTGCTCAGCTGCTGCCACTGGTGTGACTCCAACCACGTGCCGGTATGTATAGCAGTTCACCAGTTCACACATCCGAGTCAGAGCTGCCAGCTGAAACAGAGTCCAGATACAGGTATTCGGTGATAGATGGACCTTGACATGCATCGCGGATCATGGTTTGATGAAACAAGTGTGAGGCATGTAAACAGTCAACTTCAACAAATGGAGTGGGTTATACACATATATGTGAAGAAAACAAATTGGTCAGAGTAATTTGGTAAACAGACCAATCAGATTTCCCATGGGAATGAGTGATAGGTGGAAGGGCATGGTAATGAACGTAGGCACAGTGAGATTGGATGAATGGAGGTCAAACCAAAGTTGATGAATGAAGGTAAGAAAGGATGATGGAAGGGCTGGAGGTTGTGCATCAACTTAAATTATTTATTTGGAGGCACGAACATGAAAATAAGAGATGCCATAAGCTAGGAGGTGTACAATATCTTGAGACAATGGATCAAGGTGAGGTATGACTTTAAATGAGATTCTGCTGCAGATGGGATTGTAGGGATTGATTCAAATGTTTTTGTGCCATCCATATTTTGAATGGGTGAGGTATGCAGTGATCAAATGTCACTGCTGAAGGTGCACTTTTTGCACATTACTATGAACGTACATCTGCAATATCCATCATTGTGAGACATTGTACTAAGGGTAGCTTTCACCAGAGGCACTTGAATGCTAAATGTTTAACTCAATGGGGCTTAGTTACAAGCCCCTTGCACCATAGGTGGTTCACTGTTTCAGATGCACCAGCGGAGGTACCTGCTGCACTCTACTAGCTGGGACATGTAAAGCCAAACCACGTGTCTTTTCGTATCCTTGGATATATGACAACTTTAAATCAGACAGTCTGTGTGTTCGGGGCGGGCCATGGGTGTTGACGTGGGTGTTCCCACACAACACCCATTTATTTGGCTACATTTCCAGCTTTCTGAAAAATCATACACCTGGAAATGCATCAGAATGATCTGCCTCACCAGGAGAGTTGTAGGGATGCGCAACATGGAGATACGTTTACATTTCTCTTTTTTTGCTGTTTCTATGCATGCTGCATTCTGACACAACACATAGGAAGAGAAAATCACCTTTTGTGATTGTTTATGTGCAATAAGGTGTCCCTTCATGCAGAAATACTTTCATCCCCATAACACAGGAATCTTGCACCATGGGGCAGGGGTGCCTGCGTTGGTACTTGTCAGATAAATGTGCACCAGAGCAGGGGAGAGCAGAGTGATCCATCATCTCATTGTACATATGATGCATCCCTTTGTTTCAGAAAAAACGCAGCACAGTGCAGGCATATGGGTCGTGGCACCCGCTGTCACAGGAGGACATGGGTGCAGTCCATTGCCCCAACACATGCGGAAAACCAGTAATGACATACAAGCCTTGCTTGTTGGTGAGTTGTTCTTGCTCAGTGTTGGGAAAGTGTAGATGTCAGGCTGATGATGGCATCCAGGACAGTGGGGAGAAGCCTGGAGAAGGATACCTGAGAAACTCCGGCCACTCTGGCAGTGGTAGGTTGGAAAGTGCATGAGGCCAACATGTGCAGCACAGCAAGTAGCTTAGTCTGCAGAGGGATGTTTGTGCTGCGCTGGGATGTGACCTGCAGCCATGGCACTATCTGGTTGAGGAGGCATAGAATTAAGGACCTTTTTAGCCTGTAATGGGCTATGACCTCATAAGGATGGAGGTGTACAAGGCTGATCCTTTGGCAGTAGGCCCGCTATCTTCTGCAGCGCTGCTTCGGTGGTGGTGGTAGTGGTCTTCTTGGTGCTCTGAGTTGCAATAGCAGAAGCTCCATGGCATTGTTGAGGTTGCCAATGATGATCTGGGATTGTCTTCCTTATATACAGGTGTGTTTGCACCATTTTTAAGACCAGATAACTATTGGCATTAGAAAACTGCCGCTAATTTGACTGAGCAGTCATTTTTTGGGTTTATAGACATATTGGGATTTCCTTATAAATGTTGCGTTGTGTGTTTTGCAGCAGTTTTTTCACGAGAATAACTACCTTGCATCTCATTTTTGTTAAGCCCCATTAACAAAAGTGGCGATCTTGAAAATTCCCATTTACGCCTGAAAACTTCTGCTAACATGGGTTAGTGACAATTTCTAAATATGGCAATAAAAAAAAACGCAGTAACTTGAATAAATTGACACTACATTGGCACTAAGGTCTTGTAAAAATGCCCCTAAGTGTCACAAACCAAGTAGGTGCCCTTAAATTTCTGAGCATACATTTAAGTTCTCCATGACAATGATACCAGTATTCATTCTTTCCACGTACACATGCCATCAAATTGATTGTTATACTCCAGATTTTGATTCTTACCTTGTATTTTATCAACAAACTTCCTTGTAGAAACATTTTGCAGATGAACTCGTCTTTAAAATATGGTTCACAGCATAAGACAATCCTGACAAGTCACTTTCAAATAACAGGTGGCATATATAGGGAATACATTGTCGAAACCGAGGGTCCTCTGAATATAGTTTTGTTGTCCTGTATTCAGCTGATGGTATTTGTACCGGTCGATCATCATACAGAGCCGCCTACTCCTGTGGGAAATAGATTTGGAAAACAGCTAGCCTTTTAAGTTTTTTCCTACACCCTCTTCGGAGCTCCTCTAGCTTGTTTCATTTGAAAAAAAACTATGGCATCCCCAACAATTTCTTTTGAATGAAGTGAATGTATACTGTTGTGCTAAAATATTTCTTCTGACTTTTCCTTATCCACTTCTCCTATTTGTTCACTAGATTTTAGAGGTTCATCATCCGTACAACATACATCTACAATAATATCCATAGTTCTGTAAAAAAACAAAAACATTATTTTCTATCAAGTATAATGTTGGTTTTTTAACTTTGTTTACATCCACTAACTCTTGCTAGAATTTTTTTTTTTCTTGGGCACGCCATTTACTAGAATAATCAGTGGTTGATCTATGTCTCTCTCAACACCCTCAGTGCCAATATATGTTTTTAGTCTAAAGTTAAATAGATAACTCTTCCTTTAAGTCCTTTTTGTAGTTTCCCTGTTTTCGTTTCCATTCAAATTATTTCCTGAAATGGATGGACAGTTTGTATTAGAATTGATTCATTCACATTTAATTACTAAAGGTCTTGAGGGATAGATACCAACTCTAATGCATTAAGAATTGCTCTAGCTGGCATGTTATTGTGCTCTAGTTGATCATTACAATACTTACATGTTGTTTGTTATCTGGCACAATCAAATCATTCTCATATATATATGTATATACATACATACATACATATATATATACATATATATATATATGTATATGTGTAAATATATATATCTATATATATCTATATATATATTCACTTAAAAAACCATATGTTTCACACATGTTATAGTTAGCTGGACATTTCACTCGTAAAAAAACATTGAAATTCCCCCGTTATAGTTAGTTCAGATAGCTATAACTCGCGCGCCCGCAATCCACTGCTCATGACGTCACATATTACATCCCTCATGACATGGTCAGTGGCATCACTCATGACATCACTGATGACATCATCCTTGTGATAGAGTGGCGGTCGCGCGAGTTATAGTTATCTGAACTAACTATAACGGGGGAATTTCAATGGTTTTTTACGAGTGAAATGTCCAGCTAACTATAACATGTGTGAAACCTATGGTTTTTTAAGTGAATTTGCAAGGTTTTTTAAATGCTAATTCCTAACTATAATGTGTGTGAAACCTATGGTTTTTTAAGTAAATTTGTAAGGTTTTTTAAATGCTAAGGTATGTAGGTATTATTATATTTTTTATATATTTATTTTACAATAAGCTACCTATGTATATAGTTATAGATTGACTGTATCCTGTAATATGGAATGGCTCGTTTAAAATGTATTTTTTTTTTTTAAGGTTTTTGACCGTGCGCGCACCGTACGCGCACCGTGCGCGCACCGTGCGCGCGCGCCCCGCGATTTTTTGAAAAAAAAATAAAATGTTTTTTTCACCCTTCGGGGTCCTTCAGGGACCCCCTGACAAAGGCTAGGGGGTCAGGAACTCTCTACCCTGCCCCCTTTTCACGTTCTTCACCTTTCTTTTTCACTGTCACACACAAAACACACAAAATGGCGGCCGACACTTCCTGATTTCGACAGATTCGAATGTTGACTGACATGTAACCCCAATCAGAATTACGCTTGCGCACTTTGTGGTGCGCGCACGGTGCGCGCTTATAGATATTTATGTACTTTTAACTGCAATTTTCTCAGGCACTACTAAACAGATTGACACCATATATGCAAAAGGCACATGCCTGACCTGAGGACTACCTCTTTTCAATTAATTCTGTTCAGCCGTTCGGGCTGTACCTTCGACTAAAGGTCCTATGGGAAAATGCATGGGGAAAACGCGTTTTTGGGACCCCCCTTTTTTCTCAGCCCCCGCTTGACGAATCACCCCAAGACTTTCAGGGTAGGAGCTGAGCGGAGCGCCCCATTAGTTTTGAAAATTTCGCGAGGATTCGTCAACCGGCGCCAAAGTTATTCAAAATAGAATTTTCAGATTTCCATTGGAAACTCGGTCCTAACTATAACTATCTACTGGCGACCGCCAGTAGATAATATTATCTACTGGCTGTCGTCAGTAGATAGTTATAGTTAGGACCTATTTTCCATAGGAAATCCGCAACATTCTATTCCCAATAAGACTGGTGCCGGTTAACGAATCCTCGCGAAATTTTCCAAACTTTTGGCCAGCTCTGCTCCGCTCCTACCCTGAAAGTTTCGTGGTGATTCGTCAAGCGGAGCTGAAAAAAAAGGGGAGTTCCAAAACACGTTTTCCCCATGCAATTTCCCATAGTATCTGTTGTCGCAGCTACAGCCCGAACCGCTGAACGGAATGACACCAAATTTGGCAAAGAGGTAGTCCTTAGTTCAGAGTCGTGCCTTTTGCATAAATGGTGTGAATCCGTTCAGTAGTTCCTGAGAAAATTAGAGTTAAAAGTACATAAATATCTATGGCCGGGGAGGATCCGCAGACCCTGCACGCACCTTAAGCGCACCCTCCCCGAACCGAGCGCGCACCCTCCCGATCGCGCGCTGAATGCTTATTGGCTGTCGAGTGTCTGTCTACATTCGAAACCAGGAACTGTTGGCGGCCATTTTCTGCCTCGGTAGAAGTGAGGCTGAAGAAGCAAGGGGAATAAGTGTGTAAAACATATAAAGGGGGCAGAGTGGAAATACTCTGACCCTCTAGAGGTGCTTAGGGGGTCCCAGAAGGACCCCTTGGGGCCCCCTTTAAAAAAAAAAAAAAAAACAGCGAAATGCGCGCACGGTGCGCGCATCCTATCGCGTTGGGTGCGCGGATCCACAGGATTTTTTGTTTTTTTAAAAGACAAGAAATCATTGGTTGTATGACTACTTTGTATACTGAAAGGTAGGGTGTATATTTCTGTTTTTTAAAGGTATGATTCTTATTGGTTAACAAAAACAGATTGTAAGGAACATTACATATGATAAGCTGATTTGTTGAAAAGTGAAGCACACTTCCTCTCGTGTTTAGCAACATTGTGTGCTGAACTTCTGACCTGTGTGCTTAGTGCAGTGTTCCATGACCTGTTTCTATGGTAACAGGCAGAAGGCAGATTGGGGGAAGGGTTGAAATGTATTTCAGTTGGAAAGGGTTGAAATGTTTAACCAATAGAAATGTGTGTTTGCTTTTGAGTTTATGTGTGAAGGATTGTGATTTGATGTTTACATGTATATGTGTGGAAAATGAAAGGGAAACTTTTCCATTCTTTGTTTTTGTTGAGAGGTGCACAGTGCAGAGATTCTGTAAAAGAAAATATGGTGAGTGACTGATATACTTCTTAATCTACAAAACAACTTGAAAAATGAGTTATTTAATTGTGAGGGGATGTATGTAGACTATTTTGATTTTAATCAGACTAATGTATTTCTCCTGCTAAATTGTAGGGAGTACTTTCTTTTCTCTACAATCTTATTGACAGTGTGTGTGCATGTAGAAACCATTCTGTGATAAGCATTTGTGTTTTTTATGTGTTTGCAGACAGATAACTGTGCAGTTTTTATATTTTGGTAGAATTAGAAACCAGTCGTTTATGAATTTGTGAAATGAGTTATGTTATGTTTCTATACTAAAATGTAGTACTTCTTCTAGATGAAGAAATGTGTTTTGGTATAGTGCAAGGGATAGTGTTGTTTGTCTAGAATCACACAGTGAGTATGTGTGCATTTGGGAACCACTGTGAGAGAAGCATTTGGTAACATTGTGTATTTGCTGACAGATAAATGTTTTAAAACCTGCTTGTTGTCAAGTTTTAGTAGCATTAGAAGGCAGTTTTTGCTTATGCTTTGATTAAATGAGTCAGGCTTTGACACAAAAGTGCAGTCCTGAAATATGTAGATTGTGTGCAGTTCCCTTACCACTTGCACTGTAGTGAATGAGTTTTGGTAAACTCCTAGGGATAGTGGTGCTTGTCTGGAATCACACTGTGAGTTAGTGTATATTTGGGATCACTGTGAGAGAAGCATTTGGTAACATTGTGTATTTTCTGACAGATAACCTTTTTAAAACCTGTCATGTTGTCAAGTTTTAGTAGAATTTGAAGCCAGTTTTTGCTTATGCTTTTATTAAAGGAGTCAGGCTTTGACAGAAAAGTGCAGTACTGAAATATGTAGATTGTGTGCAGTTCCCTTATCAGTTCCACAGTAGTGAATGATTTTTGGTAAAGTCCTAGATATAGTGGTTGTTGTCTAGAATCACACTGTGAGTCTGTGTGCATTTGGGAACCACTGTGAGAGAAGCATTTGGTAACATCTTGTATTTTTTAGCAGATAACTCTTTTAAAACCTGTCATGTTGTCAAGTTTTAGTAGCATTAGAAGCCAGTCTTTGGTTATGCATTGATAAAATGATTCTTGCTTTGACACTAAAGTGCAGTACTGAAATATGTAGATTGTGTGCAGTTCCCTTACCACTGGCACTGTAGTGAATGCGTTTTGGTAAACTCCTAGGGATAGTAGTGCTTGTCTAGAATCACACTGTGAGTTAGTGTGTATTTGGGAACCACTGTGAGAGAAGCCTTTGGTAATATCGTGTATTTGCTGACAGATAACTGTTTTAACCTGTCATGTTGTGAAGTTTTAGTAGCATTAGAAGACAGTTATGGCTTATGCTTTGATTAAATGAGTCAGGCTTTGACAGAAAAGTGCAGTCCTGAAATATGTAGATTGTGTGCAGTTCCCTTACCACTTGCACTGTAGTGAATGAGTTTTGGTAAACTCCTAGGGATAGTGGTGCCTGTCTAGAATCACACTGTGAGTTAGTGTGTATTTGGGATCACTGTGAGAGAAGCATTTGGTAACATCATGTATTTGCTGACAGATAACTGTTTTAAAACCTGTCATGTTGTCAAGTTTTAGTAGGATTAGAAGCCAGTCTTTGCTTATGCGTTGATTAAATGAGTCATGCTTTGACACTAATGTGCTGTACTTAAATATATAGATTGTGTGCAGTACCATTAACTCTTCTAGACTAGTGAATGAGTTTTGGTAAACTGCTAGGGATAGTGTTGCTTGTCTAAAATCACACTGTGAGTCTGTGTACATTTGGGTAAGGATTGTGAGAGAAGCATTTGGTAACATAGTGTATTTGATGACAGATAACTGTTTTAAAATCGGTCATGTTGTCAAGTTTTAGTAGCTTTAGAAGCTATTCTTTGCTTATGCATTGATAAAATGAGTCAGGGTTTGACACTAAAGTGCAGTACCATGTACTATTCTATTCACTGTGCCAGAACTGAAAATGTAAAAGTTTTATACAGGCACTAACCTAGTAGTAGTCTGATGATTTAGTCAGTTTCCAAGTCCTCATGTTGTGAACCATACATTATCACATAGATTGTTTCAAATGTCTGTGCAGTATGCATGCAGTCTTCTAACATACTATACACTTGTCTTTCATATTTTCAATTCGCTAGTCAGTTTCCATACACTTCCAGGAAATCCCCTGTAACTCCATTTGCAGTCCTCTAGTGACGCATTCAGCATCATGTACTAATCCATTCACTGTGCGAAAACTCAAACACTTATAAATTCACCAAGATACTATCTTTGCAGCACTCTAATCATTCAGTCAGTACCCAAGTAGTCATGCAGTGAGCCAGGCCTTACCACATGGACTGCTTTAAATGCCTATGCAGTATGGATGCAGTCCTCTAATCACCTACACAGTTGTGTTTCACATCTTCAATTCCCTAGTTAGTATTCATACACTTCTAGCAAACACCCTGTCACTCACCCAGTGTGTCTCCTTATAGTACTGTAATCATTTAGTCAGTTAGCATGTAGTGTTTTAGCGAGGTAGGCTTTAGGGCATGAACTGCTTCAAAGTAGTATGCACTATGCATGTAGTGTTTTAACCATCGTCACACTTGTGGTTCAGGGCTATAGTTTCTTAGTCAGTATTTATATAAAATGTGTTTGTACAGTAATGGAATAGTATAAATTTGAAAGTTATTAATATACATTTGTTTGGGATTCTTTTTTACAGATACAGAACAGGAGTGTTTCTCATATGTTTGCACTCTTCTCGTGCAAAATTGTTTGGATGAAGGGTCCTTAGGTGTTTCATCATACTTGCTGTGCCGCACGAGTATTTTTTGTTAGGATCCCCTCGTAACAGAACTCTTTTGAAAATCTTGCGCATGACAAAGGTGGCATTGGTCTTTGTTTGCCCCTCGAGAAAAGTAGAACATTTCCACATCACTGAAGGAAAACGTTGTGGGCGTGGTGCATCCTCCAAAAATTCATCTTTAGATTCGGTGAATATTTTAAAGCGACATCATTTAGCTGTGTGCCTTTTATATATCTGTGATTTGTATCTTTTTTTTTTTTTTGAGAATAGCATGTTGTTTTTTTTAAACAATCTTTGAGATTGTGTTTTTTTGCCCGCTGTTAAGTGATGAGTACGATTGAAATCACTATTTTTAGTGAAATTTAATATATTCTGAGAACAGAAAAAAAGGCAAAAAAATTACTTTGTGGAAATTATGCTTTGTTGTAAAAAATGTATTATTACGTTATATTTTTTTGTTCCTTTTCTTTCACAGATCCAAATCTTAAAATAAGCAATTTTTAAGAATTTATATTGGAATGAAAATGTGAAAAAAATGTGTACCATTTTTTATTCCTATTACTGTGAAGGTAAGTTTAACTAAGCCTCAATATGCTGAATGAGGAGGTCTGCAAGAAGCTACAAAGTGGAAACATGTTTCTAAAAACACTCTGTTTATACCTATGTAGTTTTGAAATCTGACCATAATCAGATATCATGTGACCTGCAAAAAAAGAGATTTGAGGGGTTCATAATATTTCCTATTTTAGCTATTGAAGGACCGCAATTATTTCAATCATTCTTCTTTGAACATCTTTGCAGACAAAACTCTGTGCTTACCTTTTATCATTCGCAAGGAATTTTAAAAACTGAAATATGTCACTTTTGGTAACATAGTTATTGTGCAAGATACTCTTTCATATTTACAAAGAGAGGAAAAGGCACTCTGTGCACTTTTTATACTCCATGTAAATACAACCTCATCATGCAGACCACTTTGTTTTGAAAGGGTGTTCTATAAGTGTTGTTGTGCATAATTGCACTGAATACTCATAGAACAAGACACATGTCTAGATTTATCAGAAATCATAACTCTCGATAAGTGTGTGAATGGTGCACCATTCTAAAATGGGTGTAGGAAAGCACAGCAAGGAGAATTGTTTTCATTTCTCCACATTTTTATATCTTCAATGCATGCTGAAATGTTCAGCATACATTGAAGGAGAAAAATGCATTTTCTCATTGTTTTGTGCAGGAAGGTGTGTCTTCCTGCAGAAAAACAAACAGCACATGACACAGATATCCTTGCACTATGGTGCAAGGGTGCCTGTGTCACCACATGGCTGCAGTTTAAGCAGCCGTGCAGACAGAAGCATAGATTTGCAACATATTTATGTACATATGTTGCATCCCTGTGCTTCGGAAGTACTACAGCACACTGCAGTTAAAGAGGTTACTGTGTGATGCTGCAGCACTTCTTCATACTTCTGCACTTATACATTCACCATACGTTACTAATGCATTCATTCAGTCAATTACGTACTACACATACATTCATCTAAACTAACACTAACAAAGAAATGTAGCTCTTTTTTTAAACCAGGAAAGTTAGTTCTTACAAGAACTTTTTTTTTTCTTCTTTCTTCTTTTATAATTTTTTGGGGGTTTTCTGAACAATTTTTAATTTTTGGGGGTTTTTCTGCAAAAAACAAAAACAAAAAACAAAACAGGAGAAACCAAACAATGAACTTCAGGGAACAATAAAAAAAACTTTTAAAAAACTAGCTAATGTGACTTTCTTGGCAGCGGCAGATCAGATCGATCGACTGCTCACCATAGCACAAAGTCGCATTGCACTTAGTGCAGAGCACTTTTAAAAATTGAAATTGAGGACGGATGTCCAAGGTTTGGGCTGTTGGATGCACTCTTGATGTGCTCGGCTGCGATGAGGTGGATGGCGCAGGAGTTTTCTCATCCGTCGGCACTCTTCTCGTGCAAGATTGTTTGGATGAAGGGTCCTCATGTGCTTCATCATACTTGCCGTGCCGCAAGAGTATTTCTTGTTAGGATCCCCTCGCGACAGGACTCTTTTGCAAATCTTGCACGTGACCATGGTGGCATTGGTCTTATTGTGCCCCTCGGGAAAAGTAAAAAATTTCCACACCACTGAAGTAAAAAGTTCTTTCGGTGGTGCCTCGGCAAAAAATTCATCCTCAGAAGTATGAGGTGATGCAGGTGATGCCTGCTGTCCTGAAGCCATTTTTGGTTGAAAAAAGTTAGAGCTAAGTGTAAACTTAGTCTAAAAAATCTTCTTCTCTCCAAAGAGATGGTGCTCTAAAGAAGGTCAAAGAAGAATGATTGAAATGGGTGGGGTCTTTCAATAGTTAGAAGAGGAAGTGTAATGAACCAATCAAATCTCTTTTTTTGCAGGTCACATGGGATCCGCGCACCCTGCGCTTACGCAGCACGCACCCAGCGTGCATCCGCAAAATTGAATTAAAAAAAATTATAGGATTAGATGTAAAAATATATTAGTTTTAAGACTAGTTTAGAGTTTATCTTCAATTAATATTCACATGAAATACATATATATATGTGTTTTTAAATGTTAAATATTTCGCGGGATCCGCGCACCTACCGCGTCATAGACGCAGATGACGCATCGCGGAAGCGCTTAAACGTTGCGTTACGTACATTGAACGTGTCACGTAAATGCTGGGAGTCGCGTACCGGTCGCATTGCAATCACGCACTAAACACGTACCCAACGCATACCAGTCGCGGATGCTATCGCGTAGGGATCGGGAACGGTGCACTTAGGGTGCGCGGATCCAAAAACATTCCCAAAAATATATAAAATAAAGTTTTGCACATATAGTTAAAAAAATATTTTGAAAAATATAAAAGAAATATGTTTGAAAAACCCATTACGTTCAAATAATACTTTTACATTTTTAAAAGAATTAATTGAAAAAGTAAGTTTAAGAAATGGTGAGAAAAAAGTATTTTAAAAAAATGTAATTAATGAAATTGACACACTGAATTTGAAAAATATACAAATCCAATCAAAATCATTAAACATGATATCTTCAGAGATAAGTTATAGATAGGAATTAGCATTTAAAAAACCTTTGAAATTCACTGAAAAAACCATAGGTTTCATACACGTTATAGGTAGGAATTGGTATTTAAAAAACCTTTGAAATTCACTGAAAAAACCAAAGGTTTCAGGGGTGTTATAGTTAGGAATTTCATTTAAAAAACCTTAGAAATTCACTGAAAAAACCATAGGTTTCAGGGGTGTTATAGTTAGCTGGACATTTCCCTCGTACAAAACCCTAGAAATTCCCCTGTTATAGTTAGTTCAGCTAACTATAACTTGCGCCCTCGCAATGCACTGCTGATGACATCACATATTACATCACTGATGACATGCTCAGTGACATCACTGATGACATCACTGATGACATCTCAAATGACATCACTGATGACATCACTGATGACGTCATCCATGTGATAAATTACTGCATCTTCTCACACCCTAATTTAACCGTTGATACACCAACTCAAAATTTCAGACGTCCATTCTCAAAACCATAGATACTCCAATACCAATAACTACATACCCACTTATTAACTCTTCGGTCTACATACACCTCCACTCATTCACCTGTACAGTCACTCATACTTACAGTCACTCCGTACAAGACTATCATATGCATTTATACACCTACATAGACACTCACACACCACCAATCATCCATAGAGGTACTCTCACACCTAGTCAGTCATGCAAATAATTAATTACACTCCCATTTACTCACCTATGCAGTTATACACACTAAAGTTCACTTACTCATAAAAATAGTACCACATTCTTACGCTCTTATACAATCATTGATACAAGCACACACTCATCCATAAAGCCACTCTCACAATCACACACTCTCACATATACCCACTTATATACTCTTACACGCATATATACTGCTTTTCACATATGTAGTTAGTCACAAATGTACCACTGAGATATACATTCAATCCCTAACACACCCATACATACACTCACTCAACCATACAGTTCATCACAGATGCACTCTTAAAACCATGCACCCATAGAATCACCCACTCACACATCTATGCACAGAGTCACACACAGCCTACGCACACAAACACTCAGGCACCCATACAGATACTCAGACAACCAATCAATAACCCATATAGACACTCATATAGCTATTCACAAAACCATGCAGCCACTTATACACCAACACACAGACACATACAGACATTCACACAGTTTAGTCACTAGTCTGTAGTACGATACATTTAATGACTCACTTATAGAGTCAGTTACACACCTACAAAATCATCCATTCACACACTTGTACACCCACTCATTCTTCAACATACCTTTCCCTATATATAATAAACATATTAAAACTTTACAGAAACACATACTCACTGGATGACGTAATCAGTGATGTCATCAGTGATGTCATTTGAGATATCATCAGTGATGTCATCAGTGATGTCACTGACCATGTCATGAGTGATGTAATATGTGATGTCATCAGCAGTGCATTGCGGGGGCGCGAGTTATAGTTAGCTGAACTAACTATAACAGGGGAATTTCTAGGGTTTTGTACGAGGGAAATGTCCAGCTAACTATAACACCCCTGAAACCTATGGTTTTTTCAGTGAATTTCTAAGGTTTTTTAAATGCCAATTCCTAACTATAACGCCCCTGAAACGTTTGGTTTTTTCGGTGAATATATATATATTTATATATATATATATATTCTCAAACAATCGAATTCTGGCGGAACAGACTGCTCGAGCCCACACGATCAATTTCAGCAGGTAAGTTTATTCAAATATTAACAAAACACAGAAATCCTAGGGTCTATGGACTACCTCTAAGTATTATTTGAACCTATGTGGTAGTGAACCTGACTGGTGAAAAGATAATGGATACAATATGTATAAGGGCAGATCCCTTTAAGGACGAAATCCCTCACTCACCAATGGTGACATGCTTCATCATAGGGACTCTCCTCCCAAGGGAAAAACCTAGTTCCCTTGGGGGCTACAACCCCCTCACTGAGAGGGAGGAGCTCAGGGATGTTTTATCTCTAGTATTTAGGACTGACTAAGTCCAAATATGATGAGCAAGAAAGTGTGAGCAAGGGTGCAGCGCAAAAAATAAAATTGGTGAATATGTGAAAAAAAAACGGTGATGAGTTAAAACTGGCTAGGAGGCACCAAAACCAACTTTAATCAAAAGGTGCCTACTGTCAGAATTTAAAAAAACACAGTACACCTGCAGTATGGATTTAGAACTGCTATGGTGTGGGTTTTAGATGGTCAACATGTTTCAGCCCACGAAGACCAAAGATGGATCGGGCTTTCGTCAGGACCTATTAGGAAAACGCTACTGCACGTGAATAAAGTGAATAAACTATACAGAAAAGGATATCAGGCCAATGCAATGTCAGCGGCCTATATCTGAACCTGCATGCACCTAGAATGAAAAGAAGATGCCACATGTCAGGAGAAAGTAATATGTGTCATGACAATATGAAAAGTTTACTGAGAAACAGGATCTGCATATACATAAACAAAAAACAGAGATACCTTACCCGCAAAAGCTGGGTACAGGATCTCACCTCTCGCCTGGCAACCGCTTAGGAAGGCAGCACCGCTCTACAGAAAAAAACGGGGTTTCATAATATTATGGGGTGCGATAAGAGTCATCAAAATCTCACAGAATGATCGTATGGTGGTCAGACACTTAATATATCGATCATAAAAGATTACTATTAGTATGAGGAGCTGTAAATCATGAAGAAAGAAGCGGGGTGAACCCATATATTAACACCATCTACACATGTTTATGGGATTTAAGTAGGAGCTCAAAGGATACCAAACACTTAGCCTACTACCCATCAATCTTACTAAACAGAAGTGGAGTTCAACACAGGCTGTGTGCAAGACAAATTGAAACGTCTAACACTCAGCATCCAAGTCTCAAAAGGCAGCATAATTCGTTAAAACTGCCGCGCTGATAGGCATCAACAATGCTAAAAAAACACACACTCACCTATCCGTCGGTACCGCTATACCGGGAGAGCCTGCTGCCGGAGGTAACTGCAAGTGCACGGCAGCGCTCTTAAATAGCCAGTGTCGTAACAAACTAATCGCGCTCAGGTGGAGATAGTAGTGTGTAGTTGTCGCGCATGCCCAGTGCAGTAGGAGATACAGCGCATGCGCGGGATCAAAACACCGTTTGTTCGAGGTAACGGTAAAGGTCTTCTAATGCGCAGGCCCAAGGGAAGTCCTGCTAGATCGTCAAATGCAAAATTCTTTTGTATGTAACAGCGGGGCCGTGTCGCGACCTGGCTACTAACACGTGTCCACACTATTATGAATAAATACCCTGCAGTGGTGAGGACACATGCGTCAACCTCCGGGTCTAAGAGGAGATTGACATCGCGGCTGCTTGAAGGGTGAAGACTGGTCACAGGCAATGTTCAAAACTGAGGGCGTGCATAGTGTGACTAAACAATTATACACGCAGAAGCACTAGTTGCAAAAAAAGGGAAACTGGGTAAAAAGGAAATTAGCCCATATGGTGGATATGTGGGCGCTCCGTGTGAAACCACGGAGTATAGAAGCAGTAATATACCCTCAAAAGAGGTGAGGATGTTGGAATAAACCCGTGTCAGTGACTAGGTGTATTGAGCAGACCCACAGTGGGTGACGTAGTAAAAAAACAACACAACACAACCCAGTATAACAGCACAGTGGGTGAATGTAGTCACTGAACCACACCAATACAGATAACAGGGATGTCTACCCCGAGGTGCACTAAAGTCCGGAGCTAAATTACAGCTCAAGGGCCAACAAACCAAGACACTACACACAGAATGGCAGGGGACTTCACCCAGAGGAATTGGCACCTGAACCTGAGACCCATCAGTAGTGTTAAAGTGACACCCAGGGAATGTCATCATTCAGACCAGATTTGTCAGTGTCCAATTTATAAACCCATCGTTGTTCTTTCTTGAACAGAAAGGAAGAAATATCTGTCAAGTGAGTGGGAATAAAAGGGCGTTCTAACACAGTCCACTTCAGATCTTGGGGACTATGTCCAGCCGTCAAAAAATGTTGGGTCAATTTCGTGGAAATTTTCTTGCAGCGAATAGTGTTCTTGTGTTCCAGTATGCGAGTCTTCACCTTACGTGTCGTCATACCAACATACCGGAGTAAGCAGGGGCACGTGATAAGATAAATTAGATTATTGCTGTTACAGTTTGTATGGCCAGCCAGAATCCAAGGTTTCAAAGTCCCAATATCAATCTCGGTGGTGTGTGCAGTGTGTGCGCATGCAGCACAGTTACCACAGGGGAAATGCCCACGTACTCTCGGCAAGTCCCACAATGTGTCTTGTAGATGTTGCCTGTTCTCAAGTGGCCGGGTATGTACAAGCCTATCTCTGATGTTGGTACTGCGTCTGAAAGCAAACAGGGGACGCGGTAAAGGTGTCGTCCCGATATTGAGTATCTTCCAGTTTGCCAAAATGCTTTTCTTGATCTGGTTTGAAAAACTACAGAATGTATTGACACAAGTCAGTCTGTTCGTCGTTTACTTGGGACTGCTAAGTTCAAGTAATGCAGCCCTGTTATTGTTCGCTGCACGTTTCAGGGACTGTTTCACCAATTTTTTGGGGTAGTGTCTGGTCACTAGCTGGTTTGACAGTACTCTAGCATGTTCGTAGTACTTGTCCGTTGTAGAGCAGTTCCTCCTAATTCGCAAAAACTGCCCAAAGGGCAGGTTTTGGCGCAAGGCTTTAGGATGGAAACTATCATATAGCAAAAGTGAGTTTCTTGCCATCGGTTTCCTATACAATTCGGTGCGAAGGCCACCGTCAGCCGGAAAGATTAAAACATCGAGAAAAGGCAAACTCACTCTGTTGAACTCACAGGTGAACCGCAGAAAAGCATTACGGGTGTTTAACCAAGCTCTGAAGTCAGTGATGGAAGACAACGACCCTGTCCAAATGACAAAGACATCATCGATGTACCGTCTCCAACAACGTATGTGATGTCTATATGGGTTGAGAGGGCACAAAATGTGTTCCTGTTCAAAACTATGGACATAGAGGTTCGCCAAGCTCGGAGCGAACACACTGCCCATAGATGTACCGGACACTTGTAAGAAAAGCTGTTCCTCAAATCTGAAAAAATTCTCCTTCATGGCGATACGGGCACAATTCATAATGAAGGGCACAGGGGTGATGGAATCAGGAGCATGCTCCATGAGCAAGTCCTCAATCTTGGCTAAAGTCTCATCTTGTGGAATGCAGGTGTAAAGCGATTCCACGTCAAAAGAGACAAGGAAATCGCTATCCACGTTGAAGTCAATTGTTTCGATAAGATTGAGAACATCTTTGGTATCTTTGAGGTAGGTTGGCATGCTCAAAACAAGTGGATGTAGAAAATGATCCACAAAAGTAGACAACGGTTCCAACAGAGACCCCATACCCGAGATGATGGGACGTCCCGGAGGTGGTCTCTGTGCTTTATGCACCTTCGGTAAAACATAAAAGTATGGAATAACAGGATGTTTTTGAATAAGAAAACCTGACTCCTGCTCAGTAATCCAACCATTAGTAACCGCCTCTTCTACCATGATTTTGATCTCCTGTTTCAGTCTAGTGGTAGGGTCTTCCCGTAGGGGTTTATAAAACCGACTGTTACCCAACTGTCTCAAGCATTCCGCGCGATACGCAGAAGAGTCCATTATCACTATGGCCCCGCCTTTATCCGCTGGCTTAATAGTGATCGTCTCATCTGTAGCTAGGGACTGCATGGCCCGCTGCTCTCTCTTGTTCAGGTTTTGAAATTGTCTGGCCTCCTTAGTACGTAGTTTGGAGACTTGGCTGATCACAGCTTGCTCAAATGTGAGGAACCTGGTCCAGGTTCCTCACATTTGAGCAAGCTGTGATCATTTTCTACATCCACTTGGGCAGTGTGTTCGCTCCGAGCTTGGCGAACCTCTATGTCCATAGTTTTGAACAGGAACACATTTTGTGCCCTCTCAACCCATATAGACATCACATACGTTGTTGGAGACGGTACATCGATGATGTCTTTGTCATTTGGACAGGGTCGTTGTCTTCCATCACTGACTTCAGAGCTTGGTTAAACACCCGTAATGCTTTTCTGCGGTTCACCTGTGAGTTCAACAGAGTGAGTTTGCCTTTTCTCGATGTTTTAATCTTTCCGGCTGACGGTGGCCTTCGCACCGAATTGTATAGGAAACCGATGGCAAGAAACTCACTTTTGCTATATGATAGTTTCCATCCTAAAGCCTTGCGCCAAAACCTGCCCTTTGGGCAGTTTTTGCGAATTAGGAGGAACTGCTCTACAACGGACAAGTACTACGAACATGCTAGAGTACTGTCAAACCAGCTAGTGACCAGACACTACCCCAAAAAATTGGTGAAACAGTCCCTGAAACGTGCAGCGAACAATAACAGGGCTGCATTACTTGAACTTAGCAGTCCCAAGGAAACGACGAACAGACTGACTTGTGTCAATACATTCTGTAGTTTTTCAAACCAGATCAAGAAAAGCATTTTGGCAAACTGGAAGATACTCAATATCGGGACGACACCTTTACCGCGTCCCCTGTTTGCTTTCAGACGCAGTACCAACATCAGAGATAGGCTTGTACATACCCGGCCACTTGAGAACAGGCAACATCTACAAGACACATTGTGGGACTTGCCGAGAGTACGTGGGCATTTCCCCTGTGGTAACTGTGCTGCATGCGCACACACTGCACACACCACCGAGATTGATATTGGGACTTTGAAACCTTGGATTCTGGCTGGCCATACAAACTGTAACAGCAATAATCTAATTTATCTTATCACGTGCCCCTGCTTACTCCGGTATGTTGGTATGACGACACGTAAGGTGAAGACTCGCATACTGGAACACAAGAGCACTATTCGCTGCAAGAAAATTTCCACGAAATTGACCCAACATTTTTTGACGGCTGGACATAGTCCCCAAGATCTGAAGTGGACTGTGTTAGAACGCCCTTTTATTCCCACTCACTTGACAGATATTTCTTCCTTTCTGTTCAAGAAAGAACAACGATGGGTTTATAAATTGGACACTGACAAATCTGGTCTGAATGATGACATTCCCTGGGTGTCACTTTAACACTACTGATGGGTCTCAGGTTCAGGTGCCAATTCCTCTGGGTGAAGTCCCCTGCCATTCTGTGTGTAGTGTCTTGGTTTGTTGGCCCTTGAGCTGTAATTTAGCTCCGGACTTTAGTGCACCTCGGGGTAGACATCCCTGTTATCTGTATTGGTGTGGTTCAGTGACTACATTCACCCACTGTGCTGTTATACTGGGTTGTGTTGTGTTGTTTTTTTACTACGTCACCCACTGTGGGTCTGCTCAATACACCTAGTCACTGACACGGGTTTATTCCAACATCCTCACCTCTTTTGAGGGTATATTACTGCTTCTATACTCCGTGGTTTCACACGGAGCGCCCACATATCCACCATATGGGCTAATTTCCTTTTTACCCAGTTTCCCTTTTTTTGCAACTAGTGCTTCTGCGTGTATAATTGTTTAGTCACACTATGCACGCCCTCAGTTTTGAACATTGCCTGTGACCAGTCTTCACCCTTCAAGCAGCCGCGATGTCAATCTCCTCTTAGACCCGGAGGTTGACGCATGTGTCCTCACCACTGCAGGGTATTTATTCATAATAGTGTGGACACGTGTTAGTAGCCAGGTCGCGACACGGCCCCGCTGTTACATACAAAAGAATTTTGCATTTGACGATCTAGCAGGACTTCCCTTGGGCCTGCGCATTAGAAGACCTTTACCGTTACCTCGAACAAACGGTGTTTTGATCCCGCGCATGCGCTGTATCTCCTACTGCACTGGGCATGCGCGACAACTACACACTACTATCTCCACCTGAGCGCGATTAGTTTGTTACGACACTGGCTATTTAAGAGCGCTGCCGTGCACTTGCAGTTACCTCCGGCAGCAGGCTCTCCCGGTATAGCGGTACCGACGGATAGGTGAGTGTGTGTTTTTTTAGCATTGTTGATGCCTATCAGCGCGGCAGTTTTAACGAATTATGCTGCCTTTTGAGACTTGGATGCTGAGTGTTAGACGTTTCAATTTGTCTTGCACACAGCCTGTGTTGAACTCCACTTCTGTTTAGTAAGATTGATGGGTAGTAGGCTAAGTGTTTGGTATCCTTTGAGCTCCTACTTAAATCCCATAAACATGTGTAGATGGTGTTAATATATGGGTTCACCCCGCTTCTTTCTTCATGATTTACAGCTCCTCATACTAATAGTAATCTTTTATGATCGATATATTAAGTGTCTGACCACCATACGATCATTCTGTGAGATTTTGATGACTCTTATCGCACCCCATAATATTATGAAACCCCGTTTTTTTCTGTAGAGCGGTGCTGCCTTCCTAAGTGGTTGCCAGGCGAGAGGTGAGATCCTGTACCCAGCTTTTGCGGGTAAGGTATCTCTGTTTTTTGTTTATGTATATGCAGATCCTGTTTCTCAGTAAACTTTTCATATTGTCATGACACATATTACTTTCTCCTGACATGTGGCATCTTCTTTTCATTCTAGGTGCATGCAGGTTCAGATATAGGCCGCTGACATTGCATTGGCCTGATATCCTTTTCTGTATAGTTTATTCACTTTATTCACGTGCAGTAGCGTTTTCCTAACAGGTCCTGACGAAAGCCCGATCCATCTTTGGTCTTCGTGGGCTGAAACATGTTGACCATCTAAAACCCACACCATAGCAGTTCTAAATCCATACTGCAGGTGTACTGTGTTTTTTAAAATTCTGACAGTAGGCACCTTTTGATTAAAATTGGTTTTGGTGCCTCCTAGCCAGTTTTAACTCATCACCGTTTTTCACATATTCACCAATTTTATTTTTTGCGCTGCACCCTTGCTCACACTTTCTTGCTCATCATATTTGGACTTAGTCAGTCCTAAATACTAGAGATAAAACATCCCTGAGCTCCTCCCTCTCAGTGAGGGGGTTGTAGCCCCCAAGGGAACTAGGTTTTTCCCTTGGGAGGAGAGTCCCTATGATGAAGCATGTCACCATTGGTGAGTGAGGGATTTCGTCCTTAAAGGGATCTGCCCTTATACATATTGTATCCATTATCTTTTCACCAGTCAGGTTCACTACCACATAGGTTCAAATAATACTTAGAGGTAGTCCATAGACCCTAGGATTTCTGTGTTTTGTTAATAGTTGCTTGGGGACATAATTCTTTAGTGGTCTTTAAAATTTTCCCTAGGACTCCCTTGTTCAAATTGTGTGTTTATAAGTTTATTCAAATTGCAGACAAGGATGACGTGTTTCGACCACGTCCGTGGTCTTGGTCATGTGACCTTAGCCTCCATTTACAGTTCCTTTAAAGGTGCAGTTACATTTGCACAATCATAGACATAAAGGAAATACTTGTTTTACGGCACAATTAAAGAAAAAATAAGTGCCAGATTTTATAAGTGCAAACAAAAAAATAAAATAAAAATAACTGGCAGACTCAGTAGTTGATTGTGCATATTTGTACATCTTTTGAAGGAGTAAAAACTCATGTCTCTGGCAAGTGTAGGGAGACATGTTTTAGCTTGGATCATCTTGCGCTATTGTGAATCATCTCGTTTTGGCGAGAAATGCGTTATTGTGGGTCTAGTGCCCATTGTATGCTATGTTCCAGTGTGGAGGGAGGGACGTGTCAGAACAGTGTAGTGATCTGGTTAGATCAGTAAGCACGTTGGTATGGACCGTAAAAACTGATGGTATATAAAGTAAAGGTGTAGTACCCTATGGTCCATTTTTAAATAAAAACACGTGACTCGGAGTAGATTGGGGTCTCCGCCGGTAATTCCAGTGCTCATATGGTTAACATGAACGTGACGTTCAGGTGACTCTCAGCTGCTCTCTCCTGGAAAAAAAATACAAATATTTAAAATGACAATAGCGACATTGGTCAGAGCCACATGTTGATAACATTTTGAGTTAAAACATAACATCCTGTACAAAAAATTGCACATAAGCATGGTCTGCTGTTGTAACGTTAAAAAACAAGCAAGGGTGTGAAATGTGAAGGAAGAGGGGGGAAGGGAGTGCTCAGTCAAGGTAAGATTGACAGCTCAATTAAAAATGTACAGGTGGCAGTACAGTTCCTCATCCTGATTAAGGCCATCTGGGAATTTGGTGCCTGCTAAAAGGATGAAGCGTGACTCACGTTTGCGAAGGGCTGCAGTTCGATTACCTCCCCTGGGATTTGGGTTGACTGTGTCCAGTCCAAAAAATCTGACTTTGGTCCAGTCAGCCCCATGTTCCTTAGCAAAGTGCCTGGCAGTGCTGTAGCTTTGATCACTGTTAGTGATCGCGCGCCAGTGTTCTAAGATTCGCTTCTTCACTGCAAACGTTGTGGACCCTATGTACCAAAGGCCACATGGGCACACAATGGCATACACCACATACTCTGTCTTGCAGGTTATCATTTTGGGTATCCTCCGTTTATTTTTTGTTCTTTCTAGGGTAATTTCAGTGACATTGCCACTGTGTTTGTATGCTTTGCATTTTCCGCATTTGCGGAAGCCTTTGGCTTGCCTTAGCCAATTGTTCTTTTTGGGCTGGAGGTGACTATGCACAAGTATGTCTCTCATTGATGCACTTCTCTTGTATGTGATTGATGGAGATGAACTTATTTCGTTACGCAGAATGAGGTCCTGTCTCAGAATGTCCCATCTATTTTTTTAAATTCTGCGTATTTGTTTGGATTGGCTGCAGTACTTGGTGATGAATCTGGTAGGTTCTTTGGCCCTATCTTTGTGTGTTCCTTTGGGTCTACTTTTCTCTAGAATTTCTTCACTACACTGCTTCTCCACTCATTTTTCTGCATGGTGTAGAGCTTTTCTGGAGTACCCTCTGTCTTTAAATCTTTCTTTCATCTCCTGCTTGCTTTGTGTGTATGATGCCTCAGTGCTACATTTACGCTTGGCCCTAAGGAATTCACTATACGGAATTCCAAATCTGAAACTGGGAGGATGTGAGGTGGTGGAATGTAGGATAGAATTTACTGCGGTCATTTTTCTGAATAGATTAGTGCTCACTTTTCCATTCTCCACAGCCAATTTGAGGTCAAGAACTTTGGCTATACTGTCTGGTAAATTTCAAGTTGACATAATTCAAATTCATACAGTCAATGAATAAGTTAAGGTCACTTTCAGATCCTTTCCAAACAAAGAAAATGTCGTCGATATATCTCAACCATTTAGATACATTATAGATCCAGTGTTCTGTTTGGTCGTTCCAGAGCACCTGCTTCTCCCACCAGCTCACCATGAGATTCGCGTAGCTTGGGGCGAAGCAGGTGCCCATGGAAGTTCCCTGCAGTTGCTTGTAGTATACATTTTCAAACATAAAAACATTTTCTTTTAAGCATATTGAGATCATATCAAGTAACATTAGTGTGTGTTCTAGGAATTCTGCCTTTCCTTTTTTAAGAAACAACTGACATGCTTTAAGCCTTGCTCCGTGCCTTATGCTCGTATAAAGAGCCTCCACATCTAAACACACTAACCAGTCATTGTCCCCTATTTTGATGTCTTGTATGTTGTGAAGAAAATCAGTCGTGTCCCGTAGATAGGACGTGAGATCTTTAACAAAGGGGAATAAAAAGTGGTCAACATATGTGCTAGTGTTTTCCATCAAGCTACTTTTAGAGGACACTATGAGCCTGCCTGGCGGGTTGGTGGTATCTTTGTGTATCTACGGAAGAAGATATAGTGTGGGCGTGTGGGGGGGGGTCATTTTTCAGGAATTGTTTTTCGTCCCATGTAAGGAGACCTTGTTCATGCCATGCCATCAGTTTGTTGTGGTACTGGTTTTTGAGATCCATAAGGTATTTTCTGTCTACTCTACTGTAGCATGTGCTGTCATTGAGTTGGCGGCAAGCCTCTTTTGTATACATTGTTCGTGTCATAAGGACTACGTTACCTCCTTTATCTGAGTGTTTGATAACCAGCTCCTGATATTTCTGTAAATTGTTCACCGCCTCCCACTGGGGTTTGGTCATGTTTAACCCTGGGCGTAGTTCGCGTAGTCGCGCTTCGCGAAGCTTCGCGAAGATGTCATTGCACTACGCGACCTTCGCGAAGCTTCGTGAAGCTTCGCGAGCTTGCGTTGTTGCTTGTGGCAACCTGTTCGCGATGGCTTTTTCTTGTTCGCGAGCGCGGTAAGCATGTTCGGGGAACTGTTTGCATGCTCGGGGGATATATCTCGCGATCTTACCCATGCGGTCGCCAATGGGCGCGGCCATCTTGTTTTTCTATAGTCCCGCCCACTCACGATGCCTTATTTCCTGTTCCGGGTCACGGATAGCGTGTTCGCGATGTGCATTGACGTGTTCGGGAGCGCATTTTACTTGTTCGCGATAAATAGTACATGTTCGCGAGAAATATCGCGCAAACTTACCCACGCGGTCGCGAATGGGCGCGGCCATCTTGTTTTTCACTCTATGCCATGTTTCTGGGCCTACTTTTGTATCCTCCCTTTATCTTAGCAATCCTTTGTCTTTAAAGCCTTTTTCCTGACTTCTTTTAGTTATTATCTATCTCTCTGTTTGCCTCAGTTTATATTTTGCATTTTATTTCTACTTTTACTGTGTTTTTGTTACTTTTATAAAGTTCTTTCAATATTCTTCCCCCTAACTTTTTTTCCCCTTCGAACTTTTCTTTTCCGCCTCCCACCCACCCCAGAACCATGGTCAAGGGCACACCAAGTCCCAAGGGCAAGGGACCTGCAGGCGCAGAGAAGCGCCGCCTGCCTTGCGGCAGAATGCGTCCTGCAGGGGTGCAGGCCCGGCAACTGTTTGGGGAGGAGGAGGTGGTGGCTCTTGTTTTCTTCATCCAGCGCCTCCTCCCCTTGACCTTGGCAGCAGGCGGCAGGCCCGGCTCCGGGTACGCTACCCAGGAGCGGCACCGTCGGTGGGCGAAGGTGCGCCGGGCCGTGTTCCGGTGCACTGGGATCCGGCGCACCCAAAACCAGCTAGCCCACCGGTGGTCCGACATCCTGGACCGGGAGCAGGACCTGTTGGACCTGCTAGGTGTCGAGGTCATCGGGCTTGGTGAGTAACTGATTGTGTATATTAAATTAGATGAACAACAAGATTACTGCTGCGTGCCAAGCGTTGCTGGTAAATTACGTTCCAAAAAGCAAAATGTTCTTTGATTTAAGGACCCAGGTGCACGGTGGTACTCTTACTTGTTTGCAACGTAGTTTGCGCTAGCTTGTGCTGATGCTGATTATGTAAGAGTTTACTTTACAGAACTGAAGTTAGGTAATGCGATTTGCTAGAGAGACTCTAGTCCTTCCATTGTCCTACTGTGAAATAGTGGTGGATGGATATTGGATACTAGGTTTAGTTTGTTAGTAGTAGTTACTAATTGTTTTATGCGGTCTGCGTGACGCATCCTCTGTCACTGAGTGCTGATTACCCCAGTCCTCCGTCGAACCTTTTGTACTTTGTTTAGTGAGTGGTAGGCTTAGCATGGTCAGTCAGTAGCAGAACTAGATCAGCATTATGCAACCAACCCACAATTTGTTGTATGTATGCACTAATGTTTGCAACTATGCATGTGTCCTCCATCTCATCTATGCATTTGATGGCTGAAAAAAATTGAAGTGCAGACTTAGTGAACAATTGGCCCGTCTGGAATAGGTGGTGTAGGTCAGGTGGTACTTACTAGGCTTTGTTAGTATTTGGAATCAGAATGATCAAGGAACACTAGAGTGTTCATAAATAAGTAGACGATCCGTAAATGCACTAGGAAGCAGCCAGTAGTCGATCCATCTGATTAGATAGGTCAATTTTATTGCACTTGTTGTTTCCTAAAATGTTCTTTGACTTATTGTTTTTCCAAATGATTTATTATTTTTCTCACAGCACTCCTTAATGTTGGTCTCTTTCTTTATTATATTTTACATGATCATCAGCACCACCCAGGGGCAAGAAGACGGGGTCGGAGTCGGCGGGGGAACGCCAGAACCTCTCCTCTACTGAGGCTCCTGCAGCTGGCCCCAGTAAGTCCTCCATTGGTTAGATTGACATTTATATTTCCCTAAATGTTATGTTACTGCATCTTTTTTTTCCCAAACTCTAAATTATGGTTCCACTTTCTGAATCTCTTTTTTACAAAAGCTTACTTCTTTGACCTTGACTATCTGTTTACTAATTCTGTTTATCCCTGCCTCGAAGTTGCTTCTAACTCCCTCTGCTATGACTCTCTGTGCTACTAATACTACTACTACTATTACTATTATTACTCTGTGTGTAGCGAAGCTTGCACAGTTGCCCACTCTTTAATAGAAGGTTTTCTTTGCAACAATAAAACTCTGATTGACCAATAGCTCTAGCCACTGGGTCCTGTCCTTTGGGTTGTCCTCTTCAAGTCTTCTCAATGTTGAGGCTTTGACAACTACCACAAACAAAATGCCCAACCAGATATTTGACTAGTATTTTTGATCGGATAGTACATGATACTACTATTGTATAGGATTCTGCAGAGCCACATACAGAACTATGCACAACAAAATAGGATGTTGCTGATGGGAGGTTGGATCTTACTGATCACACCTCAGTCCGAAGAACCCAGGATCCCCTAACCGACTAGCTATAGTGTCTCACATTAGGGTCCCACTCCCGACCCCCCCACGAAGACGATACACAATGTTGATGATGACTGAGACAGAGACAACCCAGAACATAATAACAAACACCATTTTGCTCACACACTTGTGTAAGTCCACTCCACCACACCAAATACCACAGAGTCTATGTGTAAGTTCAAAAGGTTTATTTGAAACAAGTATCAAACTCTGTACATCGTTAATATGAAATTTAATTTACGACAGCCATAGTCAATAAGCCAGCAAAAAGCCTAACATTAAAACAGTAAACATTTACAAGTGCATGATTGACAACAAGAACAAGAGCCAAGATCTTTTGAATTCTGGAAGACCCCTCACCGTAGAACGTAGAAATACTGGTTACATCATCTTGCATCCAATATGCTCTGTAAATCTCTGGTTTGTAGAAGGGAATCTTCCGCCTATGATATATGAGAAAAACGCTGCGAGTTAGCCGTTAGATAGTATACTGGTGAATGCTAGCATTTTGCAGTCATGCCAAAAAGTGTAACATGTATGTGTGATGGCTAAGCAATATAAACTAAACAAAGTCAATAAGTTGGGTTTTTTTCGACCTCTTCACTTGTACGCAACAGTCAAGCGGCCTTAAAGGCATCTACTGCACATGTCAATAAGCTGGCAGGTATAATATGCACCAAAAGAGTAGTAGTCGACATGATGAATCTAAAAGGGTTACTCATGGCTCAGGCTAACTTTCAAAATAGTAGAGTAGGACTAGATGACCCTAGGAAGTGGAACCATATCCTACTAGTGTCTGTCTACTGACTGTACTTACTGTCTAGTGCTGATGTATGTTGCATCGCATTAACTTTTTTTTTCAATGTTCCAAGTGAACACTTAAAATAGGGGGAGGTTTACAGGCATCTAAAAAATTTGTGATGCTTTTTTCTAGGCACACTACCATCCACCAGTGCCGTCGGGGCCAGCGATGCGGCCATTCCGGAGGGGGCAGGCGAACTGGCGGCACCTGCAGGAGACACAGGGCCCAGGGGGGATCCAGCAGCAGTGGCCGGCGGCGGTAAGTTATATTCATTACTTCTTGACATTACAGCTAGATGGAACTGTGTTCACTATTTCACTGTACTGTGCGACTTATTATACAACGGTTGAAGAAGACACCCTTTACATAGCATTACCAGCGTGAGTAGAGTAACCAATGGCCTCTTCTATTTGACTCCAAAATCAGCTGTGAATGTTTTATGGAGAAGACAAACTCAGATCAGATGACCTTCATGGATGTGTTGAACATAGAGGGAAAGCACTAAGGGTGGAAGGACGGGCGAGATAAACAATATGACTGACCGGCAGAGAAGGATATGTTGTTGGAAGCATGCATAGGTGGCTGATAGTAATAAGATCAGATGTATGGGTTGTTGAAGGATGGATGGAAGGTGAAAGAATGCCTGCCTGGGTGGGCGACACAGTATGGGTGGATAGTACTAGATAGCAAGAATCAGCGGTGTTTTTGGTTCAAACTCAAAGCCAAGGCAAGGAAGGAAGGAGCAGAAGCATGGGTGTTTGTTGGTGAAACCAACTAAGGTTTGTTAAGAGATATATACAAAAGGATAGACGTTTACTTTAATGGATGTATGCCTGGATGTACTATCACCAAGAGACAGTATAGGTGGAAAGTGTCACTGGAGATTCTTACTTTGAAGAAAATGTAAAAGAAACTGCGCGACAGTAGCAAAGCCTAGGGGAATCAAGGTAGTATTATGAGCATACAGTACACTTGCAGTAGTTTGCAAGCACGTCATATATTATCAAGCGGAAACCCCTTCCTCCCACTCTGGGGACCACTCCCTACCTATTATTATTAATGTATTTTCGATTGGGGCAGCCAGCCTGCAAAGGGTGGCCTATCTGTTGTTTAATGTTTATGTATATTGGTTACACAATCAATGAAAGCAAAGTACCCTCTGCAGTAGCGGTTGGTGGTGGGATTGTTGGCGGGCGGTGACATGGGGAGGGGACGGGTGGGTGGCACTGGCGAGTAAACTGTGTATTACTGTTACGGCCAAATACAGGTAATCAACATAAAAATAAATAAAACTATTTTCAAGGTGCGCACTGCACCGCCGAATGCGATGCAGTGTGTGCTACTGTGTGCAGCAATGTTTTTTTTTTATGTATTCTTTAATTACCTGTGAATGTCCTTAATCCATCGTTTACTATCCCCACCCTGCACCTTCCCACGTCACCGACCGGCAGCACTCCCACCACCGACCGCTACCGACCTGATGTCGTATATCGTATTAGCACTAGCAGCATCTATAATATGAATATAAGCAATGATCGTTGGATCCGATAAATAATCAGCCTTTTTGTAGTACCCATGGCAGGGTGTAAGTGAAATTGTGCATGCCATTTGCCCTCATGTAACAGAGAATGACCAGTGCCAACGGCCGTAAGGCGTCAGACAAAAAGATGAGCTTCCCCACCTGCAGACAGTAGTAGTAAATAAAACTAACGTGAGTCTGCATCATGTGGCTCATATCTGTTTCTCTTGGGTGCAAGCTTAGCTGATGGACCTGGCATGCCGCCTACAACAAGGTTATGTAATTGGGCTAAACTACAGATAAGAACAGCACGACTGGTGTACCGGAGTACATACATAGTACGATTATATTTATAAATAATGTCTGAAACGGTCACAAATGTTAGAGTCCAAGGAAGTAGGATTAGAGATACTTACCCCACCACCAAATCCCAAATGTTATGAACTGTGCTTGCTAGTGATACAGTGACACTATGTGTTGAATGATTTTAGTGTTCCTGTTTTGCTAAGAGTATTGGCTCCAACATGTTCTTTTTCTTTCTTGATATAGATGATACTCCTTCCACTAAACCATCAAGGAAGGAGTTGGCCGCTAGGGCCCGGCGCCGGAAACTGGAGGCCATCTGCGAGCATTATCGCCGGCTGGTGGCTCAGGAGGAGGAGGAGGCAGCTGCAGCTGCAGCCTCCTCCAATGCCCCGGGCCCCAGTCAGGCCCGGCCTCCACTTTCACGGCGCCGTGGTCCGGCATCCGCCCGCCGCCGCGCCTCTATTTCCAGCACTGCTGCCCCCCACCCTGGATGTAACTGTAGGGCATTTCGCCGCCAGCTGCTCCGCCGGATGGCCCGCTTGGAGGAGAACATGGAGGAGCGGGTAAAGATCCTTGTGGACAAACACCTTAAGGCCCGCCGACAATAGAGGACCTCGTCGTTTGCCCCTTTTTTAATTCCTTTTGTTGGTGGGTGGGTTTGTGGGTGTTGGGGATTTCTACGGACATTGGGACTTTGGACTTTCGTTTCGTTTCGTTGGGGTTAGGGAGGGGGGTGGGTTAGGTCAGAGCGGGATAGTTTATTTTTGTTAGGGGACATTAAAAATATACTTACTATTTATTTATACGATGTTAATGTTTTGTGGTGGGTTACAGTTTTCCGAATTCAATGTAAGTTACATGGTTGTTTACATTGTTTCCGTGCTGCTGCATGCCCACAGCCAGTGTTTGATTTAAAAGATCTGCCGATTTTGTAACACACAAACCGATAGATGCAGTACCCCTCACTGAGTTATTTTTAATTGTCATAATAGTACTGTCAGTCTCTCCTCCTAGTCCATACCTCCCACCAAACTTATCTTACCTGTGATTGATGATGAAGTTCGGCACACTGATGGCTGCATGGTTGGTTTCCGAAATTGACGGAGTAGATGCCATTATTGTGGTGGTAGTAGTAGACACTGGCAATAGCGTTTGAAAAAAGAAAGAGAAAGTCACTTGACTGAGACTCTGGGAGGAGGAGTGGAACAGAACACAAAGTAAACTACAGCATGGGTGGTCAAGCAGAAGAAGATCCTTGCCCTGCCTTAGTTGAAATTCAATTAGTGTTGCTTTCACCACATCTGCCCCAGCAAGCGTGTGATCAATTGGTGTACATAGTCATCACATCACACCTCAATATAAATCACACAGCCCGGGGGAAGAGGGTTAGGGATTGATGATTGGATGGGAAGTGGGGTTTTGGGAAAGGTTTGAGAAAGAAAAACAGACAATATGCATGGACACAACAAAAGTAAAACACAATCTTGTAAGACGACCATGATCCATTATCAAAGAAATCAAAGTATGAAGTGAGAGAAAGCAAATGCATGCATGCTGAGGAGGATAACTTGATGGTTAATGATAATGAGTTGTACTATAACTACTATGACCCAATGAGACAGTACAGTCAGGGACGAAATTGAAATTTGCCTTGCCTGTCTGACGCCCTCAGAGCTCAGACCGAACCCAATTACATGCTGTACCGGGCTTACTTTTATTTTTCAAGCTAGCTAAGGAAATTAAAAAAAAGTTGGATCAATTAACAAACAAACCACAACACACAGTCGTAATGATTAAAGAGAAAAAAGCAAGCAAATAAATGTAAAGACGAATGATGATACTAAAGTTACTGTATTATCCTGGTCCAAATGTGGAGTTGCATCATTCTCGTCATTCTTCTTGGTCCTCCCTTCCATGGACACTCCGCACATCAATCTTTGGTACCACTGCCTGCCTGATGCGGATTGGTAAGGTACGTGTGAGTCGTTTCTCCCACTGTAGCACAGGGTAAAGGCCAGCCTGTATGTCAAGATGGAAAAACAAACGGGGTATTGAAAAATTACAGCATTTACAACAATAAACTCAATTACAGTGGAGTGCAAGACAACACTCTGGAGAGAACACTTTCAGACTGAGGCAGCTTGGATAGGCTACATAGTGTGTCTACTCTACAGCATTAAGGTACAACAACAACGGGACAGGATTCAGGAGCCAGCACAGCCACAGAACAGGAGAACCGCGGCACAGGCCAGGCACCCTACCCCTTACTTATATTTTGACCGAGCCTGAGAAATGTCATATGCACTGCAGCAACCTAGAATTTTCCCAATGAAGTGACTAAATCAATGCGCCACTGTCCGTCATACCACTACACTCTACTCCAGTCCACACCACTACACGGACATCTAGCCTAGGTCTGCTGCGGTTCTTGTTCAAACTTTTTACCTTTTAAGTCAGCCCATGAAACGCAGTTATTCCATCAATTTTCTCCAATCCAACTGACTGTGTGCAAAGATAGTATGCTCAGCATCCTCAATGATGGTGACCGTGTGGTACGTATTCTCCAACACCAACTCAGTCTGTAGTGACTGATTAAGTTTATAATATATTCCATATTACCAAATTGCAACGGATATTGGCCGGCACCTGCAGTGGTAGGAGTACAATGTGGTCATTATTAAACAACAAGGAAACATTAACTGTCACCACACCTGAGTCACTTTTACTTTGTCGATAAACTAGTATAGTTCTACTTCATGGCATGCACAATTCTTCGTAGTCAGCCAGCATCCAATGCAATGCATGCCACCATCATTCACAATAATCACTCATTACCTGTCTTGGTGTTCTCTTTGGCTGTCTGATCTGATGCCTGCCTAGCCTTCTGCCAGTCAGTGATGAGTTTCTTTCGGATTGGAAACAAAATGGAATATAGGTGGAGTCACGTTTCACTTCTTATGGAGGGACTGTTAGAGGCAACCTGTATTGTACTATTCTCCATCTCAATCCAATGTCTGACTTGCTTGAAATGTACTTAGGGAGAGTAAGGAACATGGAGCAGGACCCTGAGGAGTGGAGTGGACAGTTATGCACAGACGTGCAACTCCAATAGGGAAATAAAAAGAGGAGACTGTTGATGGCTTTGTTGTGAATGTAGATTTTGAACCAGAAAAACAGATACACACAGTCACACACAAATAAAGGAAGGGAGAACAATTTGAAAGCCTAGTTGTCAGGGAAGAGGAGCTCGTCCTCAAACTCTGGTGGTTCGGACAGCAGTACGTCTAACAATCCACTACTTATGTCATCAAAGTCGCTCTCCTCTTCCTCCTGTGATTCACGTATTTTGTACTCTGGTGGTATAAAGTGTTGATTCATTTTGATCATGGTTAACCTCTCAACACTTTTGGGCGAGAGACTGGTCCTTTTGACAGTAACAATGGCACCAGCAGCACTGAAAATACGCTCTGAAGAGACACTTGCAACAGGGCAAGCCACATACTTTATCGCCAGCCTGCTGAGCACTGGCCATTGGCTTCTTTTCCCATACCAATACACCAATGGGCTTTGCTCCATGTAGACCTCTGTTGTGTCATCTAGATAGGCCTGAACCATCCGCTCAATGTTCAGGGGTGCTCCGATTTCCTGGGCCTCTTTTGCCTTTGCATCAGTCATGGATGTGCAATACCCTTTCCGTAGAAACCAATCACCTGCCGTTTTTGTAAATGTGCCTGATGATCCTGTTGGTGCTGTTGATGTTATTGCTGCTGGCAGTGTTGACTGCTGGGAGGCAAACGCACTGCTCTTGGCTTCTGAAGTAGAACTTCGTTCTGGGTGCCCTGCAGTACTTTTTCTGCCCTGGAGGGGCAGGCCTTTAATGAAGATCCTTTCGTTTTCAAACTCAGTGGCTTCCTCAGCTATCAAAGTTTTGTACTGGGCAACATTCACTTCTGAAAAAGGAATGACTTCATTACTGCGCAGCAATAATTTGTAACGTGGATCCAAAATTGAGGCAGTAATGTAATGTGGATCTGACAGAATGTTATTTTGAATCCTTGTATTGTGAGATAAGCTAGCGGATAAGGTGTCTGCCAAATAATGTGCGTCTACTTTGTCATCCACACCTGCGTACATTTCTGCCACCTCCTTCAGCTCTTGCTCTAGCATGTACAACAATGGAATAGCTTGGCCCATAATACAGTCCTCCCGGCTCACTTCACGGGTGAAGACCTCAAAAGGAAGTAGCATCTCTGTCAGGCTTTTGACAAGGTCCCATTGGGCCATCTCAACTCTCATGCCTTTCACTGTAGGATCCCCTGACCTTTTCATGACATAAGCATTAAGTGGTATGTACTGCTCAAACAGACGCTCAAGCATGTAATACGTTGAGTTCCAACGTGTTGGCACCTCTTGGATGAGTGCTTTGACTGGCATTTTATGCTCACGTTGAATCACCCTCAGCTCCTTCCGGGCTTTAAAAGAATGGTTGAAATGTGTGCATATTCTTCTGCAGGTGGTCAGTAAGCTGCTGACTTTGCTTTCATTTTTCAGAAAGTCTTGCACAACAATGTTAATGCAGTGTGCCAAACATGGCACCCTGAAATAGCCACCATCTTTCATGGCCCGAACTACATTACTGCCATTGTCCGTGGCAACAAAACCAATGGTAAGACCTCTTGGTCGCAGCCACTCAAACACCTTCCTGTTAAACTCATCCAAAATGTTAGCAGCAGTATGAGATTTCTCCATTGCAAACATGGCTACAGTTGCATGTTTGCGAGTGTCTTTAAAATCTCAGCGGTGTCAACAACGCCGTCAGATATCTCATCTTTAACACCCGAAAAAGAGACCCAGTGTGCAGTGATGCACATGTAATCAGTGGCTTGGCAACTGGTCCACATGTCTGTTGTCAGGTGTATACTCTGAACAGCACTCTTTTTTAAGGCTTTTCCAAGCAATTCCAGCACGTCGTGATGTAGTGCTGGAACAGCAACTCTTGCAAAATAGTAGCGGCTGGGAACTTTCCATTTTGGGCAGATGGTGGTCACAAACTCAAGAAAACCCACCCCTTCAACAAAAGAAAAAGGGAGAAGGTCCAGTGCTAACATTTTTGCCAGCTTAGCATTGTACAAATGTGCTATTGGGTGGTTGCGTTCGTACTGCCCCTTCGGCCTACTAAACATGCTAAGAATGGTAGGCTGCATGGTATTCCTTCCTGTGGTCGACGTCGCACTTTTTGGGCCAGCAGTGCTCCTTGGTGTCTCAGGCTGGCTCTTACTCTTGTGCCAATGAGATGTGGCTGAGGATGTGGGCGTTACCACTGCCGTGGTGGGGACAGGGCTACTTTGTGTACCACTAGCACAGAGAATGTCTCCCTCTTCTTCCTGTTCCACCGTGAGCGGACTTTCTACTCGTTTAAGCCCAACAGCAATGGTTCCAGTTTTGATGAGCCTAAGGTGCTCCTCCCACTGGATTGCGTGGTGTTTTTTCAGATGGGTCATTTGGCCTCGGGTACCATAGTTTGTACCAAGCTTTCCACGGCTAACACAGGAATGACAAACGGAGCATACAGCAATGTTCTCCTCCTTTCGGCTAACCGTAAAGAAGTCCCACACTGGGGAGCTTAACTTTTGTCTCCTGCTGGAGGTGCCACTCCCACTTCCAATGCCAGATGAACTGGAGGGTGTGTGTTGAATTTGACTCTGTGCAGGACCACTACCTACTTCTGCTGAGGTGGTGCTTGTTGTGCTGGATGTAGGACGCTGCCGGCCCTTTGCTAATGTAAATATGGAAGCTGGAGGTCGTGTTGGTGTTACCTGTGTTGGAGGTATGCGTGCTACATCCCTCGCATCCATTTTGGATAATGTAAAAATGTTGCTCTCCATCTCCTCAGGCCCGGGAGTGATGTTTGTGATGACTGGCTCATCATCATCATCATCATCAACCTGCTCTTCTACATCAACATCCATAAGTGTATGGCTTTCTGGAACCTTCCTTTTCCCATGCCTGCTCTTGTGATGTGTTTCCCTCTCAGACTCAGTTTGTGGCTTCCAAGTGACATCTAGATCATCAGAAGGGGGGCTTGGTGAAGAACTTGATGCACTAACCCTCCTTTTCCTTGCTGGGGATTTAAAAGCCAATGCAACTACTAAATGAGTGGCTTCCTCTTCTTCCTCTGCATGAGGCTCAGTTTCCTGAACTGCCCCTACTTCGGGAGGAACAACAGCTACTATTGCGGGCGGTGGCTGCGGCTGTTGACCACTTATCTGCTGTGTTGATGATGTTCCCTCCTGCGTTGATTGTGTACTACTTTGAGATAGCGATAAGTTTAGTTCAGGCTCAGCATCACTGCTTTCCACCATAAGGCTGGCTACCTCTTCCACACTCATCTGCTTGGGCATGGGTTGGTGGGTTGGGCCCACTGATGTGGAGGTGCTGCCCCCAGCTTGCCCCCCCGACACCGCTGCTGCAGGCGTAATTTTTGGTGAACCAAAAAAGGTTTTGGGAGGCACACCAGACTTAAGTGACACTTCCTTCTTCTTCTGTTCCTTCTTCTCCATGGCAACTTTCTTGGTACCGGAGGACCTGCTACCTGCTTTCTTTGGGGGCATCTTCAACAGATGTCAAAACAGCACTCAGTTGCACAAGTTGCAGAGATGCCTGGTCAGGTCACTGACACGTCACGTTGTGTACACTACAGCAGCAGGACGTCGGTCTGGCACCACAACAGTGGATGATGATGACACACCTCTGTCTTTTGTGCACCTAAAAGCAAAAAAGCCAGAAGAACATCAGTCAAAAGATCCATAATATAATATATAACTTATTAGTGTCTCGTGGGTGGTCATCACAATTATTAAATTTCATGAAGTCAGTGAACAACATCAACAGTATAGCCAGCCATTAGGAGACTGACAAGGCCAGGGATCCTGTTGTATTTGTACTGTGTACACTTAGGAAGAAGAATAGCAAGGAACAAAAACCCGCCGTGATGATTGCTGAGTTGTACCCCTGGGCCTACTGTACGACTAGGCCACAAGTTTGGACGCCTATGGCAAAGGCACAATGCATGCCTTCCTAAAATGGCCGCCACACACATGCTCAGCCCACCCACCACAATAACAAACAAAAAGTGATTGCAAAGGACAGGAAGAGGAAGTTGTAGTGTCTGTGGAACTTAATCCCTCTCATAAAAATGTTTTCCAGACAAATAACAGCTTCTCCCTGCTCCAAACCTACAGCTCAATGACAGCCTGAGGAGTTTTTTGTGCAGAAATGCACAAAAAAGCGTTTTCGAGAAGGGTCTATGTTGCTCGCGAGATATTGTTTGCCAGATTGCAAAAGCTGCGTGTTCGGGATCGCGAACTGTACAAAAAGGCTTTCTCGCGTGCGCGAACACGCATATTGCGAGCGCAAAAATGAAGAAAACTGTAAGTCCGCGTTGTCGCGCTGTGCAGAGTTACCGAAAGTTCGCGAGCTGAATCCCTTGCCTTCCATGCTGGCCAAAAAAGCCCAATTTGTTTAGCACACACCCAAAAAATGCTATTCCACCCCAAACACACCTTTTGCAATAAAATCCAAAGCCATCCATGGAGTAAAGGAAAATCACCAGACAACACCAACTGTCCATTTAAGTCACGCACCACAGATTGGAGGCTGACTACCTCTGGGCCTACTGGAAGACTACTAGGCCACATGCACTAGCACACACATCCAACAAAGGTAAATCACACACACACACACCAACAGTGAAATACACCACAGCCACGTTTAGCATTTCAATCCTATGCCATCCATGCCCTACATGATGTAGAAATTCTACAGACACCACAAAACATGGACCCATGGGTACCCTACTGGCTGAAATTGCAGAGAAAAACAACTAGGCCCCTATTGAAAGTAGTACAGGCCACCCACCACAACAATCATTTTTAAAAACAATAAAAATCCCAGAAAAATGTAGGTACAAACGATCCCCAATGAAACAAACACACCAATTCTCCAACTTACTTGTAGTAAATTAAATCTCAAATCAAAAATTCCTCAAATAAATCCAATCCAATGGTATGATGCAGCAGACAGACACAAAAAGTGATCCTTCCAGCTCCAAATCCAAATGAAAGTGAACAACACATGCACAAAGCACGTGGGAGGAGCCTGCTGGACAGGAACAGAAAGTTGTAGACTCAGGGGCACTTCCTTCCTCTTGAAAAAAAAGAGTTAAAAAAATTAAAGGACTCTTTCTTACACAAAAGACTACAGCAAGATCACAATCTGAGGAGTTTTCTGAGCAAAATGATCATTTTAGAGAAGGTTTTATGAAGCTCGCGAGATATTCTTTGCCAGATTGCAGTTTTTCCATATTCGGGATCGCGATCTTACCAAAACAGCCGCTGGAAGTCAGCTCGCGCGCACCAATGACGTGTTCGGGGTCGCACACTCTCGCGGGCTTGGGCAGCCATAGTACAAATCTCGTGGCGCTCGCGAACAGACAGAAAAGCAAGTTGGCGATCGCAGAATCAAGGTAAGACGTTACCGCGCGCGCGAGAATGAATATTGAGCGCGCGAGGAAGCAAAACTACTACGCTACGCGCTAGTTACCTAAACTTCGCAAGCTCCGCGAACGGAGCGTAGTTCAACGCCCAGGCTTAGTCATGTTGTTAATCCCTTTGTTATCTTTAAGGAGTTTGAGTAAATCTTGGGCCACTAGATCGCTAAATACATCAATATTGTCTTTAGCCAGTATGGGTACATTCTTAGATTTGGCTCTAAATCCAGTAAGGGAGGCTTCACCGGTATTTATACCAAGGAGATTAGAAATGTCAGTGGCATGTGTGGGATTCAAAGGGTCAAGGGAAACAGAGGTGAGTTCTTGTGATGCCTGTTGTTCAACGTTCGCCATGGTTTGTAGTGTGGGGATGTCGTTATTGTCACTGTCATCATTAGGGTTGGTGTACGTCCTGTTAGGGTCTTTTTCAAAGCATGCATTTTACATAGTTTTTTCGAATTTGTACAGGTCAACCCTGGCTTGTGCGTAATCAAAACCTGTTTCGGGGCAGAAAGACAAGCCTAATTCCAATACACTCATTTCATCATTAGGCAGAATCTTATTGGTCAGATTCATTACCCTTAGCTTTGGTGAAGTGTCCTCCATTATTGGTTCTTTGCTTTCTGGCCTCTTGTTCCCATGCCAGTCGTTCTTAAGTTTTCTGCGCCTGATGTTTCTTTTGTGGTTCTGCCTGCGTTTTCTTGTCTTTTTCCTTTCGGCCTCCCTCTGTTTGAATGTTCTTTCGCTTTCTGTACAAGGAGAAGTTCCCTGGAAAAAGACTGCTGTTCCAGACTGCCAGATGTTGTGCTGTCCAGTGACTCTTGATCCGAACTCAGATCAGTAGTAGAACCCTCCTTGCTTGTTTCTAGGAGTTCCAAGGCTCTGTCCTTTTTAAGTTCAGATCTCACTTTGTCGTATTTTCTCGCAAATGTTAAGATGTGGCCTGATGCGTAGTCCATTTCGTCGCACACAAATTTGCGCTGTTTTCTGGCTATTACATCTTTCTCAAATGCTTTCATTTTGTCATCCACTGATTTGATTATTTTTTCCACCTCTTGTTGGTCTGTTTCCTTTTTCAAGTCATGCATGATTTCTTGTATTTGTCCCAACAGGCACTTTTGTTCCTCCCAGGCATTCGCTATCAGGATTTCCAACATTCTCCTGGAGCATGCGATTGTATTCTCAACCCAATCTTGTAGCACTTTTGGCTTCGGATTGACAGAGTGGGGGTGATAAAGATCCGAAGTCCCCTTGGTATCCGGTTGACCTTTAGGTAGTTTTGCAATGAGGTCACCTCCTACCATCTGCTAATCTCCTTATGCCGCAAGCGTTCTAACATCTTGCCTTTTTGTCGAAGGTTTGTGGGTGTCACTTCAGCCCTTGTACTCCCAGCTGGCTGAATATTCCAATGTGTTTTGGTAAAGATTGCCTTGGCTGATGCCTCACATCCTTTCAAATACTCGTCTGCCATTGTATATTGTTGTTATGGAAAGTGCTTTGTGCGCACCCCTGCTGGTGAAATCGATCTCACGCTTTGAGCTGTCTGGCTCACGTGAACTCTGGTTGGCAACGTAATTGGTTGAGGTTTCGCTGTGGGGACAGGTCAGACGGAAGTGCCGATACACACATATATATATATCCACAAATGCGTTGTTCCGAAATCAGATGAACAACACACCATGGCCCAAACTTCTTTCAGCATGAATATTTATTTGGCAATACCACTCTATGCGTTTAGGAGTGTCCGCTCGTGTTTGTGGATTTTAGGGGTTCGCGAACCCGCCACGGCCCGCCATCGTAGGCTCATAACCACTTTTTGCTGCCAAGAAAAACAGATAAGAAAGATTCTAAACAAAAGCTGGTCTATTTTAAAATCAGACATTATTTTGGCTCCAGAGTTAGATACATTGCCTGCTGTTGCCTTCAGAAGGGCACCATCCACGAGAGATGCCCTGGTTAAAACTAGTCCTAAAGTAATAGAAATCAAACTTTGGCTGTCTAACAGAACAGGGTTCTACAAGTGTAGTTCCTGTAGGGCTTGCAAATTTGGGGTGAATAAACAGGAATATTCTGATGCTTTCTCCCCTATTCCATGTAAAATTAGAGGTTTATTTACATGTAAAACGGATCATGCTATTTATGTATTAGAATGTACTTGTCATTTACAGTATATGGGCAGTACAAAATTACAAGTCTTTAATCGTATCCTGCAGCATTTGCGTGCGATTGTGAATTCTGATCCTACATATCCAGTTGCACGCCACTTCAAATTGGTGCATCAAAACAATTTAAAAGAACTCAATTACTTTGTAATTGATGCAGTCCCGCGTTCATTAAGGGGAGGCAACAGAGAAAAGAAATTGCGCCAATTGGAGAGTCAGTATATTCTGCAGTTAGATACTAAAATACCAAATGGCCTTAACACTGGGGAAGATTTATATAACTTCCTTTGATTTATACAACTTCCTTTAATTTATCAAGATTGCTGCTACATAATCTGGAGATTCCACTTCTTGTTATGTGTTATGTATTTGTATATTTATTGATTTATTTATTTATCCTTCATTGTACATGTATATACCATTTTAGCATGATCGTTATTTGGGATTTTAGACCTTACTTTTATTGAATTTTAACTGGTTTTACTGGTTTTCTGGTTTTACTAGTTTTTTATACAGTGTCTGTGGGGTAGTGGAATCGTAATCTGAATTATTGATTCATTGCTGCTAGTGGTAATATTACAATGATTTATCATGAATATAGAAGCCATTTCAGTGAGCAAATTCATAATGAACACATAAGGTTTCTTTGAATGATGAATTTTTAGGATTCTAGGCTGTGATAGTTGACTGTTTTTGATACACATGTCTCTGTGTGTGTGTATATACATCACCATTGTTTAAGTATACTGAATTTTATGAATACATACTAACCTTTTGTCTCCGATTTCTTTTAAGAGAGAATGTTTTTTTTTTGGTATTAGCATCTTTTTGTACCAATATTCTCCTGCACTAGTAAGCTATCTTTGCACAATTTAATCTTGCACAAGCACTTTATATATAATTTTATATGGATGACATATCTGAGTTTTTAGCGTCTAGGTCCATCCAGCAGAATTATCATTTTTTAAGTGATTTTTAAGGTAAAAATTGCTTAATCTCTTGGGGTTCATATTGCACTAATTTTTACATAAGGTATTGCACCATACATATCAAGTATATTTACAGACATACATAACTCTAATGGGTCAACACATGTGTTTCATAGTAATCGGGCACTTGCCCTCTTTTTTAGATATGCATACAGCATTTTAAAAGAGATTACTAATGTGCTTTCCTGTTTAGTACTCATTCACAATAATTTTTGTTCTGAAAGGAAATGTTTAAGTTACACTGTTTTAATTATATGTTAAATATAGTTATAATTTTGTGTAAATGGGTATTTTCCAACAACTATGTATTATGTAGTCTGTTGTTTAGCCTCATGAAATAAGTGGGTGGACTATACCTTTGAAAAAAAGAAGAAAAAAAGTATTTATTTGCACTATTGGTCTCGGCATGTCATGTGATCAAGATCGGGGTGACCCGGTCGCAACGCGTCATTCTGCTGTGGGAGAAATAAACTACACGTAAAGATATCACCATTTTCCTTGTGGTCCGTTCCTGCACGTTTTGTCTAAGTAAACTTAGTGCCAGGACTGTGTCTTCTTGTAAATTCGACGGATATGCTGTTACCGCCTTTCTCAATGGACCCTCTCTGCAAAAGTTGGCTGGTTGTTGGCAGCAAACATCGCTACGGCTACGGCTGCGGCATTTTGTAACTCAATCCGGAAGGATTATATTCGGCCAGCCCCCCGCAGTCACGTAAGGAGGAAGTATACGGCTACTACCAGTTTGGCGGGACCAGAAGGATCGAGCCGAGGAAGTTTGAGGAGTCGGAGGACGCCGAAAAGCAACCGGTTCCATATCCGAGGTGAGCATTTGGAAGTAGGCTAACTTTAAAAGACTTACAGACTCTACGTGGGCGCAGAGATTTCCAAGTGGTGTATGAGCCTGTACGTGCTATTTGAGTGTAATTTGGCCGTTACCTATACTTGTGTGTATAACGGATGCCCAATCCATTACCGCTATGGCGGCAGCAGCGGACGTGCTTTGGGACCGAGAAGCGGTGGCTGACGCTCTTTTCGCAGATTTGCCAGAAACTAATAATCATCAAACTGGTGCCAGTGAAGTTGTAAATGACAAAAAGGATGTAAAAACGTTATTAAAAAAACTGGAGAAATTACAGCGCACTGAATTAACTAAATGGTGGGAGAAGAAATCTTTGGAAAAATATAGAGAAGTGGGAAGAGTACCTAGGGGGTTGCGGGTCCTCATTACTCCATCCTTTGAAAACCCCAACCCTTTGATGCTGAACGAATGGGCAGTCAACAATCTTGCAGCCTCTATGAATATGGTTTGCATCCTAATAAAATACGCAGAAATAGACAGAGTTGATATTGTTAAACAGATTGATGTAGTAAACCTGGAATTGGAAGCATTGGGCCAACACGAAGCAGTGCAAAAAGGTAAAGTCGACATCAAGAAACGTTTGGATAAACATGAGGAGACTATTAAATTGCGGAAAGTCTTTAAATTCGCATGGGATAAAAAAGACTACGAAAGTGGAATTTTTTTTACTTTTGCCAAGAAGTTTGAATCCGTGAATAGACAAGCAATGACCGTTAAAACAACACCGGCTCCTATACTGGATGATGTGAATGTGGCAACTACAGATACAGATTCAAGTTCATTTGTTAGCAGCCTCGACTCAGATGAGGGCAGTTCAGTAAATCAGCAGCACTATTAGATCCCCAAACTAATTTTACTCCATCAGAGGAATTGGGGTTTATGATAGAAGACCGCAGACACACGCTGAGACCGAGGTTACCCGAGAAAGTCAATGTCACAAGCAGAACAGGTGTCGCAAACAGAGGCGCAAACAGAGGAGGTTTCAAGAGAGGTCAAAGAGGGAGAGGGAGGGGGGGTCAACGTATGAACAATTAGACCCTAATACCAACACCACTTCCAATACAGTTATCAACCTGACTAACATTGACCTCAATGCCGCGGAAAATCAGCTTCTGGCATTGGGGCTTTCCGTTTGCCCTAAGAATGGCTTCAAGTATGTACAAACACGCATTGACATTTTTAAATTTATCAGAAAGCTGAAACTTATCAAATTTCACAAATTGAACAAAGTGACGGATCTGGCAATTTCGCGTGTGGCAGAAAGTCAACCCAGCAATCAACTCCAGGTTTCTGATGTCTCTACACTAAGAACTATTTATAATTTGGCAGGTCATTCAGATGAGCCTACTTCTAATACACAAAACGATCTTGACCTGATGGGCATTGCTAGTACAAGTGCGGCACAGAGTCCTTTTCGCCCACCATCTACGTTCATCCCCATAATGCCCAGAGATGCTATCGACATCTTCAGCGAATGTGTTATTGAAGATCTTAAGAAGTTAAATAGAACATTAGCTCATAAGACCATAAATAAGAGTTATGCAGGGCAGCAATACTCTAAACTTATGCGTAAGATTGGTGACCAGAACACAATAATCGTGAACAAAGCCGATAAAGGAGGCAATATAGTTTTGTGGCCTCGTGATGCATATATGAAGGAAGCTATGAGACATCTTGATGACCCGACATGCTATAGAAAAGCTTCTTTCCAAGAACTGAAAATGGTAAAAGATCAAATTTTTAAGGAATTGGCGCAATGGAAAAGAGAAAGCTTAATCAATAAGGAAGAACACAGTTTTCTTTAGACAGACTATCCTATAATCCCCACGCTGTATTTTATTCCCAAGGTGCACAAACAAACAATTCCTGTACCTGGTCGACCTATAATCTCAGCACAACGAGGGTTATTAGAATCAATGTCTAAATATGTAGATTTTTTTCTTCATGAGTATGTAGAAAATCTTCCATCATATGTCAGAGACACTGGACATTTTTTAAGTAAACTACAAGATGTTACCTGGAATGAAAATTGTTATTTCATAGTTATGGATATATGCTCATTATATACTAGCATAAACCATAATGATGTACTCAAAGCTATTGGCCATTTTCTTTCAAATAGGAGTATATTGTACAGTCAACATAATAAGATGCTGCTAAGAATGATTGAATTATGCCTAATCAACAACTTTTTCCTCTTTAATAAGGAAGTGCACCAACAATTGAGAGGTGTGGCTATGGGGGCATGTTTTTCTCCCAGCTACGCGTGTTTGCACGTGGGCTGGTGGGAGGAACATGTCCTCGGGCAAACATACAAAGACACATTTGTAATTTAGCAGGGCTCTAAAGAATCAGCTCAAATTTTTGTAAATGAAATCAATAATAACAACTTGAATCTTGAATTCACTGCTACTATTAGCAATCAAAAAGTTGAATTCTTAGATGTGGAAATTTATATCAAAGACAATTCTATACACACTAAGTTACATAGGAAAATTACCGCAGGCAATTCAATACTCCATGCAAGCAGCACCCACCCAAGACACTTGATCAAAAGCATCCCTTATGGGGAGTTTTTACGAAAAGGATTTGCAGCAATGAAGTTGATTTAGCCAATTGTTTGAATGAATCTAAACAAAGATTTAAGGCTCGCGGGTACAGAACTAATGACTTACAAAATACCATCAACAGAATTATGAATACAGATGGCAAACTGGCTGAGTCAGTTGGTATTGAATGTACAACATTAGAAAACACTCCTAAAGTGGAAACTAAAAAAACAGTTGTTAGGCTCATAACCACTTTTTGCTGCCAAGAAAAACAGATAAGAAAGATTCTAAACAAAAGCTGGTCTATTTTAAAATCAGACATTATTTTGGCTCCAGAGTTAGATACATTGCCTGCTGTTGCCTTCAGAAGGGCACCATCCACGAGAGATGCCCTGGTTAAAACTAGTCCTAAAGTAATAGAAATCAAACTTTGGCTATCTAACAGAACAGGGTTCTACAAGTGTAGTTCCTGTAGGGCTTGCAAATTTGGGGTGAATAAACAGAAATATTCTGATGCTTTCTCCCCTATTTCATGTAAAATTAGAGGTTTATTTACATGTAAAACGGATCATGCTATTTATGTATTAGAATGTACTTGTCATTTACAGTATATGGGCAGTACAAAATTACAAGTCTTTAATCGTATCCTGCAGCATTTGCGTGCGATTGTGAATTCTGATCCTACATATCCAGTTGCACGCCACTTCAAATTGGTGCATCAAAACAATTTAAAAGAACTCAATTACTTTGTAATTGATGCAGTCCCGCGTTCATTAAGGGGAGGCAACAGAGAAAAGAAATTGCGCCAATTGGAGAGTCAGTATATTCTGCAGTTAGATACTAAAATACCAAATGGCCTTAACACTGGGGAAGATTTATATAACTTCCTTTGATTTATACAACTTCCTTTAATTTATCAAGATTGCTGCTACATAATCTGGAGATTCCACTTCTTGTTATGTGTTATGTATTTGTATATTTATTGATTTATTTATTTATCCTTCATTGTACATGTATATACCATTTTAGCATGATCGTTATTTGGGATTTTAGACCTTACTTTTATTGAATTTTAACTGGTTTTACTGGTTTTCTGGTTTTACTAGTTTTTTATTCAGTGTCTGTGGGGTAGTGGAATCGTAATCTGAATTATTGATTCATTGCTGCTAGTGGTAATATTACAATGATTTATCATGAATATAGAAGCCATTTCAGTGAGCAAATTCATAATGAACACATAAGGTTTCTTTGAATGATGAATTTTTAGGATTCTAGGCTGTGATAGTTGACTGTTTTTGATACACATGTCTCTGTGTGTGTGTATATACATCACCATTGTTTAAGTATACTGAATTTTATGAATACATACTAACCTTTTGTCTCCGATTTCTTTTAAGAGAGAATGTTTTTTTTTTGGTATTAGCATCTTTTTGTACCAATATTCTCCTGCACTAGTAAGCTATCTTTGCACAATTTAATCTTGCACAAGCACTTTATATATAATTTTATATGGATGACATATCTGAGTTTTTAGCGTCTAGGTCCATCCAGCAGAATTATCATTTTTTAAGTGATTTTTAAGGTAAAAATTGCTTAATCACTTGGGGTTCATATTGTACTAATTTTTACATAAGGTATTGCACCATACATATCAAGTATATTTACAGACATACATAACTCTAATGGGTCAACACATGTGTTTCATAGTAATCGGGCACTTGCCCTCTATTTTAGATATGCATACAGCATTTTAAAAGAGATTACTAATGTGCTTTCCTGTTTAGTACTCATTCACATTAATTTTTGTTAAATATAGTTATAAATTTGTGTAAATGGGTATTTTGCAACAACTATGTATTATGTAGTCTGTTGTTTAGCCCCATGAAATAAGCGGGCGGACTATACCTCTGAAAAACAGAAGAAAAAAAGTATTTATTTGCACTATTGGTCTCAGCATGTCATGTGAACAAGACCGGGGTGACCCGGTCGAAACGCATCATGCTGCTGTTGGAGAAATAAACTACAAGTAAAGATATCATCATTTTCCTTGTGGTCCGTTCCTGCACGTTTTGTCTAAGTAAACTTAGTGCCAGGACTGTGTCATATATATATTTTTACAGCCATTAGTCCAGAACTTATCTACCTACATTAAAGACACAAGTGATTTCATTAGAAAATTGAGCAATATCAAATGGCAACAAGGGTTTCTGCTAGTGACTCTTGATATTGAGTCACTATACACAAGCATTGAACATGTCACCGGTATGGCTGCCACCAAACACTATCTGGACCGCAGACCAATCAAATTTCATAACCACAATGTTATGCTTTTGGAATTAATTGAGTGGGCTTTATGTAATAACCATTTTATGTTTGGTAACGATCTATTTTCTCAAAAGAGGGGAGTCGCCATGGGAGCTTGCTTCTCCCCCAGTTATGCCTGTCTCCATGTTGGCTGGTGGGAGGAGCAGGTTCTTATGGGGACACATGCGGATGTGTTTAATTCTCAGATTGCCACATGGTTCAGATTTATTGATGATGTTGTTATGGTTTGGAACGGGGATTTTACTAGTGTGATGAATTTTATTGAGATTTTAAACAACAACACTTTTAATCTCAAATTCACTTCGCACATTGACAATAGTTCAGTTGAGTTTCTTGACACCAGAGTCATGATCATTGATAACAAAATTGAGACAACCCTCTATAGAAAACCCACTGCTGGCAATTCCATCTTGCATGCCAGCAGTGCTCATCCCCAGCACCTTATAAAAAGTATCCCCTATGGGGAACTCCTCCGCATTAAGCGTATTTGCAGTACATCTGAGGAGAGAACAAGATGCTCGGAGGAAGCTATAATGAGGATGAAGGAAAGAGGATACACTGAGAGAACTCTGAGGGATGCCTATAAAAAAGTGCAGATTATGCCCAGAGATACATTACTAATTGAGAAGTCCAGTATCCCTATTCCCAATGAATCTGATCTTGGGATAGATGATCCATTTCCGGACGCACCACGTCTGATTACGACCTACAACAAACAACACCATAGAATCAGGGCCATCATCACCAAAAATTGGCCCATCTTGCTTACTGACGGTGTCCTGGCCCCCATGTTACCCTCCAAACCTGTTATTACATTCAGAAGGGCTAAAACAATGAAGGGAGAACTCATGAGATCCAATAAGGACAAACCCTCTAATAGTACATGGCTTAAACCCAAAAATGGCTTTTTTAAATGTACAAGCTGCAGGGCCTGCAAATTTGGCCAAAACACCACTGAATATCTTGTTCCCTTTAGCCCCAATACAAGGCAAATCAAGGGTCATTACACCTGTAGATCAGAATTCGTGGTGTATGTCCTCAACTGCACGTGCGGACTAAATTACATAGGCAGTACCAAACTCCAAGCCCATGTCAGAATCCTCCAGCATTTAAGAGCTATCGTCAATAATGATTCCAGCTACCCCGTAGCGCGACATTTTAAGAGATGTCACAATAATGACCTGAGTTGCCTCAAATACTTTGTTGTTGATAGCATTCCTGCACAACGCAGAGGGGGCAACAGAGAAAAGTTTTAAAGACAGCTCGAAACAAGGTATATCCTTGAGTTCGATAGCAAGGCCCCTACAGGACTCAACAACACTGAAGACTTATATAATTGTATTTGAAAACAGGTATATCAACATATATGACATTTGTCAGCGCCCAATCTGAGATAAGAAGATGTCCACTAACATTTCACTCGTATGATTAGCTGCTCCCTGTTCTCAGTCCTTTTATCCTTACTTATTTTAGAGCATATATATCTAGAAGGACAGTGTATAACAACACTCATTTTATTCTCACGATTGTTTGAATATTGAAACATTGGCTCATGATTGATGAATAATTTGCTTACACATTTTTTCTCTGTTTTTTCTTCCTCCTCTTTTCTTCCTCTTTTTCTGTTATTTCTTCTCCTATTCTTCCATTTTTCTGGTCGTCAAACACATCTTTCCTGGTGTTGGTGTCTACGACATTTCCAATTGATGTTCCACATAATTTGGCCTTTCCAGTATCTACAAGCCACAATGTATTTGGGACCATCGCCACTGAAGACACACAAACAAACATTTGCTCCCGTGTACACATTTATTGAACCAGCCTCTGAATTTGGATTTATATGATGTTGATTTCAATGTATTCCAACATTTTCCACATTCAAATTTATTGTTATTTTTCTTTCGCTCTCCCTTGTTTTCCCATCCCTTTATTTTTTCACATTTTGCACTCTGTCTACATTTTTTGGAAAAACAATATTTACATGATCGACATATTTGTTATCAGTTCTGTATTTTTCTTGCTAATCATTAGAAGGATGTTTTGTATTTTCATTCATGAACATTTATGAACTAGGGCAACATTGTTGCCTTGCAGATCAGTTTTGGTATTATTATTGCGTATTTTGCACAAGAATACTTCGGTATTTTACATCGTTAATTGTCTTTCAGGCAACCATGTCATGTTTTTATCAAATGTATTTTGCACCTACATATGACTACCTTGTGTATATACCCCGTGCGAATATTTGTATTTTTGCACCTTATTGCGTATTTTGTACAACAATACTATTGCAATTTGCACTTTAATTTGCGCATTTTGCACAACAAGCATCTGCACTTTACAAAGATTAAAGTTCATGTATTTGCACGCCTTCACAATAACGCATTATGACAAGCAAAAAGAAATATTTTAACCCAAAGCAGAAATTTTTGCTACAGATTGGCCATGACCATCTATATTTCTTCTATGTCGTTCATCACCAATTATCACGTGATCACAAAGTGCTGTGTATATAAGGATGTTCAGTATGGTTGTTACCTTATGTGATCAAGGCCACCTGGTGGCCGAAACGCGTAATGACATGTCATGCCGATGCTGACTTCTAAATAAATCTTTGTGAAGCACGACTGGTGTCCGTGTGCTTTCCTCCTCGCCTGCCAGGAAGTGGAAGAATGCGCTAGGTACTTGCATATATATATATATACATATATATATATATATATATCACTAAATCGCTGATTTCCAACTTCCCCACGGGCGATGAAAAGATACAGCACGAACTCCTCTTTGTTGGAATGAAAAGATATTTATTTCTCACATCTTCAATATGTCATTACGCGTTTCGACTGACACAGCAGCCTTGATCATATATATCCACACACGCAGGTAGCCCCAAAGGAGTGTGCCTCAGACACAAATTCAGCTCACTGATTTATTGGCGAAATGCAAGCAGGCAGCAGACAAAGAACAGGCATCTATGTAGTCCAATGCCAGACGCGTTTCGGGAGTCCTGGCTCCCTTCCTCAATGGCGTGTGTTCAATGAAAGAAAGCAAAAGTTCACCGCACACCTGTTTCATCAAAAATACCCGCCCCGATGGGCGTGGCTCTCTCACAGCCTTCTGGTCATTATCATATCCCCAGTGGGCATGATTTCCTCCCAAACATAAAATAAACAGTTTGTTGCCCAAGTGGGTTAATGTCAAATCTTGCCCGCGACCTGCCCCGCTCTCCAGACGCCAAAGGAAGCTTCAAGGCGGCACCACCCTGCATGAGGCGCCGAACTTGCGTGTCTCCCGTGGTGCTAGCCTCATCAAAGCCAGCACGGACCCGTTACCACAGTGGGCCTCACTCCACGGCTGGGCAACAGCCGATATAAATCCACACACGCAGGTAGCCCCAAAGGAGTGTGCCTCAGACACAAATTCAGCTCACTGAGGCCTCTCTCCTTGGGGCTAACCTGTGTTGTGGATATATATATATATATCTATATATCTATCTATATATTATCTACTGGCGGTCGCCAGTAGATAGTTATAGTTAGGACCCTGTTTCCATAGGAAAACCGCAACATTCTATTTTGAATAACTTTGGCGCCGGTCGACGAATCCTCGCGAAATTTTCAAAACTAATGGGGCGCTACCTGAAAGTCTCGGGGGGATTCGTCAAGCGGGGGCTGAGAAAAAAGGGGGGTCCCAAAACGCGTTTTCTCCATGCATTTTTCCATAGGACCTTTAGACACAGCTACAGCCCGAACGGCTGAACAGAGTTACTTGAAATTTGGCAGAGAGGTAGTCTACAGGTCAAGGAAGTGCCTTTTGTAGGTCTGGTGTAAATCTGTTCAGTAGTTCCTGAGAAAATAGCATTTAAATCAATATATATATCTGTGGCAGCTTACGGTGCGCTTACCGTGCGCTTACGGTAAGCTTACCGTACGCGTACGGTGCCGTGCGCGTGCGCGATTCTGATTGGCTGTTAGATCTTAGTAAACATTCGAATCGGTCGAAACCAGGGGGGGTGGAAAAACAAAGTTGGATAATATGAATAGGGGCAGGCTAGGCAGGTCCTAACCACCTAGCTTTGATTAGGGTGTCCCAAAAGAACCCCCGAGGGCAAAAATTAAAAAAAAAAATTTTTCGAAAAAACGCCGATTCCGCTTACTGTACGCGTACGGTAAAAAAAAAAATATATATATATTGATTTTCCCCTTACCCCGTGTGCAAAAGGTGCCCGCAGGGCACCTTTTGAGCATGGCAGATCAGTATTGTATTGGAACATGTAATATTTAATAAACATTTAATAAACAACCTTTCACAACGAAGCGCATAATATGTCCTCCGTGTGCGGACGGTGCGCGAAGCGCATCGTGCGTACATGGCCCATCAAGCGTAACGTGCACGGCACTAACTGCGTAAAGTGGGCACGCGGTGCGCGAAGCGCACCGCGTGCTCACTGTGTGCGCACGGTGCGCGAAGCGCACAGTGCGCACACGGAACGAACTGCGTGAAGTGGGCGCGCACGCCACGAACGGCGTAAAGTAACTTAGCATTTAAAAAACCGTACAAATTCACTGAAAAAACCATAGGTTTCACACACGTTATAGTTAGGAATTAGCATTTAAAAAACCTTGCAAATTCACTGAAAAAACCATAGGTTTCACACATGTTATAGTTAGCTGGACATTTTACTCGTAAAAAAACATTGAAATTCCCCCGTTATAGTTAGTGCAGGCAAATATAACTCACGCGACCGCAATCCTCTGCTGATGACATATGTGTCTTTATGAAAAAAAAATATTTGCAATATATGTATAGCTGAAATTTAATGGAAGAAGACATGGGCAAATAAGTGTCTAAATACAGTATTAGCATCAGCAGAGGATTGCGGTCGCATGAGTTATAGTTGCCTGCACTAACTATAACGGGGGAATTTCAATGGTTTTTTACGAGTAAAATGTTCAGCTAACTATAACGTGTGAAACCTATGGTTTTTTCAGTGAATATATATATATTTATATATATATATATATATATATTCAGCTCCTTCGGGGAATGTCCAGTAGGTTAGGCAACACTCAAGCACAGAAGAGCTTTCCCCATCGCTTTTATTTGGTACAGCAGACACACCCTCCAGCAATTAAAACCAGCGGAACGCAGCCCTGACGCGTTTCGAATTAACTTTCTTTTTCAAAGGGATAATTGCAGTCCAAAGCACAATTGCGGCAACACCTTCGCGCATTCACCTATATTGTGAGTCCTGATTGGACGGCTCTGAGTGAGTCTTCACATTGGCTGCTGGGAGGTGAAGTCCAAAATATTTCCCCAGATGGTTGCGCTTCGATTTTTGCTGCCAATTTCAAGCTCTATATGAGCCCCAGAGAGCGTGTCTGCATAAATCCATCTGCTGTGCCCCACATGTAGAGTCCCTTGTGATTAGAGACTCAGCGGCCCCCGTTTTCTGGAGTGGTGCAAGCCCTGCGGCAGGACGGCCGCACATAGATTCAGCTCCTTCGGGGAATGTCCAGTAGGTTAGGCAACACTCAAGCACAGAAGAGCTTTCCCCATCGCTTTTATTTGGTACAGCAGACACACCCTCCAACAATTAAAACCAGCGGACCGCAGCCCTGACGCGTTTCGAATTAACTTTCTTTTTCAAAGGGATAATTGCAGTCCAAAGCACAATTGCGGCAACACCTTCGCGCATTCACCTATATCGTGAGTCCTGATTGGACGGCTCTGAGTGAGTCTTCACGTTGGCTGCTGGGAGGTGAAGTCCAAAATATTTCCCCAGATGGTTGCGCTTCGATTTTTGCTGTCAATTTCAAGCTCTATATGAGCCCCAGAGAGCGTGTCTGCATAAATCCATCTGCTGTGCCCCACATGTAGAGTCCCTCGTGATTAGAGACTCAGAGGCCCCCGTTTTCTGGAGTGGTGCAAGCCCTGTGGCAGGACGGCCGCACATAGATTCAGCTCCTTCGGGGAATGTCCAGTAGGTTAGGCAACACTCAAGCACAGAAGAGCTTTCCCCATCGCTTTTATTTGGTACAGCAGACACACCCTCCAGCAATTAAAACCAGCGGACCACAGCCCTGACGCGTTTCGAATTAACTTTATTTTTCAAAGGGATAATTGCAGTCCAAAGCACAATTGCGGCAACACCTTCGCGCATTCACCTATATCGTGAGTCCTGATTGGACGGCTCTGAGTGAGTCTTCACGTTGGCTGCTGGGAGGTGAAGTCCAAAATATTTCCCCAGATGGTTGCGCTTCGATTTTTGCTGCCAATTTCAAGCTCTATATGAGCCCCAGAGAGCGTGTCTGCATAAATCCATCTGCTGTGCCCCACATGTAGAGTCCCTCGTGATTAGAGACTCAGCGGCCCCCGTTTTCTGGAGTGGTGCAAGCCCTGCGGCAGGACGGCCGCACATAGATTCAGCTCCTTCGGGGAATGTCCAGTAGGTTAGGCAACACTCAAGCACAGAAGAGCTTTCCCCATCGCTTTTATTTGGTACAGCAGACACACCCTCCAACAATTAAAACCAGCGGACCGCAGCCCTGACGCGTTTCGAATTAACTTTATTTTTCAAAGGGATAATTGCAGTCCAAAGCACAATTGCGGCAACACCTTCGCGCATTCACCTATATCGTGAGTCCTGATTGGACGGCTCTGAGTGAGTCTTCACGTTGGCTGCTGGGAGGTGAAGTCCAAAATATTTCCCCAGATGGTTGCGCTTCGATTTTTGCTGCCAATTTCAAGCTCTATATGAGCCCCAGAGAGCGTGTCTGCATAAATCCATCTGCTGTGCCCCACATGTAGAGTCCCTCGTGATTAGAGACTCAGCGGCCCCCGTTTTCTGGAGTGGTGCAAGCCCTGCGGCAGGACGGCCGCACATAGATTCAGCTCCTTCGGGGAATGTCCAGTAGGTTAGGCAACACTCAAGCACAGAAGAGCTTTCCCCATCGCTTTTATTTGGTACAGCAGACACACCCTCCAACAATTAAAACCAGCGGACCGCAGCCCTGACGCGTTTCGAATTAACTTTCTTTTTCAAAGGGATAATTGCAGTCCAAAGCACAATTGCGGCAACACCTTCGCGCATTCACCTATATCGTGAGTCCTGATTGGACGGCTCTGAGTGAGTCTTCACGTTGGCTGCTGGGAGGTGAAGTCCAAAATATTTCCCCAGATGGTTGCGCTTCGATTTTTGCTGCCAATTTCAAGCTCTATATGAGCCCCAGAGAGCGTGTCTGCATAAATCCATCTGCTGTGCCCCACATGTAGAGTCCCTCGTGATTAGAGACTCAGCGGCCCCCGTTTTCTGGAGTGGTGCAAGCCCTGTGGCAGGACGGCCGCACATAGATTCAGCTCCTTCGGGGAATGTCCAGTAGGTTAGGCAACACTCAAGCACAGAAGAGCTTTCCCCATCGCTTTTATTTGGTACAGCAGACACACCCTCCAGCAATTAAAACCAGCGGACCGCAGCCCTGACGCGTTTCGAATTAACTTTCTTTTTCAAAGGGATAATTGCAGTCCAAAGCACAATTGCGGCAACACCTTCGCGCATTCACCTATATCGTGAGTCCTGATTGGACGGCTCTGAGTGAGTCTTCACGTTGGCTGCTGGGAGGTGAAGTCCAAAATATTTCCCCAGATGGTTGCGCTTCGATTTTTGCTGCCAATTTCAAGCTCTATATGAGCCCCAGAGAGCGTGTCTGCATAAATCCATCTGCTGTGCCCCACATGTAGAGTCCCTTGTGATTAGAGACTCAGCGGCCCCCGTTTTCTGGAGTGGTGCAAGCCCTGCGGCAGGACGGCCGCACATAGATTCAGCTCCTTCGGGGAATGCCCAGTAGGTTAGGCAACACTCAAGCACAGAAGAGCTTTCCCCATCGCTTTTATTTGATACAGCAGACACACCCTCCAGCAATTAAAACCAGCGGACCGCAGCCCTGACGCGTTTCGAATTAACTTTCTTTTTCAAAGGGATAATTGCAGTCCAAAGCACAATTGCGGCAACACCTTCGCGCATTCACCTATATCGTGAGTCCTGATTGGACGGCTCTGAGTGAGTCTTCACGTTGGCTGCTGGGAGGTGAAGTCCAAAATATTTCCCCAGATGGTTGCGCTTCGATTTTTGCTGCCAATTTCAAGCTCTATATGAGCCCCAGAGAGCGTGTCTGCATAAATCCATCTGCTGTGCCCCACATGTAGAGTCCCTCGTGATTAGAGACTCAGCGGCCCCCGTTTTCTGGAGTGGTGCAAGCCCTGCGGCAGGACGGCCGCACATAGATTCAGCTCCTTCGGGGAATGTCCAGTAGGTTAGGCAACACTCAAGCACAGAAGAGCTTTCCCCATCGCTTTTATTTGGTACAGCAGACACACCCTCCAGCAATTAAAACCAGCGGACCGCAGCCCTGACGCGTTTCGAATTAACTTTCTTTTTCAAAGGGATAATTGCAGTCCAAAGCACAATTGCGGCAACACCTTCGCGCATTCACCTATATCGTGAGTCCTGATTGGACGGCTCTGAGTGAGTCTTCACGTTGGCTGCTGGGAGGTGAAGTCCAAAATACTTCCCCAGATGGTTGCGCTTCGATTTTTGCTGCCAATGTCAAGCTCTATATGAGCCCCAGAGAGCGTGTCTGCATAAATCCATCTGCTGTGCCCCACATGTAGAGTCCCTCGTGATTAGAGACTCAGCGGCCCCCGTTTTCTGGAGTGGTGCAAGCCCTGCGGCAGGACGGCCGCACATAGATTCAGCTCCTTTGGGGAATGTCCAGTAGGTTAGGCAACACTCAAGCACAGAAGAGCTTTCCCCATCGCTTTTATTTGGTACAGCAGACACACCCTCCAGCAATTAAAACCAGCGGACCGCAGCCCTGACGCGTTTCGAATTAACTTTCTTTTTCAAAGGGATAATTGCAGTCCAAAGCACAATTGCGGCAACACCTTCGCGCATTCACCTATATCGTGAGTCCTGATTGGACGGCTCTGAGTGAGTCTTCACGTTGGCTGCTGGGAGATGAAGTCCAAAATATTTCCCCAGATGGTTGCGCTTCAATTTTTGCTGCCAATTTCAAGCTCTATATGAGCCCCAGAGAGCGTGTCTGCATAAATCCATCTGCTGTGCCCCACATGAAGAGTCCCTCGTGATTAGAGACTCAGCAGCCCCCGTTTTCTGGAGTTGTGCAAGCCCTGCGGCAGGACGGCCGCACATAGATTCAGCTCCTTCGGGGAATGTCCAGTAGGTTAGGCAACACTCAAGCACAGAAGAGCTTTCCCCATCGCTTTTATTTGGTACAGCAGACACACCCTCCAGCAATTAAAACCAGCGGACCGCAGCCCTGACGTGTTTCGAATTAACTTTCTTTTTCAAAGGGATAATTGCAGTCCAAAGCACAATTGCGGCAACACCTTCGCGCATTCACCTATATCGTGAGTCCTGATTGGACGGCTCTGAGTGAGTCTTCACGTTGGCTGCTGGGAGGTGAAGTCCAAAATATTTCCCCAGATGGTTGCGCTTCGATTTTTGCTGCCAATTTCAAGCTCTATATGAGCCCCAGAGAGCGTGTCTGCATAAATCCATCTGCTGTGCCCCACATGTAGAGTCCCTCGTGATTAGAGACTCAGCGGCCCCCGTTTTCTGGAGTGGTGCAAGCCCTGCGGCAGGACGGCCGCACATAGATTCAGCTCCTTCGGGGAATGTCCAGTAGGTTAGGCAACACTCAAGAACAGAAGAGCTTTCCCCATCGCTTTTATTTGGTACAGCAGACACACCCTCCAGCAATTAAAACCAGCGGACCGCAGCCCTGACGCGTTTCAAATTAACTTTCTTTTTCAAAGGGATAATTGCAGTCCAAAGCACAATTGCGGCAACACCTTCGCGCATTCACCTATATCGTGAGTCCTGATTGGACGGCTCTGAGTGAGTCTTCACGTTGGCTGCTGGGAGGTGAAGTCCAAAATATTTCCCCAGATGGTTGCGCTTCGATTTTTGCTGCCAATTTCAAGCTCTATATGAGCCCCAGAGAGCGTGTCTGCATAAATCCATCTGCTGTGCCCCACATGTAGAGTCCCTCGTGATTAGAGACTCAGCGGCCCCCGTTTTCTGGAGTGGTGCAAGCCCTGCGGCAGGACGGCCGCACATAGATTCAGCTCCTTCAGGGAATGTCCAGTAGGTTAGGCAACACTCAAGCACAGAAGAGCTTTCCCCATCGCTTTTATTTGGTACAGCAGACACACCCTCCAGCAATTAAAACCAGCGGACCGCAGCCCTGACGCATTTCGAATTAACTTTCTTTTTCAAAGGGATAATTGCAGTCCAAAGCACAATTGCGGCAACACCTTCGCGCATTCACCTATATCGTGAGTCCTGATTGGACGGCTCTGAGTGAGTCTTCACGTTGGCTGCTGGGAGGTGAAGTCCAAAATATTTCCCCAGATGGTTGCGCTTCGATTTTTGCTGCCAATTTCAAGCTCTATATGAGCCCCAGAGAGCGTGTCTGCATAAATCCATCTGCTGTGCCCCACATGTAGAGTCCCTCGTGATTAGAGACTCAGCGGCCCCCATTTTCTGGAGTGGTGCAAGCCCTGCGGCAGGACGGCCGCACATAGATTCAGCTCCTTCGGGAAATGTCCAGTAGGTTAGGCAACACTCAAGCACAGAAGAGCTTTCCCCATCGCTTTTATTTGGTACAGCAGACACACCCTCCAGCAATTAAAACCAGCGGACCGCAGCCCTGACGCGTTTCGAATTAACTTTCTTTTTCAAAGGGATAATTGCAGTCCAAAGCACAATTGCGGCAACACCTTCGCGCATTCACCTATATCGTGAGTCCTGATTGGACGGCTCTGAGTGAGTCTTCACGTTGGCTGCTGGGAGGTGAAGTTCAAAATATTTCCCCAGATGGTTGCGCTTCGATTTTTGCTGCCAATTTCAAGCTCTATATGAGCCCCAGAGAGCGTGTCTGCATAAATCCATCTGCTGTGCCCCACATGTAGAGTCCCTCGTGATTAGAGACTCAGCGGCCCCCGTTTTCTGGAGTGGTGCAAGCCCTGCGGCAGGACGGCCACACATAGATTCAGCTCCTTCGGGGAATGTCCAGTAGGTTAGGCAACACTCAAGCACAGAAGAGCTTTCCCCATCGCTTTTATTTGGTACAGCAGACACACCCTCCAGCAATTAAAACCAGCGGACCGCAGCCCTGACGCGTTTCGAATTAACTTTCTTTTTCAAAGGGATAATTGCAGTCCAAAGCACAATTGCGGCAACACCTTCGCGCATTCACCTATATCGTGAGTCCTGATTGGACGGCTCTGAGTGAGTCTTCACGTTGGCTGCTGGGAGGTGAAGTCCAAAATATTTCCCCAGATGGTTGCGCTTCGATTTTTGCTGCCAATTTCAAGCTCTATATGAGCCCCAGAGAGCGTGTCTGCATAAATCCATCTGCTGTGCCCCACATGTAGAGTCCCTCGTGATTAGAGACTCAGCGGCCCCCATTTTCTGGAGTGGTGCAAGCCCTGCGGCAGGACGGCCGCACATAGATTCAGCTCCTTCGGGAAATGTCCAGTAGGTTAGGCAACACTCAAGCACAGAAGAGCTTTCCCCATCGCTTTTATTTGGTACAGCAGACACACCCTCCAGCAATTAAAACCAGCGGACCGCAGCCCTGACGCGTTTCGAATTAACTTTCTTTTTCAAAGGGATAATTGCAGTCCAAAGCACAATTGCGGCAACACCTTCGCGCATTCACCTATATCGTGAGTCCTGATTGGACGGCTCTGAGTGAGTCTTCACGTTGGCTGCTGGGAGGTGAAGTTCAAAATATTTCCCCAGATGGTTGCGCTTCGATTTTTGCTGCCAATTTCAAGCTCTATATGAGCCCCAGAGAGCGTGTCTGCATAAATCCATCTGCTGTGCCCCACATGTAGAGTCCCTCGTGATTAGAGACTCAGCGGCCCCCGTTTTCTGGAGTGGTGCAAGCCCTGCGGCAGGACGGCCGCACATAGATTCAGCTCCTTTGGGGAATGTCCAGTAGGTTAGGCAACACTCAAGCACAGAAGAGCTTTCCCCATCGCTTTTATTTGGTACAGCAGACACACCCTCCAGCAATTAAAACCAGCGGACCGCAGCCCTGACGCGTTTCGAATTAACTTTCTTTTTCAAAGGGATAATTGCAGTCCAAAGCACAATTGCGGCAACACCTTCGCGCATTCACCTATATCGTGAGTCCTGATTGGACGGCTCTGAGTGAGTCTTCACGTTGGCTGCTGGGAGGTGAAGTCCAACATATTTCCCCAGATGGTTGCGCTTCGATTTTTGCTGCCAATTTCAAGCTCTATATGAGCCCCAGAGAGCGTGTCTGCATAAATCCATCTGCTGTGCCCCACATGTAGAGTCCCTCGTGATTAGAGACTCAGCGGCCCCCGTTTTCTGGAGTGGTGCAAGCCCTGCGGCAGGACGGCCACACATAGATTTAGCTCCTTCGGGGAATGTCCAGTAGGTTAGGCAACACTCAAGCACAGAAGAGCTTTCCCCATCGCTTTTATTTGGTACAGCAGACACACCCTCCAGCAATTAAAACCAGCGGACCGCAGCCCTGACGCGTTTCGAATTAACTTTCTTTTTCAAAGGGATAATTGCAGTCCAAAGCACAATTGCGGCAACACCTTCGCGCATTCACCTATATCGTGAGTCCTGATTGGACGGCTCTGAGTGAGTCTTCACGTTGGCTGCTGGGAGGTGAAGTCCAAAATATTTCCCCAGATGGTTGCGCTTCGATTTTTGCTGCCAATTTCAAGCTCTATATGAGCCCCAGAGAGCGTGTCTGCATAAATCCATCTGCTGTGCCCCACATGTAGAGTCCCTCGTGATTAGAGACTCAGCAGCCCCCGTTTTCTGGAGTGGTGCAAGCCCTGCGGCAGGACGGCCGCACATAGATTCAGCTCCTTCGGGGAATGTCCAGTAGGTTAGGCAACACTCAAGCACAGAAGAGCTTTCCCCATCGCTTTTATTTGGTACAGCAGACACACCCTCCAGCAATTAAAACCAGCGGACCGCAGCCCTGACGCGTTTCGAATTAACTTTCTTTTTCAAAGGGATAATTGCAGTCCAAAGCACAATTGCGGCAACACCTTCGCGCATTCACCTATATCGTGAGTCCTGATTGGACGGCTCTGAGTGAGTCTTCACGTTGGCTGCTGGGAGGTGAAGTCCAAAATATTTCCCCAGATGGTTGCGCTTCGATTTTTGCTGCCAATTTCAAGCTCTATATGAGCCCCAGAGAGCGTGTCTGCATAAATCCATCTGCTGTGCCCCACATGTAGAGTCCCTCGTGATTAGAGACTCAGCGGCCCCCGTTTTCTGGAGTGGTGCAAGCCCTGCGGCAGGACGGCCGCACATAGATTCAGCTCCTTTGGGGAATGTCCAGTAGGTTAGGCAACACTCAAGCACAGAAGAGCTTTCCCCATCGCTTTTATTTGGTACAGCAGACACACCCTCCAGCAATTAAAACCAGCGGACCGCAGCCCTGACGCGTTTCGAATTAACTTTCTTTTTCAAAGGGATAATTGCAGTCCAAAGCACAATTGCGGCAACACCTTCGCGCATTCACCTATATCGTGAGTCCTGATTGGACGGCTCTGAGTGAGTCTTCACGTTGGCTGCTGGGAGGTGAAGTCCAACATATTTCCCCAGATGGTTGCGCTTCGATTTTTGCTGCCAATTTCAAGCTCTATATGAGCCCCAGAGAGCGTGTCTGCATAAATCCATCTGCTGTGCCCCACATGTAGAGTCCCTCGTGATTAGAGACTCAGCGGCCCCCGTTTTCTGGAGTGGTGCAAGCCCTGCGGCAGGACGGCCACACATAGATTCAGCTCCTTCGGGGAATGTCCAGTAGGTTAGGCAACACTCAAGCACAGAAGAGCTTTCCCCATCGCTTTTATTTGGTACAGCAGACACACCCTCCAGCAATTAAAACCAGCGGACCGCAGCCCTGACGCGTTTCGAATTAACTTTCTTTTTCAAAGGGATAATTGCAGTCCAAAGCACAATTGCGGCAACACCTTCGCGCATTCACCTATATCGTGAGTCCTGATTGGACGGCTCTGAGTGAGTCTTCACGTTGGCTGCTGGGAGGTGAAGTCCAAAATATTTCCCCAGATGGTTGCGCTTCGATTTTTGCTGCCAATTTCAAGCTCTATATGAGCCCCAGAGAGCGTGTCTGCATAAATCCATCTGCTGTGCCCCACATGTAGAGTCCCTCGTGATTAGAGACTCAGCAGCCCCCGTTTTCTGGAGTGGTGCAAGCCCTGCGGCAGGACGGCCGCACATAGATTCAGCTCCTTCGGGGAATGTCCAGTAGGTTAGGCAACACTCAAGCACAGAAGAGCTTTCCCCATCGCTTTTATTTGGTACAGCAGACACACCCTCCAGCAATTAAAACCAGCGGACCGCAGCCCTGACGCGTTTCGAATTAACTTTCTTTTTCAAAGGGATAATTGCAGTCCAAAGCACAATTGCGGCAACACCTTCGCGCATTCACCTATATCGTGAGTCCTGATTGGACGGCTCTGAGTGAGTCTTCACGTTGGCTGCTGGGAGGTGAAGTCCAAAATATTTCGCCAGATGGTTGCGCTTCTATTTTTGCTGCCAATTTCAAGCTCTATATGAGCTCCAGAGAGCGTGTCTGCATAAATCCATCTGCTGTGCCCCACATGTAGAGTCCCTCGTGATTAGAGACTCAGCGGCCCCCGTTTTCTGGAGTGGTGCAAGCCCTGCGGCAGGACGGCCGCACATAGATTCAGCTCCTTCGGGGAATGTCCAGTAGGTTAGGCAACACTCAAGCACAGAAGAGCTTTCCCCATCGCTTTTATTTGGTACAGCAGACACACCCTCCAGCAATTAAAACCAGCGGACCGCAGCCCTGACGCGTTTCGAATTAACTTTCTTTTTCAAAGGGATAATTGCAGTCCAAAGCACAATTGCGGCAACACCTTCGCGCATTCACCTATATCGTGAGTCCTGATTGGACGGCTCTGAGTGAGTCTTCACGTTGGCTGCTGGGAGGTGAAGTCCAAAATATTTCCCCAGATGGTTGCGCTTCGATTTTTGCTGCCAATTTCAAGCTCTATATGAGCCCCAGAGAGCTTGAGTGTTGCCTAACCTACTGGACATTCCCCGAAGGAGCGGAATATATATATATATATATATATATATATATATATATATATATATATATATATATATATATATCAAAGCTCCAAAGTTGCCCACGTGGCGGGAGCGCACTCGGGGAACAGCTAATGCTATGTAGATTCTGCCAGTTCAGGCGATACAGCCTGACGCGTTTCGAGTAAAATCTCTTTTTCAAAGGCTTGTTAGTCTGCTTGACACGACATTATAAGCCACACCTTTAAATACATTCAGCTGCCTTCTGATAGGCTGTTGCTCATGTGAGCTTTTTCTAGCTTTTCCCACAGAATTGTGGTCGTTGAAGTGTGGCATACTTTAACCCAGATGGGTGTCGGAAATGCAGAGTCACTAATGTTCGCCCTGGATGCCACAAGGACCCCCAGGATTTTTTTTTTTTTTAAATCGGTGAGATTCGCACACCCAGCGCGAATTTCGACCGGGGGGGCCAAATCCCGGTGGAAGAAATAAAAAAGTGTGAGGGGGTCCCAATCCAGTGATGTCACTGACCATGTCATGAGTGATGTAATATGTGACGTCATCAGCAGTGCATTGCGGGGGCGCGAGTTATAGTTAGCTGAACTAACTATAACGGGGGAATTTCTAGGGTTTTGTACGAGGGAAATGTCCAGCTAACTATAACGCTCCTGAAACCTATGGTTTTTTCAGTGAATTTCTAAGGTTTTTTAAATGCCAATTCCTAACTATAACGCCCCTGAAACCTATGGTTTGTTCAGTTAATATATATATATATAAATCCAGTTTCACATCTCCGCCACAGAGAAATGGAGACGCACTCTCTTTTAAGTGACTTTAATCTGGCAGCAAGCAAGAATCCAATCACGGCCCAACGAGTTTCAGACTTCTCCAGTCCTTGATCACGGGCAGCTGGAAAAACAAACAAATCCTATTGCAGTTACTAATTTAAATAGTCACATGATCTTTCACATCTCTTACTACGTGAGCTTGGCATGATAACCCCAATGCATTCTGTGATCAGTAGTCTGCACAACTGACTGTAAGGGGCATTCCATGGGTGCTGCTATGGGTGTTCCCGCACCCATGGAATCTGGAGATTCCCAGATTTATGAGAAATTGCAAGCCTGGTAATGCCTCAGAATCTTACGCCAACCCGTTAGGGAGGCGCAATGAGGAGAAATGTTTTCACATAGAAAGAGCACACAGAAAGAGGAAATCGCCTAATGTAATGATTTTGTGCAGGAAGGTGTCCCCTCATGCTCAAAATCAATCAGACCCCCAACGCAGGCCCCCTTGCACAATGGTGCATTGGCGCAGGGGTGAAGGACTCTCATAGATACAGCACATTCCTGCCCTTTTGTTTTGACACATCCCTGATAAGACTCACCTCCCTGGCACTGTCTTTGTTGTTCTCCCGGTGCCCTTGGTGTGAGGACGAACGGAGGTTTGGGGCAGTGGCGCGAGGCTCAGAAACGCCGAAGCAAACCACGGACTGCATCCCCCAGGTGCCCCAGCAACTACCGGCGCACTGACGACACCAACTGCGCACGGAGGCGCTACTTAACTGTGGAGCGCCGAGTGCCCTCTGTGTCCCTGATAAGACTCACCTCCCTGGCGCTGTCTTTGTTGTTCTCCCGGTGCCCTTGGTGTGAGGACGAACGGAGGTTTGGGGCAGTGGCGCGAGGCTCGGAAACGCCGCAGCGACCACGGACTGCATCCCCCAGGTGCCCCAGCAACTACCGGCGCGCTGACGACACCACCTGCGCCCGGAGGCGCTACTTAACTGCGGAACACCTCCCGACCCGCGGGACGCGCGCGGGTGTCGCCGGGCTAAGCCCGGGCAAAGGGCGGGCCGTCTGTGGCCGTCCGAGGTCGGAGGAGGTCGGGTCGGGCCAGCCCCCTAACACCTTGTCCCTCGGCTTTGGAACATTCCATCTATTCCCTGCATCCAGATACGTCATTGAGTGACTCTCATGTACCATTGAGTATTCGGATTTGTGACCAATCTATGTGTATCGTTCTGTTCGTGTCTTTGTATCATTGTGAGGATTGCTAGCATTATGGCTAAATGCATTGCCAATACCAAAGGGGGGGTTGGGACACTGGATGCGTACCTAAAACGAGCTGAAACGGCGGTGGCTAAAGAGATAGAATTAGTTGAAAGGAGGTTATCTCTTGAGCCATCTAGTATTAATACTAATAATTCGAATAATGCATTAACCACCGTTGTAATCGGTAATACTCAAGTACCAATGGTATCGCTTCTAAGCCATGAATTGCTAGATATATCGAATGTATCCTGCCCTCCAGCTCCTAGCCCGACGCCTTCCCCTCCCAATACACGCACTAGGCAGGCACGGGCCGAGCTTGTTACTAGAGCTAAAGAGCTACCAAGAAAGTGGAAGGCAGATAGTGCCATCAAGGGTAGCAAACCGCGTGCAAAACAAGCGAGAAAAAGTAAATCTACTGTTGTCATGGGCTCTCAAGTAACTAGCCAATTGATTCAGGCCGATAAGCCTGGGACTCATGCGGAGGGTGTCCAAACAACTTCCCCCTATAGTCAACCCTATTGAGGGTGATCAAATGGCCAGATGTTTGGGGGTTTTAGAGGAGCGCTTCAAGGCCCTTATTAATCCAGTTATGGAAAAACTTGAGGTAATTGACCTTAGACTAGTGGCCTTGGAAAGCAAGGTATCAAATCATCAGGGCTCTTTGATCATGAACAAATTAATAGCCACTCGCTCTGACTGTGCTCCCATACAAATACCTGTAGACACTAGCTCGAATGTTGGAGCCCAGGTATTTAGAGAACAGGTAGTAGCTCAGACAATTAATGCAACATATAATCCTACTCCTGTAAGAGATACTATTTCAGGTCCTGGAGGTCTTAGGGACAATCCAAATGGTATTCTTTATCCTTCCCAAAAAGCCATAAAACTCCATCTCCCCCCTGAGGCGTGCCCATATTCCATCATTCTGGCCAATGTCCCCAAAATATTTGATGGCAAAGAGGAACATTGGTCATCACTCAAGAATAAAGTATTACATTTTCCGAACTCCAGAACAGTGCTGGGTGATAACCTATATAACAACTTTAAGATGGTCCGAAGGGTAGACTGGGTTGGAGACACTAAAAAGGGCTTGGATGGAGATTGCGTTGTTGTTAACTTTGCATCTCCCCAATTGGTAGATCATATCCTAAGACAGGCAGGCTCATTGAGAATACATCAAGACCGTATTAACATTCTGCCCCTAGGGTTTTTCTACCCCCCTCGCCCTATAGTTGTCAGCAAAGGGAGAAGCCTTGTTCCCTGTTTTGATCCTTATGTCAGACCCATTGCAGTAAGTAACAGATTCGAGGTGTTGAGTTCCCTGGACTGCAACGACTGACTGGCTAGGGGAACAACCTTTACAACGCAACTTTTACAACGCACTACCATTACAACGAAACTGTTACAACGCGAGTGCATTGACAACGCAGGACATTACAACGCAAGTCTTTACATCGACTTGCACTAGATGGCGTGCTAACATTAAAAATAGTGTAGTTTACTATCCCAACACCTTCCCTACTGTTACGTGGACTGGAGTTGGAATAGTAAATTACACTTTTTTAATGTTAGCACGCCATCTAGTGCAAGTCGATGTAAAGACTTGCGTTGTAATGTCCATCGTTGTCAATGCACTCGCGTTGTAAAACTTTCGTTGTGACAGCATGCGTTGTAACAGCATGCGTTGTAACGTCATACATTCGACTGGCTAATGGTCAAGATCAGGGTCAGCGAGGATCTTCGCTAGCGACTCATTCTGTAGCTATTACACCATCTGGTGTAGGTTCATATGATGTAATTCCCCAGGAATTCAGAGAAGTGACTCAGACTAGTATTCCTTTCAACACCAATAGTCCTCTGCAAGTGGTATCTCAATATGAGGACCTTGTTATTGGAGACTTGCAGGAAGTTTCACTATGTGGAAGGGATGAGGACAATGTTTTTTCACCTCTAGTTTCCTGGAATGTAGCAGGAATTAGGAATAAAGTTGTGTCATCTGATTGGTCCAAGTTTTTCGAAAATAAGGATATTATACTATTGCAGGAAACCTGGTCAACTGTTTTAGATTATAGACCTGGTTACCTTAGCTTTTATGTTCCCGCTGTCCCAAGTCTCCATGGAAGAGCTAAGGGGGGTCTCTTAACCTGGATTAAGCAGGATAGCGGGTATTCTTTGACTCAACTGGACACAAACAGTAATGATATTTTACTTATTCAAATCCAGCGTCCTGGACTAAAGGATCTATTTGTTTTTAATATCTATGCTATAGGGTTGCCAGGGGGTAAATCTTCAAAAACTGTGGAGAAGCTGGACCAGCTTCTTGATGTATTTTGCAAAAGGGGTAATATCATTGTAGCGGGTGATTTTAACTGTTGTTTTGAACCTCTGGATACAAATGATATTGATCTTACTCTAGAGGAGGATCGTACTTGGAACATTCCCCAGCTGACACTTGTGCCAGTGAAAAAATGGACCGAGGCTGTACTTCAGCTTAAGGCGCTTTGTTTGGGCCAAGGTCTACGTGCAATTAATGGTAGATCAGCTTCTGACAAACAGGGGGCTTTTACGTTTAATAACGGACTACGTAAAAGCCGCATTGACTATATACTGACTAATAAAGAATATTGGTCTAGTATCAAGGATATGATAGTGGTGGATAGGGTGGAGAGTGATCATGACCCCCTACTACTATCATTCAAATTATTTAATACTAATAGTCAAGAGACTCCTCTTATGATGGTGGAAATTGTTCCATCTAACGATTCAAGGCGAGTCAAATGGGCTAACTGCCTATTGAATGAGAGGCAAATTTTAATTATAAGAGATTTAACTATTAAAGCCACAAATGACCTACAGAATTGTATTGCTCAGAAGGACAACATGGGAAAAGCAAATATTATTCATATGAATCTTTTTAATCAACTTAGTGTTTTTTTTACAAAACAAACACATGCCAAACCCAACAGACCATCCAGAAAGGAGGACCAATGGTATGGAAAATCATGTAGGACTGCTTATCGGGTCCTGTCAGATGCAGTTAAAACTAAGGATATAGCTTGTATTAGTGTTGCCCGCGAATTATATAAAAAAGCTCAATTTGATGCTAAACGTACATGGGATCATGATTACTGGAATGATCTTTGCTCAGCCAGTAAACAACGATCAATGTGTTCCTTTTGGGATCTGGTCAGGTGGGGTAGGGGTCAAAAAAGAGAAGAACCAACTAATTTTGTACCTCCCAATCTGTGGGTTTCGCATTATGCATCTCAGTTTGCACCTACGGATGCTCATGAAGAGAGTTGTATACTAATTATTCCCTCTAACATGGACATAACTCCTTTGGTTTTTGATTTAAATGAGGTGCATAAGGTATTGAAATCTATCCCTAGAGGAAGAGCACCAGGTTTAGACACGGTTCCAGCTGACCTGTTTATGCACGACAAAGAACTTTGGGCACCTTACATCCTATCCTTAGCTAACTGCTTATCAAATGGTTCACCCATACCTAATACCTGGAAGGGCGCTCAGATTATCCAGATTTTTAAAAAGGGAGATCGCTCTGATCCGGGTAATTACAGGCCCATAAGCCTGATCGATTGTTTACAGAAGGTGGTAGCTAGGCTTGTCTTATTAAGGATTCATGGGTGGATAGAGGAGGAGGAAATACTATCACCACTTCAGGCAGGGTTCCGCAGCCACACAAGTACCATTGATCAGGTATTTAGGTTTTTATTAATATATTGGCGGGTGGTTCAGTTGGGAGATGGCATGTTGTTTGCAGCCTTTGTTGATCTTAAATCAGCTTTTGATTTAGTCCCTCGAGCAAAAATGTGGTCCGTCTTTAAAGATCAAGGAATGCCTATTGACATTTTACACTTTTTAATTAAATTACACGAGGATAATTTTGCTCAAGTAAGATGGAACCAATCAGGCAGTGTCACAGACAAATTTTCAATTGCTAGGGGAGTTCGTCAAGGGTGCGTTTTAGCCCCGACCCTCTTTTCTTTATACATCAACAGAGTTATCAACTATTTTAAGGAAACGCCAACCGATGCCCCAAAATTGGACGGTAAGTTGATTCCTCTGTTGATGTTTGCAGACGACACCTTATTAATTTCCAAGACACAGCAGGGCCTTCAAAAAGCTATAGATGTGTTTCAAGTCTTCTGCAAAGACCATGGACTTATCGTAAATGTTACCAAAACGAAGTTTATGGTCTTGCATAAGACCAAACACGTTAGAGGGACCGTGCTGATGAATGGAATAAAATTAGAACAGACCAGGATCTTTTCATACTTGGGCATAACTCTTGCATCGAAGTTAGAATGGAAACCGCATATAGATCAGGTGACAATAAAGCATGCACAGCTAACTGGTGCACTAATAAATGAATTACATTTGTCTCATACTAAACCTATGATCCCAGCGCTTAAAATATATGAAGCTAAGATAGGTTCGGCAAGTCTTTATGGGGCAGAACTCTGGGGATATAGTAATCTTACCCAACTGACTAGGGCCCAAAACAAGTTCTTGCGACTGATTACTGGCCTCCCGTCTTCAACTCCTTTAATCCCCCTGTATTACGACCTGGGGGTTTTGCGCCTTGAGAATATTGCAAGATACAGACCAGTGGCTTATTGGAGGAGGCTTTGGGTTACCCCTGAACTCTCTGAATACGCCCGGGCTTTTCTGGATGTCAGGGGGTTTGACAAGGGGAATAAGATTTTATGGATGAGGGAGGTCAGATTATTGTATTCTGCAATGGGCCTAGCAAAATTATGGGAGGAGCCTACAGTACATACTTTTCCCCCCAGGAAAACCTTAAAAGACTTGTATTGGCGGGTGGTTTTAGAAAGAAGATTTGGATCAAGTATTGGTCCGTCTCTAACTTCGGACTTCTTGGCACTCAAGGATAAGCCCTTGTTTGAAAACTACTGGGACTGTATCACTGCTGCGGAGGACAGAAAGGGATATCACCAATTTAGGGTGGGCACCCTTCCAATCAATACATTTGTTGCAAAATGGCGAAAAGACTTAAAACACGATTGTCCCTTTTGCCCAGCTTATCGGGAAAATATTGCGCATATTTTATTCATTTGCCCGGAGTATAAAACACCAAGACGGGTTTGGCTCAAACCAATCTGTCTCTTACTGGGTTTTCGGACAGGGGTTGAGGCTTTGCGGTGTCTTAAGACAAACACATCTCAATCTGTGATTATTGCTGTTGCAAAATTTCTCCATTGGATCTGGATCATTCGTGCTTATAAATTACGCCTCGTTTGATTATTTGGTAATTTTTAAACATTTTTATGGGTTTTAATATATGAGATATTTATTTATTTATAATTCCCGCTGCTATGTATGCTCTATTTGCAGTCTACGTTGTAACTATGGTCACCTCTTTTGCCTTCTGTACCCTCTATCTATTTTATAATTGTTTATTATTATGTGTCTTTTATGATGAGAAATCAAAATAAAGACTTGAAATTGAATTGACACAGGGCAGCGCCGCAAGATTCCTCGCGGCACTGCCCTGCGCCAAAACCTCAAAACATGAGGCCCTCTACTGTGGTCCTTTTAGCCCAACTCATAATAGTTCTTGGCACGCCATTGTAAAGTTCCCTTACATTGAAGGTTTTAAAGACCCAGTGAAGGAAGGGTAGCATAGTGGAATAAACATGATCATGTGTTCACTTTCAGGGGAAACACATGGCTATCCATCGTTTATGCGTGGCCGACAATGGGTCAATCGTGCTTTGCTGCCCACGTGCCGGGGTGCGGCCTGCAACGTCAGGCGACCGCACAGACGGAGAAGGTAACAGACCCCTCAAAGTGTCCTTCTGATGTTTACTATGTTTCAGAATCAATACATGCATCTGTATTCCTGATAGAGTTTTGATGGCAGAATGCTTCCCTGGCAGAGTTTCCTGGACATTACGCACAAGACCACAAGACGCAGAAATCCCATGAAATATTCAGGGGGATGATGCTTCGTGAGCTGGGATTTTCAATAGATAATTACTCCCCTGGAGGATAAAAGGTATCATTTCACTTCCTGCTGCGTAAAACCCGTGTCTATCAATTACCACACACAGTTGTGGCCTTTCACAGGCACATTCATTAGAACTAAAAATTGACCTCGACACAAGCTATTTTTACTCGCATTACTTCTTGTGACCTTTTTTAATTGTCCATTCCTCTTGATTTTTATACATTTTTACACACAACACGCAATTACCGACGCACATTAAGGTGGCATTGCTTCGGGTAAACAGATTTTGAGGCGCGGCCAATCGGATTTGGTGTACTAGAATACTGAATGACGTCCCATGAATGAAGTCTCTTTCTTCTGTCGCTAAAGTTCAAAGCCTAATTACTGAAGATAAAGGACGGGCTGGAAATGACTAAGTTGGGCTCCGGAACTGAAGCCTGTGAAATACACATATTTTATTTATTTGGTTGACAAAATTTGCTGCAATTATTAAGTGGCCATATATTTAGTGATATAATGCGTACCGGGATCATATATTTTACCTTTTTGGAAATATCATGCCTATAACAAGCTTCTACTTATTTTATAAGTTCAAAATGAGAAAATGAAAAAACATAACCTAAAATCAACAACATGGCATTTTGCTGTCTTAAAAAGTCTTCAATAATCAGGAAAGGCTGCTGGATGTAAATAATCAATTATTGATACAATTGTCCTCAAACTACAGTACTGAAGGCACAATTCTATAAACGACTTTTTAAAAATAAAATAGCTCATCATTTGACTTTCCACACTGAACCCAGTTCATGTGAAGATCACACTTAGATACTGATGTGAGAAGTCTCCGTATAGTCAGTGATAAATTGTTTAAGAAAAGCAAACATTTTGCTAAATGAACCGCCAATTGCTTGGAATTCCTGACACTTTCCTTCACCTTCCCATTTACCTGAACTCTAAGGGCCTTCTTCACAAACATGGCTGACTGAGGCTATTACCAGTCCTTGGTGGCAAGACTGTGCCCTACTTTTACTCCCGTATTATGAAAGCAGAATATTGAAAGGTGTAATGTGTGCACGAGCATGTGTGCATTTTGTAGTGTCGCATCTTCCAACGGTGGTGATGTATTGTGTTGTTTTTTTGGCGGTTGTGATTTTGTGCTGTGCTACTGTTGTACTGTTGTGTTAGTGTTGTGTGGTACTGCGAATGTTGTTTTGCACCTATGTTTTACAGTTTTGTTGTATGGTGCCGTTATGTTTGTATTGTGCTATTAATTTGCTTTGGGTTAGGTTACTGTGTTGTTATATTATGTGCCCCGTAAAACAAAACAAATGCTGCTACATTTACATTTAAGTGGTACAATACCGCTGCCTTAGCTCTTCCACTATTTAAGAATAATCAGACCAAAACTGTGGCAGAGACCTATCTTAAAATACAAATAGGAGTGCTAATTTTATAAGAAACATCCCATAATCTTTATATATACTCTTTTAAGAAGTCTAATTTCTTACCTCTTTGATAAAAAGTTGAACTACAATTTCAATATGAGTTTAAAAATTAGCTAATCCCAGAAAATAGTAGTTGTGCAAACTCCTTTTCTGTACTCTTGCCTTGGGGATTCACTTGTTCATTGGATTGTTACCAGTCAAGCATTCAATCTTCTATCCTCATGGGTCTGCAACTCTCTCTTGTATTTCTTGGCCTGCTACAAATCTAGATACTTGCATTAACTAGCAAGAGGCCTGGCAATAGTGGCAGAGTGGCACATAGGAGTGCACTACTCAGTTTCAAACCATACTCATTTGGCATAGCATCACTTTTTATTCCACCTCAGAGCTGTAGATGTCAAGATTTTGGACAGGTCCTGAATTATTCTAAATAGAATCCCTGCCACTTTAAATCATTGGCATCATCTTTTTTTGGGATCTTTCTATTAACATTGCTCAAACAAAGACCATGCTCATTGGCATAATCTTGAACACTTTGCAAGCAACAGGGCTTACATACGAGCAAAAAGGAACATTTATGAGCCCCCTTGAATCACTCTTGCACCACGCAACGTGGTGCAAGAGCGACACAACTGAAAAAATGAAATTTATGAATCCACTCCAGGCCACCATGCGTGGCCCTGAGTGGCTTCATAATCTTGAGTAATGCAATGCAGCGCAAATCTCAGCGTTACATTACTCTGCTCGAGGGAGGCGTTTCCATGGGTGTTGCATGGGTTTTTCCACGCAACATCCATGGATTTTGACGCATTCCCAGATTTACTAGAGCGGTAGACATGGGAATGAGCCAAAAACATACACCTACTCATTCTGCTGTACATACGTAAAGAGGAAAAAGCCTTAGGGGACTGTTTTTGTGCAGGAAGGTGCCCCTACATGCAACAGAGGCACTCTTGCATCATGGTGCAAGGGTTCCTGCATTGGCGCTAGGCAGCCAAAAAGGTGCCAGCGCAGGGGAAAAGGCAGAATGCGCCGCATTGAATCAAACACAGTGCATTCCTGCCCTTTCCCTGTCAGCCAGTGCAGCGCAGCGAGCTGTCTTGTCCATAAATATGGCCCTAAACATGCTGCATAGCCAATGTTTGCACAATGTGTTTGGTATCCTTGAATAGAGCACATGCATTATTCATGGGCCATAGAGGAAGGTCACGACTGTATGTGATGCATCAAAACCTTAGACACTATGGGCCTCATTTATGAGGCCCCTGCTGCACTTTTGGGCCACCAGAATGTCACATTTTTTTAAAACTACGGTGGCACAATGTGCCACAGCATATGTACAAGGCCACGTAAAGCCACTTCACATGGTTTTTCATGGCCTTGTAAACATGTGCCCCTTTCACGCAGAACACTGCGTGAAAGGGGAGTTCCATGGGTGCTGCTGTGGGTGCTCCCATGCAACACTCCTGGAGTCTGAAGCATTCCCAGATTTACGAGAAACCGAAACCTGGAAATGCATCAGGATCTAACGCCACCCCAGGGATGGCGTGTAAGGATCTTACCAGTATTAGATTCTGCAGGAGCGCCACGGAGTTCGTGAAGAGGGCGTAGCTGGCCCCTGCCTTCCACCAGCACCTAGTGCCTCTATCAGAACCTAGAGCGCACAGGTACTAGGGGAAAACAGGGAAACAAAACAAGGTAAGAGGGGAAGATATCTCCACAGCTATAGTCCACTGCTCTTTCGGGATGTAACACCACGGTTGAAGTCTGGTCTCTGTAGGACGCCCTGGATGCTGTGTCTCTAAAAGGGAATGCCAGAATTAGGAAAAAAAAAAAGGGAGAGAGAATAGTGGAATGGTGTTCAACAGTAATATAGAACTAGAAATAAATGAATACCTAAGATCTGCTGTTAGGGGTAGGAAGCTTGCGGAGGATAGTCCGAGAAGAAGCCTTCTATATGTCTTCCTAAACTTAGAACATAAGAGACAATAAATACAAGTACCACTAATCTCTCAATGCCTCCCCTTTCCCTCCTACATGCTTTTCCCCGTTACCAGATATGCAAGCAGGGCGATGATCTGACGTTACACTGCTTCACGGTAGTTCAAGTCGTAGACAGCTCAGAAAGCAGCGTGAATAGGTGGTGTTTTCGGAGTTCCCCTGGGCCACTAGGATAATTAAGGTAAGTCTCAGAAGTCCAACTCCAAGGCGGCCCACGGACGACCTCAATCCAGGTGAGAGCAGCACCAGTGGAGATGACGACAGGAGGGAGGAATAAGAAACAGGGGTAGGTAAGCACCTAGACACCTGGCCGGTCCACAGGAGGCAGCCTAGGCAAGGTGGGAGGAACGTAGGGTAAGCGGAAGTCACAGCAGGGCAGGGAAGGCACCCCAGACACCCGGCCGGCCCTCGGGAGACAGCTCCGGAAAGGCGGGCGGAGCGCTGGGTATGCTTAAAGCAACAGTTGTGCAGGGAAAGCACCCCAGACACCCGGCCGACCCTCGGGAGACAGCTCCGGAAAGGCGGGCGGAGCGCTGGGTATGCGGGGCTGTCGACGGAGGCAGGAAAAGTAAAGTTGAGGAACGCCTCAATTACGACAAAGCGTGTACAACCGATAGCTCACCCTGCCTTGGGAAACCCAGAAAGGCAGGCGAGCCGAGTTTGGGATTCAAATACACAGAGTTCCGGTTCAGAAATGGCCAAGACGAAGTCTTCGATCCCAGAACAGAGTCTCCAACAAAGGAACGCCACGGAAGGCGTCTAGAATCCAAATTCAGGAAATGCTCTCAGGAAACAGGAAACGGAATTACGCAACAACGGGGCAAACACTAGAACGTGAAGCCCCGAGTCCTTGCGTGTTCCGCCTTTTCAACAGTCTCGTAGTTCACTGAGCATGCGCACCGGTACAGACCCTGATCACCTCGTCCTGCGCTCGGCAATCCTGACAGTACACTCCCCCCAGGACACCCCCCACTGGTTTGGGCTTGTGAGGATTTCTTCTGTGAAACTGACGTATTAACCTAGGGGCGTGTACCTGATTTGCGGGTTCCCAGGACCGTTCTTCCACCCCGTAACCTTTCCAATGAATTAGGTACTGCAAACGGCGTCTACTCCTTCTGGAGTCAACTATGGTTTCGACTTCATATTCCTCGTTTCCTTCAACTGATATGGGCGTTGGTGTTGGAGGGAGACGTGTACCAGGTTCTACTGGCTTCAATAGGGAAACATGAAAAACAGGGTGCACCTTTACACTCATGGGTAGCTTCAATTCCATAGCTACGGGATTAATTACTCTTGTAATGCTGTATGGACCCAAAAATCTGGGCTTGAACTTACATGAGCCCCTTATAGGGATATGTCTAGAAGATAACCATACCTCATCTCCTGGCTTGTACAGTGGTTCAGCTTGTCTATGGAGATCTGCCCTTCTCTTATAGCTAGCTTTCGCCTGATCCAAATTAGCCTGAGTGAGTTGGTGTATGGATTGAAGGTCCTGAATAAACAAATCAACTGCCGGATTGGTGCACTCAGAGGAAGAGAGAGAAAGGAAAGCCTTAGGATGGAAACCATAAGAACAGAAAAAGGGAGTGTATTTGGTGGATGCGTGTTGACTATTATTGTATGCGAACTCAGCCATCCATACCATGTCATCCCAATCAGATGTGGAAGTCAGTGCCTGAGCTCGTATATATTGCTCAAAGCACTGATTGACTCTTTCTGTCTGACCATCGGTCTGTGGATGGTGGCTAGAAGACAAACGCACATCGATCTGTAACAAGGCACATAGTTTTCTCCAGAACCGCGAAACAAATTGGGCACCCCTGTCTGAAATTACCACTGCGGGAAACCCATGCAATTTTACCACTTGTTGAAGAAAAACGATGGCGAGAGTGTTGGCTGTAGGGAGACCTTTCAGCGGGATAAAGTGTGCTGTCTTTGTGAACAAGTCTACCACTACCAGTAACATGTTATACCCCTTGGAGGTCACAGGTAGCTCCACTATAAAATCTAGATACACGGTGTGCCAGGGACTAGGTGGAGTTGGTAGTGGTTGCAACAATCCCATGGGTTTTTGATGGGAACTCTTGCTTTGAGCACAGAAGTGACACGTCTTCACAAACTGTTCCGCATCTTTTCTTAAAGTGGGCCACCAAAACCATCTCATCAACAGATCAATGGTCTTCTTAATCCCTGGATGCCCTGCTAAGGGATGTGTATGGCACCACTCTAAGGCCTGGTTTTGTAAATCCGTAGTTAGTAAGACTATACCCTTTTGCACATAGGCAAGCCCATCCTTCATACAGTGTTCCACTGATTCTATCAGTTCTCGGCCTTCTGGAGTGCATTGTTCCTTCTTTGCCCTGGCTAAGAACTCCTCTTCGGAGGTTCCCCCTATGATCTTATGGTGAGGGATGATAAAAGGAGGTTCTATCTGTTCTTCAGGGACCTCATATCCAATTCTGGACAATGCATCTGCCTTGCCATTCTTTCTTCCAGCTCTGTACTGAATGGTGAACTCATAGTCACTGAAGAATTGGGCCCACCTTAATTGTCTCATTGATAAGGCCTTGGCAGACTTCAAAAATTGTAGATTACGGTGATCCGTATATACAGTGACTGTGTGTCTTGATCCAAGTAAATACTGCCTCCACACCTCGAATGCCTTCTTAATAGCCAACAGTTCCTTCTCTCCGATTGCGTAATTGACTTCAGCGGGAGTTAATTTATGTGAGAAGTAGGCTACAGGATGTAATTCTCCTGTGGACTGATCTACTTGCGATAACACCCCACCCACAGCAGCATTGGATGCATCTGCCTCTACTATATAAGGATAGTCAGGATCAGGGTGTTGCAAAACAGGGGCTTGTGTGAATGCCTTCTTTAGTTCCTGGAATGCATGATCAGCCTCTTCTGACCAAACAAAAGGAGCTCCTTTTTTCAATAAGTTTGTGATAGGTGTTACCAACCTCGAAAAGCCCTTAATGAAGCGCCTATAGAAATTGGCAAACCCAATAAAACTCTGTATTTCTTTCACCTTTTGGGGAGCCGGCCACCTATCAATCGCTTCCACCTTTTGTGGATCCATGGTTAATCCCCAGGGAGAAACGATGAAACCCAAAAAAGGAACTTGTTGAACATGGAACGTACATTTTTCCAATTTACAATATAACTGGTTGTTGTGTAGTTTTTCTAACACTTGTCGAACATGGGAGATGTGTTCTTGTACCGATGTGGAATAGATTAACAGATCATCAATGTAGGCTATAACGAATTTATCCAGCATGTCTCTAAGCACTTCATTGATAAAAAACTGAAATGCGGAAGGGGCGTTGCAAAGGCCGAAGGGCATTACTAAATATTCGAACAGCCCATATTTCGTACAGAATGCTGTTTTCCACTCATCACCCTCTGCGACCTGGACCAGATGGTAAGCCCCACGTAAATCCAGTTTTGTGAAGATTTTAGCGCCACGTACGCGATCAAGCAGCGAGGAGATGAGTGGAAGGGGATACCTGTTCTTTATGGTGATTTGATTTAATGATCTGTAGTCAATGCAACAGCGTAAACCGCCTTCCCGTTTGGGTATGAAAAACAAGGAAGAGGAAACAGGGGATTTGGAAGGGCGAATAAACCCAAGCTCCAACATCTTGTCTAAATACTCTCGTAAGTAGATGTTTTCCTTTTCCGTTAAGGAGTATACTCTACTGAAAGGCAGTTTGGCTCCAGTTTGCAGTTCTATTCTGCAATCGAAGGGTCTGTGAGGAGGGAGAACAGAAGCTTCTTTAGGATCAAAGATAGAAAGAAGATCGTGATAAACCTCAGGCAACCCCTCTGTGTCCCCAGGATCAGGGGAAGTCGGAACGGAACTAGAGGCCAGAATATGTGACTCACAAGACTCAGGTCTGAACTGTAAGGTTGCCTTGTGCCAGTCAATGAGAGGGTTATGCAACCGGAGCCAGGGTAGGCCTAGTATGAGTGGAAACTGAGGTGACTGTATCAAATCGAAGTACACTTGCTCCTTATGGTTGATTTCCATCAGAATTGTAACAGCCTCCGTCTTATGAGTAATGGGTCCGGATTTTAATATACTTCCGTCAATTGTGGTCACTGTCTCTTCGTACCCCTTGTCATGGGTCTTCACTTGTTGTTCCTGAGCCCAGGCTGTATCCATAAAATTCCCGGAGGCACCGGAATCTATCATAATGGGTACTCTCTTCCCTCCTTTTTCCCAAGTCAAGTCTGCTGGGACGAAGAAATGACCAGAGGCTACCTGAAGTTCTGAGGAGGAAACGCTCGAACCAGAATAACCCGGAGTCCTTGTCTCACTGGACTCCAGGTTTTCTAGTTTTCCGACTTCCTCGACTGTGTAGGCTTGGTGGGGCAGGACTTCAAAAAATGACCGCCTTTCCCACAGTATAAACATAATTTGTTCTCCCGTCGGTGACGCCTCTCTTCAGGTGTTAATGGCCCCCTCAACGTGCCTATTTGCATAGGTTCTCCTTCCTCTCTGCTAACGACAGAATCAGGTTTCTTCTCCCTTACTGTGATGATACAAACGTCTGTTTTACCTCTCTCTCTCTTGCGTTCTTGCATTCGATGGTCTATTCTGATGGTTAACTCGATTAAATCCTTACAAGACCGGGGAAGATCCACAATTTGGGATAAGGCATCTTTAATGTCCTCTCTCAGCCCTCTATAGAACAAGGTGCTACGCTTCTCCTCTGGCCACTCAGCCTCCACCACTAGTCTTTGAAAGGATGTGATGTAAGAAGGTAGATCCGTATTTCCCTGTTTTAGGGCCAGTAATTCGGTGTCTGCAGACTGTGTGTAGGTATGTTTGTCAAACAGTTTCCGAAATTCTTCCTTAAATGCCACATAATTTTGTAGCAAAACATCGTCTCTTTCGATCAGAGGGATTGCCCAATTGGCTGCTGACCCCCCCAGATAGGAAATCATAAATGCCACCTTAGCTTGATCATTAGGAAAACAGTGCGCTTTACATGTAAAATGCAACTGACACTGACTAATGAAGGCAGCGAATTTCGATGAGTCACCTGAGAACCGCTCTGGAGGAGCAAGGGGTATAGAGGGTGGTGTATTAACCTGGATCACTTGTGTGGGATTCCCGGACCTTCCCTCCCCTTGTTGATCCCTCTGTATGGCGTTCACTCGAGTGGCCAAAGCCTGTGTTTCTACCTGTAAATTCCCTAACATGTGGGCTAAGTCCGCCAACGTCACCTGCTGTCTGTCCATGGCGCTCGGGCAGAATAACCACTTGGGCTTCGCGTTCTGTAAGGATCTTACCGGTATTAGATTCTGCAGGAGCGCCACGGAGTTCGAGAAGAGGGCGTAGCTGGCCCCTGCCTTCCACCAGCACCTAGTGCCTCTATCAGAACCTAGAGCGCACAGGTACTAGGGGAAAACAGGGAAACAAAACAAGGTAAGAGGGGAAGATATCTCCACAGCTATAGTCCACTGCTCTTTCGGGATGTAACACCACGGTTGAAGTCTGGTCTCTGTAGGACGCCCTGGATGCTGTGTCTCTAAAAGGGAATGCCAGAATTAGGAGAAAAAAAAGGGAGAGAGAATAGTGGAATGGTGTTCAACAGTAATATAGAACTAGAAATAAATGAATACCTAAGATCTGCTGTTAGGGGTAGGAAGCTTGCGGAGGATAGTCCGAGAAGAAGCCTTCTATATGTCTTCCTAAACTTAGAACATAAGAGACAATAAATACAAGTACCACTAATCTCTCAATGCCTCCCCTTTCCCTCCTACATGCTTTTCCCCGTTACCCGATATGCAAGCAGGGCGATGATCTGACGTTACACTGCTTCACGGTAGTTCAAGTCGTAGACAGCTCAGAAAGCAGCGTGAATAGGTGGTGTTTTCGGAGTTCCCCTGGGCCACTAGGATAATTAAGGTAAGTCTCAGAAGTCCAACTCCAAGGCGGCCCACGGACGACCTCAATCCAGGTGAGAGCAGCACCAGCGGAGATGACGACAAGAGGGAGGAATAAGCAACAGGGGTAGGTAAGCACCTAGACACCTGGCCGGTCCACAGGAGGCAGCCTAGGCAAGGTGGGAGGAACGTAGGGTAAGCGGAAGTCACAGCAGGGCAGGGAAGGCACCCCAGACACCCGGCCGGCCCTCGGGAGACAGCTCCGGAAAGGCGGGCGGAGCGCTGGGTATGCTTAAAGCAACAGTTGTGCAGGGAAAGCACCCCAGACACCCGGCCGACCCTCGGGAGACAGCTCCGGAAAGGCGGGTGGAGCGCTGGGTATGCGGGGCTGTCGACGGAGGCAGGAAAAGTAAAGTTGAGGAACGCCTCAATTACGACAAAGCGTGTACAACCGATAGCTCACCCTGCCTTGGGAAACCCAGAAAGGCAGGCGAGCCGAGTTTGGGATTCAAATACACAGAGTTCCGGTTCAGAAATGGCCAAGACGAAGTCTTCGATCCCAGAACAGAGTCTCCAACAAAGGAACGCCACGGAAGGCGTCTAGAATCCAAATTCAGGAAATGCTCTCAGGAAACAGGAAACGGAATTACGTAACAACGGGGCAAACACTAGAACGCGAAGCCCCGAGTCCTTGCGTGTTCCGCCTTTTCAACAGTCTCGTAGTTCACTGAGCATGCGCACCGGTACAGACCCTGATCACCTCGTCCTGCGCTCGGCAATCCTGACATGGCGTTAGGGAGGCGCAATGAGGAGAAATGTTTTCATTCCTCCCAGTTTTTTCCTTTTTCTATGTGTGCTGCATTTTGCAGCACACATAGAAAGAGGAAATCGCCTGAATTGATTGATTTTGTGCAGGAAGGTGTCCCTTCCTGCACAAAATCAATCAGCCCAGCAACGTAGACACCCTTGCACCATTGTGCAAGGGTGCCTTCGTTGGTGCATGGCAGCCCATTGTGCGACAGCGCAGGGGAAAGGGCAGGAATGCACCGCCTCTATATGATACGGTGCATTCCTACCCTTTGATTTTGACACAGGGCAGCACTGCAAAAGTCCTTGTGGCGCTGCCCACCAAAACCTCATAAATGAGGTCCTATGCATATCCACAGGTTGCACTCTTTTTGCACTACTTTTCATGCACTAAATAGCATAAAAAGCCAATTAATTCAGCTCCCAATTGGGTTTTCTGAACGGTTCATACAGTAAATGTCTGCATGCCATGTTCTTAAGGAGGTATAATAACAAAGGTATTTTCGGTCATAAACATAACCTTGCAGCTGAAAATACTTGATTACCTCGCTTTTCTTCCTTGCTCTAGTCCTTAAATGAGATGAGGTGTGTTCCATCTAAGTTTCCATACCAAATACCCATTTAATTTTCGAATAATTTTTCCTTTCTAAGGATACAACCCTCGTTTTCCTGCCCAAGCACACCCTGTTTTTGCTGCTTCCTTACATCGTAGACAAGATCCCATATGCCGGGAGGCTCAAGCAACTTTATTTTATTGTTCCTATTTTGCTTTCTTTTCTTTTGGTACTTGCTCTCATCCCAGTTATAGCGTGCTAAAAATGAAAGGACAAGATACATGAGGCTTTGTTGTTGACCCACTCAGGTATGCTAGCTAGAGTGGGGTGGTATTCGTCTGCGGGAACTGGTCCCATTGAAGGCTCATCATTTAGTGAGCAGTTATCTCTGCAAATCAACCATATGTCACCAATCCTCATAGAAGGTCACCCATTGCAAGTAGGAACCTCTCGCGAGATCTGTGACTATTACAAAGCAAGGGAATATTTAAGGAAGCCTTTCTTTATGGAGGTGAAGAAGTGTGTGGCAAAGCAGCACCACTTAGAACATAATGTGTCCAGCGGTGGCTCTTCTGCTAAGGTGGAGGTGCGTTTCCCCACAGGAAAAATACAATTATGATAACACCATGTTATTATCAGTTTATATTTCTGTCCTGACTCTGTTTAGGTGCGGGGCAGGGCTGCCCACAGAGCAAGGGGAGGAGTGGTGGGCACTTTCTAAGTGTGCATGATGGTTTGGCAAGGATCTTGGTAGCTAGCATGAATGAAACAGCAGCAAACATTTTTGTTATCACTTCTTTAGAATTTTATGTTTTTTACTGAGTATTCTTGCATTTTTGGGGAGATTTTTTAGTTTTTATTTATTGATTATTTTTGCCTTTTGGATTGTTATGGAGTTTGATCTCTTCAGCTACAAAACGCTAATTAAAACTTCTTCGAAAAAAATTCAAATAGTGGAATTTGTTATTGTATTGTGTTTTTTATTAAATGCTACTTTTTGTTACTGATGTTCTTATGTATTTTATATCTTATATTGCTTTTTGTATTGTGTGTTGTGGTTTTTAGAGTTGATATTTGTTCTACTCAATATTTGTCTAGTTATGAATTTCATTTCAGTATTTTTTATAATTCAATCTTTTTATTCAATGTTGTATGCTAATTATTTACTAAAGTTTGAATAGTTTAAATAATTAAAAAAAATATTAAATAAATAGTTTAGTTGCTTATAGGTTTGTCTAGGGTTGTGCTTGTCAGGGTTTATTTGGATTTGTTAGTCTAGGGTAAGATGCTTGCTATGGCATAGCCCTTGATTGTTCGCAAAGAATTGGAGTTTGCTATGAAACATGTTGTGCATTTCTTTGGTTTGTTTTGATACTTTAGATTTTAGTTCAATTAGTGATTGTTCTATTCTTAGTTCTTGGCAGCTTTGTAATGTTTCTAAAAATTGATATAGTGTAGGGTGGTATCCCCCTAAAGTTCCTTGGAAGGAATTGTGTCACCCTTCAACTGCATTGGTGGTGTTTGCCTGTAATGCTATGTTGCTGTCATAAACATTTCAACATGGTATATGCTACTTGGAACACAATCAATTCAAACTGCACCGGACTGAAAGGCACTGTTCAGGGAGGTCCTGGCCTGGCAGTTCCTACTCTAGGAGTTGTAAGACTGGTTTTCATATGGCCAGGGCAAAACCGAGGTGGCATGGTGTGTAAAATAACGATGGAGAGGGATATACGGCCCTGAGTATGTACCACTGGCTGAGATTAGTTCAAGTATTCCACCCATCACTTTTTTAATACATTTCAGTGCTCTCTTCCCCAGCACTGGTGTTAAAACAAACCACCTAGCACCATGCTCACACTTTTGCACCACAGTGCAAAAGGGTGTTTGTAATATCTTGCATACATTTTGCACTGAAAGGGTAGCCTTCCAGTACAAAATACTATGCCTAGACAAACCTTTGAACTTTTCACTTGGGATATGTCCCTTTTAGAGTGGATTCAGAAGAAATTAAAAGAGTTTTGCTTTCTAGCTCTTGCCACAAGGTAGGCAGCAAAGCTCTGTCTGAGAATTTTAGTTGCTAGGGCTTTGCATCAAAAATCATGGGCAGTATCATGGAACGCGCATGTACTGCCCATGGAACACAAAGTATTGCAAAGGGCTATTTGCGTTACTTAAAATGCTTCTTTCAGCTTTGCCCTGGAAAGTGAATACTTTATTATCCACTTAGCATCTAAATGCCTGACTTTACAGCAGTGCAAAGTGTTCACATATTCGCCTCTACATATGCACGAGTGTTCGCTTGCTTTACTTCACACGAGCACCAGCATTAAACTTTTTTATTCTGCTCCTACCTCTATGTTCTTTCCCCAAAGATGAACATTCATGGTTCGAATATACCTATTTGCTATATATTTTCAAAATATTGTATCTGGCTGTCACATCTTTCTGAACTCATATCCTTGCTGTGGTAATGTTAATAATAAGCTATTGCTGCCTCTGAGTACCGTTTCCACAGCTACCACTCCCACATTGTGGGGCTGTTTAGCTGAGCTTCCACCGGCTCTGTCTGAGTCACAGTCCTAGCAGCTTCATGCTAGTGCCACCTGTTGGACTTGGCCCTTTTTGCAGGGTTATCCCCAAACCATTTGCTTTTTCCTCCTATTTTTTCCTGACCTGTTGTTGTTGGTTTTAGGACTCTGGGCAATTTTGTTTTTCACTATTGTAAGGCTATCTGTCCCCATAGGAAAGCAAGAGAGTTAATTTATAAGATCTTATAAATGTAACTTACGATTGGGACCAGATAGGAAAATAAAGTTTAGTATGCCTGAACTCAGGATCTAAAGATGCATCTTTTAGGAAAGTGTATTTTTACATTCTGTGGAAATACCACTTTTAGAAAGTAGGTATTTTCTTGCTTAGCCATCCTGTGTGCTTCTGCTAGGATGTGTATTGACTGTCTGGCTTTGGAGTGACAGGGGCTGGGGATGTGCAGTGGCTCCAGAGAGTCTGGATCAGTCAGCGCTAGGCTGATTAGGCCTGATCTGCATTTGGAGTGGTGAGAGGAGTAGCACCTGCACCTGAATAGTGCTATGTCTGCCTTCTACAATGATGGCTCCGCCCCCCTGTGGTGTGTCTGGATCCAGGGCTCACACTGGTTGAAGGTTGTTGTGCACTTGCAAAGTGCCCCCCAGAACTGGTTTTGACTAGACACAGGGCTTCTCTGCACAAAGAGAACAAAGACATTTTGGGGTATAAGTATTAGACCTAAAACCCCTGAACTTTAGACTACTTCTGGAATCAAGAGGAACCTTTGCTGAGGAGACAACCTGGAGAAACGTAGGAGAAGTACTGCCCTTGCTGTGTGTCTGTGGTGGTCCTGCAGTTGCTGTTTCTGCCAAAGAAAGGAGAAGGACTTTGCTGTGTGCTGTGTCCCCTGCTTGAGGAAAGTCTCCAAGGGCTTGAGTAGAGTTTGCCTCTTGTTTTGAAGTCTCAAGAACACAAAGACTTCACCCCCAGCTCCCCTGAACTTCCTTGCTGGGGGTTCTGACTTGCCAGGAGTGCCTGTGACTGTATGGGGCCTCTGGAGATTGTTTCTGCTGCTGGGAGCTGGAAAGCAACTCAACAACAAGGAAATTGATGCACCGCTCTTATAGTTTTCTATAGACTCAGTTGCTAAACCTTTTGAAAGTAATTTTTCTTATTATTTGTCTGTTAGACTTTTGTCGTTTTGGTCTTGTTAAGTTTAGATAAAGATACTTTAATTTTCTAAACCGGTTTGGTGTCCATTTGTGGTGTTATCACTGTGTTACTGTGAGTGTTGGTACAAATCCTTTACACATTGCCTTTGGACCAAGCCTGTCTTCTTATGCCAAGCTAGCAAGGCGGGTGAGCAGGGGTTATCTAAAGTGTGTATCCTCCTTACCCTGACTAAAAGCGAGGGTACCTATTTAGACAAAGGTACCTACCTCTGCCAAGTAGAGACCCCCATTACTAACACCACTTCACAGACTTTTTATATGCTCCATCAGCTGTCACTGCTTCAAATGTGTGCCCCGATGGCTGCTTTTCAATGTCTTTGTATAGCCCTATGAACTATTCTGCATACTTCATTGAAAGACTTAAGCTTGATCATGCACTATGCAAATCTAGTCTAATTCAGGGGCATAGCTACCACTGGGGCAGCAAGTGTAGTGGCACTGGGGGTGGGGGGTAAAGTCCTGAGAGGCTGATTGAACTCTGATAATTGCTGTATTTTACTATCCCAAGAGCAGCCAAATTGGCTATTTTCTTTGCTTGCATCAAGGATGCTACTACACAAATTACCACACATTAATTCACATATCAATCAATCAATCAAAATTCTTTATTTCACATTGTATCCAAAGCATATAATGTACACTAGATAATAACAGCATTAAAAATACGGATATGATATGTAATACTTGATAAAAAACGAGAAAAAAAACATATTTAAAATCCTGGGTCAAAAGCGATAAAACGTCATAAGAAAGGACATCATCATAAGATATGCAAAGTGCATAATGCATCAAGATTAATTAATAAACTCAGCGCTACTATCCTCCTGTCTCCCATTCTATATTAGGTCTCCTACTATCCAGGGAAGACCAGCGATGGAACAATAACTTTGTATTTTGGCACACCAATATCATAACAAGGCAGTGACGCGCATGCGCAGACCGGTACTGAAAGTAGAACTAAATTATTCTCTAACAATGATCATTAACATTCATAAGAAATGAAAAATTGTTGCTATCCTCCATGTGAAGTTTCATAAAAGCTCAGGCTCACGTACAAAAAGCGTGGGAGGGAGAAAAGAAGACCAAGTAAAGCATGAGATCTCCGAAAAAACAACCCAAATGAAAGGTAGGCCTTTTCCGTAAGGCAGAAGTCACCGTGACACGCACGGCCCCGCCCCTCCCCCTGAGCGTCACCGCGCCGCTCTGCCTGCCTGCCTTGCCTGGAGTCCGCTCCGAGCTCAAAGGCAGCCAGGCGGGCGAACAGCGTTTACCCCATTAAATCAGATGGAAGCGGTGTGGCAGCGGCTCTCACAAGGCATGTCTGCCCTCGACTACTTAAAGACATTTTACTGCCAAAGAGCAGCTGCACAAAGGGAATCAACGGCGCATTAAAAAAGTCCTGATAAAAAAATACATCAAATAATGAAATTGGTGCTATTTTTAGCAAGATTCTGCAATGCCAGAGCAATCTGGTTTGACTACTGCATTTGCAGTGTTTATCTGAGCTCCACTTTAGTAGCCTTTTTTAGCCTAAATATGCACAATTATTTTTCCTCACAGATTTCTGCCATTTGATTTTCCCCAGAAACTGGGGCGACAGTGGCCTGGGGTGTGATAATACTGTACCACACCAGCTTCCTGCATTATCAAGTAATTGCAGCAAAAAGACGTTATCATTGTAATGCATCCAAAAAATAGAACAGGAAAAAACAGTAATGTGCTTATTCCATTAAATGTAACACCTCAAAGCAGTCGCACCTATCTTTGTATTTATAATACTTTGCAACCCATCAAACACATAATAGGACCAGAGAGCTCACATCTGAGAATGTGCCTGGCATGAATGCAGCCTTTTCCATGAAATGTTAATCTCGACGAGAAACCACTGAAGCAGAAAGAAGCAAGGTCAAATCAGAGGCCTCTTACCCTGACCTAGTTTTTGTCTGTATAAAAGGCAATAATTTGTCTCACTCATTGAGCATAACTTAAATATTGTCCAAATTATAGATGCTCGCGGACGCTATACACTGATTTAAATGGAAATAAATTCACTATAGAAATATTGTTTTCTCACTATAGTTAGAACCAACGCCTCACCTCCCCTGTGGTCGTAAGGAACCGACGCCGCCCGGCGCCAACGAAGCATCACCTCCCAGGCTCCTTGCTCCGTTTTAGTTTTCATCATTTGCCAAGGTACTGTTCTTTGGGGTCCGTGTGACTCAGGGCCCGACACCGTGGACCTCATGGTCGGCACCGTACTTTGGGATTTTAATCTGTCACGACGTCGTAATAGCCCCAAGTGGAGCTATTTGTTGCTACAAGCTTTATTTTTGCGAATAATCTATTTTTGGTGATATCTTGACATATGTATGGTGGATTTTTTTTTTTTTTTTTTTTCGGTTTAGATAAAGATTTCCTATTTTTTCTAAACTGGTGTGGCGTTCATTTGTAGTATTTTCACTGTGTTACTGTATGTGTACACACATTCTTCACACACTGTCTCTGAGATAAGCCTGTCTGCTCATGCCAAGCCACTAAGAGCGTGAGCAGGGGTTGTCTAAGGACGTAACTCCCTTACCCTGAGTAGAAGGGTCCCTACTTTGACAAAGGTGCAAACCATTGCCAACTAGAGACCCCTATTTCTAACAGGGTCACTCAAAATCATGCTTGGCCACCACCCCTCCTACAATTGTTTCAAAGTGGGGCATTTTGGTGTGCCCTCACACTCTGATTATTATTATTATTATTGTTATTTATATTATTATTGTTATTTATGTCCTTTCCTAAGTGCAGTTTACAAAAATAACTCAGATGATTGTGTTTATCTGACGAGCACAGATAAAACTGAAGTCCTGATCTTGGGGAACAAGAGCTCTCCATGGGACTCCTCCTGGTGGCCAACAGACCTGAGACCCACGCCCACCCTCAGTGACCACGCCCAAAACCTCGGCATCATCATGGATGACAGACACACAATAGCCAAACAAGTTGATGCCATCACCTCCTTCTGCCTCTTCATCCTACGTATGCACCGCAAGATATTCCATTGGCTCCCCACCGACACCAGATGTATGGTCACCGAGGCCCTCATAAGCAGTAGACTTGCCTACGGCAGCACACTTTTCACGAATCAACTCATACAAGGACTCCAGACCTCCCAGAAAGCTGCCACAAGACTCATCCTCAACATACCCCACTATTCACATCACGCCCTATCTCAGAAAGCTACACCCTAGTGTAGTAGCGATGCCAATTCAAACTGCTCCCCCATGCAAACAATGCCCTCAACAACGTCGGACCTGCCTACTTCAACCACCACCTCAACTTCCACTAACCCACCAGGCAACTGTGCTCACCATCACTCTACCTCATGCTAATACCCCACCTCCACAGGCGCAAGTAAGGAGGATGCTCGATTTCCTACATCACCGCCAAATCCTGGACAAACCTTTCACACCACATCAGGAACTCCCCATCCCTTCTCAAATTCCGTAAGAAACTGAAGACCTGGCTATTAAACTAGAAGCCCAATTGGCCTCCTCACCTGCCCAGTGCTTGGATACCCCTCAGGTGATAAGCGCGCTCTACAAATCCACATAACATAACCTTCCCACTGACCTACAAAATGTGCAGCAGGTGCATCAAAGGCACTAGAAAGGCAGGCTTGTCTGTGTATGTCAAAGATAGGATGAGAGAGCGGAAATTTCATTCACACTGGAAATGTCATTCACCCTGAATTTCATATTGGAATTTGGCAATACATAACAAAGAAAGCATGTATGTATAAGAATGTATGACTGAGTACAGACTTCATTTATTTAACAGTCAAAGGAGAATGAGGCCTATGATCACTGTTGGACTTGGCCCTCTCTGCAGGGTCACACCAAAACCTTTTGGCCTTCACCTCTCTTGTTTTTTTAATCCATTTTTGTTGGCTTTTAGGACTCTGTGCACTTTACTACTACTAACCATTGCTAAAGTGCTTGTGCTAACTCCCTAAAACATGGTGAAATTGACTTACACCTGATTGTACTATTTAATTTACTTATAACTCCCAAGTAAAGTGGTATACTATATACCCAGGGCCGATAAATTAAATTCCACAAGTGGGCCTGCAGCACTTAATGTGCCACCCTCTTAAGTAGTCCTTTAAAATATGTCTCAGGTTTGCCATTGCATTCTCTGTGCAATGTTAAACTGCCAATTCGACTTGGCAAAATAACCCTCTGTGTATTCCTCCCAGACAGTGTCACAAAGGGGAATGGGTGCTGGCAGGATGAGCCCTCCTGCCAAAATGGGTGGGGGCAGAGCTGTTACCTACCACAATTGCATTTCAATAAGGGCTGCCTCCTGCACTCACACAGAACTTCACACTAGGCTTTTGTTATCCCAGACATCTTGGGACCCTGGGCAAAGGAAGAAAGGAAATTCCAGAACCAGATGTCGAGACGTCTAGAAGTTTCTCCCACTTCAAAACTGGGGCAGGTATAAGTATTGGACCCTGAGGACTACTCTTGAGATCACTTCTGGACCTGTGAAAGACTCTGCTGCCCTGCTGCTGGAAGGACTGTCTTGCTGCCCTGCTGTCTGAGGAAGGAAGACCTTCTACTTGAACCCAGAACCACCAGAGTGACTATAAGGGCTAGCTGACAGGCCACCAGGGACATAACGAGAGACTGACGTGCATCTATTTCGCTGACCAGACCCAAGTGGACATGCCTGTGCCATGCTGCTGGCTTCTGCTGGAGTGAGTCCTGACACCTAAGAAGTGCCCCCAGGTCCTGGGCTCTTGACAGGCATCAGAGTGTATGCCTCCTGGCCCAACCATCGCTTTCTTCAAAACTGATGCAGCGCAATGTAGGACTTTGCATTGATGCACCTCCTGATTGGTGGCCTCTTCACCCCCGATGCAACACAATGCATCTTGATGAAGGACCTGTCGTCACAGCACCTTGCAACTCCTGATCAGCAGCCCTATTGGAACTGACACAATGCAGTGCAGGACCTCACATCTCAGTCCAAGAACAACCAGTTATACTGTCCAGTGGGCCGAACTTGGTCTTGTACCTGGCCCATCGCTATCGGCTTGAACTTCTAACTTTGTCCCAGTCCAGCATGACCCCTCTCAAAGCAGTCTCACCTATCACACACATGGCATTCTACTTACCTAAATCATTGACATTTCATATCTACGGTTCTACTGATTGGATTTCTGTCATTTTGGTCTCAAATAATTTGTTCCATATAACTCAAATTTTTTTAATTGGTGGGGGATCTGTTTTGTGCTTTCATTTTATTACCGTTTGAGTGCTACATATTACACATTGCCTCTAAGTTAAGCCTGACGTCATTTATACCAAGTCGCCAGTGGGTTAGGCACAGTTTAATTTAGAGACTCATATAGCTCACCCTGACAAGGATTGTGGCTGTTGCTTGAGGCGGGCTCAGAACCCCCTCAACCAACAACTCAATTTCCCACAATCAAAAATAGTCAATTTATATTTGAAGCGAAATTTCACGAGTGGTGGACTGCTTATGTAATATTAAAATATGCATAAATGAAAAGTAGCAAACCAGTACTTGTCTGTGTTGTAAAAGGTAGTGAAAAAAATATATACTCCTGTTGGAAATTACCATCTTTTTCACCGTATTCCAGAAGATTTTTTCTTACTTTTGCAGAACCCATTTTTGCTGGCAGTAGGACTCTGCACACTTTGTTCCTGCTAACCAGTGGCACAGAGCTTGTGCTCTCCTCTCTAAGCATGTTAGAATTGGCATACCCCTAGTTAGCATATTGAATTTAATTGCAAGGTCCTAGTATATGGTACCACATGTATTCAGGGCCTGTAAATTAAATGCTACTAGTGGACTGCAGCACTTATTGTGCAACTTACTAAAGTACCACTGCAAAACATGTCTCCAGGCCTGCAATTGCATCCTGGGTGTTCAGTTTCAAACTGCCTTTTCGATGTGGCAAAATGAACCTTTTTCCAGGTTGAAACCTTCATTTTTATTACTCGGAAGTAACTCCTAAGGTTGGCCCTACATACCCATGGGGCGGGGTGCATGGTATTTAAAAATGTGTCATGTGTATTTAACTTTTACATGTCCTGGTGGGGAAAAATCTCAAAATAATTTTCACTGTAGCAGGCTGGTCCTCCCAAAGGAAAACACTGCTTCACATCATAACAAACTATAAGGCTAAATTTCAGTTTGGAATCAGCTAGAGAAATGATTAAATGACTCCTTTTAATAGTAATTTAAAGTCTAGGGAGCGTAGCTTCAGTCCACGCAAGATGGCAGCTTCCTTTTAGAGCTAAGCGGAGCCCACCGCTACGTGATGGATTTCCTTGGTCTCCGGGCAACCACTAATCACCACCTGTAGGAGATCTGATACCGTGAGGTGTGGGGCGCTCTGACTGTCGTCTTCACCTGAACAGCGACCAGCTTGTGACCACGATGGGCCCGTTTTTGCGACACTGCCTCACATGATCAAATAAAATGCCAGCTGACATGCACTACGGATCAGCCTCTTGAGGGTCCCAGTGAGTGGATATGCAGTGGCATCAGTAAGAATTCCAGCTCAGGCGCACCAGGTGGGCTGATTTTGCTGCAACCTAATTAGTGTTCCTACCACTGCGAGCTAATTTGATGTGCTGTCCCGCAGGATCAGACAAAATGGCGGCTGTCTCACTGGTCTGGTCACCCTCACAGAAGCCTCGGTGAAAATGTAGATAAGTGTTGTGTGCCTGACTCTGTAAAATCTACATATGTGGTGTGCATCTGCGCTGATGGCAGACATGGTTCATTGTTTATTCGTACTGAGGCACCCGTAGTGAATACCGGAGATGACCAGTGCTTTCAGTGCACCAGACAGACCTCTCCTGCCCCGAGGGCACCAGCGCTGCGATTCTGCTGGGTGTAAATTGCGCGACTTCGTAGGCACCATAAAATATTGACAGACGTACCTTGGTGCCAGGGACACACACGTGTGCCCGACCACCCACAGAGGCGATATATCATTTGGGCCTCTGCTGTGAAGTGCTGTGAGGTGCGCTGATAGCCCACCATTACCCTCCCACCTGTGTGCCTTCTTCAACAAAGCAGGCCTCTTTACCCCATTAGGGATATGAGCACCTGCCGGAGCTGCACACCCCTACTGATTTAGCATTGAATTAATATTTGGCTCACAGTAAAAATGACATAGATCTGCCGAGACGCTTCCTCCCAGCCACGCTGCGGTAACACCTTGCTTGGAGTCCAGTTTGAAGTTTTGCTTTCACAATTGTAAAGATTAAGCCGGTTCCAATACCGATCAGATACACTGAGCCGGGCTCTGCCTCAGCTGCCTCAATCTGCTCTCTCGATCGGCCAATGTAGCCATACTCTGCTAACCTGCTCTAGTTGCTATCTGGCTGCAGCGACCTGCTGCTCAACTTAAAATCCGAAGGCCTAGTGACACTTGAAATTCCTGAGGGTCTTGACGGTCACCTCTACCCGCCCCTGTTTGGGGGCCTCCTATCACCACCAAGGCACAGCACCCCTGAAGCACTCTCATTTTAGCGCAGTATTTTCTCACTAACCATCCAGCCTCCAAGACGTCAGAATCACTCTGCCTCTCTGTCCAGCTGTGCCCTGCTCCTACTCATTTGTCCATGCAGTAACTATGTTGGAACAAAAAGACCACAGATCCTTGAAGGACAAGGACCCTAAACCTGGCCTTAAGCTCTCAAAACAGGAGGCACTGAACTCTGATTCTCCAACCAAAGAAAAAGCTGAGACTCAGTCCACCCTGGATATCATACTCAAGAAGCTGAATGACGTTCCCCAGAGTACAAAGACCATCTTCGACATTCTACAAACAGAGGTTGTGGCAATCAGAAGAGACCTCAAAGAGCTGAGGGTCTTCAATGCTGAATCTCGCATTAGTATGAATGAGGACTGCTTAACTTCCCATTCCAATCGCCTCCTCAAATCAGACAATGCCATCTCTATTCTCAAGCATGAACTGACTGAGCTAGAAGATCGTAACAGGAGAGGGAACCTCAGAATCTTTGGTTTGCAGGAAGGCATAGAGGACAAGGCACCTTCCATGATCGCCTTCCTTGAAAAGTGGATCCTGTTTGTGTTGGGTCTCTCTTTTGCCAAGGACTTTGACATTGAACGTGCCAATAGGGTACCTTCCTACAGACCTAGGAACTTGGCCACACTCCGTGCCCTTATCTGTCGCCCACTGCGCTACCAACCTACAGAACTCATCTTATCCCACACGAGAAGAATCAAGACCATCCTATGGCAAGGTGCGAAAATCAACATATCTCAAGACTATGCCATGGATATGGTTATGAGATGCAACTGACTTTTGGCTCTCAAGCGGTCACTGCTAAACAGATCAATTACCACTCCTTCATTGGTCCAACCAAGTTCAAGATTGTTTTTCACTGCAAAACGCAGGTTTTCTTGCATTCTGCTAACCAACGTATATTTCTTTAAAAAAAAATGCTTTTTATTGATCAATTAGATGTCCAGCATCACATTACAACTGTGCATAGTTCTGTATATTAAACAAAACCTGAATCACGGCAGCTTGTCGGGTCCACATGGGTTCCTATCTAAAAAATTAGCATTAGCAATATTCAAGTCACAAGTCCAGTAACCATAGATCATTTACACCACGGGTTTTGGCGTACAACAGTTTACATTCATGTCAACATTGTCTTCTTCTGATCCCTCTGTGTTTTACCCATTTACTACAAATTTGGTCCCACTTCCCCGGGCATCCTCAGCTCCCATACACTACTTTTTCTGCTGTACAGCACCAGTCAAGGTCCGCTTCCAGTCTTTGACGACCTACGTATATTTCTGGACAATACCACGAGACCAGCATCAACACCTCCACGAATGGTCCTGTCTGATGCCTCTAGTATCTCTTGAGTGCTCTATCAGTCAACCCATAATGTATATCCTTCACAAAATTATTGTTATGTCTTTACCTTCCGTTTAACATGTGTGGCTCTCATAAGTGCTGTCATTTTACTGTAGCCACACAACTGTTGGTTCAATTTGAAAGGTGTTTTTGACTTTCTACCTAATACTATACCTGTTACTGTGCTATTATTACTGCCACTACTACATTGACACATTGACCTTTTGACTTTATGCTTATGATTGCCTTTGGGGTTCACCCCTCCCAGACATGTTAGTGGTTCAATAGCAGTACCAACTCTGTCTATTCTTATCTCTTACTGGTTAATCATAATGCCTTACCTGTTGTTTCTGATCTGCCAGTTGGGGCCCACATCAGCAATTCATGTTTTGTGCTCCCCAGCTGGCTCTGCCTTGCACCATCCTGGGTGATTTGCTCTACCCTCCGCAGTCAGCTTCAGGAGCATTTCTGCTCCAGCATACCACTTGAATGGTTGTCTATCCCGACCCCAAACCACTAATGATTAGGTTGAAGCTGTACCTGTTTGTTGTAAGCATACTACGTCTCCCCGTTATCACACATGATGTGTGGTAGGTTTGTGTCCTATACCGCCATAACCTACTTTGCCACATTATATTTTGATATCCTCCCCTATACTCACATGACTGCAGATGGGGGCTGGTTAACTGGCGATGTGTCTATTATAGCAATTTTATACTACTCCGTACTTGTTAGGTGGCCTATTACTCTTCATACATTACTCATTCTGCCTTTGCAGCAGCGCATAGGTTTGTTTACTCATTCTCCTCTGTAGGACTGCTCCCACATGTATTGAGGGGGCTTGTTTACAGGTGTTGTGCCCAGTATATCAATTACATTTCACTCCACACCTGTTGGTTGAGCTATTGCTCTTCGTACATTACTCATCCTGCCTTTGCAGGTGTGCCCCTGCATTTGCCTGTTTGCTTACCCATTCTCCTCTGGAGAAGTGCCCCTGTTCTCACATGTTTGTTGAGGAGGTCGAGGTAGCTGGTGGTGTACCGATTGTATCATTTACATGCTATTTCACACGTTAGTTCATTTATTATGCTTCGTACATCAGTCATTATGCCTTCTCCACCATTCCCTTATTGTGCCTCCCTAGTTGCAATGTTTACTTCATGTATTACTTTGATGCTTTATAGTTGTAGTGGCGGATTCGAGCCCTCTTTATCACCCTATTTGTATAGCTCCTGCTTGCCCTTGCAAGAGACATCCACAACCCAATGAACGGCAACTGCTTCTTTGGACTTTCTTCTTCCCGAAGACCTCATCCTCTTTGTCCACTTCGTTATCCTGAGTCATGTGATACTTGTGTCCCCGCTGACATTCTCACACATTGTGGCCATTCACAATATGCATCCACTTAAACCCCTAATACTCGCTAATGGCTACCTCTAGCACTCACAGCGATTTCCCTTAACACCAAGGGGCTAAATCACCTCACTAAGCGTAAGGCATTCCCTGATTATTGCCACGCTCTAAAGGGTGATTTAGTATTCCTAAAGGAGACAAAAAATAAGCTATAAAGAGGCACTCTCCTTCCGTACAGGGTGGGTATCCGATATTGCCTGCTCCCCTGCAATTACAAAGAAAAATGGGGTTCTGACCTTTATTTCCAAAAGCTCTGGCCTTTCTATCATATCCTCTAAACCAGACAACCATGGAAGATGGTTAATCACATGATTACAACACCCTTCTTCGGAAATATATTCAATGAACACATACGCCCCAAACAATGAGGTCCTACATTTTGGAATGATCTTTCTGTCAAACTTGCTCTTCTCACTCAAAACACACACATTATTCTCGAGGGTGATTTCAACCTTCCAATGGACCCACTGTTAGACAGGCAACCAGCCTTTAGATATAGAATCCCTAAATCACATAAAGCATTTCACGCCCTATGCTCAGCTCACAAACTAACCGATGCCTGGCGACTCCACAATCCCACTGATAGTGACTTCGCCTTTTTCTCACCACCCCACAGCACATTCTCTAGAACTGATTACCTTTTGCTTGACCCTACTCTCCTACCCCTCTCTAGCACTGCCTCTATTGAGCCCATAACTATCTCAGATCATGCGGTTGTCTCCTTCGAGATTCAGCTTCTCCCTACCACCCCACCACAAGAAATCTGGTGCATGAGCCTAGAAATCCTTGAGGTTCCGCACGCAATTAGAGAACTTCATGACGAGTAATAGCATTTAATTGAATTCAACAGAAACTCTGTGGCATCCCCAGTTACTCTATGGGACTCCATGAAATGCTACTGTAGGGGCCTGGTTATCAGCCACATGTCACGCAAGAGCAAACTCATCAAGGTATCTGTTGGCAAACTAACCACAGAAATCAAGGCGGCAGAGCTATCCTACCATCTGAAAAATGCCCCAGCCACTCTGACACTATTAAAACGCCTTAAGTATGATCTAAACGTCATCCTCAGCAAACATGCCCACCTTTGGGTTCATGCCCAAAAAGGCAAAAAACTGTTCTAGCTTAATAAGACTGGTAAAGTTCTGGCATCCTACGTAAAGTTTAAGCGCAATTCTGCTATTATCCCGAAAATTAAAGACGAACAAGACGTTCTTCACTCCTCAACTGTCATGATCCTTAAAACTTTCCAATTCTTCTCTTCAAAACTGTATTCCCCTTCAGTCCATTCACCCTTCGAAGCCTGCCCAAAACTTTTGGACTGCTTGCCCATTAAGTAAATTTTGCATACTGACCACTTGCTCTTGCCAGTCCAATCTCCGAAGATTACAAATGCCATCAAAACTATACCCGCCGGTAGAGCACCAGGTCCAGATAGCCTCCCCATCAGATTTTACAAAACCTTTCTCACTGCAATTATGTCCCCATTAAAATCAACCCTCTCCCACTCTGCCGCGGGAAACATCTATTACAACGCAGTCATTACAACAACCTACCTTTACAGTGCAACTGTTACAATGCAACTGCCTTTACATCGCATGCCATTACAATGCATGCCTTTACAGTGCATGTCACTACAACGTATGCAATTACAATGCATGCCATTACAACGCATTATAAGGTAAGTAATGGAGATTTGTTTAGTATTAGGGTGTGTATGGGTTTTGAGGTACATGGGAATAGTAATTTTTACCCCTACACTATACAACACTTACCCTACTGCTGCACTACTGGAGTGGGAATAGTCATTTTTACCCCTACACTATCCAACACTTACTCTACTGTTGCCCTAAAAGTATTATGTGTTGTAATGGTATGCGTTGTAATGGTATGCATTGTAATGGTAGTTTTTAAAAATGCTTTGTAATGGCATGCGTTGTAAAATCTTGCAATGTAATGGTAGTTGCGATGTAAAGAGTGTGTTGTAAAAGCATGTGTTGTAATTGCATGCGTCGTAACGCCATATATTCCTCTGCCGCAGTTTCAGGGACTATTTCTGAGGCCCAAAGATGGCAAGGACCATTCCGACCCCAAAAATTACAAGCCTATATCACTTATTAACATGGATGCTAAAATCTACGCAAAAATCCTGGCATTTTGACTACCCCCCCTGATTCCTAGCCTAGTTCACCCTACTCAAACTGGCTATATCAAAGGTCAACTCTCTAATGATAACATCTGCCTTTCTTCTCACATTACCGCGAAGGTGTCTGACACACTTTTTCCACCAGCAGTGGCTACTACCCTGGACGTTGAAAAGGCACTCCACAATGTTTCCTGGACATATCTTGAAGTCGTCCTCTCGAGGCACCCCCTTGGAGAGAATTTCATTACAATGACAATGCTCTTTACTCCAACCCTTCTGCAAGGATTATAATTAACTGATCCCTATCTCAACCCTTTAACCTCCATCAGGGCACTCAGCAAATGCCAATTCCTTTTAATGATCATCCAGACAGAATTGCTCATCAGACTGTATGTGGAGACCATAATGGTGTATTCTGCATTTTTATCATTTCTGGTTCTTGGTGTGAGGAAGGTTTCTTTGGGCAATGCCTACCTCATTTAAAGGTTTTACACACTATGGGCCCGATTCACAGAATGAATTTAAGACTAAATCCTAAACGTACTACTTTGTGGTATTCACAGAATGCACTTACTACTTTTGGTATTCACAGACTGCACTTACTACTTTTGGTATTCACAGAATGGATTTACGACTACTAACTTTACGTCCGTACTCGGGCCGGAAATTCCGGCCCGGAGGCGGAGCTTCCGCCCTGGAGGCGGGGCTTCCGTCCCGTAGGTGGGGCTTCCGGCCCGGAGGCGGGGCTTCCGGCCCGGAGGCGGGGCTTCCGGGCCGGAGGCGGGGCTTCCGGGCCGGAGGCGGAGCTTCCGGCCCGGAGGTGGGGATTCCGGCCAGTGGCAGAGATTTAGCCATGGCCAAAATCTCCACCTCCGGGCCGGAAGCTCCGCCTCTGGCCCGGAAGCTCCGCCTCCGGGCCGGAAGCTCCGCCTCCGGGCCGGAATTTCCGGCCCGAGTGCGGACGTAAAGTTAGTAGTCGTAAATCCATTCTGTGAATACCAAAAGTAGTAAGTGCAGTCTGTGAATACCAAAAGTAGTAAGTGCATTCTGTGAATACCACAAAGTAGTACGTTTAGGATTTAGTCTTAAGTTCATTCTGTGAATCGGGCCCTATGCTTTTAGGTTCTCCTTTCAATTCATTTGTTCATGAGACTTCCTGCTTCACTGCAGTAGTCTGTCATACGTGCATAGCCCTGTCTAATATGGAGAAATTGTCCGTATGGCAAATTGTCCTGTAGCGATCTGGGATGGAAACTGTCATATGCTAACAGTGAGTTTTTGTCAGTTGGTTTATGGTACAGATTGATATGTATCCTGCAATTTTCCTGCTTAACTAAGATATCCAAATACTTGATCTGTTCCAGACTGACTTCAGCTGAATCTCAGATCTGAGTCCTGCATTTTAAGCCATTCAGTAAACTCATTGAGGCATACTTGGTCACCTTCCCATATCATAAAAGTGCCATCTATGTACCTTTTCCAGGTTACTACTGTGAGAAGTTGGCCTGGTATATGCTGTCCACTAGTTATAGTGGGCCCCTTGCACCAGTCCAAACAACCCCTTATTGATGATAGGTTAAAGACAACCTTTATTGAAAGCTATCCTAGTGGTAGCTATGGAGAGCAGCCTTCAGGCAAAGTCTTGAAGGAATGTAAAGCAGCTTGTTTTACCAGTCTATAATCTCTTGAATGCCTAATGAAAGGAAACCACACCAGGTATATATATAAAATATATGTATTCTTACTAAACACACCCTACTAGTCTCTTTATGACATAAGTTACACTTCAAATATTACAGGTAAGTAGCACAAATACACGTTAGGCACTAGGGGCGAGCCAAACCATTTACTAAAATAGTGGTATAAGAACCACGACTTAACTAGACACAAGGCCTAGAGCCTGTAGAATCGCTGGGACCCCAAGGAACCACCCAAGGTAGTGACACAGGGGACCCACGGGGGCCGTGTGCAGTGTGAGAACACCGCCGCGAGCTTCCGTTAGCTTCTATGGGGAAAGTCACGGTCAGATTTTTAAAGATTAGGGACACTTAGAGATGGCCTAGGACCAAACCCTTTTGGACTTAGACAGTTCTAGGGTCAACACCCACGGAAGCACCGGAGTACTCGAGTTACCTCACCCAGGGAAGCCGGGTGCAGAGGTGTCAAATGGTGTTGGGTCGCGTCGTCGTTTTCAATGGAAGCTGGTGAAGAAGTGCTGCTGCCGGGAAGATGCGAAGTGTCCGAAGAGATCCAAGCCTGGATCAAAGATGTGAAGAACCTGAAAGCAGAGGGGACAGAGTCTGGGTCACTTACCAGTGACCAGGGGCACGATAGACGAATGCCCACCGATGTCGGGTGTTTCAGTTGAAGAAGGTGAAGCTTGACTCTTCAGCCATGAGGACCAGGAGGCATCGAGGACAACCAGGAGCTGGATTCGAGCTGTCCCACAAAGGATGTCGAGTGCTGCAGTGTTGGTGCCCGGATTGGACACAACAAGCCTTGGCAACAGCAACCCAGGCAGAAAGGAGAAAGATGCTTCGGTGCGGACCAGCAAGGCCCGAGGGACTCCCCAGCAAGGAGGAGTAAGGGCACGTTTGGAGCAACCAGGGAAGCCCAAAGGAAGTCAAAGTTACCTTCACAGGGACCCACCAGTTGATGGACCAGGGATCGCGAAGGGAACTCAAGAGGAATAACAAAATGGCGGCCCATGGGTCACTCGGTGTGACCAGGCCAACAATCTTCAGTGGATTCTCTGCTCGGGGTCTGGGCTATAAGTAACCCAATGCACAGCATCAGGAGACATCGAGAAGCTGATGCACTTGCAAATGTGCACGGTGTCCAGGGGTTCCGGTTCCACGGTATCCACGAGGGCTACGGGTCTCAGCTTTGCTGGGGACATGGTTCGGCCTCTGGAAAGTCTGGAAATCCACCTATGTTGTTTCAAAGTCTTCGGCGTCTGGCAGGAGCTTTGGAGATGCAGACTGGACAGATGCGTCTTTGGTGCCTGCCAAGCAGGGGAGTAACTCCTTTTCTCCAAGGGAGATTCTTCAGTCATCTGGCGTTGAACAGATTGTCGAAGTTCCAGGATTCAGTTTCAGAGTTTCGTCCAGGGATATCTAAAGTCATTTTGTTGCGAATAAATATATAGGAAACTTATCTAAACATGGTAGGCTTATTCATACATAAAAGTGAATTTACTAGTCATGAAAACCAAATACGACCCCAAAGTGTTACAATTCATTGTTATTGTTTATTAATACAAATCTATAATCTTGTACAAATATAAACAGCGTATCTATTTTGCTTTCTCAAAACCCTGTGGGTAAATAGATCTCATTAAATTTGCTTCTTTTACCTCAATTTGTTTCTAAGTTTTACATTTGATTATTCTTATATCAATCACTACAATTATGCATAGATTTACACATTGGTGATTCTATTTAGATCATATACCCATATATTTACAACCGACATGGGGAGAAAAACAAAAAAGAACATGAAAAGATATAATAAACATGAATTGTTAACATTGTATCTTTCCATTTTGGTCGATCAATTACAGTACAATTAATTTCATAATTTGAGCATGGCTAGACTTAATCACACAACCTTCCAACCTTCTAAAGTCATTGCCAGGGGTTCCTACTTTATACCCAAGGAAGGGATTGGACTAACTCAGGGGTCCCACCTATGGGAGGGTTTGGAAAGAGGGGTGGCTACACCCATTTCCTTTGTCCAGTTTCGCGCCAGAGCAGGGGCTGGTAGCTTTGAGCTGGACTATGCACAGGGACACCAAATATGCCCCCAGTGCAGGACTTCAAAGCACTCTCAGCATGCACCCACCCAGCACCAATACACTAAAGCCTGTCTGGGAGGTGGTGACACCTCCCTGTGACAGGAAACCTATTGACCAGGCCTCCCCTGCCAGAGTTTCGGTCAGCAGCAGGGGGCCAGACTTGTTTCTGTGGCTGCAGCATCCATTTTGTGATGCCAGGGCTCTTTTAAGTTGGTACAGGGTATACCGGTGCTGTCATGTCTCTCCCTCTAAAAGGGTGGGATCATACTCCCACACCAGTTACTGGCCTGGTGTGGGGGTATGATTCCAAGGTGTTTGACATCAAACAAAACATGTTTCCGTGCAGCCAGTCCAAAGTTAGTATTTACCGTTGGGTTATAATGCACTTAAGAGTATATGGTCAGGCTGCATCATATCAGAAGAAAAGGGGAAGGGAGGGTCCGAGGGAAAATTTTTAAGACCAAGACAGACTCAATCCCCCATTCAGTGAATAATACAACAAGGAGTCTGTCAGTCTAAAAAGTGGGCACAGTCACCAAAGGGATAGAGATAAGCATAGAATATGGAAAAGGAGCCTCAGAGTGCTGTATGATTTCTTTGGATTTCCATCAATAACCAGTGATTGGTGAATGTCATCATCTGGATATCCAAACCTTCCCACCACTGTGATTCACTCCATCTTGGAGTTTCATTCGTGGTATGTTTTTTTGACCGGAGCACCTGTTTGAGGCCCGGGGAGGGGGAAGGAGAGAGGACAGCCAAGCCACTAGCTAAGGCAAGATGTGTGGGTATATACCGAAATGATATATAAGTGGTGCAGTGCAGTAAAGTGATACATTAAAAAAGGATTTAGAGGAAGAAAAAGATAGTTTATTGAAAGATATTCCTGCCAATCCTTATTTAAAAATGGTGCAGAAACAGCTTCTAACAAATAGGCTGTTTGACAATAGGGTCGCCATGTTTCAGCCTGCTTGCCCAGAGGGTCAAATGGCTTTCGTCAGGACCTTCAAATTATTTATCGCTACTGCAACAATAGTGAAAAATAAACTGTGAAAATGTTAAAAAATACGACCTTTTTGTGGTGTATAACTTCTTCGTACTGTCAGACACCTCCCTGTGACAGGAAACCTATTGACCAGGCCTCCCCTGCCAGAGTTTCGGTCAGCAGCAGGAGGCCAGACTTGTTTCTGTGGCTGCAGCATCCATTTTGTGATGCCAGGGCTCTTTTAAGTTGGTACAGGGTATACCGGTGCTGTCATGTCTCTCCCTCTAAAAGGGTGGGATCATACTCCCACACCAGTTACTGGCCTGGTGTGGGGGTATGATTCCAAGGTGTTTGACATCAAACAAAACATGTTTCCGTGCAGCCAGTCCAAAGTTAGTATTTACCGTTGGGTTATAATGCACTTAAGAGTATATGGTCAGGCTGCATCATAGACAACCCCGGAGAAGAGATTCCGAAGGCAGCAGAGGGGCTCTGCTCATGCATGGGCACCCTCTCACACAAAATCAAGCACCCTGCCTTCAGGATTGAAAAGGCATGCCATAGGGGTGACTGATAGGTTTCTATGTGCAGTGATAGGTGAGATATAGTAAACCTATACCTCTGTAAGGGGTGCATTCACCACCTTACCCAGGCTGCAGTAGCAGACCTGTGGTGTCATTTTGGAAGGCTTCCCAGGGGTGGCATAATACATGCTTCAGCCCCTGGCAGGCCTCTGGGGTACCTATGCCCTGGGTACATAGTATACCATATACTAGGGATTTATAAGGGCACCTCAGAATCCAATCTGTTATGTACCTAGGGTACATGGAATCCATTTAGAGAGGAAGCAGCTAGGCTGGGGTCCTGAATAGCAGGCCCCAGCCAGACTAAAGTCGAAAAACAGTGTTACAGCAGCAAAAAGTGGGAGTAACCATAAGAAGCAGATCCTACTCTCCTACAACTACATTTCTTCCATATAACATGAGTGATGTTAGTATCCTATTATTTGAAAATTCTGCTACTACTAAATTTGCTATGTCTGCAGAAAAACACCCCCCCCCCCTCCCCATGGCTACTCCTTTGATTTGTTGGTAGTAGTCCTTTTCGAACATGAATTCATTTTTACTCAAGGCAATGTCACTAAGTTGGGAAATTAACTCATGGGATCTTTTTTCTGATGGTCAGATTCCAGTATATTATGTATGTTATTCATAGCTGTTTCCTGCTGTATAGAGGTATATAGGGATTCTGTTTCTAAGAGTATCAAAATATATTTACTGGAGTCAAACTCTCTGCCCTCAGTGTAGTTAATGAAGTCCATGCTGTCTTTGACATAGGGTATAATCTTTGGCACAATGGTTTTATGAATTGATCTACAAATTTGCATAATGATTCCCCAAAATGCACTCACATCCAGAGACTATTAGATTTCCTGGGGGTGCCTGACTTTTGTTGTTTATTTTGGGCAGAGTGTTCATGGGTATGGGCTGTTTAAGAAAGCATGTTCATTGTCCGTAATAATGCCCATTTCCAGGCGTATATCCGTGATATTCCTAATATCTGTTTGAATTTCTTTAAGGGGACTTAGCGGTAGTCTCTTATAGTGTTCTTCATCATTCAGCTGTCTGTCAATCTCTTTTTCATATACCTTGTATTACTAATACTTCCTTCTTTGTAATATAGTATAATTGTGATTTGTCAAATCCTATTTAAGTTCAGCAAAGTGGTGTTCTCAAACGATAAGACTTCCACTGGCATCAGGTGTGGGGGGGAATTGTAGGATAGTTTTAGGCCAGTGTCTTTCCTACTGTGATCGATACGTTGGCTTATCTTTAAAGAAATATTTCAATCTGATTTTCTGAAAAATGTGTACATTTTTTTTTTATTTAGCAAAAATCAGGGTGTTCTGTTATTACAAAACCTAGACCACACTCCAGTACCTTCTTCTCATCATGGCTAAGTATGCTTAAAAATATGTTAAAAATCAGAGAGATGCCCTTGTCCATTGAGATGGAGTGCACCATTAGTATGTCTGGTAACCGGTCTCTCTCTCTGGTAACCGGTCTCTCTCTCCCCTAGTTGGTATTGTCCTCGGAACCCTCCTCTCCCTCTGCCGCGCACCCTTGAGCTCCCTCTCCCTCTCTGGGGGTTTGTCCTGGCCTTGTGCTACAGGGTATGTGTGTTTCAGACCTGTGCTGTTGGTCCCTGGTTCCTCTTGGTCATTGGAACAAACCGTTGTGTCCGAAAAAGTTATTTTTCTACGTGAATTGTAAGATTTGGATCTAGGGGCACTCTTATCCAGTTGATTATAGTAATCGCTTCTCAGATATGGATATTCTTTTTCTTTGTCATATTTTGTGGTATCTCTATGTACCCTGTCAATTTTCTTCCCACATTTATGGAATGAAATTCATCTATGCTCTTATGCAGATTATCTAAAACTGATTTGGCATTCTCTATCGCGTTACCATTGAGAATTTTCTCCACAAGCTCACTTGTGTGTGCCTCTGCTGATACAGACATAGGTTACTTGTGTGCTGTACTTTTTGCTGATACCAGGAGTTACCACCACAGGTATTTGGTGTCAGGGGCATATTATGCTCGGCATCTTCAGATGAATGTTTTTCAGTTAGTTCCCTCACATGCTTACCTTAGTGGTATTGGGGGGGCTTCATATGAAACTGCATTTTAAGTGTACTATTTGATAATGCAAGGCGGACATGGACATTGAATTTTTAGTTGAATTTAATTTGTGTCTACTTGTCTGTTTTCTGGTGCACTCCTTCAGGATAGGTTATAGGAGCTATACCATTTTCTGTTTTTTCCAGTAATTGCTGTTGTGTTGCAGATGGGGGAGCTAATTCTGGTTTTGGATAACAATACCACTCAGGCAGAAGAAGATCTATGCCTATGTCTCACTGCTACTTTGAACTGGATGAAAATTAACCATCTGAAGTGTAATTCTGAAAAAACAGAAATACTGCCGCTAGGGAAAGGGAATTCTTTCCCTCCTAAGAACTGGTGGCCAGTTGACGCCACCCGCCCCACTCAACACTGTCAACTCTGTCCGAAACATAGAAATTAAATTTGATGCCACTCTGTCATTTAAACAACAATCACTGGCAGTTGCTGGTACCTGATTCCACATTATAAAAACATTAAAAAAATTATTTGACCTGCTTCCCATTTCTGCCAGACAGAAAGTCGCTGTGGCCCTAGTCTCGTCAAGACTGGACTACTGCAACAGTTTGTATGCAGGTACTAATAAGTCAGTTTTCCACATGCTTCAGATGGTCCAACATGTATCTGCACATTTAGGGGCCGATTCCAATCCTAGAAAAAGGCTGTATGAATCGTAAAATAATGTCATGTATGATAAAAAAATTAAATATAAAGACTTACCTGCAGCGCGGCGTCTCCGGGGCTCCCTCTTCCTCGTTCACAACTTCTTGTCACAAATGCGCATGCGCGGACGCCCACGCATGCGCATTTCTGACAAGAAGTTGTGAACGAGGAAGAGGGAGCCCCGGAGACGCCGCGCTGCAGGTAAGTCTTTATATTTAATATGTTTATCATACATGACATTATTTTAAAAGGAGGGCGGGCATGAGGCAGGCGGCGGGCGGCAGGCAGCTTCGCTTCTCCCTGGAGTGTGCGTAGCGCTGCCTGCTTCGCCTACTTCGAAAACTGCGAAGCAGGCAGCGCTACGTACACTACGTGGGCGAAGCGTAGTACTACGCCCGGGGTTAGTTAGAAATAAATGGTGTTGCAGAAAGTACATATACATGGGCTCACGGAGGTCTTGATGTCTTGACACACGTTAGTTTGTATCACCAACAACAAAGGAGTTTCACAAAATCAAGACCACTGTGTGAACATGTATACGGAGAATCTGCAACACCATTTAATTCTAACAGTGGCTTCTGTGAAAAGGTGCCAGCGTGTTCCATGAAAGTGGAAATGTCGTTTGGTGTGCACTTCCTTGGGAGACATCTTTCATGCAGGCACATTAGTGTTCTTAACACAAATCATCAAATTACCACATTTAAAACATAAAGAACTGTCGACAAGTGCTGTGAGTGCCAAGGTACAAACATTTTTGACTAACAACTTGAATTGTCACATGGCCATCCGTTACCTGATGACACAGATGGCTACACATATGACCCACTGCCTGTCATGTAGAGTAGCACACATGTCCAAACCCAGGACAATGCATAAGCTAATGGGCCTGCAATTGTGTTGTAAAAAAACATAGCTGTACTGTGGAGACACCCTCATGGCAAGCCAGAATGTCCACACAGATGTCAGCACACAAAGACCAAACTGCGTTGCATCTCAACCACACACAAGTGCCAAAAATGTATGAGCAGTAATCATATTTTTTTTTAAATGACACAGGCTGCAAAGCACGAACATTAAGCACTGGCCACCATCACAGGGGCACTGCATGGTGATTCTTTGTACAGCCAATTCTCACACACAGGTCAGACCCGGCAAGGAGAAATCAGGGGTGCCCATGTAGGCCTCTCCCGCACAACCCCCCCATACCTGAGTCAATGTGATTGATACAGATCAAGAAGTGACACCTCTTAATCAGGGTGTCAAAAACTGTGCAGCAACTATTGCTAAATTGACACATCACCTCGTGGGGCTGGCAACACATATTTGTGACAAACAACCATCAACAGATTGTTGTGAATAGCCACACAGGCACTGCCCAGTGTGAGTATGCACAAGCCAAATGGTGTATCCCTGTCCAGTGGACACATGTAGCACACATTGGAAAAATACAAACTAGGCCAGGGAACAATGCCACAGAGGCAGACCTATGCTGAACCCACAGAGAGTTTGCACAGTGTTGGATGACACACATGATTAGGAGGCCAGGGTGTCTCAGGGGATTGTAGTGGGCACACTGCTCTGTGTTCCTGGAATGAGCTGACTGTACCATGAGCAATCGTCATGGCACGATGCATATCTCCCACTCATGCACATCATGTCTGAGGCCACAACATTGGTCATGCATGGTGCAAGGGTGTTCAGTTGAAACCTCACACTCCTATGTTGAGACTCATCATCAGTGCCAACAAATATGGACCCCCAACATAGTGAACAGGTCATGGCACAGGCAAGGTACCAACACATGTCACAGACCACCCTCCCACATGATGCGGAAAGCAATGTGCACTTTGATTTCCTGGCACCCTAGATGACCATGTGCAAATGTGATTACACACAGACCAGGGGACACATGTCAAGGAGGGGAAGGGATGAAAAAGAGCACCAGGTGACATTGGGGAACAGAAAATGCACTGCACATATAAACTCTGGGAGTGTATCCAGGCTACAGAGCACTTCCAAAAGCTGGTGACACATAACACAACAAACAGCCATGTACCTACCCCCTCCTTGCTGCAGTCTCTCCTGTAACTGCCTATCGAGGTCAGGGAAGACCACTGCTAGGACATGGGTCATGTGGGCGGTCAGGCGTCGGCGCCCGCCGTGGGGGCGAGGAGGGTCAAGCCCCAGCTGGACCCGGGCGATCCGCCGGGTCCAGCACCGGATGTCCTGCCACCGTTTTCGGCCCTGTTGTAGGCGCCGACTCCGATCCCCGTCGATCTCACGGCCCTGACGATGTCCTGCCAGATCACTATCTTCTCGTAGGCAGTTACCTGTCAGGATGACAAAGTGAGACAACATCACTACACCTGCTCCATGTCCCAGAGACACACATTACAACATCTTTGATATGTTGAACAGGGCATAGGATGCTGACAGGAATTGCATCACCCTCAATGAGAAATTGGCCTGTGTGCAAGCCCAAATGCACTACATGGCATTGAAAGTCAACAGGTGGCATAAGGGGTGCGACACACTCACTGATCTTGGCACACACTGTGCAGCACATGCAACAGCAGGCTGAAGGACAGCACGTGCCAAGCAGTCACATGTCCCACTCCACTGACGCACCCTCAGCAGACTAGACAGACACACCCAGGCACAGATCATTTGCCTGTCAGTGACAACAGCGGATACAACCCTCACTCTGCACATGTGCCACTTGCCTGTGGGGTGTCACAGGTGTTGTGCTAGCTCTGCAAGTCAGACACACAGCACGGCTTACTTGTCACATCACATGAGAGACATGAGCATGTCCACCCCCTGGGACCCACTCTAAACAACATTGCATGTCTGTCACACCTGGACACAATGCCAGAAGTGACAGTCAGACAACAGGTGCATAGGCAAAGGTAGTGGAGTCAGCACTCACCTGCTCCCCTGGTCTCCCATACAGCTTGGGGTACTGTGGGAGGAGGCAGTCCAGCAACGCCTCATTCTCCTCTAAGGTGAATGGCTGGGCCCTCTCCACAGTACGCGACATGGTCCAGAGGAAGCAGAGACAGCAGCAGTGTGGTCGACTGGAAAGTTGTGTAGGCAAGTGCCCTCTCAAGGTTTCTGGCTGCCTTTCTTGCTGAGGGGCATTCATTTAGAGGAGTACATAGTGATTGGTCAGACTCATTCGCACCATACGTTTATTCCAATCCCTTTAAACATACACCAATGACACGCATTCGCATCGTTCAAATTTTGAGCATCATGTCAAGTCAACAACCACTTTGCAACATTGTATTTTTTGGCCAACTGACTGTTCCAGGACACCTGATGGACACATTGCAAATGAAAACTCTGTATCCATGACAACCAGCATGCATTTTGGGCCTAATACTTGTTCCCTATGTGTCCCCTATGTAATTTTGAAATCCGTACGGCACCAGTAGAATAGTGATACGGACCGTACACACGCAATGAATGCGTGGGTACGGTGCGTTTCACACGTACCCGTACGACACCAGTAGAATAGTGATATGGACCGTACACACGCAATAAATGCGTGGGTAAGGTGCGTTTCACACGTACCCGTACGGCACCAGTAGAATAGTGATACGGACCATACACTAAATGAATGCGTGGGTATGGTGCATTTCACACGTACCCCTACAGCACCAGTAGAATAGTGATACGGACCGTACACATGCAATGAATACGTGGGTACAGTGTGTTTCACACGTACCCGTATGGACACCAGTACAATAGTGATATGATGCGTACACACGCAATGAATGCGAGGGTACGGTGCGTTTCACAGGTACCCCTACGGTACCAGTAGAATAGTGATACGGACCGTACACACACAATGAATGCGTGGGTACGGTACGTTTCACACATACCCGTTCAGCACCAGTAGAATAGTGATACGGACCGTACACACGCAATAAATGCGTGGGTACGGTGTGTTTCACACGTACCCGTACGGCACCAGTAGAATAGTGATATGGATCGTACACACGCAATGAATGCGTGGGTATGGTGCGTTTCACACGTACCCCTACGGACACCAGTACAATAGTGATACGATGCGTACACACGCAATGAATGCGGGGGTATGGTGCGTTTCACACGTACCCGTACGGCACCAGTAGAATAGTGATACCGACCGTACACACGCAATGAATGCGGGGGTATGGTGCGTTTCACACATACCCGTACGGCACCAGTAGAATAGTGATATCGACCGTACACACGCAATGAATGCGTGGGTACGGTGCGTTTCACACGTACCCGTATGGCACCAGTGGAATAGTGATACGGACCGTACACACGCAATGAATGCGTGGGTACGGTGCGTTTCACACGTACCCGTACGGCACCAGTAGAATAGTGATACGATGTGTACACATGCAATGAATGCGGGGGTATGGTGCATTTCACACATACCCGTACGTCACCAGTAGAATAGTGATACGGACCGTACACACGCAATGAATGCGTGGGTACGGTGCGTTTCACACGTACCCATACGGCACCAGTAGAATAGTGATATGGATCGTACACACGCAATGAATGCGTGGGTATGGTGCGTTTCACACGTACCCCTACGGACACCAGTACAATAGTGATACGATGCGTACATACGCAATGAATGCGGGGGTATGGTGCGTTTCACACGTACCCTTACGGCACCAGTAGAATAGTGATACCGACCGTACACACGCAATGAATGCGGGGGTATGGTGCGTTTCACACGTACCCGTACGGCACCAGTAGAATAGTGATATGGACCGTACACACGCAATGAATGCGTGGGTACGGTGCGTTTCACACGTACCCGTATGGCACCAGTGGAATAGTGATACGGACCGTACACACGCAATGAATGCGTGGGTACGGTGCGTTTCACACGTACCCGTACGGCACCAGTAGAATAGTGATACGATGTGTACACATGCAATGAATGCGGGGGTATGGTGCATTTCACACATACCCGTACGGCACCAGTAGAATAGTGATACGGACCGTACACACGCAATGAATGCATGGGTACGGTGCGTTTCACACGTACCCATACAGCACCAGTAGAATAGTGATACGGACTGTACACACGCAATGAATGCGTGGGTACGGTGCGTTTCACACGTACCCCTACGGACACCAGTACAATAGTGATACGATGCGTACACACGCAATGAATGCGGGGGTATGGTGCGTTTCACACGTACCCTTACGGCACCAGTAGAATAGTGATACGGACCGTACACACGCAATGAATGCGTGGGTACGGTGCGTTTCACACGTACCCGTACGGCACCAGTAGAATAGTGATACGGACCGTACACACGCAATGAATGCGTGGGTACGGTGCGTTTCACACGTACCCCAACGGCACCAATGCAATAGTGATACGAGGCGTACACATGCCAGGAATGGAGGGGTACAAGTCGCACAAGGATGTCCATCAAGTACTTGTCATTGCATACTTTCATGTGCAGGCCCTAGGTGTGTCAGCCAGTGATATTGCACAGGTCATCTCATCTAGTTGCACAATTGATGTGTGATGACCTGTGTACACATGTCATGTGTGATGGGGCACTATGTGGCACACATCACCTTGACACTTGCCACATGTGTGTCTGTAGTCCAACTGTGTCATGCACAGCAGCAGTGTGATGGCACAGTCATCACTACCCGCACCTGTCTCCTGATGCTAGGGACAGGGACACTCTATCAACTGACATGTCACGATCAGAGTGCCCCTATGTGACTATGTCAGGTGTGTGTCATGTGTTCCCATGAGCTTGCTGTTAGTGTTCCGTCAACTGAATCTGCTGTTGGTGCATCCAACATGGGTCTGTGTGGAGATGGGCATGGCACACATCTACGCACACCATGCCACATGTGGATTCCCACGGCTGTAGGGTCTGTGTGCATTGGACATCATATTTTCCCAGGCATACATGTCTGCGTCGTCTAAATGGCTGTGTTTATTTGTTGTCACGTGTACCCCTTCATCGCAATGTGTTTCATATGTACATTTGACATTCCATGTGACCTGTGCGTGTGCCTTGCAGTCAACTGTCTGGATGAGATGACATCCTTCCAATGCAGCTATGTGGATGTGTGTCACACCGGTGATATCTCTAGCTGTTCACTCAGACTTGCCCCCAGCTCATTTCAGGGCATGTCATGTAGACTTGACAATCAACAGGTGTATCTGGCTTTTCATAGGAGTGCCAGCAAGCTGGCATATGTGTCCTGGATGTATTGCACACACCAGACTCCATAGTTACCTGATGTTTAGTATCAGTTTAGCATGTGCTATGTTCATTGACATTGATGTTGGCAGACTCTCAATCTTCAATATTCCTAACAATGTCTTGCAGGGCACCGCCTGTCCCAAGACCAATGCCAGACTTGGCTGCCATGAGGGAACGTGCCTGCATCCGACGTTACAGATTCACTTGACAGTTGATTGAAGACTTGACCGACAAGCTGGCACCACACCTCCAACCGCGACACAGGTATCCTACTGCGCTGACCCCAAAGATGAAGGTGATGGCAGCCCTACATTTTTTTGCCAGAGGTATGTTTCAATTGACCATAGCTGAGGTTGGTGGGATGTCACAGACAATGTTCAGCTGTGTCCTGCGTGATGTTTTGGCAGCCATGTTGGAGCACCTTGATGAATTCATAAAATTTCCTACTCCTGAGGAGTTGACAGATGTCAAGGGTGATTTCTATGCCCTGGGAGGGATGCCCCATGTCATTTTGTCCATTGATGGGACAGATGTGGCTTTGGTACCACCACAGGCACAGGAGCAAGCCTATCGCAACCGTAAACATTGCCACTCAATAAATGCCCTTGTGGTGTGTCTTGCTAACATGCTGATTTCCCATGTCTGTGCACGTTTTCCAGGATCAGCACACGATGCCTACATCATGAGGCGTAGCAGGGTGCCATAAATGATGCTGCACAACGAACGAGCATGTCTTGTTGGTGGGTATACTCTGTTTGTCCTGTGTGTTGCGGTATCTTTGGCTCTTACGGCATCTCCTGACCCACTTATTTACATGATGTTTCCATGTAGGGGACTCTGGATATCCCAACATGCCATGGCTAATGACACCTCTCCGCAACCCAAGAACAGCTGCAGATCACCGGTACAACAATGCACACGGGCAGACCAGGCGAGTGATGGAGAGGACGTCTGGCCTCCTGAAGAGCCAATTCCGGTGCCTTGACAAGACAGGCGGGTCCCTCCCATATGCACCGGAGAAGGTCTGCAAAATCTTCATTGTGTGCTGCATGCTGCACAACATGGCCTTTGAGAAGGCAGTGCCACTCATCCTTGATCTTGATGAGCAGCAACACCCACCCGTGGAGGATCCAGGGCTTGGTCACGAGGCAAGTGATGAGGAAGAGGAGGATGATATCCGGAGTCAGCTCATACGCAACTTCTTCTCATAATGGTGAGTCACTGGGTATGAGTGTGCAAGCTTGTAGCATTGAGTGGCATGTGTTGCAATGTGTGCGTCCAGCTGACTGAATGCAAAGTGACTTTGATGTGTGTACTGATGTGTCACTCGAGTGATGATGTCATGCCACACAGTTTTGCGGAGAGACTTTCTTTGAAATTTGCATGTGTCCAACATTGTTCATGTTTCGTAACTGACCATGTGTGCGGCGAGATTTGTTTTAGGTGACTTCTTGTGTCTCTGTCATTCCCAGGTTTTTGCACCTGTTGTCTGCTCGTGTCATCTTTGTCCTCCTGCTATTCCTCATGAGGATTGCAATGTGTGCTGAATCAGCGTTCCATGCACGGACATGTGGAAATGTCAGTTTGGGTAAGGATTGCAGCAAGGCTTTTTGGTGGTGGTACGGGTTGGGAATGTGTGGGGACTGCTTCTGTGCATGTTGTGGTACCATGCATACATGTCTTTTCACCATGGAGCATATAACATGTAGCATCACTCCCATAACATGATAGTCACCCTTCTTGACAGTCATCTGTAGTGGAGTGTGGAGTCTGATGAAGGCATCAATGTGCGTAAACCTTGCCTCTGAAACATTGCGGATGCTACGGGTGGACATAGTGTGGGACATCACAACAGGCTCTAAGGTGAATTGCAGCCTCTCCGTGTGCAGCAGGATGTGTTTGGCTCATCCCCTTAACTTGTGTGCCAGTTCATTGGGATTTACAACATCCGTGTTGTGAAGGGGGGGACCAGCGTATGTCCCACATGTTCTGTCAACTGACCTGTGAGTCTGTTCGTATGGATGCATTTCCCTTTGTGTGAGTTTGTGCAATAAAGGTGTTCAGCACAATCCAAAGTGCCTCATCTCTGTCACTGCAGATCTCTTGCCAGTTTGCATGCGTCATCTATGGCATAATTGTCAAAGATTGAGCATATGAGTGTATGTTTACTTCGGCAACATGCATGCAGTTCTTCATGGCTAATAATCTCTATTGTGCATGAAGTACCTGGTTGTGTATGTATTTGTGCAGATTGCTCCCCACAACGGGACGTCAACGCCTGCTGACGGTGTGTCTCCTGTGTGCAGCTCCGCATTTTGTTGCCTGATCCTGTGGCCTTTATTTTGGGTGATTCTTCATACATTTTCTCGGAGTGACCCATGAGTAACCTGACACTCCTTCCTTTACATACACCTGTTGCACTGTGCCTTTCTGACCTCCTTGTCTTTGTGTGCTACTTTTTGCCTAGTTTCTCACCCCTTCTGCCTGCTGCAGCCTCAGCTGCGGCACCGCCCCACCGAGTGCCCTGATTCTGCAACCCACCCGCCTCCAATATGCTCCTCCCTTCCCCCCTCCACCCATTCTTAATGCAGCCAGCAGCTTGTCTGTGCCACTGTTGCACCAACGCTGTGCCAAAGGCAGGACCGTCTGTGCCTGCAACGTGCACAGTGCACGACCCTCTGGTCCTTGCATGACCCACGTCACACAACAGGCTCATGCTGCAGCCACCCTCAAAGCAATGTCCACCAGACAAGCAACCGCCTGCTATCAGGCAACCCCTAAGCGCACACACGACACCTTTGCATGCTGAGTGTGCAACTCCAACTGCCTACACAGCGCTGCCCCGCCTACCAGACCCTGTCAGAACAACCAGGTCATGTGCCTCCTACTCCACACCCGCTCCGTCCACCAGCACACCATTGGACTCTGTTACCTCCTCAACACAACAGCCCCACACATCACCTTCATGACAGTAACCTGGATAAAAGCATCCTCAGCACACAACTTCTTCATTGCCATCTCTTACGGATACAAGATCACCCGGAGGGACGGCACAAACAATCCCGGCGGATGACTTGCAATTTATTCACAAGTACACCCTCAGAGTCACAAATCCGGTTTCGCACCAACCCCCTGGCAACCCTCAGAGTAACACTCATCTACAGATCTCCAGGCCTACATCCACAAATCCGCAAAGCCATCAACACGTACATCTGCATGCACGCCCTCACCTCCACAGGCTACATGTGGCTGGGGGCCAGTACCTTCTTGCTGGAGGAGAAGCACACCACCATCCATCATTGGTCCATCAACATTTGCATCCACGTCTCCGACAAGCAACACACTGCCCCACACCCCGCTACCGATCCCCCAAAGATGCTTGATGTAAGTCACCACAGACAAGCTGTGTGGGACACTCGAACCAACACCCCCGCCACACCCTGCAACCTCACACACTGGATCAGCAACTGATCCAACAATCTTGCCACATTGACGGACTTTCCTGTGAAGCACAACAAAAGTTAAGCCACCTGGGCCAAGGCAGACCTACTGGACTCATACAGATCTAGCCGGACTCTTGTACAAACCTTGCTACACAAAGAACCATCAGTTACCTTACAGCCCTGGAAAACGCCACACACGGCCATCACCATATCATCAGCAAGGACAAGTGGAGATCCTTCAGATAGGGCAGAGGCACCAAAACACACGACATAAAGGAGCTCATCAGCATTGTGAGTGAACTGACAGCAGCTCCCCATCCAAAAGACACCCCACCCTTGCAAGGCAGATTAAATCCCTTGCAACTTTCTACCACTGCAAGCTCATGGACATACATGACAGCCTTGGCACACAGAGGCAGACAGCCCTATTATCCATGGGACAAACCCCCCTCAGGTTCTGGACGCCCGTCAGCAGCAAATACACCACCTGGCTCATGTGCACCATCCACTCTGGCTCTCCATCAGGCCCCTTCCCACACAACATCTCAACCACATCATTCCCCATCCTTGAAGCCCATGTCCAGCACAATAATGAATGTCTCCTTTGAGTTTGCCACATTCCATGGGAGCTGGAGGCATGCAGAGACCCAGGTCCTTCTTAAACAACGGACAGCAGTACCGCAGGAACTCCTGGAACATCACCCTGCTTCCCTACCCAGCAAATGTCATCAGGAAGACACTCAACGAGCAATTGACAAACTTCCTCCACACAAACATCTCCAGGCAACCGGCACCAGACCATCTTCCAAAGTAATCACACCACTGCAACCGTCATAATTGCCACCACCGACAACTTTGCCCTGCTCAACAATGGTGAGACCACCCCCCTTGACCTCTCAACAGCATTCTACACCATGTGCTACCACACTGTCAGCTCACACATCTCAAACACTTGTATCCAGAGGAGGGCCCAGGATTAAATCAACAAGTAGCTCACCAGCAAGGCCCAGGGAGTCGGCCTCCACCCTTCCGCATGTGATACACTGGGGTCATCTGGCCCATGCCCCAGGGCTCATCTGTCAGCGTGACGATCTTCAATGTCTCCATGACCCTCTCTCCACCATCACATGCGCACACATCCTCATCATCTCCTAAGCCATTGACACCCAGCTGCTCCTCACCCTCACCAAAGACCCAGCCATTGCCAGATCCAACCTTCAAGAAGGCATGAGATCCGTTGACGAATGGCTGAACATCAGGCACCTGAGGCTGGACTTGGACAGGACTGAGGTCATCATCTGAAGATTGTCCCCTTACGGCTGGGTCAACTCCTTGTGTCCCACCGGCCTGGGCACCGCACCAGCACCTAGTGGCCACGCACGCAAGCTGGTGTTCATCATGGACTCATCGCTCACAATTACCATGCAACTCAACACCATCTGTACCTCATGCTGCAAATGATCCACAGATAGATCCACTCCAAGGCAAGACAGACCGTCCCCCAGGTCCACGACACCAGCCGGGTCAACTACAGCAACGCCCTCTACGGAGGGACAACAGCAAAACTGCAGGAGAACTTGTCCACATCCAGGGTGCATCCGCACACCTCATCTTCAACATCCCCCACCCCAGCCCCATCACCGTCCACCTGAGACAGCTACAATGCCTCACTGTCTGCTGCAGGATCACCTTCAGACTCCTCACCCACACTCAGGAGGCAGTTCACAACCCCAGACCCAAAACCGACCTTGGACGTCTTGGGTCTTGGCCCAACTCCGTGCAGACAACCTTGCCCTGGCCACCATTCATCACATCCACAGAACAACTGCATGCAGGAGATAGTTCTCCCACCTCGACAAACAGACCTGGGACTCCCTCCCCGGGCACCTCCACATGACCCATGACCTCTACGCCTTCATGATACTCTTCCAAATTTGTTTGTCCGAGCAGTATTGCAAGCCCCCCCTCAGTAGCTTGAGGCTATCACGGGTGAGTATTGGGCTCCATGTCTGTATTTGATGATACATTGTTACCCATGTGTGTCCTTGACCGGACTCAGATCCCAGTGTATGAATGGCTGGAGTTAGTTCCACACTCAGGCATACTTTGACATATCCCCACACTTATGTTGTGGACTTATGCGAAATGACTGCAACATCAAAATAATATATATTTTTTTTAATTATAGGTCTGGGGCGTGATTTGTGCAAGAAAAAGGTGCAATACAGGGACCATAGAATCCAAAGTTCCCAGGGGGAGATCCTTGGCATTTGAAAGCAGCAGAGTCCAGACCACAGTGTTTGGCATCATTGGTCAGACTGTGACCAGCAAGTCCATGTGGCAGAGAATGTCAGTCAATGAGGTGATGCTGTTGCACATGAAGGCCGGGTGCCAGGCCAGGTGACCTAGGAGATGTGGATGGGCCGCTGCCTCTCACGGTCTTTTCCGTGGACGACCCACCTTCCTCGGTGGACCCTCAGATGCAGGCCTTGACGATGCTTGGGACGCTCTGTCGGACAAATCCTCCTCCTCCTCCCTCCCTGTGGCTGGTGGTGGTCTTCGCCTGGTGGCACAGGGAGGGTTGCCCATGTTGTCTGCGATCCGACAGAGTGAATGGCTTATGTTCCTTTGCACCGCCAGGAGCTCAGCCAGTCTTGCCTCCATCCGTCCTTGGTGTTCTTGTTGACTGGCATGTTGCTCGGCCTGCTGGTTCTTCATCTCTGTGATGGTCCCCTTTATCTCTGTGAGTGTCCCAACTACCTGGCTGATCTCCCTGGTGTCACGCCGGTATGCCTCCATGATGTTGTGTATGTGTGACATACCGGTCTCTTCAGCTGGCTGGTCAGGTTCTCGCCTCCGCCTGCCTCCACTCCCACCACCCCTGCCCACACGAACCTGGCCTGCCGTTGTGGGCACATCGGGTCTACGGGACCCCTGAGGGATGGCAGTGGTGGTGTTGTCTGCCTCCTCCTGGTTGCCCGGCGAACCTTGTCCCTCCTGGTCAGACTGGCTCAGTTGTTCACTGCGGGCAGGGCTCCTCGGTGTCTCCTGGGATGTGGCAGGAATGGGGGTGGTGGTTGGCACAGATGTTCCTGAACCAGGTGCTGCAGGGGCTTGGACACCAGAGGGTTCAGGTCGGTCGGGGTCATCCGCGGAGAGGCGTCGCTGCCGGTGGGATCAGGTTCCTCCCGAGCCTGGGACTGTGATTCTTCACCCCCATTGTTGGGAGAAGATTCATCACGTTGCCCTGTGTGTGAGAGACAGACAATGTTAATGCTGTTTCATGCAATATCCATGTTTCAGACACATTCTAGTTGGCACTGTTCCTCCAGGTAGTTGTATGTGCCTAGCATTCTCCTCAATGTTCACTTGTGGATGGGTATGTTGCGGGGGACAGATTGATATGTGTTCCTGAGTCTTTGACTTGTTGATTTTTGGCTTGGATGCTTCTTCGGCTATGTATTGGTCTTGTTGTGTTACATGTCCATTGTAACAGTGGGTAAATCCATTGCCTGTCCCGGGGGTGTCTGCTTGTGTAAGGGGTGTGTGTGACAGGGCCTGCTGGTGGGTGTAGTGTGATTTGGCACTGGGGCTCCCAGGTGATGTAACTGTCCCCCCATGGAGCATGCTGCCATGACAGTGAGTGTGAGTTCCTGTCCTAGATATCTGACCTTGTTGTCTTGGTGTTTGTATTTGCACAGGTCACAGGAGGGCCTTCTGCTGCCTACACCAGGGCCCAGTGTCAGCTATCTTGTCAGTACTTTCAAAGTCCCTGTGCATTGAGCATGGTGCATGGGTATGTACCTGGGCCATATGGGATGAGGGCAATTGTGTCTGATTTGGAGTTCAACAATGCGTTTTGTGGCACCCACCCTCCCAGCATACCGGACATCCATTCTTGGGTTAGTGCTTTGTGTAGCATGGGACATAGCATGGCCTTGCTTTCTCAATGGGGCATACACATGTTAGTGGCATTAGCGCTGTTTTTGACTATGGTTCTGGCCAGTGAGTGTTTGGGGATAGTTGTGTGCATTTTGTGTAGTTGGGGTGTGGATGCCATTACCCCATGTTACATAAGTTGTTTGCGTACTCACCAAGCTCTGGAACTCCTTGAAGTCCATGTACTCCCACCGGCGGATGCAGGGCCATCACCTTTTCTTCCCAGGGATGGAAATGTACTGGTCTGCGGGCCCACCACCTCCAGTGATGTTGCTCTGGGTGTAGTCGTCATTCATTTTTCGCTGGACTGCCCTCCGCAGATCGTACCACCTGGCTTGGCATTCAGTACTGGTCCTTCTGATGGGTGCAACAGCATTCACCCTATCGACGATCCTCTGCCACAGGCGTGATTTTTCGGCTATGCTGGTCTGTCTGACCAATGTTCCAAACAGCTGTGGCTCAACTCTGATGACTTCATTGACAAGGATCTCCAGCTCCTCCCTTGTGAACTTTGGATTCTTGTATGTGGGCATGGTGTGGGGTGAGGGTGTGTATGGTTGTGGGTGTGTGGGTCTGAATGTGAAGTTGTGGGTCTGAATGTGAAGAGGGGGTATGTGTGAAGGAGGTTGTGTGAAGGTGTATATGTTAAGGTGGATGGGTGCAGTTGTTGGTGTGTGCTCTCTAGCTGCAGTGAGCCTGTTGCAAAGGCTCATGGTTTGTGTGTGTGGGCCCTTTTTATTGGTCCATTTGTGGGTGGGCCTCAGTTTGAATTTTTGGTGGGTGTGTTATAAGGGGTGGTTGTGAGTTTGGCCCGCTGTTTGCCTGTGGCCAGGTCAGTCATTTCCATGTTTTGTGCACTGTAGACGTGTTTTGTGGTGTTGTGCGAGTCGAATAGACCCTCCTTGTGCTGTTTTACATCGCCTATGTACGGTGCGTACATACGCGATGTTGTGAGGTGCGTACATACGCGATGTTGGGGTACGCACCGTACATACGCGATGATGTTGTTGTAAGGTGCGTACATACGCGATGTTGGCCTACGCACCATACATGCGCGATGTTGGGGTACGCACCGTACATACGCGATGTTGGCGGACGCACCATACATACGCGATGTTGGCGTATGCACCGTACATGCCCGATGTTGTTGTAAGGTGCGTACATACGTGATGTTGGCGTAGCACCGTACATGCGCGATGTTGTTGGAAAGTGCGTACATACGCGATGTTGTGTGGTGCGTACATATGCGATGTTGGGGTACGCACCGTACATACGCGATGATGTTGTTGTAAGGTGCGTACTTACGCGATGTTGGCGTACGCACTGTACATACGCGATGTTGGCGGACGCACGGTACATACGCGATGTTGGCGTACGCACCGTACATGCGTGATGTTGTTGTAAAGTGCGTACATACGTGATGTCGTTGTAAGGTGCATACATATGCGATGTTGGGGTACGCACCGTACATACGCGATGTTGTTGTAAGGTGCGTACATATGCATTGGGGGGCATGTACGACTCGCACCCCTGTACGACTCGCACCCCGGGAACTACTTTTCCCGGGATACGAGTCGTACAAAGTTTGCTTTGTAGCGGGTAAAGTCATTCCCCGTGTACGGGACGTTCTCCGTACGAATCCTAAATCGGAAAGCCGGTCCGGATCGTACTTGTACGGTCGGACTGTATTTTTAGGATTCGTACGGAAAAGTCTCTGGGTCCGTCTCGTACAACTTTTCCTGATCCAATTTGTACGGATCGGGCTGATCCGTATGTATTTTTCCCGTACGAATCGTACTTCACGGGTGGGACGGGACTTGTACGGTTCGTACGGGAAAAATTACAGATACGAGTCGTACGGGAAAAAAAAATACAGGATCGGAATCGACCCCTTAGTGTTGATATGGCCTAGGAAGTCGTCTGCATCAGCAGCTTTAGAAACACTTCACTGGCAGCCAATTCATAAAAGAGTCCTGTTCAAGGTCCTGATAATCATTTTCAGGACAGTACATTCCATGATGCTCCTTGGAGTGACAGTTGCGTTATATAAGCGCCCAATTACATTACATTACATTACATAGTGGATATATATGCTATTTTTGTCAAAACATATATAAAGTCCCTGTTAAATGTAAGCTCTTCACACATTAAATGATGTTGATCAGATGTTTAATCAGAAGTAAAGATGGAAAGGCATCAACGGTCTCTGTTCATCACAACCTCCTGCTCCAGTCTGAACCTTCCCCAACTAACATTCTATATGACATCTCCATATTCTAGATTTAACATTCTAACTAGATTACAACACATCCCCTCTACTTAGAGAAAATAGTATACTATATATACAATGAACATTACCCTAAAATGAAATACAAAAATAAACAATAAAAATAATTATACAATTCAACAACACTAAACATCTGCCAATTTAGCAAGACTTGAGCATACCCTTCAAGGAGATACTAAACAGAGTTACAATTATTGCAACTCATAATCACTGAATCTCCTAGGCATGTGTTTCTCTCTTGAAGGACGCACACCAAATGGCACAGCGCCCCCACTCTCAGGAATCCCACTTCGAGATCCCACACCATCCTCACAACCACCCCCTTCCACATCATCACTGTGAGAGTTGTTCCTATACTTCACCAACCTTGACATGCTCCACATAGCACCAGAATCTACTCTCACTACATTCTTCCTGATAGTCACAATAGTAAAGGTACCAAGGAAAGAGGACTCTCCTTTCAAACTATGTCTAGGATTCTTCACCAACACTTTGTCCCCTACATTCCACTTCCTGCACTTAACCCTCATCCTTAAATCATAATCAACTTTATACTTATGCTGATACTCCAAGACTTTTCTTCGACAATCCTCTCTGCTCACCACAGGCCCAGAGGACACAGGCAACCAAAAAGGATTAGGTTTCGACGTAGCTTTCCTGCCCCTCAAGACTTCAAATGGCGAGACCTGAGTAACCGCATTGGGTGTGGTACGGTGCGCCCACCACGTGTCTCTCAAAACCCCACTAAACGAGACTCTCGAACTCAATGCCCGTTGAGCACAATCTTTTACCATCCTGTTCATCCTCTCAGATAACCCATTAGCCTGTGGAGCATACAATGCCGTCTTTTGATGTACAATACCATGATCTTTGAGAAATTCAGCCATCTCATGGGACACAAACTGCACACCATTATCCGTGACAAGAAACTTTGGAACCCCCTCCGATGAAAAAACATCCTTTAAAAAGTCAATAACCACCTTCGTGGTCACAGAATTCACACACTTGGTGACCACCCATTTAGAGGTATAATCTACCACCAAGATAACAAACCGTTCATATGATGGCAGCAACTCAAAAGGGCCCACAATATCCAACCCCAATTTTGACCAGACCGCATCAGGAACCACAACAGGGGACAATGGAGCCTTACTAATGACATGTGACTTATCACTAATGGCACAGGACACACAATCTCTTACTACCGCCTCAACCATACGATCCATTCCTGGCCACCAATACCGTTCTCTCACTCTAGCCTTCGTAAGACTCCGCCCCAAATGGCCTTCATGGCCTGTGTTAACAATTCTTTCCCTGAACTCAACTGGAGGAATCACCCTCTCACCTCTCATGAGATTACCCCCAGTAAAAGACAAGTCATCCCTTACCAGCCAGTAAGCTTTCATTTCAGAATCCAAAGTTTTGCAGTCAGGCCAACCATGAGTCACCCAGTCCTTTAGTGACTCCAAGGTGTTATCCTTGTTAACCCCCTCAATCCAAGATTCCAAAGATAAGGATGGTTCAACCACCCAACATACAACGTCACTTTCACAACCTCCACTTACAGTGTTAACCGGCAATCTAGACAGACAATCTGCAGTCTTATTGCTGGAACCTGGTATATATTGCACCACAAAATTGTACTCCTGCAACCCCTCACCCTATCGTTTTATCCTAGGAGTAATATGTTCGCTATGTCTGCAGGAGAAGATCTGCACCAGTGGCGGATGATCCGTCCTCACCAAAAATGGTATCCCCCACAAATAAAACTTGAAATGCTGAACAGCCCAGAACACACTTAAAGCTTCCCTCTCTATGCACGAATAATTTACTTCAGCATCCCTAAGCGTTCTTGAGGCAAAAGCCACCGTTCTCTGCTCACCATTAACCACTTGGGATAGAACAGCTCCCAATCCCTTAAGACTGGCATCTGTAGTCAAGATCGTTTTGTTATTAACATCGAAATGACCAAGAGTGGGCATCCTCCCAATCTCCTCTTTGATAACCTCGAAAGCATCTTGGCACTTCTCAGACCATGCAAAGATCGATCCCTTTTTCAGTAGAGCCCTGATAGGTTCCGTTACACTCGCAAACCCTCTGACAAATTTGGAGTAAAATTCAGCAAGCACCAGAAACGATCTCACTTGCTCCTTATCTTTTGGCACAGGAGCTTCCACCACACTCTGCGCAAGTTCAAGCTTGGGCTGGATTCCTTCCCCCGATATTAAATGACCTAGATATGTAACAGTGTGAACACCAATCCGACACTTTTCCTTCTTCACAGTCAAGCCCTTTTCCTTAAGTCTCTCCAAAACCTCCGTCAAAGTCCTATTATGTCCTTCTACATCTTTACCATAAATCAATATATCATCTTGAAAGAATAATATATCCTTCACCTCACCCAACACTTTCTTCATTATTCTTTGAAAGCACGCCGCAGCTGAAGCCAACCCAAATGGCATCCTTAAGAACCGATAGGCTCCAAGTGGTGTCACAAACGAGGTGAGATGCCTCGAGTCTTTATGCAAGGGGATCTGGTGGTATGCAGACGACAGATCTAACACACTAAAAATGCACGCCCCCTTGAGCATACTCAATGACTCAGAAATATTTGGCAAGGGTTGCCTTTCCACCCAGATCCACTCATTCAGACCCCTCAGGTCAACACACATCCTGGCCCCAGCACCACCATCCTTTGAGGCCAAAACAATGGGCGCCAACCACTCCGAGGCTTCAATCTCCTCAATAACACCCAGACTCAACAATCTGTCAAGTTCAGTCTTGAGAGGTCCCATCATCATGTTGGGTACCCTCCTTACTTTATGAACACAAGGTGTGGCTCTGTCCTTAAGAATGATCTGGTGTTCAAACCCATTGAGACAACCTAACTTATCGGTAAAGACCTCAGGAAACTTCCTAAAACATTCATTACCTTGTTCATTCCCAAACTCACACCTATTCTTATCATCAACCAACATAACCTGGTCTTTGGGATCTTGGGCATTGGGATTGAGCATAATCCCCAAATCCCTTTGATGTCTCCATCCCAACAAGTTATCACCCCGTTCAGCCACATACACCTTACCTACCGTATCACGTTCCTTGAATTTGAAACAAGCCTCAACATAACCTAAAACATTGATTTTAGTACCTCCATAGCTAACCGGATTAATGTCTGGGGGAAAAAGCGTGACACTGTCCAAGCCTACCACCTCATCCCATTGTTTGTTTCCAATCATCGTGAAAGGAGATCCCGAATCAGCAAGTACTAAGAACTCATAACCGTCCACCAAGATCTTGCATTCAGGCATGGATAGTTTTCCGGCATCCACTCCACCACTCTCCTCATTAACATTTAGGATTATAGTACGCACCACCTCAGTTTTCTTTTCCCCAACTCTGACAGATTTGCACAAACGAGCATAGTGACCCTTAACCCCACACTTCATGCAAATAGAGTCTTTTGCATAACAATGAGGATAGTTCGAAAAGTGACTCGTGCTTCCACACCTATAACACTTTATTTTGGGTATCTCTCTACTACCCTTCACCCCATCACTCTTAGTGACGTGAGAACTTAACCGATCCTCATTGTCCTGTTTTGCAGGAAAATTCTTCAGGACACCACCAGCAGTCTTTGTATCCCTGTGAGAGGTTTTATACTTCTCAGACAACTTAATTTTAGCCACATTTTCTGAATCTATTGGACTCTCTTCCCACGTTAAGGCGTGAACATCACTCGTATTCACTTTCTTCCCCTCACCCCTCACATTCATCTCTTTCACCCAAGAAGTAGTATTCTCCATCCCCTCCACAATTGAAACTGCTTCCCCCAAGGTTGGATTCTTTGACAACAACTTCTCTTGTACACGTGTGCTATTCGTGCACCTCACAAGCTGATCCCTGACCAAAGAATCAGAAAGGTCACCAAACTCACAAGTTCTGGCCAAAGTTTTAAGAGAGGCTACATAACTCTTGACACGTACATTGCTACCTTGAGTCCTGGTAAAGAATTTGTGCCTCTCAAGTACCACATTTATACGTGGACCAAAGTACCCTTCAAGCATTGCCATGGACATTTCATATACATCGCTAGCTTCACCCTCAGCTGATCCTACCGGAATAAGATCAATACTACCGTATATGTTACGTCCCTCAACACCTAAATTATGCAGTAAAATGGCTTGTTTTCTTACTGCCGAAAACTTTTCTCCACCTATTGCAACAATATATGAATCAAATAAATTCCTCCATCTCTTCCAGGGTAAGATAGGATCCCCTTTCTCTGATAGAAATGCCGGTGGTTGGGACATGCTGGTTGGAGTAGCCATTATTAACTAAATCTAGATAGGCAGTTAAATAATCTAAACAACATGAAAACAAGTCTTGAATGATATATAAAATAATAAACTAACACAACAAAAGTAGTCACCGTTGTCCAGAAGTCTTAAATGATGCATAAAAATAACAAACTAACAGAACAAAGGTAGTCACCGTGGTCCAGAAGATCTCGTTATATCCAGTCAAGTTCAGCAAAAAAAAAATGAGGAAACTTCAACCAATATTTGTAAAAACAACTCACAGTCAAATTATTGGTTGAACGCCAGGTCCATATATTGAAACAACTGAAAACACTTCTAGTAATGAAGGGGTGCCGCAACTCGTTGACTTCTGGATTACGCTTCAATTGTAGTTCATAAGCCCCCGTATTTCACTTCACTTCCGTATTGACATAAAAATAAAAAAAATGGCCGACACGTAGAGACGTAGTGCGTGCCCTTTGCGTGATGACAGAGAAGGTCGTCAAGGAGCCGTACTTGAATTGCGTGTTGATATCGCTCCCCTCTCCATATTTAGGAATACGCTGAGCCTGGGCGTTCGTGAGTGAATCGTCGCGAGCCAACAGTCGCCACACAGTTTAAAACGGCAGAACTTTTTAACCGAAACCGTAAGTGCTACGGACACATATTCTTCCGATTTCTCATCCTTTTTGCCAAATAAGTTTTTTCTCAATAATGTCAGAAGTTTACTAATTCTCCACCATACAGTGTATTATTATTATTTTTTTTTTAAAACACACACGGAGATCCGTGTGAGCACAACACTCACCGAAGTCAGTCTAATCCACTTCGAAATAGTCCAAATAACATTTCCCTCGAAGTCTGATTTAAATTTTCTTGAAGTTCAGGTTTACGTAGGCCGATGTTCATTTATCGTGGGTTTGATAAGTCCTCAGGGAAATTTATGCCTTGATTCACTTGTCCCCAATCAAGTAAAATAGTTGATCGGCGCCAGTGTTAAATGTAAGCTCTTCACACATTAAATGATGTTGATCAGATGTTTAATCAGAAGTAAAGATGGAAAGGCATCAACGGTCTCTGTTCATCACGACCTCCTGCTCCAGTCTGAACCTTCCCCCACTAACATTCTATATGACATCTCCATATTCTAGATTTAACATTCTAACTAGATTACAACAGTCCCCTATACATTTTTGTTGACAATTTTTACATACATTTTTACGTATATTTTGAATAATAATAATATTATTTATTTTATACGTCTCGTAAGTGTTTCATATATTCATATAACATTTGTTATTTTTTTTATGTCATTTAACCATTTTTACAGTTTTAAACATTTCATAGTTAAATCCCCATTGTTTTCTATAAATAGATATTCTTATTTAGTTTAATCTAGGGCCCGGTTAAATTAAGTTAAAAGTTGACTGGAAGCCGGGCAGTTCCCACTGTGGTGCCTCTTTCAAAGTCAGCGGTGCCTTTGAAAAGGGCATCAAAAAGGGAACGCCACACAAGTTTCCTGTACAGCATGGACTGTAATGTCCATGCCATGCAGGAACTGGTGTGCATGCACACTGGGGCACATGTTGTGCCCCCTGACTGGACGCACATGGCATGAGGCACCAGGAGACCAGCTAGGGCCCCCTTTGTTTCTTACCCGCCACGGTTTAAATGGCGGTGCAACCCCCATTAACGAATACCGCGGTGGTGAGGAAACTGTGGTAGAGAGGAAACTCATAATATGCTTGGCTGGACCACGGAGGTCTCGCCAAGCATATTATGGCCGCAGGACTGCTGGGTCACCTCCAGGGGAACGGCAGATCCCTGGCGGTGTTGGCAGTCCTATGGCATCCCTACCACCCAAGTCATAATGGGGATGCCGGACCACCAGTGCAGCAGTTGCTTGACCACCACTGCCACGCCTCCATGAGTTTGGTGGTCCTCGGATCGCCAGACTCGTAAGTGGGGCCTTAGTGGTAATTTCTTTTACCTCTAACTTAACTTTTGTAGTCTATTTATGACATTTTTGGTCCTGGAAATGAGTTGCGGGAATGTGTTGCTGCTTGTCAGATCAGGTAAAACCTTTTTAAGGTTTTTTGTAGGTTTTGAAGGTGGGGGGGGGTGCAGGAAGTGCTAGTTTCTCCTTTGACAGTTTCTCCCCTGAGGCGGAAGCCGGGGGTTATATTTTTGTTTTCTGCCTGCAAAAACCTACGAATTTTTAGCTAAACATCTTTAAATTACTGTATATATTTTAACTTGCCGTTTTTAACGCGGAATTTGTGAGGGTGCGATCCGACGCTGTGAGGCTCCTGGCGCTTGACTCTATGGTCCCAGCTCAGCCAATTGAGGGCTGACGTTGTGGGGTCGAAGGGCGTTAGCCGCCATCTTAGGGGAGCGACACAGGTTGCGCTCTAGTTGTCGGACGCCTCCCGTCCTCTCTGGCTACATAAGGGGTGTGTTCTCAGTAGTGTGGTGACTTTGACAGTTTCTCCCCTGAGGCGGAAGCCGGGGGTTATATTTTTGTTTTCTGCCTGCAAAAACCTACGAATTTTTAGCTAAACATCTTTAAATTACTGTATATATTTTAACTTGCCGTTTTTAACGTGGAATTTGTGAGGGTGCGATCCGACGCTGTGAGGCTCCTGGCGCTTGACTCTATGGTCCCAGCTCAGCCAATTGAGGGCTGACGTTGTGGGGTCGAAGGGCGTTAGCCGCCATCTTAGGGGAGCGACACAGGTTGCGCTCTAGTTGTCGGACGCCTCCCGTCCTCTCTGGCTACATAAGGGGTGTGTTCTCAGTAGTGTGGTGACTTTGACAGTTTCTCCCCTGAGGCGGAAGCCGGGGGTTATATTTTTGTTTTCTGCCTGCAAAAACCTACGAATTTTTAGCTAAACATCTTTAAATTACTGTATATATTTTAACTTGCCGTTTTTAACGTGGAATTTGTGAGGGTGCGATCCGACGCTGTGAGGCTCCTGGCGCTTGACTCTATGGTCCCAGCTCAGCCAATTGAGGGCTGACGTTTTGGGGTCGAAGGGCGTTAGCCGCCATCTTAGGGGAGCGACACAGGTTGCGCTCTAGTTGTCGGACGCCTCCCGTCCTCTCTGGCTACATAAGGGGTGTGTTCTCAGTAGTGTGGTGACTTTGACAGTTTCTCCCCTGAGGCGGAAGCCGGGGGTTATATTTCTGTTTTCTGCCTGCAAAAACCTACGAATTTTTAGCTAAACATCTTTAAATTACTGTATATATTTTAACTTGCCGTTTTTAACGTGGAATTTGTGAGGGTGCGATCCGACGCTGTGAGGCTCCTGGCGCTTGACTCTATGGTCCCAGCTCAGCCAATTGAGGGCTGACGTTGTGGGGTCGAAGGGCGTTAGCCGCCATCTTAGGGGAGCGACACAGGTTGCGCTCTAGTTGTCGGACGCCTCCCGTCCTCTCTGGCTACATAAGGGGTGTGTTCTCAGTAGTGTGGTGACTTTGACAGTTTCTCCCCTGAGGCGGAAGCCGGGGGTTATATTTTTGTTTTCTGCCTGCAAAAACCTACGAATTTTTAGCTAAACATCTTTAAATTACTGTATATATTTTAACTTGCCGTTTTTAACGTGGAATTTGTGAGGGTGCGATCCGACGCTGTGAGGCTCCTGGCGCTTGACTCTATGGTCCCAGCTCAGCCAATTGAGGGCTGACGTTGTGGGGTCGAAGGGCGTTAGCCGCCATCTTAGGGGAGCGACACAGGTTGCGCTCTAGTTGTCGGACGCCTCCCGTCCTCCTCCGCACTGCTTAAATTTCCATGTTCTTCCGACGGCGCAGCGGGCGGGCGCAGCGGGCGCGCCGCCGGCGCGCCGAAGGCGCGCCAAAGGCAAGCCCGTCTGCGCCCGTCCGCGCCAAGTTCGGGCCGTCGGCCAGAACCCCTGGCTCACTTACGCAGGGGGTCTTGATTACTTATTCCTCGGACGCGTTGCTACTTCACAGACCAGCACACACTAATGACTGTACCCACTATGACCCTGAGTTGGTAAGTTGGGGAGATGGTCTAATTATATGCCCAGAATGTAAGTGTGTCCCACCATTCATGAATAATATAAGGTACGAAACAACGAGAAAGGAAACAAAAAACATTATAGTGGCATTAGTCAATGCGCGCTCTGTTGGAAGACACAGACAGGAAATAGCAGATCTAATTGTGGATCATAACATAGATATTTTATTTATGACAGAAACCTGGCTTAACGACTCTTCAGACCCAGATTTAATTATCGCAGTCCCACCAAACTACTCTATACAGAGAATGGATAGGCAAGGTAGAAATGGGGGTGGTGTAGCAATAATACTGCGGTCACAGTTCCCTACCAGGACTAACCCTATTCAGTCCTCGTTCTGTGAAGCATTATACTTTAACATCTTGCTCACACCTACATTCAATCTCAAAGGTATACTCTTATACCGACCACCGGGCTCCCGTAATGATTTTCTATCTAATTTTAGTTCAATGCTGGAAACTCTAGCTATTGAGGATGAATGTATGATACTAGGGGATTGGAATTTCCATCTCGATAACATAAGTGATACAGACACGCAAATGTTATTGGCAGATCTCGATGCCTTTGGCCTTTCCTCGGAGATCACCACACCCACACACGAGGCTGGCCACACGTTGGACGCTATGTTTTCCAACATTAATGGGCTAAAGATTTTTGAGATTCTGCCATTGGAGTGGACTGATCACCATGTTATATTAGCTGGGATTGTTGCCAACATTGCGTATGGTAGGAAGCACGCACCTACAACTCAAGAACATTTCAAGAATTGGAAAGACTTAAATTATGTTGCCTTCCAACAACACCTAGAACGATCGCGTCCCGTGATTTCCCCTGAAGCTAACACAGCAGCTGCTCAATACACATCTTGGATTGGAAATGCGATTGACACTCTTGTGCCCATAAAAACAATATCTAGAAATAGATCTACACCATCTGCCCCTTGGTTCAATGAGGATCTGAGGAAAAAAAAGCAACAATGCAGAGTACAGGAACGTTGTTGGCGCAGATCGTATGATAGTGAGAGCAGAGAAAAGTATAGAAATACTCTACATGACTATAAAAGGATGATTAATGAGGCAAAGAAAAAGTTCTATACACACCAAATAGAAAATGCAAAAAACTCCAGTAAACAATTGTTCGGAGTAGTACGGCAGTTGGCCGGCAAAGTGGTAGATTTAGCACCCCCCGCCTCACAGAGTTTTTGCGACTCCATAGCAACATTCTTCTTTACAAAAGTTAACGATATTTATTCAGAATTTTCATCAAAAATTAATGCTGACCAGAATATTGCTAACCAGGGAATGTTGCACTGCTCTCTAGATCAATTTACAGATATAGACACTGCATTTATGAGGACCATTATTCAACAGATAAAATCAGGATCGGCTTTGGATCCTTGCCCTCCAAAGATTCTTCTCCCAGTTATGGAAACAATTATAAAGACCATCACCACAGTTTGTAATACCACTTTTAAAACTGGTATTTATCCTGACAGCCTTAAAAAAACGACAATAAAACCATTGCTGAAGAAACCCTCTTTGGATAAAGAGGAACTTAAGAACTATAGACCTATTGCAGGCCTACCCTTCTTGGCAAAGGTTCTTGAGAAAGCCATAAATCTTCAACTGGCAGAATATATAGAGCAAAATAAACTGCTTGATGACACTCAATTTGGTTTTCGGAAGCTACACGGTACGGAGACTGCCTTGATTAAAGCCGCTGATGAAATCAGAGTCATCAACGATCAAGGGGGGACCGCAGTCTTAATACTACTGGACCTCTCTGCAGCATTCGACACGGTCAATCATTCTATTTTGATTGACCGTGTTGGAAATCTAGGCATTCAAGCAAAAGCCAAGGACCTGCTTACCTCCTTCTTATCGGGCAGAACACAGGTGGTAACAATAGGCCCTTTTAAATCTGTAAGCCTGGCATTGCCATGTGGGGTTCCGCAGGGCTCATCCCTAAGCCCGACACTATTTAATATCTATGTGTCTGACCTGGCTAGGGTCATTAAACAACATGGGATGAGCCTGACCTCTTACGCGGACGATACCCAGCTTGTGCTTGCCATTAAGAACGATGGGAAGGAGGTAGCAGGAAGGTTCCAGGAAGGTATGCTCGCAATTAGAGACTGGATGGCAGGAAATTGCCTCAAATTAAACTCGGAGAAAACAGAGGTGATCATTTTTGGAAAACTAGTGCCTGATTGGTCCTCCGTCTGGTGGCCTCCTTCCATGGGCGCCCTACCGACTCCAGTATCTAAAGTTAGGAACTTGGGTATCATCTTTGATGATAAACTCAATTTTGCCTTACATGCAAATCAGACCGCTTCATCTGCTTTCCAGAAATTGAGGACTATAAAGAAGGTCATCCCGTTCCTACCTGACAATGTGGCAAAAATAGTTGTGAGCACTTTAGTACTATCTTCCTTGGATTATTGCAATGGTCTTTTTGCTAATGCCCAAATCCGGGTGATAGCAAAATTGCAATCAATTCAGAATGCAGCGGCAAGACTGCTTTCCAAAGTATCTAAATTTGATCCCATTAGTCAAACTATTAGGGACTTTCACTGGCTTACTGTCAGGAATAGGATTAGATTTAAGACCTTATGTCTTACGTTTAAAGCTTTAAATAAGCAAGGTCCACAAGTCTTTCAAGACCAACTGATTCTATATCAACCCCCAAGATCCTTGAGATCAACAACGAGTTTCCAAATTTCGGTCCCGCGCACAAAAACCGTGTCTTGGGGAGATAGACGCTTTGTGGTAGCGGCCGCAAAAATGTGGAATGTGCTACCGTTACACATTAAATTAAGTCACACTCTGCTGCAGTTTAGGAAATTATTGAAAACTTGGCTCTTTAATCAATAATTATTGCTAACCCCCTGCTTTCCATTCTATTAATGATAAGTTCTGGATTCTGTTAAAGTCTCAGCGCCAAGACGCCCAAGGGCATACGTACGCGCTTAATAAATTGCAAAAATAAATAAAATAAATAAATAAATAGAAATTGTTGTAGTAGTGTTGCTCTCTATTTTTTTGAAGGTTTATTTGTAGTTTGTGTTATTTTTTTTTCTAGTGTGCTGTGTTAGGCTTAGTTAGAGATTGGCAGTAATGTATTGTTATTTTACCTAATGTTATGTTATGTGTTTTGGATCCAAAGTTATCGTATGGATGACTGAATGCATTTTTTTATTTAATTTCCTTAGATTTTCAGGTTTACAGCAGTGTTTCTTTTCTTTTAACCCCTTCCCTGCTCATGACGGAACCACTCCGTCATGAGCCACGGGTGCCGTGTGCTCATGACGGAGTGGTTCCATCATGCTGCGGCTGTTGGCGGCCGCTCCGCCCACGCGGCGCTGATTCCCCGCCTGTGCGGGCGATTAGCGCGAGTGGGCGGAGTCGTGACGGAACCACTCCGTCATGAGCACAGCGCGCCCGTGGCTCATGACGGAGTGGTTCCGTCACGAGCATAGCGGCGCCGCGCTGCCCCCAAACCCCCCAAGCGCCGCGGCAAAATTTGTGCCGCGGCGAAGGGGTTAACAATGTTTCATGTTTTTTTATAGTCCCTTAGGTGTATGGCCCTATTTACGAGTTCAGCGGTCTTAAGACCACTGTACCGCCATTGGCAGTCTGACCACGGCCTTCTCGGCGGTCTGACAGCCTAATTACGAGGCGGGTGGTCGAATCATCAAAAGGCTTCTGCAACCACCAGGATCTTGTATCCTGCAGATGCAGGAAAAGCAGCGCTCTAGGCAGCAGTGCTGCACCACCATGCTGATCACGACCTGACTTTCTGCCAAACTTTTCATGGCAGGGACTCCTTCTTGAAAAGGTCGGCAGAAGGGCACGTAAGGGGCCCCAAACAGGACCACAGGACATTTGGCCCATTGGGGAGTGTGCATGGGGGCACATGTTGTGCCCCCCACTGCAGAGTTGTGCGTGCACTGTGTGCCATGCCCAACTTGGTGCACGGCACACAGTGCACCCGACGGGCAAGTGATGCTACACTGCGGCTGCATGTGTTTCAGGCTCTTTCTATGAGCCAAAGCATGCCGTGGCACCACCACCACAACACCGCCAGTCCGGCGGTAAGGCCGTAATGAGCAGTCGGGATGCCGCATACTTGGTGGCATTCTACTGACCGCCACAATGGCGGTCCGGGGTTCAGACCACCAAACTCGTAATCTGAGCCTTTGGATTGCTTTATTGGATTTAAAATGGCTTTGTTTTATATTTGATTTTTTTCTGCTTTATTCAAATTATTTTTCCCTTTTTGGTGATTTATATTTTGAATTCATGGATACGGAGGAGGATCTGCAGCTAAAGAACAGTAAGTTATATTCAATTTATTTTTGAGGTTGGGAAATGCTATATTTTATTATGTATGTGTATTTGATCAGATTGGTAGTTGTTATATTATATATTAAATGTATTGTATTTAATTGTTTCTATCTGCTTTTACTTGTATTTTAGAGTTTTGTAGTTGGTGACTTTTCCGTTTTTGATTAATTAATATACATTTTAATTTTATCCATCAGGCTTTTTTGTAATCTTTTTATTTTGGATATTTTTTGCCTGATGTGTAAAAATATTCTGTTTAATATTTAGCTAAAATTATTTTAGTTCTGCTAGTTTGGATTTTTTGTTTGGTTTATTGGGTATTGTATAGAAATGTGTCTTTTTATAATATGATTTTGGCTGTTGATTCTAAGTAGTTGTTAATAAATAGGTTTACTTTACTTTGTAGCATGTCACACATTCTACTGATATATTTGCTAATTTTAGGTTTAATTTGGGTTACTGATCATTCTATTCATAATTGTTGGTAGTTTTGTTCTTTTTGTAGGGCTTCTATAAATTTGTCGGTTGTGTTCTGACTAGTGGAGATTGGAAGGCATTGTGCCATCCTTCTACTGCATTTTTGGTTTTGGCTTCTTGCACCATGGTGCTGTCGTAGACATTCCTCCATGGTATTTGGAATTTGGGTTGGCGTCCGTGCCTAGATGGTGCAGTCTGCCAACCCAAGTGTCTTCAAAGTGGTTCTTTTGGAGACTTAGGGACTATTATAATGGCGGGCGGATTGCCACCACCCGTATGGAGGTGGCGATCCGCTCGCCATTATTCTCCGCCCACATGCAATTTACCCACCGCCTGATTATGTTGGCGGGAGTACTGCGGCGGACAGGAAGACCGTCTGTCACTTTTCTACCCAGTCGATGAGTTGACCGGGCGGAAAAGGTTTGAATATGGTGGCGGTGTCTGTTAGACACCGCCATCCATATTACTATGCATGCGGGGATCAGCCCTTCCGTGGCGGCCTTGCTGCCATGGAAAGGCATGCGGATTTCGCAGTTGGGGGTTCCAGGATGTTGGGGAGGGTCGGGGGGCACATGGGGCTACCTATGGTACCCCCCTGCATTGACACGGACAAAGTGGCAGACACTGTGCGGTGCCTGTCACCTTGTGCATGCCAATGCACGACGTGCATTCCCAGCATTGTTCCGCCCGCCACAATGCTGGGAATAGAGGATGCCACTGCCATGGTGGCATCCTAATTGCCGGTGCGGGGCGGCCGCACCACTGGCGGCCGGTCCCAGCACCGCTAGGGTGGCGGGCGGACAAAAGTCCGCCCGCCATCCTAATAGGCCCCTATGTTGTGTTTGTTTTGTTACTGGAATGGATTTTCCTTAAGTAAGTTGTAGTGGTTAGCTACCTCTGTTAAAGGGACATACCCTCGGACAATCACATTTTTCTTATGTTCGAAGGCAATTGGCTGTTGTTGCATATTCTATGCTTCCAGATTGTTGGAGGTGTCTTTGGTTAAAATGGTAGTAATACCTCTATGGTTGTATTTGGGTACAGTTTAAGGAAAGTTTGAATCATGGCTTGTTTAAATTCATTATTACTTTATGTGGGGAGTAGTTGTTTGTTTTATTTTAAATGTAGTTTAGTAGTTCATAGTAAGTGCACCTTAAATAGGAGTAAGTATATGAATGCTATATTAGTGTTTTGATATTCACCATGTATGGTGTATATCTGAGCGAATGTTTTAGGGCACATTTTAAATGTCCCCTCCATCATCCATGTTAGACATTGGCTAAGGTTTAAGAAGTTATGTGCTCTAGAAAATATTATAATGCACTTATAATTGTTCGGGTTATCATGGAAGAGGAAGGGTTCCTCATTATGTGTGGTGGTTAAGTGCTCAGGAATTCTGGAAACTTGTTATCTTCTAGGGGCAGGAGGGGTATCACTGCTGGCTTTTTTAGTTCATGCTATTAAGCGTTTTAAGGTAGGTACAGCTGGTAGCCAGCCTGTGATGTGTTCAGGGACTTTATACAATATATATGTTAGTATTTTAGTTGTTGGCTATTGGGAGCTCATGCTTGTCTCTCTTGTAGTACATGCTTTACTTCAATTTCAGTGACATTTGAGGGGTGGTTGTGTTCCTTTACATTAATAACAGAATCATCTTTTGTAGTGGCCGTCCTATAGAAAGCATTAGAGTAATATTAAGAACATTTCCTATTAATAGTTTCTATGCTTGTTCTTTTTTGGCTGTAAGGGTCTCCTTTGTGAGAGAGCAGTAATTGTTTTCCTTTTTGTGATGTATCTTGCTCTTTCTGGCATTATGTCTGAAAATAGTGTAATAATAAATATAATTTAATGTTTACAAATTTAGAATACATTTATTGTAGGTATACAAAGTCATGATACTCGTTTTCTATTTTATCCTTATATATGTGTTCTTTCTGGTAATTGAAGGGCCCGATTCACAGAATTAACTTAAGACAAAATCCTAAACTTACTACCTTTGGTATTCACAGAATGCACTTACTATTTTTGGTATTCACAGAATGCACTTACTACTTTTGGTATTCACAGAATGGATTTACGACTACTAACTTTATGACCGCACTCGGGCTGGAAATTCCGGGCCGGAGGCGGAGCTTCTGGGCCGGAGGTGGGGATTTCGGCCAGTGGCAGAGATTTAGCCATGGCCAAAATCTCCACCTCCGGGCCGGAAGCTCTGCCTCCGGCCCAGAAGCCCCGCCTCCGGGCCGGAAGCCCCACTTCCGGGCCGGAAGATCCGCCTCCGGGCTGGAATTTCCGGCCTGAGTGCGGACGTAAAGTTAGTAGTCGTAAATCCATTCTGTGAATACCAAAAGTAGTAAGTGCATTCTGTGAATACCAAAAGTGGTAAGTGCATTCTGTGAATACCAAAAGTAGTAAGTTTAGGATTTTGTCTTAAGTTAATTCTGTGAATCGGGCCCGAAGTCTTTATTTGCAGGTTTTCCATTGGGGGTATTCTAAAGTGGAGCAGGTGGCTCCTTTTCTGTTGTGGAACAAAAAGTTGCTTTAGTTTTATTTTAAATGTTTGTTTGATGGTAGTTAGTGGGGGCTGAGGGAGTTTCCTTATATTTTTAGCGGACCGTACATACGCGAGGATTGGGGTACGCCTGGGGTACGGTGCGGACATACACGGGTGGGGGGTACGCCTGGGGTACGGTCCGCACATACGGGGGGTGGGGGGTGCGGTCCGTACATACGGGGTGGGGGGTACGGTCCGTACATACAGGGGTGGGGGGTATGGTCTGTACATACGGGGTGGGGTGTACGGTCCGTACATACGGGGGTGGGGGGTACGGTCCGTACATATGGGGGTGGGGGGTACAGTCCGTACATACGGGGTGGGGGGTATGGTCCATACATACGGGGGTGGGGGGTACGGTCCATACATACAGGGGGTGGGGGGTACGGTCCGTACATACGGGGGTGGGGGGTACGGTCCGTACGTACGGTGGGGTGGGGGGTACTGTCCGTACATACGGGGGGTCGGGGTACGGTCCGTACATATGCAATGTTGGGGTACGCACCGTCCATGATGACACGTACGATGTGGGTGATGGCGTGTACGTCGCGTAGCGGGCCCCCTTTTCCTCGTGCATCGCAGCGTACTTAGCTTTTCTGGCACTTTTTGGCTCCCGTAAAAATATAGCCGTGCGGAGTGCTGTAGGTACGAATCATACTTGCTGGTCTGTAAAACGCTGCCTGACTCCGTGCGGACGTCGCGTACGCGCTGTCCAGGATCGGAATTGTATGTATTTTTTAGCCATACGGTGTTTTTTACGATTCGTACGGAAATGGTATTTCTGTACGAATCGTACTTGCTGGTTTGTACGGTGGAATTTCCGGGTACGAGACGTATGGAGAAAACGCTCCGTACGACCATTTGTACCCTGGTTTTACAGGATCGGAATCGGCACCTTAGTGTTTATTTTATACTGTTGAATATACATTTTCATGATTTTGTTTTATTTTCCATGTAATATTTGTATAGATATTTATAATTATTTTTGTTTAATGGTTACATGCTATCATTGGTTGTGAATGTAATAAAATGTATTTATTTTGTTGATATTAATGTAGTTGATATTGTGCGTTGCAATATTTTTGACAATTTATATGTTTATTTAAAGGTAACAATATTTGAGTAAGGGTGGGCGGAATTAGCGAAAGTGTCTTTCGCAAAATATCGCGAAATGGCAAAAAATCTCCGAGATCACGTGAAATTTCACGTGATCTCGGAGATTTTGGTGTGCTGATTAATGCGTTACTGAATTTGACCTTCAACTCGGGCACCTGCTTTATTTATAATTATATCTGTAAGACTTACAGATATAAATAAAGCAGGTGCCCGAGTTGAAGGTCAAATAAAACTGCTTCCAGTTGGGGTTTAATTTTTGTGACAGGAGCATCATGCCAGAATGAATCCTGCCCTGCATATTTACCCAAGAAGATGCCACCGTTTTGTGCAATACCTCTACTCAACTGGAGTACTTTCTACTGGCTAATCAGTAAGTGCTACCTCGTTGGGTAAAGGTATGTGCTTTTCCTACACTACAGCTGCGTAAAGGGCCAAAAGAGTTGTCTACAGCCACCATGTGTGTCTGTAACGTTGCCACCACGCCAACTGGCGCCCAAGAAGATGCCACCGTTTTGTGCAATACCTCTACTCAACTTGAGTACTTTCTACTGGCTAATCAGTAAGTGCTACCTCGTTGGGTAAATGTATGTGCTTTTCCTACACTACAGCTGCGTAAAGGGCCAGAAGAGTTGTCTACAGCGACCATGTGTGTCTGTAACGTTGCCACCGCGCCAACGGGCGCCCAAGAAGATGCCACCGTTTTGTGCAATACCTCTACTCAACTAGAGTACTTTCTACTGGCAAATCAGTAAGTGCTACCTCGTTGGGTAAATGTATGTGCTTTTCCTACACTACAGCTGCGTAAAGGGCCAGAAGAGTTGTCTACAGCGACCATGTGTGTCTGTAACGTTGCCACCGCGCCAACGGGCGCCCAAGAAGATGCCACCGTTTTGTGCAATACCTCTACTCATCTGGAGTACTTTCTACTGGCTAATCAGTAAGTGCTACCTCGTTGGGTAAATGTATGTGCCTTTCATACACTACAGCTGCGTAAAGGGCCAGAAGAATTGTCTACAGCGACCATGTGTGTCTGTAACGTTGCCACCGTGCCAACGGGCGCCGGGGTCCCTCGAGTGAGCTGTCCATCATAGTGGGGGAAAGGGCGGGAAGACATTGCACACCACTGGTGTGTGGGGTGGGGCCAAACGGGCAGGGCTTCCATGCAGTTCACATGCCTCTTGTTTATAAAGGGCCAGAGACGGATCAGAGCAGCAGATGAGGAGACAGAGCCTCCTGGTGTCAGGAACTACACGGGGATTGCGCTCGAGAAACTCATGGATGCACAGAGCTCCATAAAGGATGAGAGCAAATTGCTGACGGTAGATATGGGGAGAAAGCAGCACACCTGCCTAGGCGACAATTTCCGTTCCCTCACGGATTGCGGAAGTTTCGACATTTTCGCGTTCTGCGCGGAACGTGAAAATCACGAATTTTCACAATTTCCGCGAGCGGAACGGAAATTGTCGTCCACCCTTATATTTGAGTTTCCAATATTTTTTTAATCGATATAAGTAAAATAGAGATTTTGAACTGCAATATTTTGGTTATCGATAGTTGTGCTTTTATGAGTTAAGTATAGGAAGGCAATAATTTTGTGAGCAATATTCATTTTCTGATATTATAGTGAATTGATATTTTCGTTACTCCTAATATGCCTTTGAGCCCTTGGTCCTACTGAAGACCCAGATATTGGTGTAGTAGGAGATATTATGGGTATCCAGGCACAGATACCAGCCATATTTGTGTCCCCTACCTGAGACTACAATGATAGCGTTACAGCAGTGCTAGCAGAGCTACTCCACCTGTTAATAAAGCGGTAGGTAAAAGAGTCTCCTAAAGATAGAGTTATTGATGTTGGACTGCCTAAAATTGAGCCCCAGATTTACAAAGCGTTTGCATTGCCATTGCATCACGCAAAGACTTCAATTGAGATTTGCAAAGCCACCTTGCGTGGCTTAGTAAATCAAGATCAACGCATCGTAGCACAAGTCCCTGCCTTGCGTTACTCTGCATTGGGCAGGCGTTCCATGAGTGGAGCGTGGGTGTTCCCCGTCATCCACCCATGGATTGTGCTGCATTCTCAGGTTTGCTAATACTACTAAAGGTGGGAATGCTTCACAATGCTATGCCTTTCCAAAAGAGACGTAATGAGGAGAAACGTTTTTATTTGTCCTCGTATTTCCTCTTTCTGCATGTGCTGCAATGGTAAATGGCTCTGAGGATTGTTTTTGTGCAGGAAGATATTCCTTCCTGCACAAAAACAAATCCTGTCTGTAACAGAGGCACCCTTCCACCATGGCGCAACGGCGCCTGCGTTGGTGCCAGACTGCACTGTGTGCACCAGCGCATAGAAGGACCAGAAATGCACCATATATTAATAAATATGACATATTCTTGCTCTCTATATTTGACACAACCCAGTGCAGAAAGTTGTATTGCTATGTTGCTTTGCGCCAAATATTAGTAAATCTGGGCCTGAATTTGGAGATATTTTGCAAGCAACAATTGGCTTCAACAAATTATTGACATAAAATGTTGATGAAATGAGGCATTTGATCAGAGAAGCTACCAGATGTGAGAGTGAAGCACATAAAAAATTGGAGATTTGACTCATGTTGAAATAAAGGAATTAGGTTTAATGACTCTGAGGGCTCACATTAAGGTTTCGGTTGAGAAAACAAGAGAATGGAGTGATTCGAAGAAGTATAGAGAAAGTTTGATGAAAGCTACAACAAGTAAAAGGAAAGTGAAAGAGATGGGAAGGATTGCAAAGGTGTCAGGCAGGGATTCACAAGCATGGAACATTTTAGAGTTTGAATTGAAAGAGGCACATGGAGGTAAATGAATGCATGTAATTTGAATGAGAACTGATCTTTAACTACAAACTCTACAAAATTGAGAGAAGAACCTGAAAGATGGTACAAGGAAGTTCATAGGTTGACCACAATTTTGCAAATAATGTGGACTGATTTGAATTCATTGATTGAAATTGTGGTTCCTAGTGATTTGTGGTCTGAATGTAAAGTTGTTGTTGCTTGGCCTACTAAAGAACCAGCTAGGGTTGCACCTAATAATGCTCCTTCTGATGAGGTAGCCAATAAATATAGACAGGCGATTGAACATTTGAAAGAGAAGGTGAATGAAAAGGATATTAATTGGGCAAAGATTTTGAGAACTTCACAAGAGTTAAAAGAGTCTGTGTCAGCTTGTAATGAGAAGTTTATGCGGATTGCTAAGGAGCATAGCAGAGTCAAAGATGCAGAGAAAGACGGTGTTAGTGGTTTCTTCTCTAATTTTGTTATCTGATCTCTGAAACTTAGTAATCACAAACAACAAAGTGAAATTTTCTGGCAGACAAAGAGTATGTGTAGGAGAGTAGGATCTGCTTCACATGGGTACCCCCACTTTTTGCTGGTGTTTCACTGTTTTTCGACCTTAGTCTGGCTGTGGCCCTGTTAATCAGGACCCCAGCCTAGCTGCTTCCTCTCTAAAATGTTTTCTAAGTACATTAGGTACATTCCTAATTGGATTCTGGAGTGCCTTACAAGCCCCTAGTATAGGGTAATCTATGTACCTAGGGCATAGGTACCTCAGAGGCCTATCAGGGGCTGACGCATGCATTATGCCACCCCTGGGAAGCACTCCAAAATGACACCACAGGTCTGCTACTGCAGCCTGGGCAAGGTGGTGCTTGCACCCCTTACTGTGGTATAGGCTACCTATATCACTACCATTGCACACACATATAAAACCTATAAGTCACTCCTATGGCAGGCCTTAACAATCCTAAATGCAGAGTGCTTGGTTTTTATGTGAGAGGGTGCCCCTGCATGAGCAGAGCCCCTCTGCAGCATTCGGAGTACCTCCCCTGATGCTGTTTGTGGTGCAGCCTGACCATATACTCTTAAGTGCATTATAACCTCACGGTAAATGCTAACTTTGGACTGGCTGCACGGAAACATGTCGTGTTTGGTGTCAAACGCTTTGGAATACTACCGCCAGGTGGGGGGGTAGCATTCCACCCTTCTAGAGGGAGAGACATGTTCACACTGGTCTAACCTGGTAAAGACTTTCTACAGCCCTGGCATCACAAAATAAATGCCACTGCCACAGACACGGGTCTGGCCTCCTGCTGCTGACCGAAACTCCGGCAGGTGAGGCCTGGATAATAGGTTTCCTGTCCCAGGGAGGTGTAACCACCTCCCCAGACAGGCAGATGTGTATTGGGGCTGTGCGGGAGCACATTCTGGTGCTTTGAAATCGTGCACTGGGGGCACACTTGGTGTCCCTGTGCATAGTCCAGTTCAAACCGGTTGCAGGGGCTACTTGCCCCTGCTCTGGCGCGAAACTGGACAAAGGAAATGGGTGTAACCACCCCTCTTTCCAAACCCTCCCATAGCTGGGTCCCTCGAGTATGTCCAACCCCAAAACTTAGTATAAGTATGGGAACCCAGTCCTTGAGACTTTGGATCACCCTGGACGAAACTCTGCAACATATATCCTGGACCTTCGACGTTCTATTTCAACTAGAAGACTGAAGAAATCTCCCTTGGGGTCAAGGAGTGACTCCCCTGCTTGGCAGGAACCAAAGAAGAACAACTGACCTGTCTGCAATTCCAAAGCTCCTGCCGGACGCCGAAGTCTCTGCATCCCCAGAGGTAGATTTCCAGACTTCCCCGAGGCTACCCTGAGTCCACAGCAAAGCTGAGGCCCCTGGCTATCGTGGGTGATGTGGAACCATGACCCTTGGACACCATGATCGTTTGCTGATCCATCATATTCCTCGTCTTCCTCGAAGTTGTGCTTTGGGCTCCTAATAGCCCCAGCCTTGAGCACCTCCTGCACCGAAGATTTCTGGCCTCCACTCCACGAGTGACCCGTGGGCCAGTTTCCAGTGCAACCGCTTGAGGCTCCTTCGCGACCGCTAGCCTGTTGGCTAGTGGGTCCCCACAAAGGTGACTCCTCTTCTGATTAGGCTTTCCTGGTTGCTCCAGACATGCCCCGAGTTACCCTTGCTGGGTGAGTCCCCCAGACCTTGCTGGTCTACACCAACATCCTTTCTCTGTTTCTAAGTGACTTCCCGTTGCCAAGGCTTGTTCAATCAATCAATTAATCACATTTATAGAGAGCGCTACTCACCCGTGAGGGTCTCAAGGCGCTGAAGGGAGGGGTGGGGGGGTTCTGCTACTGCTCGAAAAGCCAGGTCTTGAGGTGTTTCCTGAAAGTGAGATGGTCCTGGGTCAGTCGTAGGTGTGCGGGCAGGGAGTTCCATGTCTTGGCTGCCAGGTAGGAGAACGATCTTCCTCCGGTGGTGGTTCTCTGAATCCGTGGGACGGTGGCGAGGGCGAGGCTGGCGGAGCGGAGCTGGCGGGTGGGGGTGTAGAACGAGAGGCAGTTGTTGAGGTATTCTGGGCCCATGTTGTGGAGTGCTTTGTGTGTGTGGGTGAGCAGCCTGAACGTGATCCTCTTGTTGATGGGGAGCCAGTGCAGGTTCCTCAGGTGGGCAGATATGTGGCTGTGGCGAGGGATGTCGAGGATGAGCCGTGCGGAGGCGTTCTGTATGCGCTGGAGACGTTTCTGGAGTTTGGTTGTGGTTCCTGCGTATAGGGCGTTCGGTAGTCCAGACGGCTGGTGACGAGGGCTTGGGTGACAGTTTTTCTGGTTTCGGTGGGGATCCACCGGAAGATCTTTCGGAGCATTCGCAGGGTGTTGAAGCATGCGGACGAGACGGCATTGACTTGCTTGGTCATAGTGAGGGAGGAGTCCAGGATGAATCCCAGGTTGCGTGCGTGGTTCGTGGGTGTAGGTGCGGTGCCCAGTGCTGTGGGCCACCAGGAGTCGTCCCAGGTGGATGGGGATTGTCCGAGGATTAAGACCTCCGTTTTGTCCGAGTTGAGCTTCAGACGGCTGTGCTTCATCCATTCAGCGACATCTTTCATTCCTTCCTGGAGGTTGGTTTTGGCGGTGGCTGGGTCTTTGGTGAGGGAGAGTATCAGCTGGGTGTCGTTGGCGTAAGAGATGATGTTGATGTTGTGCGATGGCGGCGAGGGGGCTCATGTAGATATTGAAGAGGGTTGGGCTGAGCGAGGAGCCTTGGGGTACGCCGCAGATGATCTCGGTGGCTGCGGAGCTGAAGGGGGGGAGGCGTACTCTCTGGGTTCTGTCGGAGAGGAACGAGGTGATCGAGTCCAGGGCCTTTCCTTGGATCCCAGTATTGTAGAGGCGAGTTATTAGGGTGCGGTGGCAGACGGTATTAAAGGCTGCCGTTGGGTCCAATCTGGTCGCCAACACCGCAGCACTCGACAGACTTCGTGGGACAGCTCGAATCCAGCTCCTGGTTGTCATCGGCACCTCCTGGACCTCGTGGCTGAAGAGTCAAGACACCCGTCAACTCACCTGAAGCACCCGACATCTGTGGGCATTGGTCTATTGTGCCCTTGGTCACTGGTAAGTGACCCAGACCCTGTCCCCTCTGCTTTCAGGTTCCTTTCATCCTCGATACGGGCTTAGATTGCTTCGGACACTTCTCCTCTTAACGGCAGCAGCACTTCCTGAGTAGCTTCCATTGAAAACAGCAACGCGACCCGACACCATTTGACACCTATGCACCCGGATTCCCTGGGTGAGGTAACTCGAGTACTCCATTGCTCCCGTGGGTGTTGGCCCTAGACACCTTCAAGTCCAAAAGGGTTCGCTCGTAGTCATCCTCTAAGTGTCCTTAAACGCTTAATTTCCAACTGCGACTGTCCCCATAGAAGTAAACGGCGATTCGCGGCTGTGTTCTCATACTGCACGCGTCCCCTGTGGGTCCCCTGTGTCACTACCTTGGGTGGTTCCTTGTTGTTCAAGCACTTCTACAGGCTCTAGGCCTTGTGTCTAGCTCAGTCGTGATTCTTATACCACTTTATTGGTATATGGTTTGGTACACCCCTAGGTATTTGTGCTTTTACAGTTGAATACTGACTTGTAACTTAAGTACTTCAAACTCCAGTCTCATAAAGAGATTAGAGGGGTGTGTTTTATCTTAAATACATATATTTTAAATATATACCTGGTGTGGTTGTCCTTTCATTTGATTATTCAAGAGATTATATACTGGTAAAACAAGCTGCTTTACATTCCTTCAAGACTTAGCCTGAAGGCTGCTCTCCATAGCTACCACTAGGATAGCTTTCAATAAAGGTTGTCTTTAACCTATCGCCATAAGGGGTTGTTTGGACTGACACAAGGTGCCCACTATAACTAGTGGACAGCATATATCAGTGAGCTAAAGAATGATGATGGATTCAACCCAGATCTGTGACTGTGGGTGAGTGTCTGAAAGGTTTCAGTGCTCCGTCCATCATCTCCTTGTGTTTGCTTTGTTCGCCCTAAGTTGGCAGGGTAGGCCCAGACGTGGGTCCCTTGCTCAATTTGCCACTGGATTCAAGCTAGCCTGGCTAATGAAGGGTGTTACCCAGAAACCGGTCCCAGGATCCTTGTTTCCGGTTCAGGGAAGACCTGACTTGGCAGTTTGGGCTGGACTGTTCCCATGAGGCACAGGATCAAGACTGATTTGCATTTAGCTGGGTCTTAACTGAGGTGACGAAGTGAGCTAAAGATTGATGATGGATTCAACCCAGATCGGTGACTGGTGGTGAGTGTCTGAAAAGTTTCAGTGCTCCGTCCATCATCTCCTTGTGTTTGCTTTGTTCGCCCTAAGTTGGCAGGGTAGGCCCAGACGTGGGTCCCTTGCTCAATTTGCCACTGGATTCAAGCTAGCCTGGCTAATGAAGGGTGTTACCCAGAAACCGGTCCCAGGATGCTTGTTTCCGGTTCAGGGAAGACCTGGTTTGGCAGTTCGGGCTGGACTGTTCCCATGAGGCACAGAGTCAAGACTGATTTGCATATAGCTGGGTCTTAACTGAGGTGGCGAAGTGAGCTAAAGAATGATGATGGATTCAAGCCAGATCTGTGACTGGGGGTGAGTGTCTGAAAAGTTTCAGTGCTCCGTCCATCATCTCCTTGTGTTTGCTTTGTTCGCCCTAAGTTGGCAGGGTATGCCCAGACGTGGGTCTCTTGCTCACTTTGCCACTGGATTCAAGCTGGCCTGGCTGGACCTTCGACGTTCTATTTCAACTAGAAGACTGAAGAAATCTCCCTTGGGGTCAAGGAGTGACTCCCCTGCTTGGCAGGAACCAAAGAAGAACAACTGACCTGTCTGCAATTCCAAAGCTCCTGCCGGACGCCGAAGTCTCTGCATCCCCAGAGGTAGATTTCCAGACTTCCCCGAGGCTACCCTGAGTCCACAGCAAAGCTGAGGCCCCTGGCTATCGTGGGTGATGTGGAACCATGACCCTTGGACACCATGATCGTTTGCTGATCCATCATATTCCTCGTCTTCCTCGAAGTTGTGCTTTGGGCTCCTAATAGCCCCAGCCTTGAGCACCTCCTGCACCGAAGATTTCTGGCCTCCACTCCACGAGTGACCCGTGGGCCAGTTTCCAGTGCAACCGCTTGAGGCTCCTTCGCGACCGCTAGCCTGTTGGCTAGTGGGTCCCCACAAAGGTGACTCCTCTTCTGATTAGGCTTTCCTGGTTGCTCCAGACATGCCCCGAGTTACCCTTGCTGGGTGAGTCCCCCAGACCTTGCTGGTCTACACCAACATCCTTTCTCTGTTTCTAAGTGACTTCCCGTTGCCAAGGCTTGTTCAATCAATCAATTAATCACATTTATAGAGAGCGCTACTCACCCGTGAGGGTCTCAAGGCGCTGAAGGGAGGGGTGGGGGGGTTCTGCTACTGCTCGAAAAGCCAGGTCTTGAGGTGTTTCCTGAAAGTGAGATGGTCCTGGGTCAGTCGTAGGTGTGCGGGCAGGGAGTTCCATGTCTTGGCTGCCAGGTAGGAGAACGATCTTCCTCCGGTGGTGGTTCTCTGAATCCGTGGGACGGTGGCGAGGGCGAGGCTGGCGGAGCGGAGCTGGCGGGTGGGGGTGTAGAACGAGAGGCAGTTGTTGAGGTATTCTGGGCCCATGTTGTGGAGTGCTTTGTGTGTGTGGGTGAGCAGCCTGAACGTGATCCTCTTGTTGATGGGGAGCCAGTGCAGGTTCCTCAGGTGGGCAGATATGTGGCTGTGGCGAGGGATGTCGAGGATGAGCCGTGCGGAGGCGTTCTGTATGCGCTGGAGACGTTTCTGGAGTTTGGTTGTGGTTCCTGCGTATAGGGCGTTCGGTAGTCCAGACGGCTGGTGACGAGGGCTTGGGTGACAGTTTTTCTGGTTTCGGTGGGGATCCACCGGAAGATCTTTCGGAGCATTCGCAGGGTGTTGAAGCATGCGGACGAGACGGCATTGACTTGCTTGGTCATAGTGAGGGAGGAGTCCAGGATGAATCCCAGGTTGCGTGCGTGGTTCGTGGGTGTAGGTGCGGTGCCCAGTGCTGTGGGCCACCAGGAGTCGTCCCAGGTGGATGGGGATTGTCCGAGGATTAAGACCTCCGTTTTGTCCGAGTTGAGCTTCAGACGGCTGTGCTTCATCCATTCAGCGACATCTTTCATTCCTTCCTGGAGGTTGGTTTTGGCGGTGGCTGGGTCTTTGGTGAGGGAGAGTATCAGCTGGGTGTCGTTGGCGTAAGAGATGATGTTGATGTTGTGCGATGGCGGCGAGGGGGCTCATGTAGATATTGAAGAGGGTTGGGCTGAGCGAGGAGCCTTGGGGTACGCCGCAGATGATCTCGGTGGCTGCGGAGCTGAAGGGGGGGAGGCGTACTCTCTGGGTTCTGTCGGAGAGGAACGAGGTGATCGAGTCCAGGGCCTTTCCTTGGATCCCAGTATTGTAGAGGCGAGTTATTAGGGTGCGGTGGCAGACGGTATTAAAGGCTGCCGTTGGGTCCAATCTGGTCGCCAACACCGCAGCACTCGACAGACTTCGTGGGACAGCTCGAATCCAGCTCCTGGTTGTCATCGGCACCTCCTGGACCTCGTGGCTGAAGAGTCAAGACACCCGTCAACTCACCTGAAGCACCCGACATCTGTGGGCATTGGTCTATTGTGCCCTTGGTCACTGGTAAGTGACCCAGACCCTGTCCCCTCTGCTTTCAGGTTCCTTTCATCCTCGATACGGGCTTAGATTGCTTCGGACACTTCTCCTCTTAACGGCAGCAGCACTTCCTGAGTAGCTTCCATTGAAAACAGCGACGCGACCCGACACCATTTGACACCTATGCACCCGGATTCCCTGGGTGAGGTAACTCGAGTACTCCATTGCTCCCGTGGGTGTTGGCCCTAGACACCTTCAAGTCCAAAAGGGTTCGCTCGTAGTCATCCTCTAAGTGTCCTTAAACGCTTAATTTCCAACTGCGACTGTCCCCATAGAAGTAAACGGCGATTCGCGGCTGTGTTCTCATACTGCACGCGTCCCCTGTGGGTCCCCTGTGTCACTACCTTGGGTGGTTCCTTGTTGTTCAAGCACTTCTACAGGCTCTAGGCCTTGTGTCTAGCTCAGTCGTGATTCTTATACCACTTTATTGGTATATGGTTTGGTACACCCCTAGGTATTTGTGCTTTTACAGTTGAATACTGACTTGTAACTTAAGTACTTCAAACTCCAGTCTCATAAAGAGATTAGAGGGGTGTGTTTTATCTTAAATACATATATTTTAAATATATACCTGGTGTGGTTGTCCTTTCATTTGATTATTCAAGAGATTATATACTGGTAAAACAAGCTGCTTTACATTCCTTCAAGACTTAGCCTGAAGGCTGCTCTCCATAGCTACCACTAGGATAGCTTTCAATAAAGGTTGTCTTTAACCTATCGCCATAAGGGGTTGTTTGGACTGACACAAGGTGCCCACTATAACTAGTGGACAGCATATATCAGTGAGCTAAAGAATGATGATGGATTCAACCCAGATCTGTGACTGTGGGTGAGTGTCTGAAAGGTTTCAGTGCTCCGTCCATCATCTCCTTGTGTTTGCTTTGTTCGCCCTAAGTTGGCAGGGTAGGCCCAGACGTGGGTCCCTTGCTCAATTTGCCACTGGATTCAAGCTAGCCTGGCTAATGAAGGGTGTTACCCAGAAACCGGTCCCAGGATGCTTGTTTCCGGTTCAGGGAAGACCTGGTTTGGCAGTTCGGGCTGGACTGTTCCCATGAGGCAAAGAGTCAAGACTGATTTGCATATAGCTGGGTCTTAACTGAGGTGGCGAAGTGAGCTAAAGAATGATGATGGATTCAAGCCAGATCTGTGACTGGGGGTGAGTGTCTGAAAAGTTTCAGTGCTCCGTCCATCATCTCCTTGTGTTTGCTTTGTTCGCCCTAAGTTGGCAGGGTATGCCCAGACGTGGGTCTCTTGCTCACTTTGCCACTGGATTCAAGCTGGCCTGGCTGATGACTGGTGTTACCCAGAAAACGGTCCCAGGATGCTTGTTTCAGGTTCAGTGAAGACATGGCTTGGCAGTTCGGGTTGGACTGTTCCCATGAGGCAGAGGGTCAAGACTGATTTGCGTATACCTGGGTCATAACTGAGGTGGTGAAGTGAGCTAAAGAATGATGACGGATTCTACCCACATCTGTGACGGGGGATGAGTGTCTGAAAAGTTTCAGTGCTCCGTCCATCATCTCCTCATTTTTGCTTTGTTCGCCGTAAGTGGCAGGGTATGCCCAAATGTGGGTCCCTTGCTCACTTTGCCACTGGATTCAAGCTAGCCTGGCTGCTGAAGGGTGTTACCCAGAAACCGGTCCCATTATGCTTTTTTTCCGGTTCAGGGAAGACCTGGCTTGGCAGTTTGGACTTGACTGTTCCCATGAGGCACAGGGTCAAGACTGATTTGCATATAGCTGCGTCTTAATTGAGGCGGCGAAGTGAGCTAAAGAATGATGATGGATTCAACCTAGATCTGTGACTGGGGGTGAGTGTCTGAAAAGTGTTAGTGCTCCATCCATCATCTCCTTGTGTTTTCTTTGTTCGCCCTAAATGGCAGGGTATGCCCAAACGTGGGTCCCTTGCTCTCTTTGCCCCTAGATTCAAGCTAGCCTGGCTGATGAAGGGTGTTACCCAGAAACCGGTCCCAGGTTGCTTGTTTCCGGTTTAGGGAAGACCTGGCTTGGCAGTTCGGGCTGGACTGTTCCCATGAGGCACAGGGTCAAGACTGATCTGCATATAGCTGGGTCTTAACTGAGGTGGGGAAGTGAGATAAGAATGATGATGGATTCAACCCAGATGTGTGACTGGGGGTGAGTGTCTGAAAAGTTTCAGTGACCCGTCCATCATCTCCTTGTGTTTGCTTTGTTCTCCCTAAGTTGGCAGGGTATGCCCAGACATGGGTCCCTTCCTCACTTTGCCACTGGATTCAAGCTAGCCTGGCTGATGAAGGGTGCTTTCCAGAAACCGGTCCCAGGATGCTTGTTTCCGGTTCAGGGAAGACCTGGTTTGGCAGTTCGGGCTGGACTGTTCCCATGAGGCACAGAGTCAAGACTGATTTGCATATAGCTGGGTCTTAACTGAGGTGGCGAAGTGAGCTAAAGAATGATGATGGATTCAACCCAGATCTGTGACTGGGGGTGAGTGTCTGAAAAGTTTCAGTACTCCGTCCATCATCTCCTTGTGTTTGCTTTGTTCGCCCTAAGTTGGCAGGGTATGCCCAGACGTGGGTCCCTTGCTCACTTTGCCACTGGATTCAAGCTGGTCTGGCTGATGAAGGGTGTTACCCAGAAACCGGTCCCAGGAAGCTTGTTTCAGGTTCAGTGAAGACCTGGCTTGGCAGTTCGGGTTGGACTGTTCCCATGAGGCACAGAGTCAAGACTGATTTGCATATAGCTGGGTCTTAACTGAGGTGGTGAAGTGAGCTAAAGAATGATGACGGATTCTACCCAGATCTGTGACGGGGATGAGTGTCTGAAAAGTTTCAGTGCTCCGTCCATCATCTCCTCGTTTTTGCTTTGTTCCCCCTAAGTTGGCAGGGTATGCCCAGACGTGGGGCCTTGCTCACTTTGCCACTGGATTCAAGCTAGCCTGGCTGATGAAGAATGTTACCCAGAAACCGGTCCCAGGATGCCTGTTTTCGGTTCAAGGAAGAACTGGCTTGGCAGTTCGGGCTGGACTTTTTCCATGAGGCACAGGGTCAAGACTGATTTGCATATAGCTGGGTCTTAACTGAGGTGGCGAAGTGAGCTAAAGAATGATGATGGATTCAACCCAGATATGTGACTGCGGGTGAGTGTCTGAAAAGTTTCAGTGCTCCGTCCATCATCTCCTTGTGTTTGCTTTGTTCGCCCTAAGTTGGCAGGGTATGCCCAGACATGGGTCCCTTGCTCACTTTGCCAGTGGATTCAAGCTAGCCTGGCTGCTGAAGGGTGTTACCCAGAAAGCGGTCCCATTATGCTTTTTTCCAGTTCAGGGAAGATCTGGCTTGGCAGTTTGGACTTGACTGTTCCCATGAGGCACAGGGTCAAGGCTGATTTGCATATAGCTGCGTCTTAACTGAGGCGGCGAAGTGAGCTAAAGAATGATGATGGATTCAACCCAGATCTGTGACTGGGGGTGAGTGTCTGAAAAGTTTTAGTGCTCCATCCATCATCTCCTTGTGTTTTCTTTGTTGGCCCTAAGTGGCAGGGTATGCCCAAACGTGGGTCCCTTGCTCACTTTGCCACTGGATTGAAGCTAGCCTGGCTGATAAAGGGGTTTTTCCAGAAACCAGTCCCAGGATGCTTTTTTCCGGTTTAGGGAAGACCTGGCTTGGCAGTTCGGCTGGACTGTTCCCATGAGGCACAGGGTCAAGACTGATTTGCATATAGCTGCGTCTTAACTGAGGTGGCAAAGTGAGCAAAAGAATGATGATGGATTCAACCCAGATCTGTGACTGGGGGTGAGTGTCTGAAAAGTTTCAGTGCTCTGTCCATCATCTCCTTATGTTTGCTTTGTTCGCCCTAAGTTGGCAGGGTATTCCCAGACGTGGGTCCCTTGCTCACTTTGCTACTGGAGTCAAGCTAGCCTGTCTGATGAAGGGTGTTAACCAGAAACCGGTCCCAGGATGCCTGTTTCCGGTCCAGGGAAGACCTGGCTCGGCAGTTCGGGCTGGCCTGTTCCCATGAGGCATGGGGTCAAGACTGATTTGCATATAGCTGGGTCTTAACTGAGGTGGTGAAGTGAGCTAAAGAATGATAATGGATTCAACCCAGATCTGTGACTGGGGGTGAGTGTCTGAAAAGTTTCAATGCTCTGTCCATCATCTCCTTGTGTTTGCTGTGCTAATACTGAAGGCAGTACAGCTCCTACACCCCAAGTGAGCAGCTACGGTAGTGAAAGTGGGTGCAGCAGCATTTTAAGTAGAAGTTGACATCCTTAGACAACCCCTGGCTCTGTCACTTTTTAAGCATTGAAGAATACTTTCAAAAACATATTTCCCATACCTGCATTTCATCCATCAATTTAATGATTTCATGTTATCATTTACAAAGCCTAAAGTACAGTCGGAGGAGTACACCACTAGGCAAACGTCACAGAAACTGAGAGAAAAGATTAAAAGGAAGACTCGGAAAAATAAAGTTCTCAAGACCCTTTTACTAGAGAGGTGATTCTGCTCACCTCGATTTGTATGGGGAGCACAGTTGATACCAAAGTGCATAAATATCAGAGGTGGTGGCCAACGGGCCAGGAGCAGTGCCGCCAGAGAGCTGTGCTTCTAGTACAGGATGCATCATTGCCGATTGCTGGCTGTGGGCGCCAGGGTCCAGAGTACTGTGGCCCGTGAGGAGGAGGAGGAGGAGGAGGAGGCCTCAGGATGCCTTAAACACCGACATGCTCCCCCGTATTGTGGGCTACACCTGTGATGACTGCCAGACAGTGGACTCCAGGGTCCAGAGTATTGTGGGGCAGAGGAGGAGGAGAGCTCAGGGCTCCTTAAATATTGGCGTGCAAGATGTATCTTTGCTGATGGCTGGCTGTGGACTCTAAGGTCCTGAATACATATGCACATGAGGAGGAGGAAGGCTAAGGATGCCTTACATACCAGCACAATCTCCCACAGCGTGGGATTCATCGTTACTGATTGTGGACTCCAGGATCCAGAGTGCGCTCAGGCCCGCGAGGAGGACCAGGGCTCAGGACATCTGAAATATCGGCACGCTCTCCCGCAGCGCGCGACTTGCCTGGGCTGTCCCCTTCCAAAGACAAGGCCAAGACTCGTCAGTCTGAGGTCATTAGATCCCGGAGGAGACTATGGTGTGCCATCCCGCTTTTTTGATCAATTAAGGAAAAGAGAATCAATTATAGTTAAAAGGAAGGCCTGAGAGTTAGGTAGAGGTAAGTCAAACCCTCCCCTGTTTCTATCACAAACTTTTTAACCTACACCATAGGTGTTTCGAGCATGGAAATTGACAGGGTTGCCAAAAGGGAAAGGCTGGGGTACCCTATAAGCATCACTTGAGTCCTCTCTGCAACGACCACCCCTAAATGTGGATTCAAGTTGTGCACAAAGGGGTCAAACAAACCTCTCACACCACACAAGGGAATATCGTGTGTATGAAGGTCCCCATCAACTTGACTCTCTCACAGGAGTACAGGTTCTTTACCTTCCACCTCTTAACAAAGAGAGAGATGATTCATTGAATAAGTCCAAGGCCCACGCCTTTGCAAAAAGGACCGTGCAACAAACAAAATAAATGATTTGTCTAACGAGGACGTTTCTAATTTGATAAGTGACTCACTTGCCCATCTGCAGTCAGCTTGTCTTTTCATTCGGGAGACTCTTGTGAAAGGTTTATTTGATGTGGTACTTGAGAGACTTAAATTAATTGAACTATTCGGTGCAAATTTGGCAGAGGGTTGGCAGTTCTTAAAGGTTCCATACCTCCATATGAGTTGAACAATTTGCCATTAACACAGGGCCCATGAAAGGAAGGGGGCACGTTCTGCTCAATACTCCACATATTACTGCCTTGGCTGGACAGCAGTGTAGATAGGCTATTGGGCATGGTCTCACCCAGCAGTCTAGTGGCCACAAACTAGGTTGGAGGGGTTGGATTGTTGATCAGTCCGCACAGACGTGCCTTGTAGTGGCCCATCACAAGTTTTCCATTATAGCAACTCTTCACACATTTGCTCCACTTTGCAGTTACACCAACATTCTACGCCATATGTTATCGTGTTGACAAATACGCCTGTTCTTATCTTGCAACAGAAGGAGGTTTTGTCACCTCTAAAAAATAAAGCTTTACATTGGATTCAGTCAAATGCCTGCCCAGGTATATGCCCAGGGTACGATGATATGGTTATGGCAAGAAGAGTTGGTCGGGTGGGTAATTTCCCCTGAGAGACAAGGGGAGACTGTGTAGTTGAAAACTTTAGAGACCCATGATCGATGGCGATGCTCTTGTGTAGATTGTCTACTACACATTTAAATTTGAGACAAATTGCCCCCCCCCCCCATAGAAGTAAGCATAAAAGGGCTACATAATGGAAAATGGCTACCATCCTTTGCAGCCTAGTGTACTAAGCGTGCAATTACCTTACAATGTTCCAGTCAGTAACAGTTTCGCTCTACTTGAGTCACTTGAGGATCATGATTGACATATGGATCGGGGGTCTGTGGTCCGTTCCCTAATGCTTTTCGCGGGCCTTTGTAGATCTAGCAATTCTTTACACACCTCACAGGATAGTCATTCGAGAATGGTAGGCCACAATAATATGCATTTTAGTTGTATTTCTTGGATAAGCCTGGCATTAGCTCTAAGTTGGCAAAACCATGTTTGCTTACGTTTAAGCAGTTTGTGTGTATCTTCCCACAGGAGACGTAGGCAACAATCCTTTGTCCTTTTTTTTTTATCGATGGTTACTACACCTTCAGTACCCTAGCTACTCCACTGAGGTGTGGGAGTGCTAAAGGCGGCTTTGCTGTTCCAATTTCACACAAGTACTCTGGGTGAGTGACCTTGCAAGAACTACATTCTCCTCACTCTCAGCTGGTGGGTGTAGGGAGTATCATTTCTAATGAGTGACAGTGCTGGTTAATATTTATAGCATTTGCTTCATCTGCAAAGATGGTGGAATAAGGCTCTTGACAATAATCTAACTAGGCTTAGTCCACTGATTAATTCGAGCCGAGTGCTACTGGCACTTATTTTTCTAGTTCAGACATTTCCCAAGAGTAAGAGAGGAAAAAACACACAAAGAGGAATGGAGGAGGAAGAGATTAAGAGAACGATGAAAAAACCCTCACAAAGTTAAAAAGAGGGAACCTGCACCTGCATAGAGGACAGTGAGTGTCTGTCTGGTAGTGGATGAAAGAGGCATGAAGTGGATTGAAGACTAGCTGCCTTGGTACTCAGTGAATGACATTCAATTGCACCGGTCGTGGGCTTCTGAGAACAGCTTTGGTCACCAGCACTCATTCTTTTACAAATTAAGCAATGCCTTAGTCACTCATTTAAGCACGATTGGACCCTATAATGGATGGTTGATTTTAACACACGTCTGTTACCAACCCTTAAATTGGGTGTGTGGCATTCTGAGCACTAAAAATAATGGTTTTCCCATTTTGAGGACGATCATGTGGGGCAGGTTTTAAATGATCAATGGATGAAGAATAATTCCTCATTCACTAAGGATTTATGTAGCTCTTGCTTTTCTTATTGATTTTACACTTTTAGCACAGGATCTGTGCCAGCTTTTTGCAGAGTTTACAGAGATGTCATAGTGTGCCAGTGACCCCATACCCATTTAATGGTGGCATTGAGTTCTATTTAGGCTTTGATATCTCACCAGGTCTGAACTAGTGATGTGGACCTGGTTAATGAAAAAGAACTACTTCTCAAATGGTCAAAATTAAATCCTCTTCAAGTTTTTACAGAATTGATCCAGGTTGCTAAGCAGGAGGAATCGCAGTGCCTTGATGATGAACATGGTCTGTTAATTACTCTATTGACAGATTAAGATATTTGTTTCAAGGCAACAAAGATAATGCATTATAATAATAATTCCACATTTGTAAAGCGCGACTTACCAGCCCAAAGGATATCCAGGCGCTGGGGGCCGTCACATGATATTGAGCTGAGCTGCCGCCAGTGATCAAACTGTGAGATCCGCATTCCGGAGTCAGCTGCTCTGGCCACTGTGCCACACCTCTCCTTCCCAAAGATTACGAAATGTCATGCGGGGCTACTGAAGGACAGGAAACACAGATGTCTTGACACTGCATGTTCAAGCGCCCACAGACAACTTAGACTTGCATTGAAAAAAACACTGTGTATCCCGCATGAGAACCAACTATATAGACAAGGTTATAAGAAGTCTCTGGAAGGTAGGAAAGCCTTTGATGGGATTAATCTTGGTCATCACTGATGCCTGCTAATGAGCTCAGAGTTAGCACAGCCTGTTGGAGGGATGTAAACATTCCTTTATTCAAGAATACTTCAGCCCCTAGCTTGGCAACAGTCATGCCATCCAGAAAGTGGGTAGAGCATTTTAGTAAATTCTATTTACACATTCCATCTATCAATTTACTTCTGCTTCTAATGACTGAGACAAAGGTCTATTCATAAGGCCGCCTGGTGAGTTGGTGTTTGAAATGACAGAGGTTAAATTGGCTATGCAGAGAAGCTTGGCAGGGAAGGCCCCTGGTCCTGAGGAGTCCCTGTTGATCTCCACAAAGATAATCTTGACCTCTGGGCTCTGCTGATTCTGAATGTACTTAGGGCGGCTGCAAAAGTATCACCTCTAAGGCCGAGAACTAAATCCGCTATTATTCCCATTTACAAAAATGGGAAAAGACTGATCCGGTCTGTTACATACATATTTTGTTACTCGATTCAGTAGCTAAAGTATCAGGGAGATTCCTAGTGGAGAAATTAGAGCTGTGGGCCAACGATAATTCCATTATTACAGATGCACAATATGGCTCCCGACAAGGGGAAACATCGTTTACAACGCGGGGATTACATCGCGATGCCATTACATTGCGGTTTTTACAACGCAAGTCGTTACAACAACTTGCGCTAGATGGCGCTCTAGGACAAGGAATAGTATAATTTACTATCCAACACCTTCCCTACTGTACGTAGACTGGAGTTGGAATAGTAAATTATACTACTCCTAAGTCCAGCGCCCTCCAACGCAAGTCGTATTAACGACTTGCGTTGTCAAAACCGCGATGTAATGTACCGCGATGTAAATGTATGCGTTGTAACGTCATACATCCCCGACAAGGCTTCGGCGCCATTGATCAGTGCCTCAATTTATTCGTGTTGACTTCCAAATATACAACCACTAAAATTGCACTATGCACTTGCTATTTATGGACTTGTCAAGTGTATTCGATCAAGTTAATCGGAACAAACTATGGTACATGTTAGCCTCGGAACAAACTATGGTACATGTTAGCCCTTGGCATTGACCCTCCTATTGTTCATTTTTTGCTGCAGCTATTTACTAATACGACAGCCTCTATATGATATGGGGAGAAGGGCCGTAAGGGGATAAGCAGGGGGGACAGGCAGTCGCAAGGGGTCATGACATGCCACAGCTCCCACTCGCCCACTACCTCTGCTCCTATGTGCAAATGATGCAGTTGTAATGGCCCGGACAGCCAATGGTTTGCGACGTACACTCCATTAGTTTGCCCAGTTTCTGTTGGACCTGGGTCTTGATATAAATTTGTCTAAATCATTGCAGACTTCACTCTGTGAAAATGAAGTCTCATTTTGTTACAGGTACCACTTCACAGAGTAAAAATATTTCAGTATCCCCGCGTTCCCTTCGACTACGCGATGAGATGGGATGATTTACTTTTAGTTAGTGGACTGCAATTCAAAAGACCCTTTGAGGCAGCCAGTTGGTTCTCTTTTAACCAGGGTATAGACCCCTCAAGGAGATGTTGTCTAGTTATCAAAGCAAATGTTTAGCTATTTCATGTTATGGGGGCAGAATAAATTGTGGGTACATAAAGTTTGGCATGCTTTGCATCTGCTTTCTTGCATAGCTTAATATGGTCTTCCAAATAGGCAATACTGATAAATGAAATTAGTGGCACTTTTTTCTTCGCTAGAAGGTACACCTTCTAGCGAATAAAAAAAGTGCCCCTAATTTCATTTGTCGTACTTAACTCAGTATTGCCTATTTGGAAGACCATATTAAGCTATGCCCTCTTGCTTATTGGCTCTCTATTTGGACCAAACAAGCAACTGAGCTTACACTTTACTTTGTAATTGATTGTTTGGCCCTGAAGCAATAATTCCCTGATTCAAATATATCAAGGAAGATTGGACCTGGTAGTGAAACCTGAGGTCTTTTCCTCAATGGCAATCTTTGCTCAAAAATATGTTAAAAATTATTTGGGAGAAATGCAGAGAAATGAGATTGAAGGCGGGTGTGATCAAGGCCACGTGCGCTCCTATGTGACAACGGCTATGACCAATTTGATTGAGCCATATTTCGTTTTTGTGATGAATGTGCATCATAGATTCCTTCTCACTAGATTTCGGCAGAATTTGGTACATATATTTGTGCTTTTTCCGCAAAAGGACTTATGGGGAAAAAAACGTTGCCTCCTTGTCCTTCTGAGAACTGCGCTACTCAATGCACCATGCACTCCATTTAATTTGTCATTTTTACAAGGTACCAAGAGAGCAATTTTTACTTTCTCCACTGATCCTTCAAAAGTTTAGAGTACACAAACCTTTTTTCATATTTACAGGAATTATCAACACATTTTCATCTGTATTTCTGCAGTTAGGTTCATCTAACATTGTATTGCAATAGAAAGGACATGACATGTTTGTGAGTTGGTGAAATACTGAATTGTATTATCATTACGATGTTCTGATAAATTGATTAATTGTATTTTGTTTCTTACTTTATATTATGTGCTTTTTGTGTTGACATTTCGTTTATAGCAGATTATGCTGAATAAAGATTTCTTGACTGACTAGATCCTTAATACCAATTATAAATTCTATACATAATGCAGACAACCTTAATACCTACACTTTAGCCATTTTTGGTGTCTCCTTCATGCAGAAATAGGCTCAAACTTAAGACTTACAGGTTTCCTGAGCACAATCAATTGTATTTGTTTCTGATTGGAGAGCATACAAAGAGGATAATACAAGCTTGATAAAACAAATGCCAGAATGACCATACTCTGGAGCTCTTGAACCAGAAATGGTGAATTTGTTGTGTGTAACGAGGGTGAGGAGAAACTGTTGATTTGTACTGTCAGCGAAAAGCCTTCACTGAACAGTACTCTAAGGATTCCTAATTGAATCTAATATTGCCAAGCAGACGAACCAGAATAGGTTTAGGCCATTGATTCTCATTTCTGCTCCAGCAATGCCATTCAGATTTTAATTTAGGCCCATATTTACCAAGATTTTGTGCTGGGTTGTGTCACTTTTGTACCACAGCCCGCATTAAAAATTTTGGAGGGGGGCGTGGCCTAGCAAGCCATGATGGCGGATGTGTGTTAGGCGAGTTCCGTCCAGCCTAGGCGAATATCCTTCAATTATCCTGCTTCTCCGATTTCCTTTTCATACCTGGATCGCGTCCCTTGTGGGCTGAGTGTTGGGGCTGCGCTTTAAGCCCTGTTTCGGCTTGGATTGCTGCCTGGAGTGACGTGGCAGCGGTGGACCAGATTGCGGCTGTAGGCGGCTTGGTTTTGACGTGGCCTTGCGGCATAGCGTGATGGCTGGAGGACGGGGTGTGCCGTGTCTGGGGCGCCCGGTGGAGTGCTGAGAGCATACATTGACTGCTCGTGCTGAGAGGGTCTCGGGGGGCGGTGACTGCCCGGATCAAGCTGCCGATTTTCGGAGTGAGGCCGTCTTCTTTCCTGCTCCCCCTCCCGGACAGTTGCCGGGTTGTCAGTGGCCATATCAGGCCGCGGGTGGAGTTGTGTGAGGGTGAGGCCGTGTTCCGGGACCTGCGGACATTTTTTTGACACTGGAGTTGTCTATGGGGCCTCCTCTGCTCTCTGACACCAGGTGGGCCGCTTTCTGCTCCTTTCCCCTTCTGTAGCGCTATGCACTCGCTCGGCGGCCATATCGGGTCACTCGAGTAAGCTGAGGGGCTCACAGGCTGCAAGGTTATCGGGGGCCTTGGCAGACCTCGGCCGCTACTGTGATCATTGTGGGCTGGCAGCAGACCCTTGTGTGGGCGAAGTGGAGAGTGTGGGGACCTCCTCCACCCGGAATCCCAACAGAGAGCTCCATCAGCCACGGGCACCCATAGGGGCATAGCCACAATAGGAGTCAGCATGAGGGGCTCCAGTGGGACATAGTGTCACCCCAAGCGGTGGGCGGTTGCCTGCGGGTACTGACTGACCGGTGCTGGGCTCCTCGGGCCCCTCCCCTCCTTGTTGGCGGTGCCGTATTCGGTGGCCAGGTCGGGTCACGCGGGCCCCATATTTGCAACTCTGCGGCCCTCCTCTGATTCACATACTCTCTGGACTAGGGGGTTGTGATGGATCGGCTCGCCCATTGGAGCGTGCTTCCCCTCTATCTTGCACTAGGGGGCCTGCAGTCTTCTGCCAGATCAGCTCGATGAGCGGTCTTGAAGGTATCCTGGGTGTCGGAGGGCTCGGTGGCCGACATGACGAGAGACAGAACGGGTGGGGCTCGGCCAAACAGAGCACGCCCGACAGATTTACGTGCCCTGGAGCCCCTGTAGCAGCGCCCGGGGGGTCGCACGGAGACATGCCGGACAACGCCGCACTCATGGCTGCTCTTACGCAGTCCAGGGATGTTCTGGATGCTAAAATTGGGGCGGTCGGCTCCGATGTCATGCTCCTACGGCAGGATTTGCGCAATGCGGTGGCGCGAATCACGGAGGCTGAGTCACAGATCTCTGGAGTGGAAGACAAGGTCACCACTCTGCAGAAGCGGGTGGCCTCACTGGAAACCACCCAACACGGTCTGGCGACACGAGTGGAAGACGCCGAGGGAAGGACCAGGCATAACAACCTCCGCTTTGTAGGCTTCCCAGAGGGCTGCGAGGGGGAAGACATGGAGCAGTTCCTTACTCAGTGGCTGGAGAGCTGGCTCCCCCTGGAGTCCTTGTCTTGCTGTTTTGTGGTGGAACATGCCCATAGGACCCTTATGCAGAAGCCTCTGCCTGGGGCCCAGCCGAGGCCGGTCATTGCAAAGTTGCTGAACTATCATGATCGCAACGTTATTCTTAAACAGGCCAGGGCCAAGGAACCTCTGCTGTTCGATAATGCCCGCATCCTGTACTTACCCGACTATACTAAGCTGGTCCAGCAACGGAGACAATCGTTTCTGCCAGCCAAAGCTCGTCTTTGATAAAAAAACTTTTTGGAAAGCTCGTCTTTGAGATCTTAAGCTTCCATACGCCCTGCTGAATCCGGCCCGGCTGCGGGTGGTCTATTAATCCCGCACTTTTTCGACTCGCCTGAGGATGTTTTTCAGTGGACAGATGAAACAGTGAGATTACTTCCTCACACGCCATCCAGGCGGGAATCTAACTCTTTGTCCAGCGAGGTAGCTCGGAGGCTGCCTAAGCCGAAGCTTAAAGAGAATAGACGCTCCAGATCCAGACGTCGGTCTAAATCCTGCGGTGCGTGCTCCCGGGCTGGGTCGGCCTCTTGGCAGCACACATTGGCCTCCTAATTGGAGGAGGCGACCGCAGCCCCGTGTGACTTAGACACTACTGCTTTGATCAGAGAAGCCCGAGTGATGGCCAGTTTCTCTGTTGGACCTTCCCTGACAGAGAGAGTGTCTGCTAACAATGGGCTGTAAGTTGGGGATCCATTGGTCGGGGTGTGCCGGGACCTTCTGTTGGGGTCTGCAGACCACACCCGCCGCGACAGGTACTTCATTGTTGTTGAGGTATAGGGTGGGGGAGTTGTTGTTTTTGTTCCCTGATCGCACTATGCTTCGTTAGCATTAGGCCTCCATACTCACACCAAACACCTTTCTCTGCACCAGCACTTGCCACCAGGGTCTTTCATGGCAGCCCCGTCAGATATTCCAAGGGTGCCCTTTGGTTTGTAAGTTGGAATGTCAGGGGGGCACAGGACAAAATCAAACGCAGGGCCATACTCCAACAGGCCAAAAGGGCTCATGCCGACATAGTCATGCTACAGGAAACACACCTTATGGGTTCGAAGGCATTATGCCTTCAACGCTATGGTTATGTTCAGGTATTCCACTCGGGGTTTGTCAGGAGGTCACGGGGGTGGCAATCCTGATTCACCACCGGGTTCCCTATACACATGTCAAGACGTGGGCTGACACTCAGAGGTGGTATTTGTTCCTTCAGGGCACGGTATGTGAGGAGCCTTTGGTGCTGGGTTGCGTCTATGCCCCCCCCTCCACTCTCATGGGGCCTAGTAGAGTGACTTATGACCTTGTGGGCAGATATACCAGATGGCATGTCCGTAGTTGGGGGGGACTGGAATGATGTGATGGAGATGGCCAGGGATCGTTGGAGGCCTGGGGGATATATGTCCGTCAGCCCACGAAACTACACTCTCTGGCATCGGGGCTTGACTGGGTGGACCCTTGGGCGCCGACTACACAGGAATGCTCAGGGATTCACATATCTCTCGGCAGTTCACGATTCATATTTCATTCTAGACTATCTATTTTTTCCCCGGGTGGCGGCAGGCACGGTGGTCGAGGCGAATATCCTTCCGTGGGGTCTCTCTGATCACTCGCCGGTAACCCTTACCCTACAGGTGGGCTGGGCGAGACAGCCTTTCCGTTGGCACCTCTCGGCGTGGAACCTACAGAAGGAAGACTATAGGGAGAATATTGAGAGTGCTATTGCCCAATATCTGACCATCAATGTAGGATCGGTTTCGGGGGCCGTACCCCTGTGGGAGGCATTAAAGCCCACTATATGAGGTATTGACATCTCCGTTTGTGCGGCAGCTCGCAGAGTGCACAAGGAGTCCCTTTTACAATCGGAGGCTAAAATTATAGACCTGAAACACCGCAGTAGAGGTGATGGGGGGTCAGGTCCGTCAACTATTGCTGCTGGCACAACAGAACCATGCCGCCCTTTCAATGGAGGAGGCCCCCCTAGCTTGGTTGGCAACACGCAGTAGGGTATACCAGTGGGCAGATATGTCCAGTAAGATTCTGCTCAGGTTGTTTCAAGGGATCTTCCACTCCCATGCCCTCCCTGGTATAGCTGGCCCAGATGGGGAGTCCCTTACGGATTCCTCTGAAATTGCCGAAAGTTTCGCTACGTACTACACGGAGTTATATGCCCCCAGAGAGTGTCTCCATGAGGAGGTGATAGACCTTTTTCTTGACGACCTCCCGCTGGATCTTCCACTCAAGGAGGAGGAGTTGGGTGTTGCCTTGGGGGACCTCCACTCTGGGAAGGCTCTGGGGCCGAATGGTTTTCCATGTGAATTTTTTAAAAAGTACTTTTTGCAGCTGGGGCCCCATTATCTCAGGGTGGTAGAGGAGGCCCGGGGGCGGGGCTCTCTTCCTTACGATTGGAGACATGCAGAGGTGGTGGTGTTCCATAAGCCTGGCCAACCCCCAGACCAACACGCATCATATAGCCCTATTTCTCTTCTGAACGTGGAGGCTAATATCTTGGCCAAGGCGTTAGCCAATCGCCTGCGGTCTCACATCACTGCCCTGGTGCACCCCGATCAGGCTGGCTTTAAGCCCCAGCGGGCGACCCGACATAATATTCGTTGGGCACATGTTGCTGTTGCGAACATTCGGTGCCTGGGTGAACGGGCAGTGTTGTTACTGGCAGATATGGACAGGGCATTTGATTCCCTCAGTTGGGTGTATTTACTTGCGCTTTTACATAGGCTGAATATCGGACCACGTTTCTTGTCCTACCTGACTTTGCTATACATTGACCTCACTGCGTCAGTGCGTGTAGCTGGCTCTACCTCCTCCATGTTTTCCATCGGATGGGGCACTAGGCAGGGCTGCCCTCTGACTCCATACTTATTCGCATTGGCGATGGAACCCCTGGCCGCCTGGGTGCGAGTTGATGCGCAGGTGACTGGCTTTGAATGGGCGCACGGATTATCGGATTGTATTGCGTTATACGCTGACGATGTGTTATTTTTTCTTACCAATGCGAATGAGACGGGGCCAAGGCTGCTTCGCATCATGCAGATCTTCGGGGAGTTGTCTGGCTTATATATGAACCCCCGCAAGTCCACTTTGTGGGTTCTTGGGGATGCTTATGCCGTTGAACTGCGGTTTATGGGGGATTTCTCCCTACACACGATACTCTACTCTGCACCGCTGCGCAATTCATTGCCGTCAGCTAAGAAGGTTGATTTCCAAATATGGAGGCTGGCTTTACGGAGGATGGGGTAGTGGGATAAATGGACGCGGGGGACCCCCTTGTGGAACAATGGGCGCCTGCCACAATTAGCTACTCTGTCCGGGTTTCGTGGCTGGGATAGCATTGGTATCTTTACCCTAGGTGACGTAATACGGGGGCCGGTCCTGAAGTCCTTTCAAGACCTAGAGAAAGAATTTCACATGCCAAGAACCCAATTCTACAAATATCTTCAGTTCCGGCATGCCCTCTCCTCTAGTCTGGAGGGTCTGGAGTCACTGGCTGAGTTTGCCTGATAGAGGCGAAGGTGTTTATGGGAGATCTTCAGGATCATAAGATCTCTAAAATATACCAATCCCTGAATACTCACTGCTCTTCCACGCTGCAGAAGCTTAGAGGGGCCTGGGAGGGAGAAGTTGGCCCGCTCGATGAAGAGGACTGGACGGAGGCCCTGGCCTCCCCGCAGGGGCGGCTATAGCAGTACATCTGCACCTTGTCCAGTTTAAGTATCTTCATCGGGTCTACTTCACACGGGTTAGATTATGGAGGGCAGGAATGGTGGCATCCCCTGAGTGTCTCAGGTGCGAACGGGAGGAGGGCACCCTGATACATACGGTCTGGCACTGCTCTTCCTTGGCACAATTTTGGAGGGGAGTTATGGCTTGCCTCTCTGAGGTGTTGGGCTAGGACCTTCCCCGCTTGCCGAAGCTGGTACTCCTACATGTTCTGGATGGGATAGGGGGTAACATTTACAAACGCCATCTTATGTTGCGTGGGTTCACTCTGGCTAAAAGAGACATTGCTAGGGCATGGAAGGCACCGGTAGCACCCTCTGTGTCTGCATGGAAGAATGACCTGGAATTTTGCATGGGCTTGCAGATTCCCATTTTCACTGCAAGAGGGTGCCCATACAAACATTTAAAAATTTGGAAGAGATGGGCGGACTATCGAGGCTTGCAGGTGGAGCCTGTCTTTACGGCAGGGCCCTTCGACCCAGCTTAATTTCTACTCTGTTGGTGCAAACCAAGATTTCCTGTGTATTCGTACGCTGCACTCATTGTCGATGGTGCGTTCTCTATTGCTGTGCTGCTTTTGGGAGGTTTTTAGTGCGACGGGGGGGGGGGGTGTTGGGTTAGGGTTTCTTCATGGTTTCCTTTCATCTGTATTGCTCTCATTTTTCCTTGATTTACTTGTGTAAAAGTCAAACTCATAATGATATACGCTTATTATGCAGAAGTTTCTGGATTACAGAGCTCTGCTTCATATGTGCTATTTGACGAATAAAATCTGTTAAAAAAAAAAGAATTTTGGAATTTACTAAGCCACGCAAAGTCGATTTGTGTGGTTTAGTAAATCCAAAGTAATGCAACATGGCACCTTGGGCTTGTGCTTGTGTTACTTTGTTTTGGGTAGGTGTTACATGGGTGGAGCATGGGCACAGGCGTAACAATACCCCCTGCAGCCCCCATGGTGCAGGGGGGTCCCCTCCGGCACTGTGCACGTGCAGTGGGCCCCTGACCTGTGAGCTCCTGACTGGGTCCGGAGCATGAGGGGCACCCCTCCATGTACTTTTCAGGGGGGACCCCTCAAGTTTTGTTACACCACTGCCACATACTTGTGAAATAAGTCACACACACACAGTGGTATTGTACAGGACAAATGGCCCAGGGCACGTGCGCCCAGCTCCTTTTATTAGCAGGGTCACCTGACTGGTGGGTGTAAAGTGTATTTACATCCCACTCCTGAACACCAGAAAGTGTCCAGCAGGACACAACAAGTGGATATTGGCAAAGGCAGAGTATGATTTGCCAAGGATCAAACCGTTTATTGAAATTGGAGCCCCAAGCCTGCGGCACATGCTTACTATAAATATACCACCACATTGCATTTTGGTGAATATACAATGAAAGTGGGCACTGTTTCCTACCCCCAAGGAATATCCAGCCATTGCTTTGACTCCATATTTACAATAAGCTTTTACATTGACTCTAAATTCCCCCAGTCATGCTAAAAAGGGAGCAGAGGAATGTTCAAATGTGATTGCTCTGCAGCTGTGGTTCTTAACCTTTTTACTTCTGTGGACCCCCACTTAATCATTACTGGAACCCGTGGACCCCCCACTGAATCATAATAGGAACCCTGGTACCCCCCTGGTACTCAGTCAATGCTGGAAGCTGGGGACTCTGGCCTAGGCATTTTCGTTGATATGAACCACAAAATACACAAAAAATACAGGCACAAGCATTCATCAAACGTGTCTAACAAATAATCAAATATTTTTTTTACTTTACAAACAAATATAATAAAATCACAATGTTAATTTTAAAAGAAAGGTTGAAGCTTCTCCAGATTCAAGGCCACTCATATTCTAACCTATATTTTGCTTGAGCACTTGCATTGCTCCCACGAATGAATCGGAGGATAGTGACTTAATTTTTACCCTCAATTTAAATTTCCTTCCATTTACAGAACATTTTAAAATGTTCATTTGCACATTTTGCTCCCTTATTTAATACACTTTAATAAGCTTTTAATATTATTTAATCTTATATGCAGTCAGACTCCCTGAGTAGGCTTCATGGACCCTCAGGGTCCCCGGACCAAAGGTTAAGAACCATTGATTTATTAGAGCAAACAATGTGGTCAAATAGAGAGGCTTCAATAATAAACCATGGGCCTTATGTACAAAAATGTGCCACAGCGTGGCACCGCAAGACATTTGGCTGCGCTACGTTGCTTTCAAAGAACAGAGATGCGTCATATTTCCAACAACATGTCGTATTCCTGTGCTTTTCCTTGCACCCGAGCATAATTGGCTGCCACGTGCCATTGCAGGCACCCTTGTGCCATGGTACATGGGTGACTGCATTTTAAGGAAGATTGTTTTTGAGCAGGAAGGGACACCTTCCTGCACAAAAACAATCACGTAAGGTGTTTTTCTCTTTTTCTGTGTGCTGCACAATGCAGCACACATAGAAAGAGGAAAAAACAAGGAGAGATATAAGTATTTCTCCTCACTGAGCCTTCTTCCACCTCCCCTGGGGAGGCGTAGGATTCTGATGCATTCCCAGGTTTACGAAATGTTGTAAATCTGGGCAGGGCACAAGTCCTAAAAAAAAAAGTGGGGGGACGCTGTCACCGGAAGTGACGTCACAACAGGAATCTCATGAAAATAAGTGGGGGGACGCTGTCACCGGAAGTGACGTCACAACAGGAATCTCATGAGTATTCATGTGCCTTTAGATGACGGGGCATTTCACAGCACTGCTACCCCTGGTCTGTTCAAGTCTCCAATTACAAATATTAGCATATCTTTGGTACACAATGCTGTCCAGCTTTTGGGCAGGGGGGACGGCGTCCACCCGGAAAAACCTGGTAAAATAAGTGGGGGGACGCCGTCCACCCGCGTGGTACCCCGACTCGAGCCCTGAATCTGGGAATACAGCAGAATCCAAGGGTGTTGTGTGGGAACACCCACAGCAACACCCATGGCACGCCCCTTTCACGCAAAGTGCTGCGTGAAACGGGGCCATATTTACAAGGCCACAAAAAGCCATGCAGGGTGGCTTTACATGGCCTTGTAAATAAGGGCACCACACTGCGCGGCCGGTGCGTAAAAAAAAGTGAGGCACCTACGGTACAAGGGGCTTAAAAAAAAGCCCCCATCTCTCCTAGTTCCACAATGTCCAAGGAGCCCACTAGGCCAAAACGGTGCACCTTCCTAGGGCGAGAAAGGCAGGATTCTCTTTTGTCTCAGCTTTGACTTCGCTACTAATGGATTAACTGCTCAAAATGCCTCATCTAAACAAGTAAGAGTGCAGGCCTTTCTAATGCAACAGCAGCGTCCAGCCTAGGCGAATATCCTTCAATTATCCTGCTTCTCCGATTTCCTTTTCATACCTGGATCGCGTCCCTTGTGGGCTGAGTGTTGGGGCTGCGCTTTAAGCCCTGTTTCGGCTTGGATTGCTGCCTGGAGTGACGTGGCAGCGGTGGACCAGATTGCGGCTGTAGGCGGCTTGGTTTTGACGTGGCCTTGCGGCATAGCGTGATGGCTGGAGGACGGGGTGTGCCGTGTCTGGGGCGCCCGGTGGAGTGCTGAGAGCATACATTGACTGCTCGTGCTGAGAGGGTCTCGGGGGGCGGTGACTGCCCGGATCAAGCTGCCGATTTTCGGAGTGAGGCCGTCTTCTTTCCTGCTCCCCCTCCCGGACAGTTGCCGGGTTGTCAGTGGCCATATCAGGCCGCGGGTGGAGTTGTGTGAGGGTGAGGCCGTGTTCCGGGACCTGCGGACATTTTTTTGACACTGGAGTTGTCTATGGGGCCTCCTCTGCTCTCTGACACCAGGTGGGCCGCTTTCTGCTCCTTTCCCCTTCTGTAGCGCTATGCACTCGCTCGGCGGCCATATCGGGTCACTCGAGTAAGCTGAGGGGCTCACAGGCTGCAAGGTTATCGGGGGCCTTGGCAGACCTCGGCCGCTACTGTGATCATTGTGGGCTGGCAGCAGACCCTTGTGTGGGCGAAGTGGAGAGTGTGGGGACCTCCTCCACCCGGAATCCCAACAGAGAGCTCCATCAGCCACGGGCACCCATAGGGGCATAGCCACAATAGGAGTCAGCATGAGGGGCTCCAGTGGGACATAGTGTCACCCCAAGCGGTGGGCGGTTGCCTGCGGGTACTGACTGACCGGTGCTGGGCTCCTCGGGCCCCTCCCCTCCTTGTTGGCGGTGCCGTATTCGGTGGCCAGGTCGGGTCACGCGGGCCCCATATTTGCAACTCTGCGGCCCTCCTCTGATTCACATACTCTCTGGACTAGGGGGTTGTGATGGATCGGCTCGCCCATTGGAGCGTGCTTCCCCTCTATCTTGCACTAGGGGGCCTGCAGTCTTCTGCCAGATCAGCTCGATGAGCGGTCTTGAAGGTATCCTGGGTGTCGGAGGGCTCGGTGGCCGACATGACGAGAGACAGAACGGGTGGGGCTCGGCCAAACAGAGCACGCCCGACAGATTTACGTGCCCTGGAGCCCCTGTAGCAGCGCCCGGGGGGTCGCACGGAGACATGCCGGACAACGCCGCACTCATGGCTGCTCTTACGCAGTCCAGGGATGTTCTGGATGCTAAAATTGGGGCGGTCGGCTCCGATGTCATGCTCCTACGGCAGGATTTGCGCAATGCGGTGGCGCGAATCACGGAGGCTGAGTCACAGATCTCTGGAGTGGAAGACAAGGTCACCACTCTGCAGAAGCGGGTGGCCTCACTGGAAACCACCCAACACGGTCTGGCGACACGAGTGGAAGACGCCGAGGGAAGGACCAGGCATAACAACCTCCGCTTTGTAGGCTTCCCAGAGGGCTGCGAGGGGGAAGACATGGAGCAGTTCCTTACTCAGTGGCTGGAGAGCTGGCTCCCCCTGGAGTCCTTGTCTTGCTGTTTTGTGGTGGAACATGCCCATAGGACCCTTATGCAGAAGCCTCTGCCTGGGGCCCAGCCGAGGCCGGTCATTGCAAAGTTGCTGAACTATCATGATCGCAACGTTATTCTTAAACAGGCCAGGGCCAAGGAACCTCTGCTGTTCGATAATGCCCGCATCCTGTACTTACCCGACTATACTAAGCTGGTCCAGCAACGGAGACAATCGTTTCTGCCAGCCAAAGCTCGTCTTTGATAAAAAAACTTTTTGGAAAGCTCGTCTTTGAGATCTTAAGCTTCCATACGCCCTGCTGAATCCGGCCCGGCTGCGGGTGGTCTATTAATCCCGCACTTTTTCGACTCGCCTGAGGATGTTTTTCAGTGGACAGATGAAACAGTGAGATTACTTCCTCACACGCCATCCAGGCGGGAATCTAACTCTTTGTCCAGCGAGGTAGCTCGGAGGCTGCCTAAGCCGAAGCTTAAAGAGAATAGACGCTCCAGATCCAGACGTCGGTCTAAATCCTGCGGTGCGTGCTCCCGGGCTGGGTCGGCCTCTTGGCAGCACACATTGGCCTCCTAATTGGAGGAGGCGACCGCAGCCCCGTGTGACTTAGACACTACTGCTTTGATCAGAGAAGCCCGAGTGATGGCCAGTTTCTCTGTTGGACCTTCCCTGACAGAGAGAGTGTCTGCTAACAATGGGCTGTAAGTTGGGGATCCATTGGTCGGGGTGTGCCGGGACCTTCTGTTGGGGTCTGCAGACCACACCCGCCGCGACAGGTACTTCATTGTTGTTGAGGTATAGGGTGGGGGAGTTGTTGTTTTTGTTCCCTGATCGCACTATGCTTCGTTAGCATTAGGCCTCCATACTCACACCAAACACCTTTCTCTGCACCAGCACTTGCCACCAGGGTCTTTCATGGCAGCCCCGTCAGATATTCCAAGGGTGCCCTTTGGTTTGTAAGTTGGAATGTCAGGGGGGCACAGGACAAAATCAAACGCAGGGCCATACTCCAACAGGCCAAAAGGGCTCATGCCGACATAGTCATGCTACAGGAAACACACCTTATGGGTTCGAAGGCATTATGCCTTCAACGCTATGGTTATGTTCAGGTATTCCACTCGGGGTTTGTCAGGAGGTCACGGGGGTGGCAATCCTGATTCACCACCGGGTTCCCTATACACATGTCAAGACGTGGGCTGACACTCAGAGGTGGTATTTGTTCCTTCAGGGCACGGTATGTGAGGAGCCTTTGGTGCTGGGTTGCGTCTATGCCCCCCCCTCCACTCTCATGGGGCCTAGTAGAGTGACTTATGACCTTGTGGGCAGATATACCAGATGGCATGTCCGTAGTTGGGGGGGACTGGAATGATGTGATGGAGATGGCCAGGGATCGTTGGAGGCCTGGGGGATATATGTCCGTCAGCCCACGAAACTACACTCTCTGGCATCGGGGCTTGACTGGGTGGACCCTTGGGCGCCGACTACACAGGAATGCTCAGGGATTCACATATCTCTCGGCAGTTCACGATTCATATTTCATTCTAGACTATCTATTTTTTCCCCGGGTGGCGGCAGGCACGGTGGTCGAGGCGAATATCCTTCCGTGGGGTCTCTCTGATCACTCGCCGGTAACCCTTACCCTACAGGTGGGCTGGGCGAGACAGCCTTTCCGTTGGCACCTCTCGGCGTGGAACCTACAGAAGGAAGACTATAGGGAGAATATTGAGAGTGCTATTGCCCAATATCTGACCATCAATGTAGGATCGGTTTCGGGGGCCGTACCCCTGTGGGAGGCATTAAAGCCCACTATATGAGGTATTGACATCTCCGTTTGTGCGGCAGCTCGCAGAGTGCACAAGGAGTCCCTTTTACAATCGGAGGCTAAAATTATAGACCTGAAACACCGCAGTAGAGGTGATGGGGGGTCAGGTCCGTCAACTATTGCTGCTGGCACAACAGAACCATGCCGCCCTTTCAATGGAGGAGGCCCCCCTAGCTTGGTTGGCAACACGCAGTAGGGTATACCAGTGGGCAGATATGTCCAGTAAGATTCTGCTCAGGTTGTTTCAAGGGATCTTCCACTCCCATGCCCTCCCTGGTATAGCTGGCCCAGATGGGGAGTCCCTTACGGATTCCTCTGAAATTGCCGAAAGTTTCGCTACGTACTACACGGAGTTATATGCCCCCAGAGAGTGTCTCCATGAGGAGGTGATAGACCTTTTTCTTGACGACCTCCCGCTGGATCTTCCACTCAAGGAGGAGGAGTTGGGTGTTGCCTTGGGGGACCTCCACTCTGGGAAGGCTCTGGGGCCGAATGGTTTTCCATGTGAATTTTTTAAAAAGTACTTTTTGCAGCTGGGGCCCCATTATCTCAGGGTGGTAGAGGAGGCCCGGGGGCGGGGCTCTCTTCCTTACGATTGGAGACATGCAGAGGTGGTGGTGTTCCATAAGCCTGGCCAACCCCCAGACCAACACGCATCATATAGCCCTATTTCTCTTCTGAACGTGGAGGCTAATATCTTGGCCAAGGCGTTAGCCAATCGCCTGCGGTCTCACATCACTGCCCTGGTGCACCCCGATCAGGCTGGCTTTAAGCCCCAGCGGGCGACCCGACATAATATTCGTTGGGCACATGTTGCTGTTGCGAACATTCGGTGCCTGGGTGAACGGGCAGTGTTGTTACTGGCAGATATGGACAGGGCATTTGATTCCCTCAGTTGGGTGTATTTACTTGCGCTTTTACATAGGCTGAATATCGGACCACGTTTCTTGTCCTACCTGACTTTGCTATACATTGACCTCACTGCGTCAGTGCGTGTAGCTGGCTCTACCTCCTCCATGTTTTCCATCGGATGGGGCACTAGGCAGGGCTGCCCTCTGACTCCATACTTATTCGCATTGGCGATGGAACCCCTGGCCGCCTGGGTGCGAGTTGATGCGCAGGTGACTGGCTTTGAATGGGCGCACGGATTATCGGATTGTATTGCGTTATACGCTGACGATGTGTTATTTTTTCTTACCAATGCGAATGAGACGGGGCCAAGGCTGCTTCGCATCATGCAGATCTTCGGGGAGTTGTCTGGCTTATATATGAACCCCCGCAAGTCCACTTTGTGGGTTCTTGGGGATGCTTATGCCGTTGAACTGCGGTTTATGGGGGATTTCTCCCTACACACGATACTCTACTCTGCACCGCTGCGCAATTCATTGCCGTCAGCTAAGAAGGTTGATTTCCAAATATGGAGGCTGGCTTTACGGAGGATGGGGTAGTGGGATAAATGGACGCGGGGGACCCCCTTGTGGAACAATGGGCGCCTGCCACAATTAGCTACTCTGTCCGGGTTTCGTGGCTGGGATAGCATTGGTATCTTTACCCTAGGTGACGTAATACGGGGGCCGGTCCTGAAGTCCTTTCAAGACCTAGAGAAAGAATTTCACATGCCAAGAACCCAATTCTACAAATATCTTCAGTTCCGGCATGCCCTCTCCTCTAGTCTGGAGGGTCTGGAGTCACTGGCTGAGTTTGCCTGATAGAGGCGAAGGTGTTTATGGGAGATCTTCAGGATCATAAGATCTCTAAAATATACCAATCCCTGAATACTCACTGCTCTTCCACGCTGCAGAAGCTTAGAGGGGCCTGGGAGGGAGAAGTTGGCCCGCTCGATGAAGAGGACTGGACGGAGGCCCTGGCCTCCCCGCAGGGGCGGCTATAGCAGTACATCTGCACCTTGTCCAGTTTAAGTATCTTCATCGGGTCTACTTCACACGGGTTAGATTATGGAGGGCAGGAATGGTGGCATCCCCTGAGTGTCTCAGGTGCGAACGGGAGGAGGGCACCCTGATACATACGGTCTGGCACTGCTCTTCCTTGGCACAATTTTGGAGGGGAGTTATGGCTTGCCTCTCTGAGGTGTTGGGCTAGGACCTTCCCCGCTTGCCGAAGCTGGTACTCCTACATGTTCTGGATGGGATAGGGGGTAACATTTACAAACGCCATCTTATGTTGCGTGGGTTCACTCTGGCTAAAAGAGACATTGCTAGGGCATGGAAGGCACCGGTAGCACCCTCTGTGTCTGCATGGAAGAATGACCTGGAATTTTGCATGGGCTTGCAGATTCCCATTTTCACTGCAAGAGGGTGCCCATACAAACATTTAAAAATTTGGAAGAGATGGGCGGACTATCGAGGCTTGCAGGTGGAGCCTGTCTTTACGGCAGGGCCCTTCGACCCAGCTTAATTTCTACTCTGTTGGTGCAAACCAAGATTTCCTGTGTATTCGTACGCTGCACTCATTGTCGATGGTGCGTTCTCTATTGCTGTGCTGCTTTTGGGAGGTTTTTAGTGCGACGGGGGGGGGGGGTGTTGGGTTAGGGTTTCTTCATGGTTTCCTTTCATCTGTATTGCTCTCATTTTTCCTTGATTTACTTGTGTAAAAGTCAAACTCATAATGATATACGCTTATTATGCAGAAGTTTCTGGATTACAGAGCTCTGCTTCATATGTGCTATTTGACGAATAAAATCTGTTAAAAAAAAAAGAATTTTGGAATTTACTAAGCCACGCAAAGTCGATTTGTGTGGTTTAGTAAATCCAAAGTAATGCAACATGGCACCTTGGGCTTGTGCTTGTGTTACTTTGTTTTGGGTAGGTGTTACATGGGTGGAGCATGGGCACAGGCGTAACAATACCCCCTGCAGCCCCCATGGTGCAGGGGGGTCCCCTCCGGCACTGTGCACGTGCAGTGGGCCCCTGACCTGTGAGCTCCTGACTGGGTCCGGAGCATGAGGGGCACCCCTCCATGTACTTTTCAGGGGGGACCCCTCAAGTTTTGTTACACCACTGCCACATACTTGTGAAATAAGTCACACACACACAGTGGTATTGTACAGGACAAATGGCCCAGGGCACGTGCGCCCAGCTCCTTTTATTAGCAGGGTCACCTGACTGGTGGGTGTAAAGTGTATTTACATCCCACTCCTGAACACCAGAAAGTGTCCAGCAGGACACAACAAGTGGATATTGGCAAAGGCAGAGTATGATTTGCCAAGGATCAAACCGTTTATTGAAATTGGAGCCCCAAGCCTGCGGCACATGCTTACTATAAATATACCACCACATTGCATTTTGGTGAATATACAATGAAAGTGGGCACTGTTTCCTACCCCCAAGGAATATCCAGCCATTGCTTTGACTCCATATTTACAATAAGCTTTTACATTGACTCTAAATTCCCCCAGTCATGCTAAAAAGGGAGCAGAGGAATGTTCAAATGTGATTGCTCTGCAGCTGTGGTTCTTAACCTTTTTACTTCTGTGGACCCCCACTTAATCATTACTGGAACCCGTGGACCCCCCACTGAATCATAATAGGAACCCTGGTACCCCCCTGGTACTCAGTCAATGCTGGAAGCTGGGGACTCTGGCCTAGGCATTTTCGTTGATATGAACCACAAAATACACAAAAAATACAGGCACAAGCATTCATCAAACGTGTCTAACAAATAATCAAATATTTTTTTTACTTTACAAACAAATATAATAAAATCACAATGTTAATTTTAAAAGAAAGGTTGAAGCTTCTCCAGATTCAAGGCCACTCATATTCTAACCTATATTTTGCTTGAGCACTTGCATTGCTCCCACGAATGAATCGGAGGATAGTGACTTAATTTTTACCCTCAATTTAAATTTCCTTCCATTTACAGAACATTTTAAAATGTTCATTTGCACATTTTGCTCCCTTATTTAATACACTTTAATAAGCTTTTAATATTATTTAATCTTATATGCAGTCAGACTCCCTGAGTAGGCTTCATGGACCCTCAGGGTCCCCGGACCAAAGGTTAAGAACCATTGATTTATTAGAGCAAACAATGTGGTCAAATAGAGAGGCTTCAATAATAAACCATGGGCCTTATGTACAAAAATGTGCCACAGCGTGGCACCGCAAGACATTTGGCTGCGCTACGTTGCTTTCAAAGAACAGAGATGCGTCATATTTCCAACAACATGTCGTATTCCTGTGCTTTTCCTTGCACCCGAGCATAATTGGCTGCCACGTGCCATTGCAGGCACCCTTGTGCCATGGTACATGGGTGACTGCATTTTAAGGAAGATTGTTTTTGAGCAGGAAGGGACACCTTCCTGCACAAAAACAATCACGTAAGGTGTTTTTCTCTTTTTCTGTGTGCTGCACAATGCAGCACACATAGAAAGAGGAAAAAACAAGGAGAGATATAAGTATTTCTCCTCACTGAGCCTTCTTCCACCTCCCCTGGGGAGGCGTAGGATTCTGATGCATTCCCAGGTTTACGAAATGTTGTAAATCTGGGCAGGGCACAAGTCCTAAAAAAAAAAGTGGGGGGACGCTGTCACCGGAAGTGACGTCACAACAGGAATCTCATGAAAATAAGTGGGGGGACGCTGTCACCGGAAGTGACGTCACAACAGGAATCTCATGAGTATTCATGTGCCTTTAGATGACGGGGCATTTCACAGCACTGCTACCCCTGGTCTGTTCAAGTCTCCAATTACAAATATTAGCATATCTTTGGTACACAATGCTGTCCAGCTTTTGGGCAGGGGGGACGGCGTCCACCCGGAAAAACCTGGTAAAATAAGTGGGGGGACGCCGTCCACCCGCGTGGTACCCCGACTCGAGCCCTGAATCTGGGAATACAGCAGAATCCAAGGGTGTTGTGTGGGAACACCCACAGCAACACCCATGGCACGCCCCTTTCACGCAAAGTGCTGCGTGAAACGGGGCCATATTTACAAGGCCACAAAAAGCCATGCAGGGTGGCTTTACATGGCCTTGTAAATAAGGGCACCACACTGCGCGGCCGGTGCGTAAAAAAAAGTGAGGCACCTACGGTACAAGGGGCTTAAAAAAAAGCCCCCATCTCTCCTAGTTCCACAATGTCCAAGGAGCCCACTAGGCCAAAACGGTGCACCTTCCTAGGGCGAGAAAGGCAGGATTCTCTTTTGTCTCAGCTTTGACTTCGCTACTAATGGATTAACTGCTCAAAATGCCTCATCTAAACAAGTAAGAGTGCAGGCCTTTCTAATGCAACAGCAGCGGCTCCTTTTAATGGGCCTTGATGTCTTAATTTAATGAACATAAGAAGCAATTTGTAATTGTAAGTGAAATTAGAAATAGCTGAAAATGAAAGGAAACATGAAAGAAATGTTTTTTCATTGTAAGAATCTATGAATTCTAAGTAGGTGCCATAGCACCATTTGCAGCGCCATCTTGTGGTTCTCTAAAGCCGCTGGTGTATTTAGGCTTTCATTTGGAGTAACAGCGAAAGTCACAGAAACACACCGCGAGCATGCATGGCACGAGCAGTCTGTGAATTTATGTGCAAGATAAACTACTGCCGGCAAGAAAAACAAAGGAAAAAGTCAGTACAGAATAGCGCTGCATTATCCATTTGCTCGATAGCCCTTTGTCATGAGTTTGAATTTCGATTATTTCTTTTGCAGTTGTATTTAGCGCGAACTCGACTCAGAGGTACTGGAGCGCTTTACATGAGCACCAGTTGTGTTACACAAGGAACATTCATTTTTGGTAGGCATGGAGAGATTAAGTGATTTTCCCAGAATCACAGGATGTTGAGCCTTCCGCCGAGGCTCGAACCTGTTTCCGTAGCTCCAATTTCGGCAAATCTGGGGCATATGTGCGAGGAAGTGACGGAGTGTGGCGTTAGCCGTCATGGCTTAACGCCTCTCTCCGCCACTTCTGAAACGCAAGGCTGCACCATATTTACAAGGAGATGGTGCAGCCTTGCGATTCCCCCTGCGATGGCCCTAAGTTTAACAACTTAGCGCCAATGTGCAAGGGTGTCTGGGTTCAGGGAGGATTGTTTTTGTGCAGGAAGGTCCCTCTTCCTGCACATAAAGAATCCTAAAATGCCATTCTGTCACTGCTTCATGTAGCACACATGAAAGTCACAAAATTGCATATTTTGGGGCACCTTCCTGAACATACACAATCCATGACATTTTGCTTTTTCCATGTGTGCGGCACAAAGCAGCACAAATGGAAAAAACTAAAACGAGGAGAGGAGAAATAATTAATTTCTCCTTGTTTCGGCAACGTAAGACCAGGGTTTTCCTAGTCTTACTTTTGGCGCTGCCTCCTATGTACGCTGCCCTTGTACATAGGGGCAGCGTCACATACAATAGGTGTTGCGTTGGAATACCCACTGCAACACCCACTGCACGCCCTTTTCATGATAACCATAGCATGAACGGGGTCCTTATTTACAAGGCAGTGTTAAGCCACATTAAGTGGCTTTACGCTGCCTTGTAAATGAGGCGCAGCCGCTATCGCCCCCACGGTTGTACATATGCCCCTCTGACTGTTAGGCCACATGAACAAGTGTTCCCCAGGATCTCTCATAGCACCAGGAGCGGCTATACGAAGTTATGTTTTTTGTTGTTGTTTTTTTAAAATCTTTATTTTCATTTTCAGCATTCAGGTCAATCAAGGTTCTACAGTAGAAGTTTCGGTTTGATAAGTACAGTCGAGTTGAGACCTGATTAGAAAGTCCACCCCACGTTCCAACATGGTCGATGGGTTCAGACAATACAATAAATCATTGTAACCCCCCCAACAAGAAACTACCCACCCTCCACCCCCAGAGCTTCCGTGATAGCTGATTTAAGTGTCGACCCTTTCCCTAACAGAATCTCTATTGTCATCGTCACATTCCTAAGACCCGTTACCACCCATCCCCGGAAAAATTCCCCCAGGTGACCCTGTCCCTAAGTGTTCGACCCCGATCTCTCAGGTGAAAGTTCCCTCTGGAACACTGTAAACGTGAGTAGGCACCGAGTCAGTTCCCCCCAGGCCAACAGAACCTCTTGTGACTTTGGGTCCTGTCTTGTTCATCTCATGTGTATTTCCTGTGCACCTGTTCCTTCTATAAGATCCCTTTTCCATGCATCCCTAGTCGGTGCGTGGGAACTTATCCAATGGATTGCAATTCTCCTTTTTGCAATGAGGAAGCCTAAAGCTGCGTATCCCCTACTTAGCTTTTTCTTAGGATTTTCGGGGAAGAGGCCCAACAAGCAAACCCTCACTGTCAAATATCTCCTCAGGGTATATGTCAGATAACATCAAACAACCCCCTTCTAGCCATTTGTTGATTGCCATGGAGTGTGCAATTTCAGCAAAGGGTTACGAGCAGCCAAATATCCAAGTCCGGGGCAAATGGGCCACGATAGCATATACACCTGACTACTCTTTCCCAGATTCTTCCCATCAGCCGGATTACCTGGGGAAGAGTCTTCTGAATCCTAGCCCCTTTCATCAGGAGTTCACCTAATTGGTATCCAGAGTGAGTACCTTCCAACAAGTTTTGTTCACAATTTGGCTCACCATTCAGCCAATGATCCGCATACTGCAGTTGTGCTGCATAGTAATACAGTTCGAAGTCCAGAATTCTAGGCCCCCCCTTTTCCCATTCGCGCCTCAGCCTTGCTAGACTTACCCTACATCGACTTCCTTGCCAAAGAAGTGTTGCTAATTTGTTAAACTCTACAAATACTTCTTGCAGGAGCTTGCAAAAGGTGTCCTGCATCACGTTAGACAGCGCGGGAGCACCACCATCTTGAGGAGAGCAATTCTTGCCATCAGAGTTAGCTGGAGGGAGTTCCAGAATTGAATCAGCGCTTTTAATCCCGCCATAACTCTCCCCATATTGAGATCAAAAGATTGCTTATCATTACGGGTTATATGAATACCTAAATATTTAACACTGTCTGTCTCCCAATGGAGGCCTATGTCAGGCAATGTTTCCACCTGTTGGTTGGCTAGGAGTCCAAGTGGGACCAACATTGATGTTGGGACATTTACTCGTAGTCCCTAAATCACCCCAAATGATTTCGAAATACTGGGCATCATTGGGACTGACGTTTCCGGTTGTCTGCGGTGGGCCAGGGCATCATCTGCGTACAGAGAAATTATGTGTTCAATATTGCCCACTGGGATACCCCAATCCTGGAGGGATTGTCGAAGCTTACAGGCTAGGGGTTCAATTACCAACGTAAAAAGTAAGGGTGAAAGGGGTCACCCCTTTCTTTTTCCCGTTGTAAGGTATTGTTTCAGAAATGTAACGGCCAGTGCAAATCCGTGTCCTGGGCTACGAATACAGCAATTTAACCCAATTTATGTACGTGACTCCTATTCCTGCCCTGGCCAAAACCATTCACAAATATTCCCAATCAAGGAATTTAAAGGCTTGCTCAATATCTAGGAAGCATTAGAAATAATGGGGCGACCCGGTGTCCCTCAGAAACTGGGTATTAGTAGTACATAGAACAATTGGTTCTGTTGGGTATTACAATTGCTTTGAGCAATGTATTTAATACAAAGAAAAGGTCCTTATTTATAACACACACAAAGTCAATTTGGAGAAGAAGAAGAACACACCAAAAAGAGAAGTTGATTGACTCTTATATTTCAACAGAGTATTGAATACTAATTGCTGCTACAAATACAAATGAATTGCAACAAGACAACAAGTGATTACGGTGAAAAAGTGACATATAGTGAATGGTGAAATGAACGGTACACTACATACATGACGTACGCAACTGACATAAAATAAAAGGAATATGTTAAATTCTTGTCCTTTCTAGTTTTTCACATGTAATGCAAGACCCATTAACGAATCAAATCGTGATCAGGAGAACTGTGTCGACATATGATAGATGTCGACGTTTTGATCCTGGAAACAGCGCAGAATTTTGTGCATCAGAGCGGGTCTTCCTCAGGACCATGGAAGAAGGGGTGGACAGCCACAAAGGCAGAGACTTCAGTCAAAGAGATCAAAAGGTTAAGACGTGATTCAGATCCAATAATGGGCTCCACTACGGGGCCGATTCCGATTTCGGCCGGAAGGGCTCCGAACGATGGTCGGAGCCCTTCCGACCGAATCGGAACGTGTCGCTGGATTCCTTTCCGACCGAGCCATTTCGATGGGCTCGGTCAGAAAGGAATCCGACTCGGATTTCCGGATGGCTGATGACAGGCTCGAAGAGCCCATCCGCCGTCCGGAAATCCCTCAGTACTCCCCCGGCCGCCTCTTTACGACCGAGGGAGTACGATGGCAGTTTTTCACTGCCTTTTCATGCCGGTCTTTCCGGCACGAAAAGGCAGTCGGAAACTGTCTATGGGGGCCCCCAGTAGGGCCCCCATGGGTGCGAGGCTGTCGAAAGGCAGTCTGGGGGCACCTATGGTGCCCCTCTGTGGATCCCTGCACCCGGTGGCAGGCACCTAGGGGTGCCGGCCACAGGGATGAACTGCACCCCTGCTTTTCACTATGCAAGCATGCATTCCTCTCGGAATGCATCCTTGCATTGTGAAGTATACGAGTGCGACCGAACCCTGTTCGCATCGCATCGTACTTGCAGGGCCGGAACCGACGACAGCAGGTCGGTCAGTTACAGCTCCTGACCGATATCGGACGGACCTGAGTCCGTCCGACATCGGAATCGGCCCCTTGGGGGTCATTAGTATAGCGGGCGGATCGCCACCGCCCCGCCCGCTAAAAACATCCGCCTGCTGCAAATTTCCCCCCCGCCACGCAACGCCACCACGGAAAGGCAGGCGGTGTTGGACATTGGGGGCCCGTAGCGGGCCCCTAGGGATTCTGGGGGGTGGGAGGTGCACATGGGGGTACCTATGGTACCCCCCTGCATTTCAATGTACAACGTGGCAGGCACCGTACGGTGCCTGTCACGTTGTGCATTGAAAGGCACAGGCTGCCTTTGTGGCATTGCGGCAGGCGGTGCTCTCTGCACCGCCCGCCGCAATGTTGCAGATGCACCATGCGCCCGCCAGTGTGGCGGGCGCATGCTAATCGGGAGTGCGGGACCGCCGCACCCTCAGCGGGCGGTCCCGTTTCCCGAGGGTATGGCGGGCGGACAAAGTCTGCCCACCATACTAATGGGGCCCTTAGTGTTCAAGTGGTGGGGTTCCTTTATAGTACAATAGTCATGAAAATTCTTCCTAACTGGAAATGCTCAACTGCTCAGAAGATCTCCACCTGCCGTTTGTAGTCTATTGCGTGAGCACACTTGACATCCACCAGCCGGTTGGAGTCTTGTGTTTAGAGCCTTCACTTAATATTCAGTGTTGAAAATTAATGGTCGTATTACTTTAATGTAGCAGCACGCATGTCTCTGTCAGCTTCTGCCCATTCAGTCCAGAAGCTGACAGACGGATGTGCGCTGCTACATACGTCTTAACCTTTTGATCTCATTGACTGAAGTCTCTGCCTGTGTGTCCATCCCTTCTTCCATAGTCCTGGTGATTAAACTTAATCCTGTGGGCATCCACAAGGTGTGAGGCACAAGGAAAGACCTACATGAAATCAGTGGCGGAGATGAAAGTCGTAATATGCTTGGCCGAACCGTGGCGGTCCCACCAAGCATATAGATAGACCTCTAGCCCGCGTGACCGCTCTGCAACCGCCAGGGAACGGCATTTCACTGGCAGAGTCAGCTGTCCCATGTCAGCATGACCACAAGGGTCGTAATGTTGTGGTCGCAAGACCGCTACCACTGTGCCACCATGAGTCTGATGGCTCTCGTACCGCCAGATTCGTAATTAGGCCTAAGTCTGCTCCCAACCCATGGGGGATTTAAAGACGCCGCCGCTCTGCTTTTTAAGTGATTTGGGCCCCAGGGGATGGGCCTGAAAAGGCTCAGGGTGGGGGCCCGCACAACACCCCCTCTCCTTTAAAATTATATATGGCCCTAGCAGATGGTGTCTCCAGGGGTATTCAGACAAACTATTAAGTTAAAAATAACAATACTAGAACATCTAGTCTAAAATATCCTGATATGGAAATATTGACAGCAAGAATATTGATGTCAAGAATATTGGTTTTTAAGGTTAGTAATATCAATTCTTAAAATGTCATTAATGTCGCTTAAAAATATATACCCCAAATTAGGATGTTGGTCGGAAAACCTCTGACCACAGGTCAGAGGCTTTCCGACCGACATCCTTGGTTTGAATTCAGACTGCCGTATGTGGAATTAAAACCTGCCTGTCATTCTGACTGACTTTCGACGAGCTCATGGTGCCCGTCGGCTAGTTGCAACTGCCACCATAATTCCATAAGGATTACATTTCCGCTGTCAGGATTATGATTTTGGTTTCCGACAGGCTTTCCATGTCAGGCTTTCTGGCATGAAAAGCCTGTCGGAAAGCGACTTAAGGGGCCCCTAACAGGGCCCCCCTTCTTCAGCGGCATCCGGTTGGAGGCCAAGTGGGCACCTATGGTGCCCCTCTGAAAAATTCCCTGCACCGTGTGGCAGGCACCATGAGGTGCCTGCCACACAGTGCAGGGATTTACAGTGACTCCCATTTTGGTATGTGAGCTTGTGTCGCGGACGGTTTCCAACCGCCACACAAGCTCCCATAGGGAAATGGGAGTTTGTGACCGCACCATGTGTGGTCGCATCGTAATTGCAGTTTCAGACCGCCGACCCATGGTCGGTTGGTTTCAAAACCGCATGGATGTCGATCGGAGGCATCTCCAGCCAACATCCTAATTAGGCCCACAGTTGTTTAAAATATCCTTTTTTAATTATTATTATGTGTTTTAGTATATATTTTAAATGTATATGATGTAATTATTTGGTATGAGTATTGTTTATGTTTTTTTAAATATATTTGTTAAATGTTTAGTAGTTATTATATTTAAATTAATTAAATGTGTTTTTTACTTCTGAGCTGGTTGTGGGTTTCTAGGGGGTATAGGGTGGGGTGTAATTTAATTATAATAAATGTATGTTATGTACTATTATTTATTTAATTGATATGTAAATATGTTAATTGTGTTATTATATTTCTTTAAATTGCATTTTATGTGCAGGTTGTGGGGTTTACTGAGGTCAAGGGTGGGAAGAAATGTATTTTTAATTAGTTAATAATTAGATGTTATACTATTAATTATTTATTTGACAATTAAATATTAGAATTGTGTAATTCATTTTTGTGTGTGTTTAATTTTAAGTGTGGGTTGTGGGGTTTATAGGGGTATAGGCTGGAAAGTTAATACATTTTCATGAATTAATATTTTGTTTTTAATAAATGATATTTGTTTAACTGATAATTAATTATGTTAATTGTGCAATGATTTTTTTTTTTATTTATATGTGGGTTTTGTAAGGGTATGAGGTGGGAAGTAAATTAAGTTTAAGTATATAATACCTATTTGTTAATAAATATTAATTAATAATGTGATAATTAATTAGGTTAATTGTGTGAATAATTTTCTGTAAAATTTTATGTGTGTGTTGTGTGTTTTGAGGGGATGTATTGTGGGAAGTATATTAATTATATTTCATTAATAATTAATATTTAATTAATGATAATTTGTTTGTTGATAAATATTTATATTAATAGTAAAAATCTTTGTTTTTTTAAAGTTAAGTTTTGGGTGCAGGTTGAGACTTGAGGTTATAGGGTGGAAAGTAACTAAATAAAATTTATGTAATAAATATGTTTTTAAAATATTTTTCAAATAAAAAAGTTTATTTGTATGAAAATGATTTTAATATTTTATTTATACTAAGATGTGTAGGTATTTGTGGTATGTAAATACCATTATAATTTTTTTTAATTTTTAATAATAAATATATTTCTCCTTTTTTACAACATATTGATATTTTTTTATTTGTTTTTAAAGTAATTTTATTTAGTTCAAGATATTTTGTTTGTTTTTCTTGTTGCGCTGATTGGAGTACGACTAGTACATTTTACCCCGTCATAATCCTACATTTTCCCGACTGTTGTACCGACTGGAGTGGGAATGGTAAATTTTACCCCTCCGCTATTCAACACTTTACCTACTGTTGTACTGACTGGAGTGGGAATAGAAAATGTATCCCTCCGCTATCCAACACTTTCCCTACTGTTGCAATTATTGGAGTATGGGGACTGCGTGGCCCCCTCTTCTTTTTAAGTGCATTGGCCCCTGTTTGATGGGGTCCCCGGGGCCCAGAAGTTTCAGGGAGTGGTTGTGGCCCTGAAAATCTCTGCACCACAGTGCAGGGATTTACACAACCTCCCATTTCCCAGTGGGATTTCCACCCACAGCACAAGCTTCCGTAGAGAAATGGGAGTTAGCGATCGCACCATGGGCCTGATTACGATGCTGGTAGGAAACGAAACCGCCCAGCTCCTTGTCGGATTCGGTTCAGACCGACTTGCGGCCGGTAGTTCTGCCATACCGATTATAACGCTTCCGAACACCGCTCGGCAGGACTCCCTTTGACTTCAATAGGAGCCTGTGCTCCGACCGACAACACACGCTCCTATGGAGAAAATGCGTGTCTGCGGAAAATCTTGCACCCTGTTGCTGGCACCCCATGGTGCCTGCCTCAGTGTGCATGGTTATACAGGGGGGTCCCTTGAGTACCCCCCTCGACCCTAAACCAGAGGACTCAGGAGGAAGGGGGGCCCGCTTGGGGCCTCCAAAGTCAGTTTCCGACAGCCTCTTCATGTCGGACAGACCGATTCGGAAAGGCTGTCGGAAATCTGACATTGTAATCGGTGGGTCAAAAACGCTGTCCGTTGAACTGTACGAATCAACTTCGACCGACACGTTTTCTCCAAATGCTGGTCGGAACCATTTCGGAATGACCGAATGGTTCCCCTTCCGACCGCGAGCATCGTAATCGAGCAGTCGGAATTGTTTCTGACTGAGTCGGGCGGATGGGTTCTGACACGGTCTAGGGGAATACGACTGTTGGTTGGAGGCTTTCCGATTGACATTTGTAATCAGGCCCTATGTGCGGTCACATCACAATGCGGGTGTGCTGGACCGCCGACCTATGATCGGTCGGTTCCCACACCGAAACCTCAACTCCGACCGACATCGAAATCAGGCCCATAGTAACCTAAAATGGTTTAATTTAGGGGATTGTTTTTAATTCATTCTTTAGGCTTTCTTTTTATTAAATGTAAATTAAATAAATATGTGTTTTTAAATATTTATTCAATACATATATCAGATACTGTGCTGTAGCATTTTATTTAACTAATTGTAGATTCAGAATAAATATATAGATTTATTTTACATTAATATTTTATAGTTTTAAAATTATAATACTGGATGGAAAAAAAGGAATGCAGGATGTAAGAGAAATAAAAATATACACCATCCGAACTGTTACATTGATTAAAAATGCATATATACTTTAAAATACTTTATTTAATTATTAATTAAATAGCATTATTAATTATTTCATCATTTAAAAAAGAAATTAACCTAATTAAAAAAAAGAAAAATTCAAATGTTTTTAAAAACGTTAACAAAATAAAATAAAAGAATTATACACACATTTGTTTTAATAACTTTTTATCACAATTTACTACATATTCCATATAAATAAAAATGTTAGCTAGGTTGGGGTTTTTCAATATTATAATATAAGAATTATTATTTATAAATGAAATTAATATATGTAACTAAAATAATTAATACAAATTTATTTTGATGAGTCACTGCAATGTAAAATTGTATAGTTATAGTTCTAGGTTGAAAATAAATATATAACATTACATTACATTACATTAAAATATTTTTTATTATTTTTTATTTTTTTGTTTACATTTCACTAATTTTCCATATACCTTCCCATATGGAGATTTCCACCTACAAGTTCAAAGTTACTAGTAGTAACTTTATACTCATAAACCCTGTTGCAGGAGGCTTCATTCCCTGATTTGAGGTGGGGGAGACATGTAACTCTACACCTAGGGGTAACACTACACCATTTTGCTATCCATATTTTTTTTGTTTTGCTATTCACTATTTTCAAGTGTAGAGATACACCTAAGGGTAGTAGTAAATATATATGCAAGTAAATATACACATGTATATTTACCATTATGTAAAAGTTCCCCCAGTCTCTGAAATGGAAGTCAAAATCCTTCAGTGTGGCAAAGTCAAGGCTGAGGCCAGTGAGGGCTAAAACAATTTGGATATGTCATTGCTGAAGGTATTGGCTTTTGTACCATACATTCTTATTGGGGCAAACCTAGAGTTAGTAGCCGCCGCTGTTGCTTCATCTCTGGGATGAGTATTCTGCCTAGCCCCTAGCCAGGGTTAAACCTTAAGAATGGGCAGGGCTCCACAAGAGCATATTACTACTGGGTCTTGCTGAATCTGTTGTCAGCATGGCAAAAAGATGCGACTGTTACAAATCTGTCTTTCTTGCCACTTTGGGAGTGACCCTTCTAGGCAAAATTCAGCGCTTTGTCCCAGTCATTTGGAGGTGGGAAAAATTACTGAGGGGCTTATTACTCACGTCTGCCCAACACTGTTGCAGGTTGGGACCCGCTTGACCTTAGGTTGGCAGTTCTGACTGCAGTATTTGGATGCGATCGCCCATAAGGCGGTCAGAAACATCAATTTTTCAATGGAAGCTTGTGCAGCGGGCGGAAAAGACCAGCAGCACAAGCTTCCATTGAAAAATGGTTGTTATCAAACATCCTGCACTTTGTGCACGTTGCAGGGATGTTTAGGGGAGCACCACAGGTGCCCCTCAGGCCCCAGAGCGGAGGGCCAGGAGGGAAAGAGGCCTTGCTTTCTGGCAACCTTTCCATTTTGGAAAGGCAGACATGGAATGGCTGTTGAAAACCAACATCATAATCCCTGCAGCGGAGCCGCCTTCATTAAGGAATTATGAAGGGTTTCCGAAGCACCGACAAGCTCCTTGAGCCCGTCAGAAAGTGTTGGACGCTCCCTCCGCCTGATGCCTCCGACCGCACATTGTAATGCATTGGTGGGACCGCAGCAGCAGATGGCGGTCTGACCACAACTAACGAGCCATCGGTTGCGGTCGGACCGCCATCATAATCTGGCCCAAAGTCTGTAAAACTTCTACACTGTTTACAGAGTTACTTATGGTCGGTCCTAATTCTCTCAGATACTCATGGCAAGTGTCTAGGCACTAGATCTCTTTCCATTAGGACTCCTGCTGGGTCCAGTCCTCCCAAAAGGGCCAGCCAAACAGTTCATGCACACTTAGGGAGTGCACACCATGCCTCCCCTCCTCTTGCCAGCCCTGCCCCGCCCACCACTTACTGCAATAAGGAAAGTTGAATGATAATAAACATATGTTATTATCAGAAAAAAAAAAAACAGGTGACGGACTTTAATGGATAGCATTCCCACTATATCTCTACTACCGTATTAGGCTGATCGTGCACAAATCTCCAGTACCTGTCACCTTTTGATGCTACTGGTTACAGATTCCCAAAGTACTTTTAGGAATAGGAGGCGCACCGAACACAATACATATAGTCTGTTGTTATTTTATCAATTTCTTCTTTTATTCCAAAATTGGTTCATAAAAACAGCCGAGTTTCGTTCCCCTTTGAGCAATGGGGCGACGCTCCTCCGCCTTAGCGAAGGAGCCGCCAATGAATGCTGATGGGATTGAGGGGCCCATTTATGAGACACTGCGTCACTTGTACTCCACCGTTGCGTCACTTTTTGTGATGCACCGGCAGCGTAAAATATGCGCCACGTTGCACACTATTAACAAAATGACACATCTAGGCAGATGTGTCACTTTGCAAAAGCCCTGTGCCACATTATACCTGCGTCAGGTATAATGTATGCAGCGTGGGCGTTCCCCGGTAAAAAGCCTCGTAGAAGTGGTGTAGTGAGATCAATTAGATTTCAGTGCGCCACTTCTAGGACGCCATTGCATCAATATCTTATGCCTGCCTCATACCAGGCGTAAGACTGACACAGTGCTATGATCATACTCCTCTCCCCTGCATTGCTGGTGTTGCTTCACGCTTCCGACACAATTACAGCATTGCATCTGTTTTGTGTCATTCCTTGCGACATGATGCGTCACACAGTAAATATGATGCATCCATCATGTGGCAAGGAGGGCGCAGTGAAAACTATTGCGTCGCTGCTTCCACGCAGCGATTCAACAGATTTAAAAAAATAAGGCCCTTAGGGGCATATTATCAAGAACGGCGTTAAAATTATCGCCGCTTTAGCGGCAGGAAACTGCCGCTAAAGCGGCGATAATGGGCTTGATTAAAGGCCCTTGTGAATTCCAATAGAAGCCCATGTTTTGGTGTGAATATGGGCTTCTATTGGAATTCTCAAGGGCATATTATCAAGCCCATTATCGGTGCTTTAGCGGCAGTTTCCTGCCACTAAAGCGGCGATAATTTTAATGCCGTTCTTGATAATATGCCCCTTAGTGTGTCAGTATCATAGGCCGGACAGATACAATTTCAGCTCATTACAGTTATCAGTTAAACGTAATCGTTTATGGATGCCACTTATTTGTCTCACATTACTATGATTTTTCCTAACCTCCATCCCAGCTAATATTACTCTCTTATTGTACTGCATGTTAGCCATGTAACAGTTACTGTATTAGAGATATTCTTTACTTAAGTATATTTCTACTTGTTCAATCTGACTCATTATGCATACTCTTTATCTTTCTTCCCTCTCTCTCTGTCCTTTCTTCTCTTTATTTTGAAAATCATTCTTTATTGATTTTGAATTGCCCATATCAGTTCCTACTCATGCCTATGAGGTGTGCATAGCTCGTTGCTGTGTTTAAAGTTCGCAGTCACTCATATATTTTGGCAATGTTGTATTATATTTCTTTTGTTCCTAAATAAACTACGTTAACTTTAAAAAAAAAGAACATTGAAAACAACTAGTTGAAGTTGATACACATATCAATCTATCAGATAACAGAAGAGCATATCTTCCCATACTACCAATAGGATATGTGAAAGCCTAATCTGATTCTGATCTGAAATGGAAACCTCAAAACAATTTGGAAAGTCACCCTAGATTAATTAATTAATAGATTAAAGGTGCTGCAGACTGCATTGCCTTGCCAAGGGTAGGCTGAGTGCTACTCATGCACTAATAACTTAGGGGCTTATGTATGAGCCCCTTGAGACAGTTCTGCACTACCATTGCGTCACTTTTCATGACACAGCAGTGACATAAACAATGCACCACATTATACCTGCGTCAGGTATAATGTATGCAGGGTGGGCGTTCCCACGCAACAAAGCCACGTAGGAGTGGCGCTGTGAAATCTATCAGATTTCGCTGTGAAATCTATTAGATTTCACTGCGCCACTTCTAGGGCGCCATTGCGTCAAAACCTTACGCCTGCCTCATAGCAGGCGTAATGGTGATGCAGTGCTATGTGTGTGGACCTGCCTCATGCATTGCTGGAGTTGCATCATGCTTGCGACACAACTCCAGCAATACATGACTTCTGCGCTGACAGATTAGTCAGGATTCCTGACGCATCTGCCACTCCTTGAGACATGGAGCGCCGTACAGTAAACAGTTCATCCATCATGTCGCAAGGAGGGCGCAGTGAACACTGCTGAATCGCTGTTTTCATGCAACGATGCAACAGTTTTCAAAAATAAGCCCCTTAGGGTCTAACCCAGGGTTGGAGCACAGTTAGAGCCAGGCTGATCTTTCGCATCTGAACTTGCACAGTATGGGGCGAGTGGGGGAATCAGTAGTGGTATCAAGGCAGGAGAGCAGAATGACATGTATGCTAATAGGCTTATTCCTTGTGCTGGATGCAGTTCACATTTAAAGTGTTTTGCTCTGTTCTTAATGTTTCTTTCTTGTGTTGTTTTTTTCTTTCTTTCTTTGCATTGCTCATTCTTTTCTCTTCTTTTGTCTTACACTTTTCCTGTTTCACTCTTTTTACCTTCTGAATTCCAATTTCTTTCTGGAACCCATTTTGCATTTTCCCTCAATCCCTTCTCTTCTTTAGTCTACAAACTCTACGGCCTTCCTTCCCTCTGACGTCCGTCCTTCACTCATACAACACTTTGTCTAATTTTCAGTTTCTTTGCTTCTTTATCTCCCTTTGTTAAGTCATTGCATTTGCAATACTCTATGTTTGTGCTTTTCTTTTGTGTGTCTTGCTTAATTTTGGTAAGACTTTACCCCCTCCCTCTTTTTCTCCTATATCTTTTGTTAGTTTTTCATTTAATTTTGTGTTGTCTAGTTCTCTCCTCCAAAAGTCATTGAAGTTCATTTTCTTTTTGTACGTGCTTCTCTTTCCTTCTACCTCCCTTCTAGTTAGCATGTCTTTGTCGTTTATACTTCCCCTTTCTTTCGTCCTCGTTTCTCTCCCTCACGTTCTTCAATGTTATTCTCCTTTTCCTTTTATTTCATATATACCGGTAGTTTTCTTTTTTCTTTCTCTTCACTCCCCGTGTCCTTACGTGTTACTCTTTGACAGAACAGCATGAGTAATATAGTTATGTGTCCTTTAAACAGCACCTATATAAGCGACGTGTCTGTGTTTGCTGGCAGCAAACAAGAGGGTTAGACATACAGTCAGCAATTAAACAGATGGATAAAAATGCAAGAAAAAAGCATAAGGAGCCGCTCTCAGTTTCTAATATTTAACAGTGATGCAATGCCTGCAATTGTCACTGCACAGCTCCCTCTTCTGGCTGCTGAATGCATTTTCTTGAATAACAAATATGCTCTTTAACAAAGGGAGGTTCGCAAAACATGCTGCCGCTGAAGACGCCAGAAAGCTGAACTAAACACAAGTGCACAGTCAATGTTTCATATTTATACAGAATAGCCGACATGCGTCCAGAATTCCCTGTTCTGTATGTCTGTGGAAGTGATGCACTAAAGCATCACACCTGAAGCACACAGGGCAGCCCCTCCCACTAGGAGCAGTACCTTGTATGTCAGTCAGTCAAGAAAGCTTTATGCGCATGTGAGACACACACATGCAAGCTGATACACAGCAATTAAACAATTCATAAAATCAGCCAAATTAATTCATGAATGTTAAAAAGCTAAAATTACCAATACATGCTTTTCCAAGAGAAAAAAAGGCTATGGGGCCGATTACAATGTCGGCCGGACTGCCACGACAGGCCGTCAGTGGCGTTCTGCCCGACAGACAGCCCTTCGGTGCAACGCTGCATTTGGAATCGTGGTTATGAATAGAGGCGGTGCCGAGGCAGGCCCCGCCCTCAGGATCACAATATCCTTTTCCGACTGCCTTTTAATGGCAGTGCAACCGCCATTAAGAGGCAGACGGAAACGGACTTTAGGGGCCTCAAGCAGGGACCCTGTGGGCCACTGTGAAGTGGCCCTGGGAGCACATATAATGCCCCCACGCACATATATGCTCTGTGTTCCATACACCACATGGAGCCTGGCACACGGTGCATGGAAGTGCACAAAGTGATTTTTTTTCTACTGATGTTTGTGCTGCGGCCCTTTTCCTGGGCCGCAGCACAATCTGCAGTGGAAAAATGCACTTTACGACCTCCACCACGGTGGTCATATCCTAATTGAACGGTGGGAGCGCCGACTGCTTGTCGGGCAGTCTCCTGACTGCCGCAACAGCAGTCTACAGCCTGACCACCTGGCATTGTAATCGGCTACTAAAACTCTAAAACAAACTTCTGCGGTATCAAGTAATTGGTAATGCTGTCAGGCTACTCTGCATTGTGTGAAGTTAAAATGTTTGAAATATGGAAATAAAAACCTTTTAGCAAAGGGTACAAAACCTTGACAGAAAAACATGGGGGCATATTATCAAGAAACAGAGTTAATATTATCACCGCTTTAGCGGCCGAAAACTGCCGCTAAAGCGGCGATAATGGACTTGATAATATGCTCTTGAGAATTCCCATAGAAGCCCATGTTTTGGTGACAATATGGGCTTCTATTGGAATTTTCAAAAACATATTATCAATACACTATGGGGCATATTATCAAGAAACGGCGTTAAAATTATCGCCCCTAAAGTGGAGATAATGGGCTTGATAATATGCCACTGAGAATTCCAATAGAAGCCCATGTTGACACCAGAACATGGGCTTCTATTGGAATTCTCAAGTGCATATTATCAAGCCCAATATCGCTGCTTTAGCGGCAGTTATCTGCCGCTAAAGCGGCGAAAATTTTAACTCCGTGCTTGATAATATGCCCCTTGATTTGTAAAAGGAATTTGGTTGAAACCCCATCACAGGGACAGATTTGGGAGGACAGAGCGTCTTGATAACTCAAAAGGAAACAAAGTAAGTAAGCAATCTTCTCTGACCAGAATCTAAACCGTAATGACCTTTCCCATCTACAAAGTGCTAAATACTACTAATAGTAAGCGATACCTGCTTAATCTTTCCTCCCTCCATGCACACGTTGAGCTCTTAAGGGAGAGATTCCCATTGCAATGGGCTGACAAACCGATAATCTACTTGGCCATCCTGCTGGCTCCTACACTACCGCTCACCCTGGAGCTGAATTACTTGGCGCTGGTGAACCAGACGACGAAAGCTCTGGACTGGTGGTCGAGGCTGAAGCTGGCATGGTTCAGGCGCATAGCAGCAGTAAAGATTATGGTGCTTCCGCGTATTCTTTATCTATTTCAGACCTTGCCCCTGGTCCTCCCTCCGAAAGCCATGCGGGCTTTACAGTTGGCCATAAATACATTTGTCTGGGGGAAGGGAAAGGCACGACTGCCGATGTACCAACTGGTGCGGCCAAAGAGGGATGGAGGAGTGGGCTTACCGCTAATACACCAATACCTTCAGGCCTACCACCTTCGGTATATGGTGGAGTGGAATCGCCCTCTCTCCGAAAAGCATTAGACCTTCATAGACCAAGCTGTGGCTGGAGTGAACATTTGGAGGGAGATGTGGATCCCGCGTAAATTGAGCTCCTGGGGCTCTTAACTCTTCGCCCGTTACCGCGGCGACGCTAAAAGTATGGGATGCTTTGAGCTTAGGAAGGGTCAGACGACCTTCTCCTCACTGATGATCCTGTTGGTGGATAACCCAGATTCCCCCCCCCCCCAGGCTGTAAATCCGAGGTCTCCCAGAGTTGGAGGGAGGCAGGCTGCAAGTGGGTAGGCTCCCTGTTTGACGTGGACGGTATACTCCCCTTTGACCAGGTTTCTCTTGATTATGATTGACCCAAATCCGATGGTTTCTTTTATTTGCAACTGTGACAGTGGGTCTCTTCATCGTCCTATCTACCGCAGGTTTCTCGTCGTCTTACCCCTTTATGAGAAATGGCTAATGGGTAAAAAAGACAATAAACACTTGATCTCACAGCTCTACGCTATGCTGGCCTCCGGACAGGGAGAGGGGCGCAAAAAAGGCCAACTGCGTTGGGAGGAAGAATTGGGAAGGGCCCTCTCCGATAAAGAATGGGCGAACATACATTACAGGGCACACCATACAGCCTATAACACCGCTGGCACTGAATCCGCATTCAAGGTTACATGCTACTGGTATCTCACACCAGCCCGAATCCATCGCTGGGACAAAAATTACACCGAGAAATGCTGGAGGGGATGTGGGCTGGTGGGATCGCTGGTGCATCTGCTCTGGCATTGTCCAAGACTGGAGCGCTTTTGGGAGAGGGTATTGAATGACATTGATGCTGCCTCTGAGAGGGAGATTCCATGCTTTCCGGCTACACACTACTGGGGCTTTAAAATGCGCTGTTGTTTCCCCTGCGCTCCTTGCAGGGTAGGCAAATGGCATTGGCTTTACTGGCGGTGTGGCAGGCTATCCTAGCATGCTGGGGCTCTTCTGTGGTTCCGGATCATACGGCGTGGCTACATAGACTGTGGCTGACGCTGGCCATGGAACGCCTCACTCTAGTGCAAGATCATAAGGGGGAGAGCTACGCAGAATTATGGGCTCCTTTTATACAACTGCTTTCAAAAGAGTTTAGATAGGTCACCTGCCCCAAATCCCAGTGGCCCAGGAGACAAAGTCGTCCCTAATGTAGTGGAGTAATTCCCTTGGGGATGCTAGATGAGGAGGAGTGTACCTAGAGTTACTTGTTTACTACGGTGCAGTAGCCCGTTTTTCATTTTGCTTTCCTTTTTAGGGGGAGGGTGGGTGGTTTCTGATCTATATCTCTTTTCTTGTGTTGCTATTAGTTTGGTCGTTCTTGTTGTCATGTATACTCACGCAATTCAGACTCCTCTGCCAGCCTCCGGGCTGTAGGCATTGAAGCTGTGTATAGCTGATTCATGCATCTAGCCCACGTGCCAGCCAATGTGGTTGTAGGCATACAACTGTGTATGTTCACTGGATTGTTTTTCAAATGAATGAAAAGATTTGTTCCATAAAAGAAATTCTGCTAAAAACAAGCAAGGTTGAATAAATGATCTAACACATCAGCCCATAAAATAAGTTAAGAAGCAGTCACATTAAAAAACAATGACATTAAAATTATATAAAGGAAGGAATTTTTTTCTTAACTGAGCATTCCTAATACAGACAAATACATTTCCAGCGAGTAATGCTTAAAATCCCAAATTAAAAGTGGGAAACTGAAAAACACAGTTTGGGTGTAGCCAAAAGCTGTAGGAATAGATAGTTGGAGCTAATCTGGTTAAAACCACATGTAGATAATAAAGACCTTAAATATTTATACTGGAGGGCAGAACATTTTGGGCATAAAAGTACTCTGTGCATGGAAGTGCAGATGGAAATATTGTCACAGGTAAATGGAGGCAGAGTGTTTTGAGAGAACCAGACACCCTTTGGAAATAACAATTGATGAAAGATATTCAGTCTCAGAAATGTTAAGAGACAGTGATGATTAGACATATCAAATAGGAGATAAGGACCCATGCCGGTACAGATTTAACTATGACATAACCACAAAACAACTGTTCCGTTAAAGCTGATTTCTTCCTTTCTGTGATCACCCTCTGAATGAAGGCCCGCTCAACCCAGATAGATTCCTTTTTAGTAATGCCCGTGGGATCATGGAAGAGGTATGAGTGGCCCAATTCCTTAAAAGTTCTCTTTATATACGAGATATATGGTATACGGTCGCTTAATCTAGCAGTTTACAGTCCTGTACGATTTGTCTACTTACATGTAACTCCTGCTTTGCCCAGACGGAACACCACAGAAGAAGTGGGGGTACACGAATGAGGTCGGAAGTGAAGGCCATTCCTAGATCCTGGTGGATAATCTCAGCGAGGATGACTTGGCCTACAGCCAAAAGATTCCTCAAAAAGGGATTTTCAACCATTTGGATTTGATACATTTTGGAAAACCCCTAAATTTTGCAGCCGAATGTGGCCATTGGAAAATACTTGGCCTTATATATTTTTAACACAAGGTTGGTGGTTTATGGCCAATACTTCTAGCAAAGTCATTCACTCCAGAAATGGCTTTGGAAAGTTCTCCCATTTTTCTTTACTAAAGGTGTCCAGCTAAGGCCTGAGTTCAAAAGAAGCCCCAGGTAGCAGAAATCTTCCACCTTAGATAAGGCCTGGCCCTGTGCAGCAAGAACTGAGGGTTTTAGTATTTTGGGGGCCTGCTACCTTAGCAAATGATTTTATTTTATTGGTAGAAATGTCCAAATTATTCATAAAAATAATAAAAGAATCTAAAAGCCTTTGCAAACTCCTAGCAGTACGGGATATTAACACAGCATCGTCGGCATATAGGAGAACCAGGATTGGTCTTCCAGAGACTCCAGGGACATCTGCAACTATATTAGTTAAAACACCCTTCAACCGATTAATATACCTAACTAATAAAAAAGGGGCAAGGATGCATCCCTGCCTTACACACATTTCTATTGCAAATGGGCTGGTGCCTTCTCCATTTGAGCCGTATCTACCTAGCTTGTGAGATCAGCATGGGGGGGCTCTCATAAATCCCACCAGAGCCTGATCCCCCCCACGGACACCAGCTCGGCCCAAAGCTTCTCCCTGTTGCCTCATGAGTCAATGATTGCTGGTGATATCAGAAAGTCCTTCAAACCTATTGAACAGTGTACGTTCTGTGCATGAAGGGAGCGAACTTGCCACCTGCTCCATGGCCTGCACGCGAGGCATAGAGCGTTTCATAAATGTTAGATCCAAGGATTTTTGAAAGATAGCCTAGAGGAACTATAGTGCTAGAGTCCTGCATGGATCCCAACTTTTAGGAAACAATAACAAATTTCTCACAAAGGACAGGTTCCTAAAATGCACCACAACAGAGTTCCAGTCCCTGGCTTTCAGTGAGGGCCAATCCAACTCACCCTATGAGACAGGATGGTCTGCGCACCGTTCCTTATAGCAAATCCCCAATTCTTCACAAGCCAATGCATACTTTATTTGATGGCTGCTCACTGGATTCAACCTGCTCCTGCCTAAGTGCAGAAACTTTAATTAGAACCAACATAATATGAAGTAAATAATAAACATCTGTTATCCAGCGCCAAGATACCCTTTCTGGGTGAACGTGAGCTTTACAAAAAAATGTTATGTTAACTAGAAGGTGGGAGGATTAAAATAGTACTAATATGCGCTACTGTTGCCCTGCCATCAGTATATGGCCCAGCGCTTTCCCAGAAAGTACTCCCAGGCTTGAAGAGTCACTACAGAGTTCCGCCCTTCGAGCTATATGTCTCTCAGCCACTAAACCGAAACTTGGTGAATTGTCAACAACTGGCGGGGAATTTACCTGGCTTACTTAATGCATAATATTACCGGCAGCAGCAGTAAATCCAAGGTCTCCTTACCGAGCTGCAGTAATAAGGGTTGGTGTCGCTCGTGACCATGATGGCAATTAGGAAGCCACTGAATTTAGAGTCCCTTTTAAAGGTGGACCTATGATAGACAAAATGGAAGAACAGTTCAGTTAAATTTCAGTTAATTTGACCTCTGTGCAATCCAAACGTTTTACAACAGGGTCAACTGGGCTTACAGCAGGGTGCTTACCGTTATACATGGCTTTAAGTGGGATGAAAAAACTGGGGAGAAGGAGTCTCTCAAAGGGGCGTGGCTGATGTAATTAAGGGCGTGGCTTAAAAACATGGAATCTAAAAAACTGCACTGAGCATAGTGTGCTGCCGGATTTGTATTTTGCTGTTTCTGTCATTGCATCCAGATATGATGCAACAAGTAACATCATTCCTACAACAAGCCAGGACTATTAGCTTTGTCAATTGTTGTTAGTTGAATAAGATAAATAAGCAGCAACTATGGCTTGTTGTATATAATATTGAAAAAGCTTCCACTTAAAGCCTGGTGACACCCAGACAATGTTGCTGCTCCTGCGTTTCAAAAAGAGAAGGGAAATCCAGAGAGAAAATTACTCTCATGAAAGGACTTCACTTCCCCTATAATGCTCACCTGGCCGTAACTTCTCCACTAGTGAGAAATAGGCAGTGTGAGCACGTGCACATGATGTGCCTGCTGTCACTGAAGTCCGGAAAAAAATGGACCACCTGTGCCAGGGCACAAAACAGAGACTCGTTTCGAGGGCCCCTTTAAAAAACTGCCAGTGCTCAGCACCTATGAGGCTCAGCCCACTTAAAACCCTTCCTTTATATGAAAATCCTCTGCAGCTCTGTCGACCTGATGTTGGTGCTCGGATGTTCTGACAAAGGGTCGTGGGCCACCCCCTTTTTAGGCTTAGGCGCTGGGGCCACGCGTGGACTCAAATCCCTCACTGTTAGTCACGCCTGCCTGACCACTGGCTGGGTCTAACAACTCGGTGATGACATATCTGGGCGGACAATCGGCTTCTGTAATAATTTCAGAAGGTGTCAGCCCTTGCCTGGACTCCAAAGAGAGTCTCCTGTCAGTGAGAGCGATTTCGTTGCTAATCATACCAACAGTCCTTTCCAACATTTTATAACATAACATAACATAACTGATTATCAACTGATATACCTTACTAATCTGTTCTCGCACTACTGACAGCTTTACTTTTCCCCAACCTGAATCAGCATTGTGATATAATAGTGGCTCCAGACACAATAGGCCATATTTAAAAGCCCCTTGCGCAGCAGGTGCGTCTCTTTTTGTGACCTACCGGCGGCACATTTTGCTTCCCCATATTTACAAGGACACGTAAAGCCACCCTGTGTGGCTTTTTCGTGTCCTTGTAAATGCGGCCCCTTTTCACGCAGCACTTTGCGTGAAAAGGGCGGGCCAAGGGTGTCGCTGTGTGTGTTCCCATGCAACACCCTTGGGTTCTACCGCAAATTCCCATATTTAATTTTTTTCCGTAAACTTGTGAATGCGTCAGAATGCTACGCCTCTCCAGGGGAGGCGTAGGGAGGCGCAACAAGGAGAAATGTTTTAATTTCTCCTAGTTTTTGCCTCTTTCTATGTGTGATGCATTCTGCAGCATGCCTAGAAACAGGAAATCACCTATCATGATTGTTTTTGTGCAGGAAGGTGTCCCTTCTTGCACGAAAACCATCTTCCCAAAAACGCAAAAACAACCTTGCATCATGTCGCAAGGGTGCCTGCAGTGGCGCATGGCAGTCCATTGTGCGCCAGCGCAGGGCAAAGCACAGGGATGATATGTTGCCCAGGGATGCAACATATCATTGTCAGTATGATACATCCCTGTGCTTTAAAAGTGACTCAGTGCGGTGCAGCCAAATAGATTGCGGTGCTGCGCTGAGTCACTTTCTTGTAGATAAGACCCAAGGTACATTGATGCCAATGCAGCTGAGAAGAAAAATTGAGCGGACCCAGACCAGCGTCCTCTGGGCTCTGACGGGCACATTGTTTCAATGGAAGCAAACTATAGCTGGCTGATGAGCCCATAATAGGGGCAAACTGTCTGGGTTGTTTGTGTTCAGGTTCAGGTAGGTCCTGGCTTGGCAGTTCAGGCTGGACTATTCCCACTGGAGCAGGCTCAAGACTTATTTGTATATAGCTGGATCCAAACTGAGGTGGCATGGTCTGCAAAATAACAATGGACTGGGAGGCGATCCAAGTAATTACCAGTGGCTTAGATTATTTTAAGACTTACATCCATCAATGTTTTGTATACTTTGACTGCTCTTTGCCTGTCCAGGCCTGCAAGCATTGTATACGTTGTCACCCAGTCCCACTTTCACCTCCTGGTGGCCTGCCAAGCATTATTATGGTACTGGAAGTTCGGCAATCATCAGTGCTTCCCCATCTTGCAAGTCATTAGTTTTCGAGGCACACACAGATAAGTACCTAGGGCAAATTGCATAATATGTGGACTTTTCATAGTTGTTATATGTATTACGCATTGAAGAATCAAGTAATGGCACACCCTAACTTCTACTTCTGCCCATTGTTTGATCCTTTCTTTTTTGGGGGCGTTAGTATTCCACATAACGATAGGTTCCGCTTTTCTATGTGACTTTAATGGGATGGGCTTTCATTGACTCCTCACTGAGCCTATTGGGGCAAAAGACGCTTGTGCACACAAATTAATTGACGCAATAGCTTGCCTTGATTTGCTTCGACTGTGTACTGATGTAAAACTTTAGTTAATCGTGGTCTCAGAGTTCACGCATTTCCTCAAACAAATATGACTTCGTTCAATCGAAGGATAAGGTTCAAGACATTCCAAAGGCTAGAACCTTGTATGTACAGGTATCTGCTCCTGCATCTTTGCCTCTTGAATGATAGTAAGGTTAGCAGATGGATGCAGTTGAACAAAGTTTTCTGGCTTGTGCATACAGGAGGATATAGTTTCTGCATTTATTGTGGGTTTTTCCCTAGCAGAGTTTATCAATAGTCCAAAGAACCTCACATTTGATTGTAGCATCTACTGGACACCAGTTGATTGCTTAAAGACTGGATTTGAAAGCAACATCGACAAAGGACATTCTGGCTGACTGATCCTGTAACCTTTGAAGCCCAGCAATACGTTTCTTGGGAAATCAAACTAGATGAAGTTGAAGTAGTCAAGCGTACGATAACAGTAACTCTTGTGAGCTCCACCAGGTTGTTCGGTTTGGAGGTCTGAGAGGATTGTTTCAGAGTGTGGGGGTGTATATTGACAGCCATGGCTAATGCACTGATTTGGGAACTTAACATGAGTCTGGAGGTACTCCGGCTCCTCACTTCCAGTGAGGGAAGTGAAGAAATACAATTGCCTGAGGGCCAGTTCACAAAGTGGAGCATCAGAAACAGGTCCTCCCAGCACTATGATTTCAGACTTGTTTCATCCAATGGGAGTCATGGTCTAAGCAAAGGTTATGTTATTTTGGATGTTTTCTCTGATCTGTTATACAACCAGAAGTGGACAAGTTTGTCATCTGCGTACATTTGGAAATTAATCAGGTACTGCTTAAGCAATCAAAAGAGACTGCACATAAATGTTGAACAGTAGACAAAAGCAAGAAGCGATCTGAGAGCTATGGGGAACATCAAACACTGGACAGGTAGAAGGTTCCATTGAACCTTCCCTGACTTCTTAGCTGCAGTCGTTGAGAAACTATTGCATCCATAAAAGAGCAGGAACAGATGTGCCAGCCCATTTAACAACCTTTTTAGCAATATTTTGTGGTCAACAATACTGTCATCTCCATTTCTATGATCTTGTTGAGTAAGGGGAGGGTGGCAATGGGCAAGTAGTTCACCAGTGTCTTTGGGTCTGCTGATGTTTATTTCTCTTTGCGGATGAGAATAGCATATTTTAATGAACCTGGAACAGCTCCCGAAAAAATGAAGGCATTTATTATGCTCATTGTATATTACACTAGAGAAGATTTGGCTAATTCAAATATCAGAATATAAGTCCATTGTGGAGCTGGGAGGGTTGTGTTTTGAGTGCCAGGCTAAGCATTCCCATCCCCATTTGGAGGTGGGGAACTGCTGAAGGCCTCCGACAGCTCCACTAGGAGACAGTCTTTGGGTGGCCAATCCACTCCAGTATGAGGAGTGGTATCTGAATATAGTAAATACACAATTACCCACGGGTCTGACAGGCTTCAAAAAGCACCAGAAACAAAAACAGAAGACACAAGCAAAGTCTCCTAATCATAAATAAGAGGAGTCCTATAATAAGGACGGAATTTCATCACCCACCGAAGTGGCATGCGTCATCATCTGGGATATCGCCTCTTGGCTGAAACACCTAGTGTAGCCAAGGGCTACAACCCCCTCACTGTGAGGGAGGAGCTCAGGGATGTTTTAGATTACTACTCTTATAAAGGATATACTAAGATCCATCAGATGTAAAGCACTGAGGTAATTGAGTGATGGGCGCAGTGCAAAAAACTCAACTAAATGTGGAATGTGATTTAAAGCTAACTACCAGGGGAAAAAGAAACTTTATTAATTAACCCCTGGTGTCAGGGTTAAAAACAGTGCATGCGCAGTGTGGAAATATTCACTGCATATGTCCAATAAACAGGTCTACATGTTTGTGCCAGTATGACCTCAGTGGTATCGTGGCCTTCCTTAGGACCTAGATTTCAAATGCTACAGTGTATCAAGAGTGATAGAGTGAATAATATATTTTTTAAAACTCAGAGGTGTAATATAGAAGAAATACAACCTACAGCACCTGTAGTCTCCCTTTTAGTGAATAACAATATACTGGTGGTAACCTGTGGAAGACAGAAATGACAAAGAGATCAAATGCTTGTGTCTTATGACTTCACGTTTGCCTGAGTCATATGTACTCATCATAAATATATCTTACAGTATACAGTATAATTAGAATATTAAATTAGCTTACCCGTTGATTACGAGTAAGACACCTCACCACACCTGGCAACAGCTCAGAATGGGAGGCACCGCTCTAAAAGAAGAATGTTTGCACGAATCAGACAAAAGAAGAAATATAGTCTCTGATCTTCCTGCAACATAAAAATTGTATTGATAAACTTGTTCACAATTCAGTTCCCAAAAAGAGGCCAAGCACATGGACTAACTTCAAGATAAAAAAGCATAGGTGCTGGCTAACAACCAAAAAAGGGAGAAAGTTTGGAAGTTCAAAGGAGCAGCAGAATAATTAGTTTGAAAAGACAAAGACAAAGCCGTCTCTCCCAGCTGCTCGTGATTATGTGCATATGCATGAAGCTCAACTCTACAGTAGGTGTATCAGAGCCAAGCAATTATATAGGCAATGACACCTGCATTCCGGTTTCAGAAGTATTTATACAAAGGCCAAAAAGGAAAATTGTAGCAGGCCAAGTAATGGTGGGAAAAGTGGAGGTCTTGTACTAGTGTTCTCGATCACAAGGAGTACACAACGTCTACCACTAATTTTCACCTTTCGTCAAAACTCAAATGGCGGACGGGCTGGACACCCGAACGTTAGCTCTTTATATAGCGAGTCATTTACGGCTAGACATAGACACGTCAAGCTTGTTTTCTTTAGTGCAAGACAACATAATGGAACCTATTGTTATCTGTTGTGTTTCAGGACAAGGTATTCAAGTCCAGCAAAGGCCATGTTTTTAAATGTACACCGTGAATAGAATCAACTGGGAAACGCTCAGTGTACAACTGCGCAATCTGGAGATTTTAGCAAAAATGATCCGTATCGAGACCAGCAAATGGCAACGGATGCTCCCTGACTTACAATGGAAAATCTTGCTCAGCCAGTATATAGTTAAAACTGTCAGAATAGATCTATCTCCTCCATTAAAAACCGGTTTAGAGAACCGATTAAGAGTTAGAAGTTTATCATGACAAACAATATGTAATAGCTAAGTTAGAATTGCTCACCTGTCCGTCGGTACCCCAGACTTTCAAGAGCTATGACCGGAGGTTATGGATGACAGATAGATGTGGTCTTATATAGGTTCCTTTTTGTGACCGCCCTTCTCAGCTGTATGTGATTCTACACCTAACAGCTAGACTTGCGGCCCTTCTTAATGACGTTATATTTTAAGAACTCCCCACGGGTCCGCGGGATCATGGGAGTTGTAGTTAAGAACCCAAAATCATATCGAGTGACAAGATGTCGTTTGATGTTAAATGATTTAGCACTGCGTTACCATATCTACAACGATATGACGGATCCCTTTGGTCTCCCCTGCTCTGGCACACAATGGGCTTCCATGCGTTGACACAGGCGCTCTTGCACCATAGTGCAAGAGTACCTGAGTTGCAGAGATAATTGTTTTTGTGCAGGAAGGGACACCTTCCTGCACAAAAACAATCACAAGAGGTGATTTCCACTTTCCTTCTGCAGCACATAAAGAAAGAGGAAAAAACAAGGAGAAATTAAAAGATTTCTCCTGGTTGAGCCTCCCTACGCCTCCTCTGGGGAGGCATAGCATTCTGACCCATTTCCAGGGTTATAATCTCTTGTAACTCTGGAAATGTGGCAAAAGCTATGAGTGTTCCATGGGAACACCCACAACAACATCCATGGAACGCCCCTTTCACGCAAAGTGCTGGTGTAAAGAGGCTGTATTTACAAAGATACGAAAATGCCACGCAGGGTGGCTTTACGTGTCCTTGTAAATATGGTGCAGCTAGATGCACTGCCAGTGCATCTCAAAAAGTGACGCGCCAGCGACTCAAGAGGCTTTTAAATAATCCCCTATTTATTTAGTTTAAGAATAATGTCTCTATCAAATGAATATAAAACTATCCCACCTACATTAAACATGTTAAGTAAATCTATATAAGCATTAATTAAATGTTATTTACAAAATTATCTTTAAATGCTAATGATTATTTAGTTATCGGCACTTTATCGCAGCCAAAGTCACGATAAATTTATCGCCCCATTCACAAGCTGGTGCTAACAGCCCATATCACCAGTTTACGAGCGCCACAGATGACCTCGGCAACTAACGCTAATGATATGCAGAGTAGGCGTTCCCGTGCAAAAAGCCACGACAACACCACTCCACAACATTATCAACGACCAGCCATATCGGCGATAAGATCACAAAACATGTAATAAGGCGCGTTAGCAGCAGGATTTTAATACCTGCTCTTACCTGGTGTAAAGTCGGACGACAACCGGCACTAGACAAGCGAGCACAGCCCATAGCCACACATGAAGAACAAAAGATGCCCTAGATAAACTGATCATGCAGCCCGGAGCCCCAATAGGGCAACAACACCCACCGCCACCACCCCCAGGACCACCCCCCCGGGCCCTACCCCAGGCACCCCCCACCCCCCTTTGAACAAAGATATTGCACATCAAATCCACGAAATCATGAACCAAACAATTCGCCTGAAGTCGCACAATCACAACACCTTACATACATGTGTGTACAGAAAAAGGGAAATCATACAGTCATCACATAATATCCAAAAAATAATATTATTACAGAATAAACCCAAAACAACAATTCTGAAGAGTCATGGTGGGTCTTCTCAGAACATTCTGTAAGTCACAGCCTGCAAGACAGAAATCTAGATAGGAAGGTGTGTCATGTGCTCATTAAAGTAAAGAGAGAGAGAGTGAAAGAGAGAGAGATACGGAGATAAGGTTAGAAAGAGAGAGAGAGTGAGAGAGGGAGAGAGAAAGAGAGAGAGAGAAAGAGAGAGTGAGAGAGTGAGAGAGAAAGAGAAAAAGAGAGAGGGAGAGAGAAAGAGTGAGAGAGAGAGGGAGAGAGAAAGAGAGAGTGAGAGAGGGAGAGAGAAAGAGAGGGCGATAGAGGGAGAGAGGGAGAGAGAAAGAGAGGGAGAGAGAGTGCCGACACTGCGGACCCAGGCCTCCCTGCTCACCTGCTGCCACCGGTGTTTCTCCATCCACGTACCTGTATACACTGCAGTCCCCCAGGTCCCTTATCTGAAACAGCTTACAGAGACATGAATGGCAGAGTCCATACAGTTGCACACGCCATCATCGCTTGCCCGCCCCTGCTCACACAGGCTGCTGCACCCCAGCCCCTCCCGCTGCCCAGCGGTGATTGCCCGCCCCTGCGCAACCAGGCCTCACTGCTCACCTTCCGCAACCGGCGTGTCTCCAAGAGGGCCCACCTAATGCCGGTGGGAGCACCAAGCCCGGGGCCCATGACCCATGACCATGGCACCCTCCACATCATTCAGCCCCGCACCGCGGGCCACCAGGTCACATACTTGATTCTGGGTCTTGATTTCACAATGGCAGAGACCATATCAGTTCACATGGCATCATCGCAGGCTGCACACCTGCTCAGCTCTTGAGGTGCCACTAACTCTGTGAACCGCAAGTCAACACCACGTGGCAGGCGGCCCTCACTGCCCGCTGGCTCAGGCCTACACTGAGGTCCAGCAGGGCTCACATTAATCCTTACCAGTCCGGACTGCCAGGACGGCGCATCATTGCAGGCTGCACACCCGCTCAGCACTTTAGGTGCCCCTACCTCAGTGCACCGCAAGACACCGTCCAGTGGCGGTGTGCTTGTGCCTGCCGCAGTGTATCCAGTGCCACCAAGTGTGTGCACTGCTAGCCATTGACCCTTTATGATTGAGTCCCGTGTTGCGGACGCCATCATGTCACCCCCGGCACTGGGCAATGTGAGGTGGCAGGGCCCTAGGCCCTCATGCATAAATAATAACCACACGGAGACACCCAGTCAGAGAGTGGAAATGGCGTCCAGCACATGCGCCAGGCCCTTTTAATTGGCAGGGTCACATGCCCTGTGATGCCTGTGCCGGATGGGTGTGGTGTGGGTGTAAACCAGCTGTGAGAGAGTGGATGTGGCATGCTGACAAATGGACCTGTGAGCAGCAGATCCCTACAGGGAAGACCTGGGACATGTAGCGTTGTCGTGCCCCCTGTGAGCGTAAGCAAAGTGGGCTGTCCTGGCATATGCCAGTGCAGCGTAATGGTGTGAACAATGACCCCGGGGCTCTGGCCGTGGTTCCGCCCAGGGCTGGACAAGGAAGTAACTAATGGATGTGTCTCTGTTGTAGTGTCAGCGCCACCCGGACCACAAACGGCAATGTGTCACCCTGTGACCCAAATCCCACAACATGAGCAACATGGACGTAAGGGGGAATCACTGACCCTACATTCATCCATACTTCCACACTTGAAAGATCATAGACATGACACATCTGTGTGAATATGAATGTTTATTGCACATTCAGTGGAGTGTTGCAGCTGGAGCAGTACAGGGCCATGCAAACCCCACTTTACATTGGTGGCCCGTGGAGGGCCAGCCAGAGTCCTTCAGGGAATGACAAGTACATCAGAAGAGGAGGAATTCAGTCTGCAGTCTGATAGTTGTGTCATTGGTGACCAAACAGAATATGGCAGTCCATGTCGAGGTCCAAGGTGAGTGTCACAGTGCGCATCGGGGGACAGTGGAAGGTGATGATGCAGAGGGCAGAACCAAGAAGAAACAGGCCACATGGCGGAGGTGAATGCTACTGCGTCCTTCTGACCACGAAGGCAGATTCATCCGCATCTTCGTCCTCTGCTGTTGCATGTGCCTCACATGTGGGTGGTGGTGTTCTGTCTCCAGCACTGTGTGGCAGTGAGACCTCAGGGGCCAGAGGTGAAATGTATGCCGTACTGTGTGGCACTGACACATCAGGGGCTGGATATGTGGATGGGGTGGTAGCAGCAGTATGCATCAGCGCCAGGCCTTATGGCAGCAATGCCATGAGGATGGTCTTTAGGGCATTGAGCTACCTCTCACTGGTGTGCAGCCGTGGCAGCCACTCTTTACGCCCGCGTCCGCTCCATGTTCTCCATGAGCCTCCGCATGAGTCCCAACTCCCGGGCGAGCTCGCTGGAGCCACTCTGACTAGACAGTCATTCTTGTCTCAGAGTCAGGACTCTGGCAATGTCAGCCATGATTCATTGGAGAGCATGGAGCGGACTGTGGCTGTCCGTTAGGGACTGTGAGTGGTCCCTGATGGGACTTAGACACCCATGTATGGCATCTAGTTTGTCTGCCATGCGGTCGAACCCCACCTGCACCTGTTCAGCCAGCTTCTCCTGGCACCCCAGCACATGGCGTTGGAAGGTCATGTGTTTGTCGAGGGGGTCCTGGGAGGCAGCCATGGTGGTGGGTGCTGCCCGTTGTGTGTTCTGTGCAGGGAGTGGGTTCTCCTCGTAGCAGCTGGGCTGCCCTGCTCCTGGAAGTGGGCTGCGGAGGTTCTCCACGAGCTGTTGGAGGGCGTCGGAGTCGAAGATGTGGTGGTCCTCTTCATCATCAGAGAAGAGAGTTTCGGCCTGCTCTGCAGGAGGTGTTGGATTTCCCCCTGCAATGTGAAGGGGAGATGCAGTTTAACATTGTGTTCACATGTGTGTTGACACATTGTACATGTTTACATTCAGACTGCATGACACTGTACATTGTGAGTGTTTGTGGGAGCTGCCTATTTGATGCGGGACAGTGGACATTTCAACAACATCACGGATGTGTGTTTGTACTTGTACATTGTCAACTCACATTTCCCTACAATGCCATTTGTGGTTGGCCAGTTTCTACACAAAAGCAGCACCAGTTGTGTCCTCTGTTCTGTTGTGGACGTGTTGCGGTTTGTGCCACATCGTTGTCAATATTGATGTGCTCTGCATGTACTGTGTGTGTGCCGCATTTTGAGGGAGTTGCCCCTGCAGCTCTGATTTGCCTACCCCTTATCCCTTGCATGCAGGGTGTGCCTCTGGCTTCTGTTCTTATATAGTGCTGAGGTGTTGCATACTTGGGTGCATTGGTCTCTTGGTGGGAGTTGGGGGTCTGGGGCATGGTCCGCAGATGTGCTATGCTTAAATGTGCATGTGTGCCATTGTGCCCATCTCCCCCCATCCCCCCAGTCTCTGGTCGTTACTCACCCTGTTGCTGTTGTGTCCGGTCATGTTGAGCAGTGTCCGGGCCCCCAACTCCTGCCACCGTCTCCCCACTGATGACTGTGGACACCATTTCCTCCATCTCGTCCAGCTCCTCCTGTGGCGCTGGACTCCCACCTCCAGTTTGCATTGCTGCCTTCCGGTTGTTTGCGAGTTTCTGCTTGGTTTTGCGCTTCACATCATTCCAGCGCCTCTTGACCTCTTCCATTGTCCTCTTCAGCACTGCGACTGCATTCACCTTGTCCATGATGGTCTGCCATATCCCATTTTTAGTTACAGTGACACAGTGGAGGTGACGACCAGTAGTTGATGGTGTTCTATCACCTCCGTTTTCAGGATCCTGTTTTCCTGCGGACTGAACCACTTCTTCCTACTCTTCTTGTCCTCGGCCTTTCCTGACCCTGAGGTCCGAGTCTGGTCCTCCGAGGGGCTTGTGGGGTTCTGGTTGTCCTCTGTACTTGCTCCAGCTACCTCCATTGTGCTTCACTGTTGTTTGGCTTTTATTTGTATGTTTTTTTCTACTTTTGTAGTGCATTTTCCCTCATGACGCGTGGGAATTGCAGGCCTGTGGCTGGTTTTCGCTGATTTTTGTATCGCGATTGGCGTCATCGCTGCTATTTTTGTGTTTGTGTTTTGTGTATTTGTGGCATCGCGTTTATTTTAATGCGTACATTTGATGCGTTATCGTGAGACTATCACATGGTGCTGCCGTGTTGGGAATACCATGTTAACACAGCGTTATTTTCCCACGATCGACTGTGATGTGAAGAGTTGCGTTAAACTAATTTTGCGATAGTTATCACGCTCTTTAGAATATGCCCCTCATATTTAGTAACAAGATATAGAGTAATGCTATTTATTTTAACATCATTTCCTTTGGTGTTTTATTTTAACTTCCTGTTTCCATTATATTCTATGGGTGTGCATTACAGTATTTGTGAGTGGCCATGTGTGGTGGTGGACTTACTTCAAGGCTGGGCTGGAGTACATTTGCAACTGGGTGCATACCTTTAAGTGCAGTTTGTGAATAGCAATGGGATTACTCTTATGTGGGTGGGTGTTCTGTTTTTGCATGCCACATCCTAAATTCCTCCTAAAATTTCCCTAAATCCATTTTTAAATAATAATTAAAAAATAAAATCCCACCTTCTGTAAAATTATATTTTTACGAAATATGCAGTAGATTCTGTCAAACAAATGTGTATTTAATTTTAATTAATTTATGGTTTTATATGAAAGATTAAGGACCTTATTTATGAAACTTTGCAACACTTTTATGCTGCTGTTGTGTCACTTTTTGTGACGCAGCGGTGGTATAAAAAATGCTCCACGTTGCACCCTATTTACAAAGTGACGCATCTATGCAGATGCATTACTTTGTAAAGTCCTGAGCATATTTTACCTCCGTCAGGTATGATGTATGCAGGGTGGGTGTTCCCCTGCAAAAAAGCTTGTAGAACTGGCGCAGTGAAATCTATAAGATTTCACTGCGCCACTTCTAGGACGCTGCTGCATTAATATATTACGCTGGCCTCACAGCAGGTGTAAGACCAACGGAGGCCCTTTCACATGGGCGTGACCAATGTGAAAGGACACATTGCTGGAGCTGCATCTGTATTCAGACACACCCCAGCAATGCATCACTTTTGCGCCGACATATACGTCAGTAATACTGGCGTATCTGTCATTTCTTGCGACATGATGCATCATACAGTAAATATGATACATCTATCATGTTGCATGGAGGGCGCAGTGAAAACGGTTGCATCGCTGTTTTCACGCAGCAATGCGTCAGTTTTCGTAAATGAGGCCCTAAAAGTTTAATTTATTAGCATTGCAGTATCAGTGAGTGACCAAGCGTGGTGCTTGACTTACTCCAAGGCTGGGCTGGAGTACATTTGTACCTGTTGTGACACCTTTAGAGCTGTAATAAATTAGTATTGTTTGCAAATAGCAATAGTTGTACTCTTTTGTGTGTGTGATTTTGTATTAGCATGTCCTTCCCCAAGGCTTTCGTTAAATTATCCTTCACCCCTCCTCCTGTTTCACAGTAAGTATTCCACATATTCCAGCAACTCTCCCTTGCTTATCTACTACCTAAATATATTGCTATGTCTTTGGACAACTCCGTTACTGTGTCAAAGATCTCCACAAAGAAAAGATAGGCGAGACGGAGTCTGAAGTCTCTGCCTGTAGGTTTGTTTTTCAAAAGCACAGGATGCTAATATTGGCAGGTGTGCGATCTGAAGTCAATAAAAGGTTGTGCTTCCAAGAATGAGAAATCTCATGTAATTTGTGACTGATGCTACTCATTACTGGGTGAACTAAATTCCATTTTGTGAATTATTCTCACACATGTGGGGCATGAATTTTTCTACGACAGATTATGGGTGCAAACTTCTGTGCCGGACAAAATTTGCACTTGAAATGTATTCCCGTTTTTAGTGCACATGGGAGTTTGTGCCTACAATGGGATGTGCGGTCTGATTATAATCCAGTGTTTTCCTTTTTTTCTTTTCTTCAATTAAAAAAAATAAAAATAAAGACAAATCTGAATGCAAACCACTAAATATCCACTGCACGAGTGACAGTCTAGGGGGGTCGGGCTTATCCTGGCAAGCAGGTTACATCAAATACTTGGGCATAAAATTTGGCAATGATCTAATCGACACACTACACCATAACAAGAAAATAATGCTAGAGAAGATTAAGAAACTCCTAGAATCATGGTCACCAAAGTTCATAACGTGGTGGGGCAGAATAGAAACGATTAAAATGATGATCACGCCAATGATTAACTATCTGATCAGCATGCTCCAACTCCTCCTCACAGACGATTTCCACCGCAAAATAGATATTATGCTCTCAAATTTCTTACTGGATAGCGCCGCCGGATGGCTACACACCGGTATGGTTGCAGGTGGACAAAGCCATATTAAACAACCTAAGCCCTCTCGCTCTGCTAACAGCAAACAGACACCACTATACCTCAAAGCCGATCTTTAAAAACACAAAAATTGCCCTACTAAAGATAGATAAAAAGCTAGAAAACAGCATTATAGGGTCCAAAAACGAATCACTCTGGGCCAATAGCAGGATTCTATACAAAGGGAAAAGCTTAACCTTTGACTCATGGATTGAGAAAGGGATCTGCTATCCCCTCCAATTAGAAAATGAAACCTACCCCATCACCTTCACCGCCCTCAAGGAAAAACACAAACTAGATGATATCGAATTTTATAACTTCCTAAAAATCAGATCGGCTTTGTCCAAAACAAAATTTCTAGTCTCGCAATCATCAATCTTCCAGCTCATATCTAAAATGAATAATTTAGGACACCAGGTCTCACACCTCTACAAAGTCCTCCGCCCTAAATCCACCAAGCTTAACGACAAGACAGTTGCCTACTGGAATAAGCTAATTAAAGCCACTTTCAATGACCATGAATGGGCCACAATATGGGCGTCAGCTTCACGTAATAAGATCTCCCCAGTGCTCTCACAAATGAAGTTTTGGTTGCTTCACAAGGCTTTCTGGACCCCTGCACGATTACACTCATTAGGCCTCAGAGAGGAGGCAGTATGCTGGAACTGGAACTGCTATCCTGCTCCTTTCCTTTTTTCCTTTCCTTCTTGACTGTTAAGACAGGTAGGGAATGCACAGAATTATAGGGGCAAAAGCGAGTGGATGTAAAGTTGCAAACCCTGTTACAGAATTACCAATGTGTTCTTTTTAAAATAATGTTATAAAACACATTGAAATAAGGAAAAAAAAATATATATTTGTATTTCGGTTTTCCTGTTAGATGTGTGCGTGGTGAAGGTCGAATTTTTTTTTTGTAATTGTTTTTTCAATGTATGTTGTTTTCTGACTAACACTGAATTCTGCTTTCAAGGCATAGTTCAAATTGTTTTAATCAAATCCCTTGGCTGTCAGCAGAGATGCTGGCCTTGATTACAATGTCCTTGTTAATTGATTGGTGAGATACCTGGAGTTAATAGTTTCGGCCAGTATCTCCCTGTGAATTGATGAGAAGCATAATGTAAACTCTCTGGAACCTGATGGACACACTACCAGATCCTTTTGCACACATTGTCCCTGAATCCAAGAGTTTAACTCAGATATTTACCACCATCTGTTGGGGGCCTGTGCAGGTCGTTGTCTGTTGTGGGAGGTTCAGTGAGAACATCTGGGGGATGGGGTGCTGCGCAGTCTTTGGTGTGAGCATTGTCTGCTCCACCTGCTGTGCTGGAGGGAATATTTCTGGGTCCCTGACCACTCCCTGACACGTTTTTCCAGGTGTAAATCACAAACTGGTAAAACCAAACCTATGTATCTGGAACCAGAAATGTTTGGTCCACAAACACCCCTTAAGGATGATGCTCCAGGCAACTCGTATGTAAGGGCTTCGTGGTTGTTTTGATTTTGGGTTTAGCTGATTCTCAGACTCATTCACACTTTTCTATCCACCCTTAACTCCACTGCAGTGCATTCTCACTTTCAACTCACATCATTCACATGGTTCTTTCATTTACACTTAATAAACATTGCGACAAGTATCTCTGCACCATGCTTAGCATACCGCATGTGTGGGTTAAATAGGTAAAACAAAATGACATGATCTCTCACCAGCTGAATGCTGCCCGGGCCTTAAGTGTAATAACGGAGGAGGGCTCTCTGGCCGCATCAGACTGTGATAAATAGAACAAAGAATGGATCAGAATCTGGAAGTGATTTTTCCTTTGGTAGAGTTCATCAGATGATGACTCTTCTGTGAATGTGATCGTCATGCATCACAGCAAGACAGTTGTTCTGTCCCTTCACAAGCACAGCCTGTGAGAATGAGAGACTGATGTCTCTCCACAGGTGCATACAGGTGTCATGCAGTGCACCGCAAGGGTGCTGACTGGGCAGCCTTTTAATAGTTTTTAGCCTGTAGTTTCTCCTTTCACTGAGGATGTTGGATGCTACTTCTGTTTATGGAGGATGGGTTCCTTGAGGAAATTGTGTAGCAAACTAATTTGCATTGCCAAACAGTTTTTGTTGGATTATAAAGGCACTCTGGCGACTCATTCTAGGGCACACATGTGAACTCCTCCTCAATCAAGCAATTACAATGTCTGTGTCTTACTTTGCTGGGGAATAATGCACAAGCCATCAGCATAGACTTACTTATCTCCAGTCTTATGGGGAACACGAGCTACCCATCTATCCTGAGTAGAGATCATTTTGTGATTCTTCGATGTATTCTATATTACTATGATAACTCTGCAGCATTGTCACAGAACCATTCAGAGCATGACAGATTGTTCAAATTTTGACCTGTGTTTGTACCTTCTCAGAAAATAATTCTGTGGTTTATAGTGCTGGATGAACGTTCAATCTGTTTTTTTTACAGAAGGCAACAGCTGTGCTGTCCTGTGGCAAAGTGAAAAGGCAGAAAGGCACCGCATTTATACAATACGGTGCATTACTGTACTTTACCCCTGCGCTGGCACCGTTTCAGCAGTCTAGCGCCAATGCAGGCACACCTGTGTTGTCAGCAGGATTGGTTTTGTGCAGGAAGGGTCCCCTTCCTGCACAGAAGAATCCTGGGAGGCTTTTTCTTCTTTCTTTGTCTGCTGCAGAATGCAGCACACATGGACAGAGGAAAAATGAGGAGAAATAGTTATTTCTCCTCATTGCGCCTGCCCTGGGGACGCGTAAGGTTTTGCGGCATTCCCAGGTTTACATGGTTTTGTAACTCTGGGGAAGCATCAAAATCCATGGGTGTTGCATGGGAACACCCACAGCAATGCCCATGGAACTCTTCCCTAGTGCAGAGTAAGGCAATGCAGCGATTTGCTATGCCTTTCCATTCTCCATATCTACGAGGCTATTCAAAGCCACGCAAAGTGGCTTTGCGTGACCTCATAAATATGATTTTGTAGTTTGCGCCACCGGAGCGTCACTAAAAGTGACGCTCCAGCAGCACCAGTTGTTCATGAATGGGCCCCTATGTACATAATGAAAAAGCTCAGTATGGCATCTGTAGGACTTGGGCTTTTTTGGCTAAAGTCCCTAAACTTTTTTACTTTCCCCTAGACCTTTTTCTGACATGGTGTTGCCAACTTAGATGCTTTGGACTCTTTGCCGCTGCTAAACAGTGTAAAGTGCAAGTGCTCCCTGTATAAAGTATAATGGTAATTAGTTCTCTATGATTGGTATGTTTGCCTTACTAGTAAAGTCCCTAGTAAAGTTCACTATGTGTGCAGGTCTGGTAACGCAAAGGCAACTAGTGGGCCTGCAGCACTAATTGTGTCACCCACACCAGTAGCCTTAAAAAGGGAACTCAGGCCTGCCATTGCAGTGCCTGCGCACAGTTTGTTAAACTGCCCTGTTGTCTGACAAGTGCTCCCACTTGCCAGGCCTTACTCTTCCCTTTCTATGCACATCAGCCACCCCTCTGGTAGGCCCAAGGTACCCCCTGGGCAGGGTGCTGTGCATGTGAAAGGTAGGACATGTACTAAGGTGTGTGCCATGTTCTGACAGTGAAATAATCTCCATTTCGATGTTCACTGTGTAAAGGCCATCTTGCCCATAGGACAGAATGGGGAGGATGTGTAATATGTTTTCCAGCCTATCTTCCCAAAGGCTTAAGATGGAAAGGTGAAGTTTAGTATGCCTGAACTCACAATGTAATAACACATCTTTTTATGAAGGTGGTTTTTGCATTGTGTGTTTAGAAGCCACTCTTTTAGAAGTGGCTGAGTTTTTGTGCTCTAACATTTCTCTGTGTCTCTGCCTGGCTGTGGATTGACTGTCTGGATTTGAAAGCAATAGGATCTGGGGAATGTCGTGACCCAGGGGAGAAGGTGAGACAGCCACAGGCTGACCTAAATCTGGAGTGTAGGGGGAGGAGAAGCCCCTAGATGTGAAGAGGTCTGGGTTGCTGCTATAAAATAATTGTCCAATTTCCTGATGAGTGATGGAAAATCCAGACCCCTACTAATCAAAGGAAGAAAGGTGTTACTGGCAGGGAGGCATCCAGAACGTGTTTGAACAGGGGTCAGTGCCCCCTGAACACAACGACTTCAAAGCCATTGAGGGGTATAACTATGAGAGCTGAAGCCCCTGAACTTTGGAGAATGGCTTGATCAAGTGTGAACAAGTCTAGAGCTACTTTGTGGTCCAGAGGACCTTTTCCAAGGAAGAAACAACTGAAGAGACTGAAGAATACGATTGACCCTTGCTGTGTGTTCTAGGGCTGGCCTGCAGTTTGCTGTTTTAACCAAGGAAAGGCTAAAGGGACTTTGCGGTGTGCTGTGTTCCCCTGCTTGAAAGGACTTTGCTGTGTACTGTGACCTGAAGTAACTTATCCCCAAGGGCCCGAGGTGAGCTGGCTACCTGTTGCGGAAACACAGGAACACAAAAGTTTCCATGAGACACAGAGCGGCGCTGTGTGTGCGTGCTTGTTGCAGCCTGAGACCCTCATAAGGTGTGCCCTGTGATCGTGGGCACCTGGAGTCCAAGCAAGGATCAGCGACGTGGTGTTTGTGTGCTTTTTGCAACCTGAACCCCTTTGTGAGTATTGTCCAGTTATCATGTGCACCGGAATCCAAGTGAGTCTCATCGACGATGTGTCTGTGTGCGTTGTGCACCGAGAGACCTTCATGAGGATTTGCCTTGTTATCGTGTGCACCGGACTCCAAGTGAGTCTCATCGACGCTGTGTGCGTGTGCGTTGTGCACCGTGAGACCTTCGTGAGGATTTGCCTTGTTATCGTGTGCACCGGAGTTAATGTGAGTCTTAGCGATGCTGTGCGCGTAACTTCGTGCAGCCTGAGACCTTCGTGTGGAGTGCCCAGTGATCGTGCACCCGAAGTTTAGGAAGTTTCAGCGACGCTGTGTGCGTGTGCCCTGTGGCAGCCTGAGATCTTTGTAACTGTAGCGGCCCGGACCGGCAGCCCTGGAGGAGCTGAGCCGCTGGCCCTAGCCCGCCATTGCCAATTCACAAAGATTGCATTGGAGGCCCAGCCGCTGGACGAGGAGAGGAGAGTGACTTTGCGCCTCCCAGGTAACGTGTGTCGACTCCTGTGGCAGGGTGCAGGTTCGGAGGGAGACGCTTTCGGCCTCTCTCTCGTTCCAGCAGCGCGAGCCTCAGCTTCGGCTCGTATCTCAGCCCGTATTGCCAAGGGAGTGGCAGTACAGGGGCCGGAGTGCGCAGCTGCACTTTTTGATTACACCGTAGCTGTGTTGGGGGCAACTGTTGAGAGGCTGACTGCAAGCCAGAAGGAGAGGCGGAGAGACCGCCTAAGGCACAGTGATCGGAGCCTGAGTGCATTATGCATTATTTCATTTCTGCATAACGGAGTACCTGACTGTCGTATTACACATTGCATCATTTCTGCATAACGAAGTACCTGATTAGAGTATTACGCATTTCATTATTCCTGCATAACGAACTACCTGATTAGTGTATGACGCATCGCATTATATCTGCATAACGAACTACCTGATTGTCCTATGACACATTGCATTATTTCTGCATAACAAACTACCTGATTAGCGTATTGCGCATTGCATTATTCCTGCATAACAAATTACTTGATTAGTGTATTACGCATTGCCTTATTTCTGCATAACGACGTACCTGGTGGTTGTATTTCACATTGCATTATTTTTACCTTGCTAAGTGCCTGATTGTTGTGTTACCCATTGCATTCTTTTTACATTGCAGAGTGTCTGATTGCTGCGTTACGCCTTGATTACACCTGATTCTAGCATTACAAACTGTATAACATGATATTAGAATTACAGGCGAATGTTTAGAAGTGCTCATTAATACCGTCAGAACTTACAAGGGCTGGCTGGCCTAACAACCGGCCAGGAGAAATAGTGCACAAACTTATATGTTGGATTTATATTGTGTGGTCTTATCGTATATCTTTTTTATATAAAGTTTATACTCGTTTTTATAAAACTCATGTGGAGTCTATTTGTGGTGTCATCATTGCATTGTTGTGAGCGTGGTTGCAAATACTTTACACATTTGCCTTGAAGATAAGCCTGGCTGCTTGTGCCAAGCTACCAAGGGGGTGAGCGGGGCTATCTCAGAAGGTGACCTTCCTTTCCCTGACATTGGAACGCGGGTCTGTACTTGGCCTAAGGTATCTACCTCAACCAACCAGGGATCCCGGGTCTAACAGCATCCCAATGTATATGTTGTGCGAAAGTTCCGTGGTTAGGCGTTCAGTCTTACGATATATACTGAATATTACCAGAGGTATCTTAAGGCATGGGCAAAGTGGGCACTTGACCAGGGCCTCTACCTTAGAAGGCGTCCTTTAGGAAATTTAACTTTCTCTCTATTTAACCTCTGTCAATTCTATTAGTCTAAACCTCTCTCCCCTTCTCCTACCTTAACCGCTGACTTAAGAATTGTTGGGCAAGACTAATTTCAACCTTTTTTGTGTGACCCTGTTAAAGATTACCATATAATTTAGAACAGTTTCATAATTTGTTAGATTGAATTAGCTAAAATGGGTAATACAAATTTAAATTTAGCCTGTTCCAAGGCCCCTAAAATATGTCTTGCTCTGGGAAAACTAAATTCTTGAGATTACACTCAATAGGACTTCAGTATAAATATTGCTGCTTGTCCTTCCACATTTGGAACTAGAGAGACCAATGTTTTAAAGCCTTATGCAGATAATATTTATACAGGAATACAGCTATTTGGTGAAATATATAGTGTTGGCCCTGTGGTATGTGTAATAATTCGAGGTAACCACAAAGCATTCCCTCAGGAGCTTGATTGATTATAAAATCCTTCAATAAAGTCAGTGCAGTGCAGTGCCTTGCTTCACAATGACCGACTAGCTGTGAAATTCTATGACAAGCGAGAAGCGCAGGAGCACTCTGCAATTCACGATGAGAGCGTGTCTTCTGACAAGGTGAGGAGTCATTTGGGAGAGCTGAATAAACCCAACAGTATACTTGAATATAATAAAAACATGGGTAGAGTTGATAAACCTAACTAGATGCTTCAACCACGTAATGTTACTGGAAAAGCCTGTACTTTGTACATAAAGTTGTGAATCCATCATACTCACTACAGGATACCCCTGGAAGATTTATGTCCTTCTTTAACTTTGAGTTGTCCATTATGACCAGTCACACTAATGCAGAAGCAGTGGCTTGGCTTGTCACAGGTACATTATTGTCTGCCCCGTCCATCCCTTGCTTAGGGCATCTCCACTCAGGATGTCATCCACACTAAGTGACTGGAGTCATGTCACCAAGGATTTTGGCTGCCACATGTGTGGTGCCCAGTTGTTAACCCCAGTCACCATCTTAGTCAATCCTTTCCCCATGTAGGCACCCCGAAAGTCATGACCATATGACCCATCTGAGTGGCATGCTACAATGGGATTCTGGATTTGATATCCCAGTATTCAAGGTGCAACTGCAGTAATTAAGGATCTTACAGCCTATAAAAGTCACACCCACAGCATGGCAAAGTACTTGACTTCCCTCCCTGCTGATAAGAGGAAGCCTCTGCTTGCACTCTGCTCTCCACCAGTGTTACTGGCTCCCCAATGGAGATTATCCTCATCAGACATTGAGGGCATCTTCCCAGAAGTTTTCTGTTTGTGTCACTTCTTGAAATACCTTCTGCAGTGTCACCTCAATGACTTTCCATGCATCCTTGAAATTATTCGACCTCTTTCAGTGCAGTCTCCAGAGACCCCAACTTAGTGACAGCTAGGGAGAGTTAGATATAACTTGTTTGGAAAGTGGGACTCCTGTTGGGCCCCTGAACTGTCCCCTGCATCTACGTACTAGGATTCTGTCACACCCTCAAAGTTATGCTGTAACAACTGTTTCTTGGGTCTCCACTGTGTTATTTCCATATCCTATGTGAACCTTTGTTTTTGATGTTTTTGGTGTCTCAAGTTGATGTGCTTTAATCATTGCTCTAGGACATCAGAACAAGATGAGCCTCATGACGGTTCTATTGTTCCTTATATGACAAAGGTACTGGCATTAAACACGACCAATCCCATGACAATTCTTTTGTCTCCGACAAGCTTAATGCCCTGTACCCTTGATATTTTGACTGTTTACAAAAGTGCTTAGTTACTGGAGTAAATCTTGTGCCTGTCTCAATACCTGTAGAATGTTGCTATTCATGCAACATCCATGTAAATGGAAAAGCGATGTGTTTTTTGCAACTTTCCTGTCTTGGTGTAATTTTCCCACCCACAAAAGTCGGATGCCATATTTATTGGGAGGAATATGAAATCATTCAGTAATAGGACTTTCGTTCATCCTCCCGGATTCTGGAACTTTCGCTCACAGTAATGTGAAGAAAATCTTTGAATGTTTGACAAAGTTTGATGTTTGCTGGGCATTCGGGTAATGTAAATTAGTTGGATACATGCAAGCAACACCACTCTGGACTCCCTCAGGGGCCTAGTTATCAGAAAAGTCTGGGCTTGATTGGTCTCCCTTGTTGTCAGCCTACACTTAACCAAATACTGCTGCTACACTCATCGTCAGAACGATTAAAATTCAATGAAAAAAATCCCACCCACAGATGTTCAGTACTTTTTACTGGAGAAATATGGAATAACTGCCCAGAACTTTCCCTGTAAGAAATATCAGGAAAATCTGTGATTTTAACCAAAGTTTGACATTTGTAGGACATTTTATGTAAGAAGAAGGAATGAGAGATATGCGAGCCATAACACTGTCAACTCTCTTGAGTGTCAATATATCACAAATATCTGAGTTTGATAGGTTACTCTTTATACTGGCCATCCCCCATATCTTGACGTTGACATGGTGAGCCTTTTGGTCTTTTCTGTCTAGTGCGATAAGCCAACTCACATTTGTGGAGTAGCTTTTGTTTATCAGAAGACTGTTCTGAACAAAGAATGGTAGATTATTTGGATTATCTATTACATTTCTCTACATCTTTGGCTTCCAAATGTAATTCAGTGTGCACAAAAAACATGTTTTGTAAAATTCCCTTAAATTCACCAGATACTACTGGTAATCTCAAATTCAATTTAATGCAAATAACTCCAATTTCTAAGCTAAGAATCTTGTGCACATAAAAAAAATTCCTAGCTTTCCGTCACATCCATTTTGTATTCATTAGATATTACCTTGTAAATTTATGCATAGTCAAATTGCAAAGATAAGATCATTACAAGCCACAGCTTGGTTAAAGGCTCTGGGTGTTGTGTTTTGGAACAGTGGACAAACACTGTGGGGAAATTTACTAAAATGTGACGCAACACAGCACAGGAACCAAAATTGCTGCACTGCATCACATCAAAGTGACAGATGAAAACAGTAGCATATTAATAAACATATGGTACTGCTTTTCTCTCCCACAGTGGTGGAGCCTTTAGTCTTTACATGAAACACACATGAAGTGAAGGGTAGAATGTGTGCAATAAGTCAAACCACTGCCAACGGCTCGGAGTAGCATTCCAATCTATTGTTCTTTTGCCCACTATTGCTACCTCATTTTGGACCCAGCGATATACTAACTAGTCTTGACAGTGCTCTAATAGGAACAGTGCAGCCTAAACTACCAGTCCAGGTCCTCCATGCACCGGAGCACAGACAACCCAAGACCAGGTTCACCCTGATTGGGCTCGTCTGTCAGTTGTAGCCCAGTTCCAGAGGCACAGGAGCAAAGGGCTCATATCTGGGCATACCCTTGCCACTTAGGGCACTACATGAAACACAGAAGAGGTGGTGGGTGGAGTGCTTGTAATAAGTGTAACCATTGATATTCAATTGAAAGTGTTTCAACCCATTGTTCTAGGAACAGTCCAGCCCAAACTGCCAGTTGACGTTCACCCTGAACAGGAACCCAAGCAACCCAAAACCGGTTTCACCATGGTTAGGGCTCGTCACTCAGGTGTAGCTTGGTTTCAGCGGCACAGTGAGCACAGGACCAGCACCTGGGTATACGTTTCCCACTTAGGAAATTACCTTGAACACACAAGAGGTGATGAGAAGAATGCTTGCAATACGTCTAACCACTGGCAATCTCTCTGGGTAGCATTCCAACCCATTGTCCTTTTGCCTACCATGCCACCTCAGTTTGGACCCATCCATATACAAACCAGTCTTGACCCTGCATCAATAGGAACAGTCCAGCCCGCACTGCCAGGCCAGGTCTTCCCTCAACTATGCTTTAATGATTTTACCATTTTGTCTGTGTGCTACATAGTGCAGCACACGTGTAAAAGTTAAAAAGTTTGAAGAAATTAGGAGGTGTAAATTTTTGTAACAAAATTCCTGTCTATAATTGTTACACAATGATTTGCATCAAACCCATGGACCACCCTCTTGACGCAAAGTTGTGCATGTTGCAACTTTGCATTACTTTTGCCAATTTTCCGAAGAAAACCCTGATTTGCATTAGAAAGTAAAGGCCACTACAACACTTTGTGCAGGATTTGTGTGACAAAAGTAAAGCAAATCTGGCACAAAGTGTCAGTACATCCAGGCCTATATATCTCTATGATCAGAATCATCCGAAGGATGTTACTGTATTACTTCTGTAGATTGTCCATCTTGCAAAAAGCTGCAGAAGAAATCATTGTCACCTATTTTTTTTTATTATAACAGCAAATTTATTTTGGAGACCATGAGCAAACTACACAATTACCTTTTTCTGTAATCAGAATTTTGTCTACAGAAATGAATAGCATTCTAGGATCGACCAGGGGGTTTACACCTGTTTCCCTCACAAACTTCAAGAAGGTGGAAACTACAAAATAGGAGATATTGACTACCATTTGTAAAATTGCAAAATCTGTGGTGAAAACAACACAATTCTTGACTGTTTCTGAAAGCTGGGAAAAGAGCGATCCTAGCACTGAAAACTTTAGTTGATTAGAAAATAAAATAGAGTTTCTTTCACAAAACATTTTACACATGTCTCAAAATATTTTCCACACGGTAGGCCAGATGTACAAAAGGCAATCCAAGACCAAAGTCTAACTTTACGTCTTTTGGTATTCACAGAGGTCATTTACGAGTCTTATCTTTACGTCCACATTCGGGCCGAACTCTCCGCTCAAGTTGTACTCTCAGCCCCGGGCCATACTCTCTGGTTCGGGACGTATTCTCCCACTCTGGGAGGATGAAGTGTAATCAATGAGCCGGAATGCAATTTTTAAAAAAAAGAACAGTTAAAAAGTGGGATAAATGGTAGAGAGGGTCACGAAAATCAGTTTGGGCAGGGAAAAAGGTCTGGCCCAGAATAGTTTGCTCCGTTGTATCATGGTACATGCAGTCAAAAATGTGCGCTCCCCTCAGTGTTGACTGTAGTGTGTTAGTTATGATGTAGTGTCCGGCCACACCCTTTTCATGCGCCCTTTTGCCTGCCCAAACTGATTTTCATGACCTCCTCTACCATTTATCACACGTTCCTTTTTGTAAAAATTACATTCCGGCCCATTGATTACACTTTATCCGGCCAGAGCCGGAGAATACAGCTGGAGCCGGAGAGTACGGCCTGAGCTGGAGAGTACGGCTTGAGTCAAAGATTCCGGCCCGACTGCAGACGTAAAGATACGATTCATATATGACCTCTGTGAATACCAAAAGTCATCAAGTTAGATTTTTGTCTCAGATTGCCTTTGTGAATCGGGCCCTAAATCTATTTTGTTGTTTCCCTTTAGGGTAAGAACATAACCTGGTAGACAATATGTGGGTAAAAAGGAGGCAAACTTTGCCCCGATACCCTTTGAGCTAAAGAGTTGTGAAAGGCTTAAATTCAAACTAGCCCAAAAATCAAGAAATGGCTCAACACTGAGGGTGAGGGGGGGTAGGATTGGACGAAGGGGGTGGATCCTATGCACCAAACGGTTTAAAGTGGGGGAAAGGAAATGTTGTGTCTGTACTACAGACCATGAGTAACATGTTCTTCTATCTGCTTGTCCCGGGTTGAAGAGCTTCAGGTAGTATTTCTGTAGCAATGTCACCTCTGGATTATGAAATATTTATGAAGAAGAAACCACCTCTTTAATTAATGAGCCAAATGATATGATCATCTGCAGTGAGGCGGCTGAGTTTTTATATAATACCTGAAGCGCGCACAATATCATACACATGTGTTTACATTTATACTGATTGAAAGGATTGTTACGTGCAGGGAGCTTTCATAAACTGCTCATAAATGCTAATGTAACGTTTTAAAATAACAATAAAATAAATACTGTAGGTAACCTACGAGGACAGCAACGTAAAGCATCGACGTGAAACAGGTAAATCTATTCTTCACCTCTTGAAAAGATAAATGATAAAATCCCATTCCCAGCGGCCGCTGGGGGGCTCGGGGCTGACCGCTGAGAACTGCAGCTGTTTGTACGCATGCGCCCACTGCTCCAGGGGTTTAGTGTCTAATATGCCCTTTCCTGGCCTCGATTCTGTTCCAAGAGACTTTGAGACACAACAGAGATGCGCAGCGTGATGCCGGCAGTTGTGATATTTTGATGGATTTTGCAGCATTTCTGGTCTTGTGAAGGTGTTAACAATTGTTGCTCTAAATAGAGTCGAGTTTTTCCAAGAAGCGCGAAATCTCACCTTATAATTACAAGGTCGAGCTGGCTGCCTGCAGCCCCACTTATATCCTCTCCCTGGAGACCCCGGATGTAGCTCAACCGCCGAGAGGGATTCTGGAAACACGCCTGTCACATATCTTGAGAGTTTGAGGGTTGCGCCCCCAGTGGCTTCCTCTGACAGTCACGAGACTCCGGCTTCAGCTACTCCTGGGGGCAGATTTATGAGCCCCTTGCGCCACTTTTGCGTCACTTTTCCCATGTTAAAAGTGACGCATAAATCTGCCCCCTGGAGTTTAGGGCCACTTAAGTAGATGCAACTGGCAGGAGACAGCAGATAAGCAGACATCTGAATGATAACTGCTTAGCACAATCACCTTCATATAAAAAATAGGAAATGCACTGATTATCTTACTGCAGTCTGCTGAGCTCCTCTATAAGGCTGTGGTACCCAGAGGTAACTTGCAATATGCTTATCATGTTCGCAGTATAATATAATGCAGGGTCACACAATCACACGTCCCGCAAACCACTTAAACCCTTGGCGCATTGCTCTTTCATATGAAAGACTGAGCATGTTTGCAAACATGAAGAATAAAAGTAAAGCCTCCAGTGCAAAATTAAACACATCAAAAACCTGTTAGATATTTGTTGGAAACAGATATTAGAAACAGTTCAATACAAGTCTGTTTAAAAATAAAGCTGAAAAAAAAGCTGCAGTAGCACAGAATGTGCAGAAACATGCAGAAAGATGCTAGCATTTCTCTAAGGAGTGCCAAAAATACACATATTCTCTCCACTTGCCAATGTAAGCGATTAGAATAGAGCAGAAGAAAGAAAAGCAGTGTTCCGTTTTAGTTGCTTTGAACAGCTGCTTCAATTATGCTCTGGACCTGACCTGCTTTTTACCTCAGCTGCTGGATCTCTGGTCACCAATTATAAAGAAATCACAAACTGCTGTTTATGTAAGAGTTGCAGAATCCCATGTATTATACAGAGGTCCCCCCTCCCGGCAGCCTCCTTGGACCCTGAAACACAAACATTTGTGTATGAGTAGCTCTTAAATACTCTCGTATTACTCATGAATTCTAGGAGTAAGTGATGATTTAGTCACAATAACATCCTTGTTATTAGGGCCCTGTGGGCCCAATTCTCGAAGGCACTTACGTGTTGTAAAGTTACAAGTGCAGAGTCGCCACACTTGTGGCAGAGATTCCTCACTCGGGGACGAATCTCCGCACTTTGGGCAGAATCTCAACTGCAGTGCGGAGATTCTTCCACGAGTGCGGATTTGCAGCACTTGTAACTTTACTACACGTAAGTGCCTTTGTGAATTGAGCCCTAAGTGATCAGAACAACACATTCCTGGCACCGCGCTAAATAATAGCTGTCAAGTTTCCAAGGTCCATGCGTGGCTAGTTAGTCCTGTCCTTGTTTTTTTTCTTCTTAGAATTCTGCATAATACTGCAAGTCCCAGAATTCTAAGAAACAAAACAGGTCTGGACTAACTAGTCATGCATATACCTTGGAAACTTGACAACCATGCTCACCTGGAAAAACCATGTTTGTTTTGTAAAACAGTACAGAGCCTTTTCTATTCATGATAGGATTTCTTTCGTTGCATGGTACGCAGTCTTTTCACTGGGCGATTGGACTTGTTTTTGAGCTGAAGAGTTTGTTTCTTTCAGCCATTGGTCATATGGTACTGCTGTCAGTGGATCACAAGTGGATCACAAGAGAAAATCACCTACATTTATTGTTTTTCTGCAGGAAGGTGCCCCTTCCTGCACAAAAACAATCTCCCCACGACGCAGGCATCCTTGCACCACGGTGCAAGGGTGCCTGCGCTGGCGCATAGCAGCAGTTTGTGCTCCAGCACAGGGGGAATCACAGAGATGCAACATATTGTTGTAAATACGTTGCATCTCTGTGCTTCGAAACGAATGCAGGGATGCACAGGAAAATGACTTGCGGCACTGCGCTGCGTTAGTTTCTTGTAGATCGGCTCAAGGGAGTGAAGGCGCTGTTTTCAGTTCAGGTGGCAAAACGGCTCCAATGAAGAGCCATGGTTCTGTAAAATCTCTTCCTCGAGGTGTCGACTTTGGAGGAAGCAACCTTCATGAGTTTAGCTGTACAGGAACGCAGAGTTCAACCTGGTATATACACTCAAGGTTTTTCTTAACATAGGCACGGGCTTTCCCGTAGAGTGTTTTGTAGGCTAGGCAGAGTACCTTAACGGTGATACGATGGCTAACCGGGAGCCAATGCAGTTGTCTAATGGCTGACCTAGCTGACTGAGATTCAGAAATTTTGTGAAGGAATGGTGTGGCTGCATTTTGAATGGTCTGCAGTTTCTTAAGTGGACCTTTTGGAATGCCAACATAAAGACCATTACATTAAATTAGTCACGATAGAGCTAAGGCAATGACCACAGCTTTCAGATGATCTGCTGGAAGACGTTTTTCATTTTTTGGGTTAATTCAAAACCAGTGGAAGGAGGAAAAAGTGACCTCGTTGACTTGTGCTTTATATTTTGACACCTTGCACACCAGAATCCCAAAATTCTTTGCTTTGCAAGTTGGCATTGGTGCTGTGCCCAAATCCGATGGCCACCAGTTCGAGGACCAGATGGGCGGATTATGGTCGAACTGAATGACCTCTGTTTTGGTAGAGTGAAGCTTCAAGAAATTGCTATCCATCCGTCTACTGACTGCACACATGCATTTATTGAAAGTGCTATCCGAATAATTTTCACTTTTCCCAGGTGACACTATTATTTGTGTGTCATCGGCGTATGACGCCAGAGACAGGTCAAAGAATTTAATCAATGAGGCAAGCAGTGTAACATACAGATTAAACAGAATGGGGGATAGGGAGGAGCCCTGAGGGACCCTGCAAGATAGGAAGTATGGATCTGTGTTAAATTCTCCAAGTGATACCACTTGTCGGCGTCCGGAGAGTAGTCGGGCCAGAGCTGTGTCTCCAATCCCCAAATCCTGCAGACAGTCTGCCAGTATCTCGTGGTTAACCATATCAAAAGCGCTGAAAGATCCAGCAGGATAAGGATCACATTGCCCCTTCTTTCAAGGGATGTTCGGATTTCCTCCGAGGCTGTAATCAGAGCAGTTCCGGAACGATGATTTTCTCTGGAACCGAACCGCATATCATCCAGAAGATGATTATCCCCAATAAAGGAGGACTGTTGGAGAGTCCTGATTTTTTCTGTTAATTTAGCCGGGTATGGAAGCCGAGCTATGTTTCGATAGTTGTTTGGATCAAGAATGCTGAGATTAGGCTTCTTTATGAGAGGAAGCACTGAGGTTGCTTTTCAGAAGATAGGGAAAATTCCTGTGTTAAAGATGGTGGCGAAAATAACAAATAGATGGTGTGCTATAACTTCTGGGAAAGAGTCGTAAAGTGTCCAAAGCTAACTGACTTAGAGCTTAATTTTGTAGATATATTTGTAGAGCAGCTGCTGGTGAAATTTTAATAGATGTTCATAACTTCCTGGAAGGAACAAGCTAGGGAATCACAAAGATATTGATTATTGACTGCTATATTAATCACTATGGGGGTTGTCAATTTTTTTATAGTTCGGAAAAGGGCTTTGGTTACATCGGTAGCTGTTTTTATTTGTACTGTATAATATTTAGATTTGGCATAAAGAACTGGATTTTTTATAACTGCCTATGAAAATGTTATACTTTTCCCTGTCCTCTCTCTTATATTCTGAATGCCATTTGGGCTCTTGTCTGCGAAATTCCTGTTTGATGGTTTTAAGAGATTCATCGAACCAGGGTTGAGACATCTTTGTTTTGTTCTTATTCAGACCCCTAATAGGAACAATATCATTAAGAGCCAAGCAGATCCAATTATAGTAGTACTCTACCATCTCATCTAGATTAGTATCATTAATAGAAAATGATTGTGATAGTCGATAGTCCAAGTCAGTAGCTTGGATTTTATGCCACGCACGGTTAGCCTGGTACGGATTATGTGCCATAGGAAGAGAGCTACCTTGTAATTTTAAGTTCCACATTACTGCATAGTGATCTGTCTAGGTTAATAGCAAGGAGTGGATACATTTAATGGCAGGGTTGTTGGTGAAAATCCCAAAATCCCATCTAGCAGGTGGCCCGCATGATGTGTGGGCCCCTCCACTATTTGGGCTAAGCCAAGACCTGACAGTGTATCTAAAAGATATTCTGTTTCTGTGCCAGAACGGTTTTCCAAATGGAAATTAAAATCCCCAGTGACCGTAAAATCAGTTTGCAGAAGGAGGACTTCCATTAACTGGCTGATTTTTTCTTTTGTGGTGCAGGCTGTGGTCCGACTTTGCACAAGGTCATAGCATGTGTTTTTTTCCTGCTGCTATCGCACCTTATCGCCTGTTTTGTGTTCTTATCGCAGTTCTGGCTGGTTATTGTGAATGTTGTGGAGTGGTGTTGTCACAGCTTTTGGCATGGGAACGCCTACTCTGCATCTCATTAGCGATAGTTGCGGGGGTCATCTGTGGCGATGTTTTTGCGGCTGCTATCGCGGGTAAACTGGTGCTGTGGACTATTAACACCAGCTAGTGATTGGGGCGATAAGTTTATCGTAACTTTGGCTGCGATAAAGTGCCGTTTACTCGGCGACAGATCCTTGTGAATATCCCCCTAAGTATTATTAAGTATTGACATTTGTACTTGAATCATAGGTACTTCCAGTAAACATTTCCTTCAGTACACACACATTTCCAGACAGGCCTGCTCTTTCCTGGAGCACAGGGAAGTAAAAACACCATATATGGCATAATGCCAACATTTAGAAGCAAAAAAGAGGGACGTTTAAAAAGAAAAGGAGGAATTTATTTTACTCGCATTGATTTGGAGGCATTGTGAATGTATGACATTGTTCTGCATTCTGTCCATCAACTATTGTTTTTGCATTTGTCATCCCGAGTGGGACGGGTATACCCAGACGTGGTTCCCGTGCTCTCCATGCCACTGGAATCAAGCTATACTGGCTGAAGAGGGATAAAACCCCGAAACCGGCCCTAGCATGCTTGTTTCCAGTCCAGGGAGGACCTGGCTTGGCAGTTCGGGCTGGACTGTTCCCATGAGGCACAGGGTCAAGACTGATTTGCATATGGCTGGGCTCAAACTGGAATGGCATTGTGAGCAAAAAAAACGATTGATTTATGCCCAGATCTCTGTACTGGGGTGAATGTATGACATTGTTCTGCATTCTGTCCAGCAACTGTTGTTTTTGCAATTGTCACCCCGAGTGGGACGGGTATGCCCAGACATGGGTCCCGTGCTCCCCATGCCACTGGAATCAAGCTATCCTGGCTGAAGAGGGGTGAAACTCCGAAACCGGTCCTAGTATGCTTGTTTCCAGTCCAGGGAGGACCTGGCTTGGCAGTTTGGGCTGGACTGTTCCCATTAGGCACAGGGTCAAGACTGATTTGCATATGGCTGGGTTCAAACTGGAATGGCATTGTGAGCAAAAAAACGATGGATTTAGGCCCAGATCTCTGTACTGGGGTGAATGTATGACATTGTTCTGCAATCTGTCCATCAACTGTTGTTTTTGAATTTTAGGGAGGAGACAGCAAAAATAAAGCTGTATGTGTTTACAGAATCATGAGTCACCTTGCTGAGACAGGTGTGTTGGCATGTATGACATGGCTGGAAATGGAAGTGTATGCAAATATTCTTCAAGTGCAGAAACACTTTGGCAATAAGGCCTACATGCGTAGGGGTGCTCTCTAGCACTGTAAGTGGGATAAAAAAGTTTGAGAGGGCACACTAAAAAAGGCATGGGCAAAGAAGTGTAACTAGGAATATTTTATTAGAGGTGCTGCCTTATTACTACGAAAAACCCTGCGTATATGATTATAATACCTTCATCAGCTTCATCCCAATCATTTTCAGGGAGAAAAATGCAAGTACTCCCGAGGCCGTGCTTACAACACCCCACCCTCCCCCAAAAAAATTACAGTGAGGAGCCATAGGCAATGGCCAATGGGTCAAGGGAGCCGTGGGCCGAAAGGTTTGGGAACCACTGATGTAGCCAATAAGCTGCTTATTTCCAAAAGGTTTTAGAGTCCCTAATTAATGCCGCCATTTGAAGGAGGACCACAATGAGTCTTCCCATCTCTTTTTAGCTGGGTCTGAAGCTATCCTGTAGCTTTTTCTACATGCCACTAGGCCAAGGTGAACATTGGATTTTGCTGCCCGTACAAGGTCAGACTTAGCTTTTCTACATTTCTGGTTATACCAGGCTGCTTGGGGCTCTTGTTTGGTCTGGAGCTGTTTATACTCTCTACTACAGGGTTTGGCCAATAGATCCCTAATGTCATTAAATGTAGTTTCATGCTAGGAGGGCAGCTTCTCGATTATCTGGTCCTTTGGGAGTTTTGACATCTCTGCCAGATTTTGGCGTACTGTATGTTTTGCTAAGTCCAGAGCCTCAGGATATTCCTCCACCCAGTCCCATCTAACCATTCTCATATTATTCATAATAGACAGTTCTCCCAAATCCTTCTTCCCCTGACTACTCAATTCGGTACTATTATCACAGAAAATTGTTAGGGACAGGGTCAGGGCATTATGGTCACTAGCTAAGTGATTGACTATTGCCATATCATGAACTATTGGCCAAAGGCTAAGTGCAACCAGACAATAATCGATTAAAAGTTAGCTCCCCTTTTTTGTCCGATTTTGTTCTCCCATTTTTAGTTCTTAGATCATGTTGCAATGAGAGGGACAACACCTGACTACCTCTCTTTGACCATCTAACTTGGGGAAGTTCTAGCTGTGGGACCTGCCAGACACTATCCCACTCATCAGTCCGATCTCTTGGGATCATTGCTAGGGGTTCAAAGGTACAATTCAAATCCCCTGCCACCAGGACTGGGGTATTATCAACAGTTTCAGATAGTACATGGTCTAGGATTCTGATGGTATTCATATACTCAGAGCCCCGCAAAACTCTATTGTAAACATTATAGATCCTGATTTTCAAATTTTACATGTTTTTAAATCTATAGCTAATAGATCAGGACAATCTATATGAATCATGTTTATTTTTAGACCAAGAGCATTTCTGACTCAGATATCAAGGCCTACTGATGGCCTCCCTTTCTCGTTTCTGTTAGCATTCACACAATGGGGTGAGAACCCATTCCTATAGGGGGTATCCAAACTCCAGGTTTCTTGGAAGAGTAGTGAGCATCCACAAAGAGACCCCAATCTGGATCTGCCAAAAGTTTTGAAATTCCTGCCACATTCCAAACCAAGAATCTTAGTTGGCTTTGGCAGGGATTTGTGAGGATATGATTGGAGTTACTCTTGGCAGATACTTCCCCTACCTCAGTATTGTGGAAAACACTAGCACCCTCCCCTCCTGCGTCCACATTCAGATGCACTCCCCCACCCTTGGTAGTGGCAGGTCCCCTCAACCCTATGGGGACTTGTACTACAGACCCCTCCCTATTTTAGCAAGGGGGAGTTACACACTTATCTGGTGATAGCAAACCTCCTCTCTGCAGTCATACTTGCACTCCTAGGCCATCAGTTTTGGTTCGGGCCCCACCACGTGGGATGGACCTGAGATCCTCGCTGGCTCATTTTCACTTCCTTCCGGTGGCCTATATCTGATTACAATAACCTGATCGAGGCCGACCATTATTCATGTTCCCCACCGTACAATGCATCCTACGACTTGAATCTTGGTTGTTAGCATGTAATGCATCTATACTTGAGTTCACAGATTTGTTCTAATTTCCACTCTGATCTGTTTTTTATACGATGTGTAAAAGGTTTTTGAATAATGCCCCTGTTATGTGATGTCTCCTGCCGTTTTTATTATGCTGGACTCTATACTGTATCGACTTTGTGAACTGATGTTGATGCTACACATGTATCTATCTATGGACTGTAACTATCATACTTGTTGTTTTCGATTTGTTTTAGAAAAACTCAATAAACAAATAAAAAAAATAATAAAAAAAAAAAAAGAATCTGATTACAATAGAGGTGTTAACCAAAGGAATAGTATGGGGTTCAACTGCAATTAGACCATCGACAGTGGCTGAGCAAAAGAACGAGACTAAGACCACATCCCTTACTGACCCCAAGACTGTTACTCGTTTAACATTTTTAATGTCATCTCTTATAATTGAGTAGCAGTGCCTGGTATCCCTGAACCAGTGGGTAACCTTGTTTTTGAGTGAATCAATGTCTTCATAACTACCCCTCGGCAGTCTTGGTACTTCAGTTAAATATATTACATGATTGTTGTCCTGCTGGTGGGATCTCATATAAATTCTGTCCACTATTTTACTCGGATCCAAGCATAGTAGGTCGTCTATGTAATCTGTCACATGTGCTCTCCACCACTAATCCTCCCTCCCCCCTTCCCTGGGGTGTTCATTGGAGCCGACTGCCACTTATGATACACATAATTTACAGAACCATTTCCCTGACAGGCGAGGCTATTCGAAATAGGCCTGGGCCTGAGCCTGAGGGTGGGGGGGAGTCATAGTGGGTCGCAGTAGGACCGGGTGTATACGGTTACCTCTATCAGCACCTGCAGGTCCTTAGCCTGCAGGAGCGTGGCTCGCACAAGCTGAGGGCAGAAGTTCGGGGTCAGACTCAAGGGCGTGAGGCTCATCAATCTTGCTTCTACTTGCTGGAGCTTTAACCTCCGTCCTTAAAACTGCTACTTCTTCCCTCAGAGACTCAATTGTGGTTTTGAACATCTGGAGTAGGCCGCCCAATGCAATGCTTCCATCTTTCTGATTAGCCATCCCACCCACCATTTCCCTATTAGCTCTGGCTGAAAGGACCTAAAATCTGTGGTGGCACTCTATTTGGGGTTCAACCGCCTCCTCGCTAGGATCCTGCAGGATAACAGAGGGTGGCAATCGTATGGTTTGGGGCGTAGGGCCAAGGGAATTACTTCTGGGCCTCTTCTCTTTTTGTGATTTCCTAAGCATCGAGGGGATTTGTGTGGCCCGTTTGTTTACTGGAGAAGACACGGGGGTTCCTGCATAGCCCCAGTATTAGTCGCAGTATTAGTATCCAAACGAGTGGGTTTAGCTGATTTAGCGAGGGCCAGGGAAGTTTCTATACAAGCTATCTAATGGCATTCAGTAAGAAGAGCCTCAATCCTGTCCCTTGATTCATGACAGACAGCACCAGTACCCCCCTTTTTAGGGCGGAGGACATCTTGGACTTTATCTTGGCCCTTCCTTTTGCCCATAGCCCTTTAAACCCCTGAGTGGGGCCCCATAATACAACAAAGGTATGCAAGTATACAAAAGCTTTGAGTATATGCCCACCCTACTCCACTCAGAATCAATGGAGTCACAATCTGCCCCAAGATGCTCGTGCCCTTCATCGGTTCCCCTAGAGTTCAGCTTGGGGTAGTTACCAATCAGTTCCGGAAGGGCAGAAGGGGAAAACAATATGTTTGAAGAACAAATAGTCTGCTGCAGTGTCTGCGGATTTAAGACAGTACCTTATTCATGATGGATTCTTTGTGGGGATAGTCCAGGAGCCACAAAAAGCATACCAACCAAACTGTGCAGGGAGAAAAACCAAGGGGTATGGCCCAGCCCTGCCTCTTCCTGGCTCTGACGGGCCCTCCCTTGGCCTGGGCTTTGCCCGGGTGCGGCACAGGCATGGCCGTGCGTGTCCCGCGCTGCGGGAGCCTGAGCAGATTTCAAGCGCCTCCTGGTGCGGAACGGTGCTGGCAGCGGCTGAAGGGTGTGTTGGGGGTTGGAGTCCCCTTCTGACAGGCTAGCAGGCTGACGAGTTTGCTATGACGGGCTCCCAAGAGATACAATCAGAGCAGTAGTTGAAATGTTATCAGTGACTTCATATTGAAGTATAACGGCCACTAGAGTGAGTAGCGCATTTTGTCTTACAATAGCGCAACGCAAGGAGGACGATGAGAACAGTAGTTCCGATGTCACCAGTTTCTTGAAAATATGTGGAACTCAATGCTAACACACCTTATACAATAAATAATATTCCGCCATCACTAGACTGATACCAAGGGCCATATGTAGGTAGCATACAAGTTACCACTTCTTAAATACCGAACTTTACCGATTCGGTATTTAAGAAGTGGTAACTCGTATGTAGGTAATCATTTGGTAAATATTACCGAATCGGAGAAATTCGGTAATTTCCGAATCGGTATTTACCGATTCGGTAATGAGGCATACCTTCCCATTGATTGAATCAATGGGAAGGTATGCCTCATTACGGAATCGGTAAATACCGATTCGGTAATGGGGGGAGCACATTCAAGGGTGGCAGGGTGTCACATTGACACCCTGTTGCACCCCTGATTCCTGCATGTGTGCACATGTGGCGCACATACATGCCCTAATGGCATGTATGTCTGCCACATGGCACTGTTAGTCCAGCAAAATATTGCTTTTTGCAATGAATTTGGTATTTAGCACCAACATATATTTGGTGCTAAATACCGAATTATTTTCCCTACACATCACTCATTTGAGTGTCACCTACATCTCATTTCAGGATTCGGTATTTACCGAATCGGTAAAATTACCGATTCAGTAATTTTACCGATTCGGTAAATTACCGAATCCTGAAATGTTCCCCCTACATAGCAAAAGCCTAAATACCGGTCGGTAACGGTATATTTACCGAAAATCGGCCGTTACCGACCGGTATTAGGCTACCTACATATGGCCCCAAGTGTTATTTATATAGTTCTTCTGGTGAGCGCCATGCAGGGCTTGTTACAATGCTCAAGAGGAGGTTTTTTTAGTTGGCAATCTGATTATAACCCCATTGATGTAGGAAGTGGAAAAAAGCAAGGTAAGAGCTAAGGTAAAATTATCATTACTCACAGTCATGAGCAGCTTAGGGAATACACTTCTGATATATCCAGGTTCATGTCTTCAATGTCTGTACTAGCTCTAAATCGACAATATATACCCATCTACACAGTAAAAAGAGCCCATCCACATACTCATAGATACTACTCATTTAGGGCAATTGGGTCCAGGGATTATCATTGTTAAGACCTGTGGTATATCTCGAACATTTGTGGATATCACTGGTTTGTCAAGTAAGGTCCATCAAAGGTAATCTGCTATGTGTCCCCAGTCCAAAAAATATTTGGTCAATTTGGTTGATAATACCACAATGCTATGAGATGAGTGTTCTGAACTTACACGTCGTCATCCCTACATACCGGAGACCACAGGGACAAGTGGATAGTTTGTATGTTGTCAAAATTTCCACTGGATGTGAAGGCCTATATCCAAATGTGTACTATGTTTTGTGCATGCACAGACCCCACAGTCCCCACATGGTAAATGACCACTCGCTGAGGGTAAATTCCATAACATCTCTTGCCTGGGTTTAGGAGAGACAGGTCCTGTATGTACTAGCTGTTTTTTGAGATTCTGGATTTATTTGAAAGCAAACAGAGGTCGTTGCCATGTATAGGTACTATTCAGGATATGCCATTTATTGCACATGACCAGCTTTATGGTGGTAGAAAAACTACCGAAGGTACTGACACCTGCTGTTCTGACTGCGGAAGTTCCTCAGTCTTGCTTGTAACAGGGCAGCCTGGTGTTTCCGGAGTGGTGGTGAGAGGCGTTAAGCCAAGGAGGCTAACACCTCTCAAAGTCACTTCCTCATGAATATGCCCCCTATTGTTTTAAATATAAACTTCAAAAGGTACTTACATCCCGGCTCCTCTCTTTACTGGCTTCTCATTGGTTCCTGTGTGTGTTACTTACTTTTCCTCAATTTCTATTGACTGTAGCATATATTCCTGCATTTGTCAATGCTTGTTATTTGTCTGCTTCTCTTATCATTTTCCCGTCGCCGTAATACCGTTAACATCAGCTTTGGTGGAACTATTTTTCATAAAGTTTTGCCTCTTTCTGCACATTTATGTAGAGCAATTTATCACACTGAGAGATTAAGTGATTTGCCCAGAATCACAGGATGCCGCTGGTGCGACTCGAACCGGGATCCCAAACTCGCCAGCCAGCTGCTCTGGCCTCTGACCACAGCCTCACCACTCCCGCAAAACTTGTTTATGTTGGCTCTGAGCACTGGAATGTTGAAAACAGACAAGGGGCCACACATTGCAAGGTCGATTGGTAACATGATATTCAAAAGCAAACAAGTAAGCTACAGAAGAGTGTGGCCTGACACTGAACTCGTGGTCAAACAACAGCCATCTCAAGAACGAGCTGGTGGTCAATAAACACCATTAAAGGCAGACTGTTTGCTCATAGTATGTAAAAAATGTAAATTGATACTTGTATAGCGCACTACTCACCCGCAAGGGTCTCAAGGCGCTTGTACGAATACCGCTGTGGAACCCATACTGGCTTTCCCTGTGAGGCGTCCACTCCTGGGTACCCCCAAGGTGGAGGCCAGTCATCCTTGGCATTGTGGGGGCCGTTGTGGAGATTAAGCAAGCTATTGCCCAGAGTTGCAGAGTGGGACTCCATGATTGGAATGGCACCGAGGTGAGAATTATCAGGTCCGTGGAATTTTTGAACCCAAGACCCGCCGAGGCGGGGAATTGAACCCTGGTCCCGGGCTAGTCCTCAGCATCAGGGTCTGCCGCTCTAATCATTGAGCCACACTTCTCCACAATCTGATTTCCCTTTCTTTTGGGATTAAAAATTATAATAGCTTTAATAATACATCATTAGGAGATATGTACGTTGTGTATTTCAAAACAAAATTAACAAAGAATTGAGCTGCTTCGGGGCTTTGGTATGGCTGCTTTGTAATATAAATCCTGTCACTGCACTTTTCGTGAGCAGGTATACTTACACTGCCCCAGTATGCTTTTTAATATAAATCCTGTCACAACACTTTTCGTGAGCAGGTATGCTTACACCGTCCCACTGCTCCTGTATGCTTTTTAGGTCTCGCAGACCTGCGTTGCAGCACGCATGTGATCCAGCGGGTTACCAGCTAGAAATGCTCACAATCCACATACTCACCTGGGCCCATAAACACACATTCACATAAGCTGGTAAAGTACCACTGAGGTCGATTTGTGTGATATACTTTCAAGTTGAATTCACCTTAACATTTCTATAATATCTTTCTAAATCGAAAGTACTTTCCTCTGGTCAATGGACCTTTTAGTTAAGCTAGTATATAGTTTTAGTGTATATCTAGTTAAATTCATGTGAGCCAAAGAAAAATACAATTCGTACACCGTTTTTTCTTAGAGGAAGGAAAATCAATCTATCAAATATCTCAGTAAATCATCTAAACAATATAATTTCAATGACAGTACCTGGATAGGAGAAAATAAAGAGAGCAGTACAATGACATACTACACAGAATTATAGTTCCCTAGGATGGTGTGAGAACCAACCCTTTGGCCAAGGAGCTGGAAGGTTCCCCTGGGATAGCTCAGGAGACAAAAGGTTTCAGGACAGGTTTCAAGGACAGGATAGATGACCTTTTCTAGATCCGACACCTATGTCGTACCCCTCTCTGACACTATCTTCCTCCTCGATTCTCCCGCGATCTTCTTCTAATTAATTAGATGTTGTCTCTAAGTTCTGCAATTCCATTCTTCTTCAGCAATTGGATCAGCTGTCGGACAGTATCCCGGTCTCTCTGCAACACTAGCAGCAGCAGCCGCATCAGCATCAACATCAGCATCTCCTTAACTAACTAAATTACCTCACTTATACCTTTCTAATGGCATGTACCACCCCATAAATGTTTCAAATTTATGAAACTCCTAATTCTGATTGGGCAGGAAAGGGGGGATGATCATCACACCACGCTAAGTTTTAAAAATTTCTAGTTCGTTACTCAGTGGTCCGGCCCCTTAATTTATTTTCCCAAGCTTTATTTCCCACCCGCATTTCACATCTTTATCAATAAAATGAACACATTCAACAGGTGTCTTGTTCATCCTGCAGGATCTCCATCACTTTCCCAGGACATGATGCGAACGTGGCCTTGGACGGGATCCAAGCACATCCTCATGGCTTTAGTCTGGTAGTCACTGCTCCTGCGTGAGCAGTCACGTGCAATATAGACTTTGGCATCACTCTGAGGACCAAATACAAACTAATAGAGAAACATGTTAAAACAAAAAAAATGATTTCACTGGATACCACCTATCTCTACTCTAATCCCATTTACTTAAAATAAATCTCCCTGCCTTAGCATTTAGTAAATAGCATGTTTTAGTTTCAGCAAGACAGATGTTTAGCATGTGAGCCCTCAAGCGGCCATATTAGAAGCAAGTGCGCAGATGCAGAAAATTCCCTCCAAGCTTTAGTTTGTCATCCTACGGCGGTGAAGCATGCGCCGTACAAATTCCCGCGTTAGCAGCCATTTTAAGTTTCTCTCGGGTTACTTGTTAGTAAGAGACACATGCAAGCTTCCTCTAAGCTAATTGTATGGAATGTGGTGCATATTAGTCTTTACAAACATGATTAATACAGTGTTACGAGTTATTTGAGAGGATTGCTTCCGAGCAAGTCTCTTTTATACGAGTCCTTGCTCCATCACATGCGCTGCTCGCTCTGCGAGGCTTCTTGGAATCGGGATATTTCATAAATGGAGTTTAAGCCCGTCCATCTTTTTGATTGGCTGGCGTCATCGTCCATGCTAAACGCTGGCTTCCGATTGAAAAGGAGGCCTCTTAGTCCCCCCTTGTTACCGTCCTGTCTCCTTTTGGGATGGCCCATTCGGACTGGATCTTTTACTTGTGGCCTGACACGGTCTCCTTCATAAGTCTGTAAGCACTCTTTTTTTTTTCAGCTCGGTTCGCTTCGGCCGTGGTTATTTATTTATTTAATTATTTTGTTACGCGGCCCCAAAAGGGAGCATTTTTCCTCACTAATGCAATCTGCTTTTATTTTCAGCGCGGTCCGCCTCGGCCGCGCTTGTTTATTTATTTAATTATTTTCTCACAACGGCTCTGTGCGAGCAGGGTGGGATTACAGGGTCTTGTTCACAGAAGGTTCAGGTGTGTAAACAAGGCAGCAATGCTACGCACGATAGTGGAACGCCAGCACCATCGCTGGACAGTTGGATTTGAAAGAGTGATGACATATTAAACTATAACCTGTGACACACACAGTTTAGAGCAGACGTAAAGAGTTCTCTGTCCGAGCTGGGCACCACCAGCCGTCTTCTTAATTGAGGCGGCGGCGCAGGAGCGTGGGGGCAACAGTACCACGGTCCCCGACTGCCGCTCCCGCCGCCTCCTGCCCACGTCCGGTTTAAAATGTCACGGCTCCTCGGTGCTGTCTCGACGTCCGCTCTCACAGCAGCTGAGGTAAATGAAGCTGAGGAGAAAATAAGCCGCTCCACACGGGCTTCCAATCTCGCGCTAATATACATGTGTAATGCACTCTGGCAGAGGGTAGCGCCATGAGTCCCCGAGGCGCTAGGTGCTTTACTGAAAGGTGCAGGCTTGCTCTGCTTCTCCAGACGGGCTTGTGGAGTAGAGCTCTGTGAGCCACGGGGATCACCTGCGTCAATGCAAGACCTTCTCCAGCTGGACAGAATTACACATACACCAGGGATGGACATTCACGGCTTGCCTGGGTGCGGCAGGGCGCCACTTAAGTATGTTTACAAAAGAAAAACATACGGTTCAAGGTAGGAACCATGACAAGTGACCAACCACCTTTGATTAGGGAAAAAAACCTTTTTAATCATACAAGACTTACGTAAACCCACAAAATACTCATCCTTTAAGGAATAAACAGCTGATCAATGAAAACAAAACCGTCTGTCGATTTTACTGCCTTTACTTATTTTAAATATGTCAGGCAACCAAAAACACAAAAGAAAGCATGCAGACTACTACTAGCCGCTAAAACGACAAGCGGTTAAACGCCCGTCACTGACATCTGCTGTGATCTGCTGGTCGGTAGATAAAAATCCCACAAAGGTCAACTCTACCTATCGTTTAAGGTCATTACTGGGTGTTAGGCAATGGGATATTAGCAAGCAACACCAGTGGCGTCTGCCGACATCTAAAAGTGGTGAGGTGTAAAAGTTTGTGGTGAGTAGGTGGTGCCGTGTGAGCATGGTCGACCGTCATAAGGTGGGGTTTGTGGGTTCTCCACCACAAACATTTTTTAAAAGAGTGGGCAAATAGTGCCTTTTCATTTTTCAAGCATATATAAGAATGCAAGATGGGTAATAAAGCAATTGTGAAGTGTAGTTATGACATCAATAAAGAGATTTCATAGGATAATGATGTAGGTAGCTCCTTATTGACTTGCAGAACTAACGGGTTCAGGGGTTTGGAAACAAGCAGTAAAATTGCTTAAAATATCCTGCCAAACTGAAGAAGCGAATTTTGTAGTTTAAAACGTTTCACATTACGGGGTATATTTTCCCCCTTCATCTTCAAGGTTATCAAGTGGTGTGTACAAGAGTTTAACTGCAGTAAGTCTAGGTGCCATTTCGAGGTGTTTGTATTATTTTACTATGGCAAATAATCCAAATGGGTAACATTTAAAGCAGGGCTGGGAAATGTTCGGATAGAGCCAAAGATCACATGAATGCGCCCTCCACACATCATGAGTCCTGTACTCACCCCTAGAATGTGTTATTGTTTCAAAGCACTTAAGTAGCGGTGCTGTTCCCGTATTAGCGCCTACTCCTCGGTCTCCTACTTGCCATTCCTCCACATCCTGCCAGTCAAGAACATGAACCCGGCTCCGCATAAACAAACAAGACCACCACCTTCAGCGTTCATTTAACCCGCACAGTTGCACACTCCAGGGCATTTGTGTTTGAGACGCTATGTGTGACATTTCCTGCCTCGCGCGAAACTACCTTGTCGGAATCAGCGGTCCCTTCTTGGACCAGGGTGCAGACTCTGGCCAACTGGAGACCTCGGTTCTAACAGCTGACACATGGCTTGAAGAATGCTATCGCTTGCATTCCAAAGCAGGCCCGCCTGGAGGCCCCTAGCCACTGGCCAGGCCATAGAGACTCAGCAAGCACACAAATGCCCTCGTTGTGATTAAATATCTCGTCAATTGGCAGATATTTTTGGAAGTATCTACCTTGTAAATTATTTTTTGGGGGTAGGGGGCATAGACTCACCGGCCAGTTGACTATGCATCTCACCGTATGCTGCATTCCCTTCCGTAAGTGCTCAACGAAAAACAATTATCACGCAGTGCAGAAATTAATATTCACAACAAAATGAAAATGCGCATCTTACAGGCGGCACCAGAGAGTGCAAAGAGTGTGTAGGAAAGAGCCCCAATAGCCAACCCTGGGGCATATCAACAACAACCGGCGATAATTATCGCTGAGCGCATTTAGCGCTCGGTTAATTATCGCCGGCTAGCGCCGATTTTTATCGCTGAGATAGCGTGCTATTAGCAACGTATATCTCATCAACGATAAAAATCCTAGCGCTAACTGGCTAACGTGAGATTATCGCTGGAAACCCAGCGATAATCTCACGTAGTGTGGCGTTAGCTTGCTGATAGGGACTCACAAACTTAGCCATGATATCCACCTTCCATAGGATATCATGGCTAAGTCAGTCCTGAAGCAGGCGTAAGGAAAGTAGCGATAACAGGGGTTATCGCTACTTTTCCTGACACTATTCTTCATAGCGTTAGGCTTGCTCATAGGAGAAATGTCGCTTAGCGACATTTCTCCTGTCATGCCAGGTCAGGAACGCCCACTTTGCATCTCATTAGAGATGCAAAGCTGGGTGTTAGGAATACTGACGCTAAAGCAAGGTTTCACGCGTTAGCATGACCTTGCTGATTAGGCGATAAAATTATCGCCGCTTTTCGGCCGAAAACGGCCGCAAAAGCGGCGATAATTTTTTATCGCCTGCTTGTTGATTTGCCCCCCTATGCGAGTGGATTTCTTTTTTAGTGCCATTGGCTGGAACGGCCGCCGCATTTCGACCCCTACGTCATCATCACAACATCATATACAGATTGGGCACAAGCGCACAGTCAAACCAGATGAAGAATAAGACGCCCTTCCATCCCCTCCTCTTAATAAAAATCTCAACTTCGGTTTGGGAAGAATAAAAAACGTTCTTAGCAAGAACTATTCTGGTTTTCCATTGTTTACATGTTTCAGGTTCTTTTCTGCCCCGCTTTCCTTTACCACAGCTTCAACTCCTTTTGTTTTTCAAACAAGCATTTGCAATGCAATAGGTCTCGCATTTTCACGCGAGTTTGAGCTATTGGCATTGTAAATGACAAAGCCTTTTATTTATGTTTTGGTTTTTAAAACATAAATAAAATACATTGTCATTTACAATGCCAATAGCTTAAACTCTCGCAAATGCGAGACCTGTTGCATTACAAATGCTTGTTAATATAAATCCCGTCAGGGCACTTTTCGTGAGCATATATACTTACACCGCCCCACTTCTCCTGTAAGATGGCCGCATTTCTAATTAGCACCGCTTGTGGCATCTGCTTGTAATGCTGTCCTTAGTTGCTTGCTGTTTCTGAAAGTGTGCTGCATTTTGCCATCCCGGCTATGTGCTGGGGTTTTCTCAGAGGACAACAGAAGGGCAGAGAGTGGACGAGTCTGTGCCAGGGCCGGACCGGCTGTAGCGGGCACCGGGCATTTCCCCGGTGGGCCGCTTGGGTGGAGGCCGGTTTTTGGCCCCTGTGGGGCCGTTTTTGTTCCCAGGGGTCGGCAATATCGCCCCCTGTAACACAATCAGCCGAAACCGGCCCTAGCGCACGGCTCGGCCGCTCCCACCCCCTTCCCTTCAGGGGGGCCAGCCGAGCAGTTCGCCAGGGCCAGTTTCGGTTTGCAGTCCGGCCCTGGTCTGTGCCCGAAACTCCCGGTATCTGCCTATTGAACTCGATGTGGAAGATGCTGTCAAACCTCTCCCTAATGCTGCGGGGACAAGTGTCTGTATGTACGTGAGGCAAGGGTTTTTAAATTTTTTTTTTAATTAAAAGCTTTCACAAGAAATGTCTTGTCATTGTTTAAATGTTTGACATTTTGCCTCCACAGCATTTGCACTGTGCTTGTTAGCTTTCATTCTCCACTCCCGTGATACTTGTCAGGGAGTGCTTAACAACTCATTATTCATTGCATAGGGGAAACAGATGCATTACCAATGCTTGCTAGAATTAAGCCAGGTATGGAAGTTAGCAATAAACTCAGGATCCGCTCTCCAAATGACCAGAATATCATTAGTATAATGCTTCCAGAGTCTAATGCTGGAGCGAAAGGGACTATCTTCAGAGAAGACAGAGCAAGTCTCAATAGCATGAACAAAGAGATTTGCCGGACTGGGGGCGAAAGTACTGCCCATCGAAGTTGCTGGAGATCTGTAAATACAGATCCCCGTCAAATTGAAAAAAAAAATCCTTCATTGCCAGTATGGCACACCGCATCATGAAGGATATAGGTGTGATATAGTCATGGGGTTATTCAATAACTAAGACTGCATCATAGCAAAAGGTGGTATGCAGGTATGTAGAGATTCCACATCAAATGGTATCAAAGATTCATTAGTAATGACAAAAGACAGACCATCTAACACTTTCAGTACATATTTGGTATCTTGGAGATACAACGGCATAGTCTGAACCAAAGGTATTAAGAAGAAATCAACAAATTGTGACAGAGGTTCAAGAAGTGAAGGTATGCCTGAAATGATTGATCTTCCTGGAGGAGGGCACTGTGGCTTGTGGATTTTCGGCAATATATAGAAATATGGAACAACTGGATTGTCCAAAATTAGAAAATCGGCTGCCTTGAGAGTCATCTAACCTTTTTAGCTTCCTCCGGTATTATTTTAATAGCATTAGGAAGCCGTTTTGTGGGAGCACATTTCAGTGGCATCACCTAGCTGTCTAAGGCACTCACCCCTATAAGTCACGGTGTCTAGGATCACCGTTCTTCGTCCTTTATTGGCTGGTTTAATAGTAATGCTGTGGCCAGTGCTTAGTGACAATCTCCTTTTCTTGTTTAGACAGGTTTAAAAATGGTCCCGTATGATTTTTTTTTTTTTGTTTTTTTTTTGAAAATTTTATTGAACAATAAATCAATTACAAGAATGGGCCTACAACCACCGGAGCCGGCCGCTAGATTCGGGAAGGATCATACAGAGTTAAGGCAGTAGTCGACTCCCGGGGTCCAGCCCCGTACATGACTCCGGAAAGTCTTAGGGAAGCAGGATACATAGGTTTAACATAAATAACAAATAAAAACAAAAGGCGAGGCGTAAAGGCAAAAAATGCGGGTAAGGCTACATCCGGGGGACTCTACTTCTGATCTTCAAATAGCTACTAAAAGGCAGGAGTAATGATAGGTCGGGGGGGGGGGGGCACGGGAGAGGAACGTCTATATTCGATTATCCCAAAAGTCGCAGGGAACCGTCAAGGGTCAGGGGGACAAGGCAATATCGGTGTCCACCAGGGGGGGAACACAGATACCCCCACGATACGCATTCCATTGCCCCCAGATTCTACCCCACGCCCCCGGTTTGCCACGAGCAACATACACAGTCTTCTCCCTGAACATGCACCAGTCCATGTTCTCCTTCCATACGGACACGGTGGGAGGCCGCTGGGAACCCCAAAGCTGCGCTATATCTCTCTTGGCAATCATGTTCCCCAGGGCCGCCCACCGAGTCTGAGCCGCGTTATAATCATTGGGCTCCCACACATTCAGGACACAGCGACGCACCTCCGGCAGCAGCACAACCCCGGTGACTTGTCCCATGACCACATGAATCCGACGCCAGTATTCCGCCACCTCGCGACACTCCCAAAGGATATGGAGAAAGGTGGCTCTGAGTCCACATCCCCGCTTACAGAGCCCGTCTTCAGAAAATCCCATCGAGACCAAACGGGGACCCGTCACATACACCCGGTGGAGAATCTTAAGTTGGACCAGGCGGAGACGGGCTGGAATGGCCACTTCCTTGGGGGACGACAGTGCGGACTGCCAGTCCTCGTCGTCCAGTTCCACCCCATCCCCCGTCCACGCCTCCCGGAGGCGCACCAAGAGGTCAGCCCGATTGTTGATAAGTTTTTTATAAATTAATGAGATAGTACTGTCGGGGACATGACCATCGAGTATGCGGTCCTCGAGGGGCGAAGAAGCCGGGAGATTGGTCCCCTCCCCAAAAACAGAGAGCAGGGCATGCCGAATCTGGGCGTAGCGGAAGAACTCCCTTTCCGTAAGTTCGTATTCGCTCTGGAGCGCCGCGAATGTTTTAACAGCACCCTTAATCCATAAGTCTCCCACTCTACTAATACCAATCGTGTCCCAACGTTCAAACCCCTTCGTTGTCCAGAGGCTTCCCAGGCGATCGGAGGCAAACAGAGGAGTAGCACATGTTAATCGCTCACTCCAGCCCAAGGCTACATTGGCCGCCTTCCAGATCCGTACCGCAATCTTAGTAGGGCCCGTAAGGGTCCGTCCCGCCGAGCTGGAGTAAAGTGCCCTGTTATAGTTCCCGCCGGGAAGCAGGAATTTATCCATTTCATACGCCGGATTCAAGCCAGGCGCATACGTGGCATGGTTAATGGCCGACAGCTGTGAGGCCCAATAATACCTGCGAATGTCGGGAAGCGCGATGCCCCCGTCGTACCAGGGGAGAGTAAGCTTTGCCAGAGCGATACGCGCCCGTCCATCCCACACCAGTCTCCTCTGCAGGCTCTCCACCTCCCGAAAGTAGGACACCGGAATAACATCGAAGGAGTTCTGAAGTGCATAGAGAAATCTGGGAAGGGACATCATTTTGAACAGCGCTGCCCGACCCAGCGGGGACAAGGGCAGCCTACACCACCGAGCCGTGTCCTCCCTCAAACGCCGAAGTGGGAGCAGGAGATTCTGCTCATAGCGAGCCACCGGGTCCATCGAGACGTATATTCCCAGGTATTTAAAGCCGGACAGAGATAATTGGATCGGAAGCCGAGGCGGCAAGAGAGGAGGGTCACCAGAGATAGGATAGACACAGGATTTAGACCAGTTGATCGTTAGACCCGAATTTCTCCCAAAGGAAGTCAGAACATCAAAGAGAACATTAAGCGACTGCCGCGGCGAGGTGAGATACAGGAGAATATCGTCCGCATACAACGAGATCCGATCCTCGAAGCCCGGGGCCCACCGGATCCCTCTGATCGAGGGCTCCCAGCGGAGCCAAGCAGCGAGCGGCTCCAAGGCAAGAGCAAAGAGCAGAGGGGACAACGGGCACCCCTGCCTCGTGCCCCTACCTAGAGCGAAGGGCCGAGAGACCCGTCCATTAACTACCACCTGAGCCATGGGTCCCGTGTAAAGAAGCTTCACCCAGCCAAGAAATCCCTCCCCAAAGCCGAATTTGGTCAAGACAGCCCAGAGAAATGGCCACTCGATGGTGTCAAAGGCCATCGTGGCGTCTAAAGAAACCAGCACGGCAGGTTCGGAGAGGTACTCCGCCCTGGCGAGGGCGCCGTGAAGACGCCGCAAGTTAAGAGCGGTGTTACGGTGAGGGATGAAGCCGCATTGATCAGGATGAATCAAATCGCAGATGACGCTCAACAAACGGTTGGCAAGGACTTTCGCCAGGATTTTAGGCTCTGCATTTAGCAGCGAAATAGGCCTGTAGGAGGCACAGCGGTCTCGTGGCTTACCTTCCTTGGGGATCACGACTATCGTTGCCAGACGTTGGTCGTCAGGAAGGGAGCCTGCCTCAAGGGACTCCTGAAACATACGACGGAGGAAGGGCGCGAGTTTATCCGGGCGCAACTTATATAATTCAATAGGCAGCCCGTTAGGGCCCATCGCCTTCCCCGAACGAAGGGACCGAATCGCCGTTGCAATTTCATCTACAGACAAGGGGGCGTCCAGCTGCTCACGGTCTTCGACAGACAAGCCGGGCAAAGCAATATCCCGCAGCAGAAGGCGAGAGTCTTCTTCATCCCTGTCAGTCACCGGGGAGTACACGGCCCGGAGGTGGTCAGCGAAACATTCCACAATCTCACCAGGCTCAGTCACATACACTCCATCCGCGACACACAGCTCCGGGACCACTCGGTTCACTCTCTCCTTCCTATCCAGCCATGCAATCAACTTTCCCGCCTTGTCCCCGGCATCATACAATCGACCCTGCTGTTCCCTATACAACGTTTTGGCGGCGTCAGTGACAAGAGACCTGTATTCAAACTGTTTCAGACTGAGGGCATGGAGCCCGTCCGGTGTGACACCCGCCTCCAAGGCCGACTCCAGCCCCGAAATGTCAGTCTCCAGCTTCACCACTGCCTCACTCTTGAGTTTCTTAGCCACCACTATCTGGGAGAGGGCGTGTCCGCGGATTACGGTTTTAAAGGCTTCCCACAGGGACATTGCGGACGACACCGACCCCTCGTTTTCATGGAAGTATTGGTCCATAGCCTTAACCAGGCTGTCGCGAGTCATAGGGTCTCTCAGGTACCACGGGTTAATGGGAGCAATCCGCCCTGCAGACCGCGTCTCGGCGTCAAAGAGCAGCCACAGCGGGGAATGATCGGAAATACCCCGCGCCAGGTGCCTAACCTCCCGAATCCGACTAGTCTGTGCCGCGGGCATAAGGAAATAGTCTAACCTAGAAAGACTCCCATGCGCCCCAGAGTGAAAAGTGTACTGACATTGGGTCGGATGCATTAATCTCCAGCTATCTACCAGGCCGAAGGTATCCAGCAGGCCACCAAGCCATGCCTGGGCAGCGGGGAGGGCCCTGGGTGGGTGACGATCCAGGTCACCCGAAACCACCGAATTAAAATCCCCGCCCATAAGCAAAAGGCCATCCGGAAGTTCAAGCAGCATTCGACCCAAGTCCGCGAAGGTGGAGTTCTGGAGGCCCGGGGGGACGTAGACTGAGACCAGGGAAAGGGGCTGCCCCTCCCATCTCCCAGACAGACACACATAGCGCCCTCTGTCATCCGAGACTACCCTAGTGATATCCAACGGAAGTGAGGATCGCAGGAGAATGCCCGCCCCCCTGGAACTAGTTGTGAAACCAGAATGGGCCACGAGGCGGTATCCTCCCCTGTTCATTGCATGACAAACATTGCCCACCAGATGCGTCTCCTGGATAAACACCACATCAGGAGTAAGACGACGCAAATACTGCAGTACTATACCCCGTTTGATACGATCCCCCAACCCATTGACGTTCCATGACATCAGTCTCAACCCGTCCCCCCCCATCCCCTCCAATAGACCAAAGGCCCCCCAGTCAGTAACACAGTTCCCGTATCTGGACAAAAATCAATACCTCGCCCTGTAAACAAAAAACACACAGCAAAACAACCCCTCCCTCCCCCAACCCCCCCCCAAAAATCCCAACTCCCCCCACCCTGCACCCCTGCGGGCCTGAAAACCCCCCCAACTTGCAGTGTGCCTGTCGCCCTACTAACCCCATTCTACGAAAAGACCCCGGAGGAGGAAAGGGACCCGTCCCCGCCCGCCCCCCACACTGGTCCTAGTGAGACAAAATGAACAAAAGAAGTAAAACCCAGCTGAACAGTGCAAAATGGCAAAATCAAGGACCAAAAGTTACTCCAAAGGGGACCCGTCACCTTCGGCGCCCGCAGAGGGCCCGGGACGGTCACCTCTGTCCGGCAACGAGTCCAGCCAGTCACTCACGGCCACAGGAGAGTCAAAGAAGGCAGTCCGATCCTCATGTTCCACCCGGAGTTTTGCAGGGTAAAGCATAGAGTACTTTAGGCCCAGTTCACGGAGACGGCGCTTCACCCCCTGGAATCCCATCCGCTGTTTCTGAACAAGTTGGGTAAAGTCCGGATAAAAGTTAATGGATGAGTTCTCATGACGCACCGGGCCGTGGACCCGTGAGGCCTGTAGAATCGCATCTCGGTCTCTATAGTGGAACAGTTTGGCCACGATAGGCCTCGGGGGGTCCCCCGGCCGTGGCCGACCGCCCGGAACTCGATGTGCCCGCTCCACGGCAAAGAACTTACTTAGGCCAGCAGGGGCCAACTGTTGGAGGATGAGTTCCTCAACCAGGAGGTCAACCGGGCGGCTGTCGGAGGACTCCGGTACGCCTATGACACGGATGTTGTTGCGTCGGGCCCGTCCCTCGAAGTCCTCCAGCCGCCGGGCCATCTGGTCGTTGACCGCCTTAATGTCACCAAGCGCGGCCTGCAGGTCCGACACATCCGTACCAAGGGTGGAGGCCCGCACATCGAGAGCCTGTACCCTCTCATTTGTTTTGGAGAGATCTGCCCGAATTAAGGTGACATCGATCGCCACCGTGTCGATTTTACGGGCCAGGGCCTCATATTGCGTGGCGATGGTTTCCCTGATGCCCTCAATGGCGCCCATGATGTCCTGCAGGGAGAGCTCCGGAGAGACGGTCGTGCCACCACCGACGGCATCCGGGGGGGGGGCGGTCGCTCCAGGGGACCCTCTGCCCTGAGTGTAACGGTCCATGTTGTTGGCCTGGACCGGTCCCCCGCGGAGGGAGGCCTTAGTCTTACGCCCCTCGGGGCCCCCCTTGCCCCCCATGTGGTCACGGACACCGAAGGGGATCGCCGATCAAGAGTCGTAGGGGGACCGGCACCGCAGACCAGCGCCTCACCATAGACCACAATATAGCGGTGCGGGGGGACCCAAGGCGACGGGCACTCTAGTGGCAGGTGGAGACAAGGCCTCGCGGAGAGGCCAGGGGAATACCCCGCCACATCAATTGCATTCGCAGGCCAGCCCCCTGAAGTACGAAAGTGAAACCGAAAGTGGTAGAGCGGCCACTGGCACCGCACAGCAGCCGCTGTTGTTCAATTACGACACGGCTCCACGGTTCACCTTCGCCCCGGGCACCTCCGTCGGGTGGGTCCCAAAAGTTCGAACGACGACAACTCAGGATTCCCAGGTCCGATTCGAGTTCTGAAAAGAGATACGTGCTCAGCCGGTCTTCATCTGCCAGATTCCACAAACCACATCAGGATATTCTCAGGATAAATTCCGAGGAGCAGCAAGGGTCCGGGGAGCCCTGTGCTCACGCGACCATCTTGGATGCGCGCTAGGCTCCTCCCTCCGGTCCCGTATGATTTAACATGTGTATTTCAAAATCTTCAAGACCGCTTTTTCGAATGTCAACAGCTCAGGTGGTAGTAAGTGGATGGGCGGGTTGAAAGAAGATTTCTTTTTCAAACCGGTATTCGTCAATGACTCATCAATCAATCTCTTTTTTGTCCATGAACAAATATTGAAGGCATATTTTCCAAAATAAATGGGCTAATTCTTTCTGTACCAAAAAAAACATCACCCATAAAGGTGGGCACAAACCCCAAACCTTTATTTAGCCCCTTGCATGCCCGCCCCTTTCCCCGCCCAGTGCCGCGCTTTGTATTAGCGGGCGGAGTTCATGACGAGCTGGACTCGTCATGGGCACAGCGCCACCGCAGCCCATGACGAGTCCAGCTCGTCATGGGCACTGAAGGGGTTAAAAGAGCTGTCTCATGTTCCGTGAAATTATGACCACTTAAATTGACTACAGGTTCATCATGTTGCTGGTGCTTGGCTGTGGGTCTCCCCTGGTCATGTCCGTGTCTGTCTGGGTGATATTGGTGGGCTCCAATGGACATGTGCATTCTGTCTCCAAATGCCCTCTGATCGCCCTCTGCCCTGTCCCTAAAAAAGATGGGTTGTAATTTGGGAACTGTGGGAGTGGTGGCTGAAATGGGTGCATAGGGTATTCCCCGGGATTAGGTGATTTTTGTTCAGCCTGACAGACAAACGTCTTGTTGGAGAAAAAGGTGGGGTTTAGGGCCCCTCTGCCCGTATGGATGGGCCGTGGCTGGGAGATGGCCTGGATTGGGTGATGTAGGGAGAAAGCAAGGAAAGGCACAATACTGCCCAACAGTGGCCAGATACACTAGGGGGTATATTTATCAAATAGTCACACAGCATAGCAATATATGGCACATTCATGCCATTTCCCAGCGCTGGTGCACCTTGTGCTGCCTAGCGCCAACGCAGGCACCCTTGCTCCATGGTGCCTGCATTGTAAGCAGGATCATTTTTGTGCAGGAAGGACACCTGCACAAAAACAATCTTGAGAGGCATTTTCCTCTTTCTATGTGTGGAGCAGACGTAATAAAGACATTTCCCCACATTACGCCTCACCTTGAGAGGCATAACATTTTTACACATTCCCAGGCTGACCAGTGTTGGTAAATCTGAGAATGCACCAAAGTCCATGGGTGGATGCGTGGAAACACCCACGCTCTACCCATGGAACACCTTCCAAAGGGCAGAGTAACGCAGAGATTTGCACTGCATTGCATTACTCCTGATTTATCAAGCCATGCAGGACCACGCAAGGTGGTCTTGCGTGGCTTGATAAATTTGATTTTCCTCCAGCATCAATGGCAACACAGGCAAAAGTGGCTGTTGGAGGGAATTCAGCCAATATTTCGAGCCAAATATAATGGGCCTTCCCATCAACGTAACTGTGGCGGGTAAACCTCAATACCTGAGTTGGAGGTTTCGGAGGGATATAAGGTTGAAACATACCTTTTTTTCCACTTATCTTTCTGTCATGAACCCGATAATCCAAGTCCTTCCTTTGCTGCTGCTGCTTGATCGCAAAGCAAATCAACCCCGTTGTCACCGGAATCGAAGGTAAGCTTCTTTTTTACTTGTTTTCTTCTGAATTGTCTGTTTACATTTGTTCTGGACTCGTGCATTTTATAAATTCTCTTACAAGCAATTTTTTTCTAATGTGTAATGCATATGTTTGAAATGTCATTTAGGACATTTTAGAAACACACCTGTATTATTATTATTTTTTTTATTTTGTTCAAGCTTCCATCACGATAATGAACACTTACACAAAATTTGACAGTAATCAAAATTCATAATGTGTTCATACAAGTATGTTTAACTATTTTCCATAAACATCTGCATTACACATTTTTTAAATAATTTAAATCTAATTATAATTGCACTAGACAAGGTAAAACATTGTTTTAAAAATAAATGTAAACTCAATGTTAGTACTAAACTCAAACTATCTTTTAAATTTATTTATGTTATATTTCTCCTTGTCTAGTGCATTTTCTGTATTTTTATTGTTAAGGTGTAATGCAGATGTGTTTATTTTTCCACTTGCTGAGTTAAATTAAACACATCTGTGTTAACACTTAAAAATCTAAATATTAATTGTTTTTTGTGTAGGTTGATGAATGCTTACGCCAACATTTTAATCTCCATTACATTTAAAAAAAAATCTTTGACCTTTTCAAATGTGCCATCTAAAAAATCTTTTGTATTTTCTGTTATAAATGTAAGCAAGAATATGTATTGCACGTTTTCATCATTAACATTTTTAATAACTAATGAATTGTAAATGAACAATGATGTTAGGACAACATTTGTTAAATTACATTTTTTTATTTATAATGGAGGTCATTTTCATTAAGTTCTGTTCAATAAAAAACAAAAAAATAATTATACATAGGTTTATATGGTTAAAAAGGGATAAAACACATTAGCAACAGCTAAATTAAAAAACACAAATTACATTTAGGTTTAGTGACACATTCAAAAGTATAACTACCAGACTCCATCCCACTGGGGATTCCTGTCAGGCCTTCAGGATGTAGGATCTGCAAGACCTTCTCCTCCCCGGCATATAGTTGTAAAGGGGGGCTGGGAGAACCACCACCAGTCCTCTGGGCCACAAGGTGATGCTTGGAGGCCAGGTAACGCACGCTCACCCGAAGGTCGTTCCACCTCTTTGTAATTTTCTCCTGTGTGCGCAGGTTGCTTGCTACAGGATTCACTCTGGCAACTATTCTTGCCGGCCTACATTTGCCTTTTCTGAGTTTTAGTAGTATTTTGTACTTGGGCTACAAACAATTGTGCCTCTACTCTAATAATTTCATCTACCATGACTGACATTTCTCCCTCAGGAAAATTGAGATTTCTCCTCCATGCTATTATCAAAAAATAATCTTAAATATATTTAATAACCCACAAAAAAGGGAAAAAGGGAACAAGAAACAGAGAAAACAAAAAAAAAACCTGACCACTGAAAACTTTCTCATGAACAATATTCTGCTGAAGTGGAATGGCAAAGGATCATCGTCTGCAATGGAGTTTGTTTTTAGTATGGTATGCAGGTGAAAAATTAGGCAAAACACAACATTGGTGTGATGCCCATTCAAAAGCCACAGGAATAGTACAATGCTGAACGCATCTCATGACAGAATCCCTCCATCAGGAATCTGCCACTAGGACAACATTGTATCATGTAACAATGTCTCAACAGGAATCAATGAGGGGATGAGATTCAGGAAGTAAATTAATTACAGTGAAAACATTAAATAATGACAAATAGTCCTGTGAACATAATTAAACGCAATTATATTGTCAGCAAAGACATACAAATTGAACTTCACAAATCAAAATGCAGCATCAACCATGCTTTAAAGTTGTGGATTAAGTGAAAAAGGTGACAACTTTGTGCTCGTGAAGAAATATTAGAATGGCACAAGTGAAGCAAGTGAAAAGAACATAAAGAAAGCAGCAGCATATTGGACAAGAATTCAGAACGAATTTATGCACGAGACAAATACATTTATGAAAGAATTTAGAAAATCATGTCCTAATTCAAAAGCCCATATTTAGCTTGTGCAAGTCGTCGGTGTTTCGACCTTCATGACGGAATGTCACCTGGACATAAATAACACAACGTGGAGTGGTAGCTGTGAGAATGAAAAATGATATAAAAGCTGTGTACCGAGTGAAGCAGGTACAAAGAGTAGTTCAAGGACCAATAAAAAGTTACCTGGAGGGTTTCATAGGCACCTAAGGAGAAGAGAAGACAAAAAGAAGGAGTAGTGTAAGTCCCTATTACCAATCAAAGTGGCCCTTAACAGGTAAAGTGGATCGGTGAAGCACTCACCGCAGGGATTCTACTAGAAATTCAGAATCCGCACACCGGGGCAACAATCACCAGCTGTCGTCCACACGAGTATGGTCATCCATGATGGGACAATTCCAAAAGGTTTCAAGTCACAGGGTGGGTTGGGAGGCAAAGGCGTAGTCCATCAGTTATTACTTAAAGGCTAGTGAATGCCTTTTATTTATCTGTTTTAAAAAACAACACATAAATAAAAGGCATTGTCATTTACAATGCCAATAGCTCAAACTCTCGCAAATGCGAGACCTATTGCATTGCAAATGCTTGTTATGTTAGTATCAAGCACGGCCCGCCCCAGTCATTTCACAATAACACTGGGCCACGACAGAAGTAATCCAAAGGTATTTGTGAACTGGGCCTCTCACGTTGTCACTTCCGCAAGGACAGCCTGCAAACTACAACCTACCCTTCCACACCAACGCAGTTCTGGTCCAAAGTGCACCAATGGAGAGACTCCACTGAAATTAGTCGAGCCCCTCATAAAGCGCCAAGATGTACAAGTAACTGATAGTCGTTGCGCTATGTAAATACCCAGTAATGTAGCGTTATAAAACCTTGCAACTGTCACCAGTGCATAGCACCTCTTTGAATGTTCTCAAGATATACAGTGTGCAGTTTTGGAATGTGTATGCTTCGCCTGTCAATGGCAAAAGCAAATATACATACGAGCCTTTCTTTCTGGCTGCGCGACGGATGCCAGCACTAAATGCTGCGTCATGCACCCATTGCTGCAGCTTGGGTCAGAAGCTGCAGCGGATGACATTTCAGTCGGAATTACGCCACAATCCTAGCCGTGCTTTGTGGCCTACAACAATTTCAGACTCGTATCGCATCCCTGCAATCCCCACAAAGAGTACATACAGTTCAGGCAACAGATACATATTTCTTACCTTCTCCTTCCTTAAATTCAGACTGTCGAGGAAAAGTGCAAATTATTAAGTAACACTCACCTTAGTTAAGGGCCTATTACAGACTTCAAAGCTCACAGTTGTCGGACTTTGTAAGGGGTAAACATGCCATTTTCAGAACAATAAAAGGTTTTTCACAACTGGTAAAAGGGCAGGAAAGCAGATTTATAGGCATCATTTCTCAGAGAATTCTGACGTATAAAAGGCACGCTGTCTGTGTTTGCATTTTTTGTTTGTTTTAGTTGTCCACGATAGGCACTGTCTGGCTTTCGGGCTTTACAAGTCTCTCCGTGTCGCTTTTAAGAACAAGCACGGTCCGCTTTCACTTTCGTCCGTCGTGAAAGCTTTCTTGTCTTTATGGGGCCATGTGTTTGAAACACATGGCCCCATAAAGATAAGAAAGCTTTCACGACGCACGGAAGGCAGACAAGCCCGTCCAAATGGGACGGCTCAAAAAGCCGAACAAAAACATCAGGAACAGCTCTTATCCAATGGCTGGCCGCCGTTTAGCATAAACGGTGACGCCAGCCAATGGAAAAGAGGGCCGGGGATTAATGCCCTTTACAGAAAATACCCGAAATCGTTAAATCTCACCAGTGAGACTGCGCATGTGCGCAGCCTACGTCAGGCGAGACCTAAAAAAGGGGGGAGTACTGACCCAGATATAGGTTCAAGGTCTACTGCCCAATGGCTCAACAGCATTTGGGCTAAAGATGAGACCACATGCTCAAAGCAGGAAGGATTCTGAGGTCAGGGGTGAAACCAATAAACCCCAGAGCACGAATGCAAAAGGAATAAGTGTAGCGCTGGAGTTAACACAGAGAGAAGGAAGTGTTATACCCCCCTACATCAATAAAACCCAGCCACAGTGCTCCCAAGGTAAGTTCAATAAATCAATTGGAGTCCTAGAGCATCTACATGCGAAATTGCGGCATAAGCACTAATGTGCAACAGTGAATGCATGACTAGTGCGGGCGGTGAATTCCAGTTTCAGATACGAATCTAAAATGCGTGGGTTTACTCAATCAGCATCCGAAGTAATCATGAGTTCACAAACATATGCGCGTGTATGGCGTAGGCAGCCAAGGCACAAAGGGCGCACTAACCTGTATCAGTGTATCGGCCGGCGGGTCCTGACTGAATCTGGTGCGTGTTGCCAGTGATGCATGGGGCGGACCTTTGTAAGGTCAGAGGTGCATGGGAAAACAAGACTGCTAACTACTGGTAATATTATCAGTGCCCCTCTGGGGACGACCTCAGGAATGAAAAAGGAAAAGGAAAAAGGACAGGGTCTTGAAAGCAGCCCATCTCAGCTTACAATCTATATTTTCATTTTGAGACATGACAATTTATAACAGAAAAATGGCACAATAAGCAGATTAATATAGCCTTATAGCCCACAGTAGCGGGCTATACTGGCTATTAAAGGCCCGCTCCAGCGTACAAGGGAGTGGAACTTTACTAGCCGATATAGCCCAGCTATGAAGGGTTATAAGGATATTAGAACATTCTGCCACTAGAGGGCAGAAAGTTCTAACAAATAAAACAAAGGCTTCAGGGAGCCCGAGGGGATTGAAATCCCCTGAGGCTCCCTGAAGCCTTTGTTCATAGCCACAGCGGTGAACAAAGACAATCATTGGAATGTTGGAGCTCCGGGCTTATACCAGCCATTATAAGCCCGGAGCTACTCCATTGTTTTCAATGGATCTCCCAACATTCTAATGTTCTAATATACATTGAATTATATGTAAAAAATATACGAATAATTAAATGATATCAGTGGGCCTCCACAGTGGCAGAAATTACACTTTACATAATGTGATAGGAGTTACGTGATACAGCATAGGACACAAAATCAAATAGTAAGAAATTCAAAAATATCATGGAATTTAGGTTCAAACCATGTTGTTCCACTCATCCAAAGTGTTTAGTCCATTATCCACTGAATTACTTGAGAGATCCAGCGGCATTCACAGTGTAATAAAATCTGTGAGAAGTTGCCTCATCGCATTGGTTTAGTGGGTTGGTCTACCAATTGCCAGATAAAATCAGTTTTGGTATAGTTATGGGTTTTAAAGTGTGAGACCAATTGGGCATTTTGGACTTAGCCTTTAATTCTGCTTTTATGTTGTATAATATGTGCCTTCACCATCTGGGTGGTTTGCCGGATGTAAATTAAATTACTTTAGCAGTTGATTGCATGAATCATTTGTAGAGCAACAGTTGTCTCAAGGTGCATGTGGTGGTACCTGTCTCGAATGTTTTGGTATTCAAGATCTACGCGCACACAGAACAGTTTTGACCTTTAAAATGGCCCATTACGGGAAAATACCCCATGCAGCAATGATCGATTGGTTAGTCTTAGGTTTTAGGTGTCCAAGTAATGGCATGGAATAGATTGACGCCGATATTCCTTTCCCTCTTATAGGAAAATAGAGGTGGTTCAGAGAAAATTAATTCGGTCCTCGGTATGTTCCAATTTTTCTTGATTATTTTGCTAATCCTATTACTAGCTGGGCACAAACTGGATACAAAAGGTATCTGTTTGTTCTTTGTTTTGGACTTGAGCGTAAGAAGCATTTCCCTGGGGCAGTACCGCCCGTTTGAGTGAGCGTTAGACCAACCGATGCAGATAACATCGGGATACCAGGTTTTCTTTTAATCCTGCTGCCTCTCTGAAATAATCTTTTTTCCACTTTCAATTTCTGTGGATGCACAAAAATTGACCATATGGCAGACCATCCCAGAGTCCCCTGGGGTGGATGCTGGAGTACAGGAGCAAAGTATTGCATTCTGTAGGTTTATGAAACAGTGCTGTGTCTGATTTACCATCTTGGACTTATAAGCAAAGCATTGGTCTTGGCCTAAAAGGTGACTTTTAGTTTTAGCCAGTGTACAAAGGTTGCAAGGGATGCCTCATTACCCTTCCGAATAAGCAGAATGTCATCTATGTAACACTGCCAGAGTCTAATTTTAGTTTTGGAATGGATTTCCTTGTGAAATGATGCTGTTTTTCTCCAGGTCATCCAAATACGGGATGGCACAGTTCGGGGCGGAGCAAGCACCCATGGGGCCCCCCTTCTTATGGAGATAGAAAATATCTTTATACAAAAAATAATTATGTTGTAAAGCTATTTGTAGCAATTCTATGAACAAGTCAGTAGGTATGCGGATGGGTTTGGGTCTTGTATCAAGTATGTTTTTAATGACTTGCGTGCCCTCTGCCTGTGGGATATTGGTATGTAGAGACTCAATATCCAGTCCCACCAAAAGGTCAGTGAATGGATCAAAGTCCCTGTCCTGAATTTGACCAATCAATACCATAGTGTCCAGAATAAACGTGTTATTAAGAGTGGCAAACTTTTTCATTACTGTGTCAATGCAGCACACATAGAACCTGAATAAATTATCAGAAATATATCCTGTCTCCTCATTTCGCCATGTTAATACCAGGATTTTCCTGGTCTTAATTGTGGCGCTGCCTCCTATTTACGCCACCGTTGTAAATAGAGGGCAGAGTCAAAATCAATGGGTAATGCGGTGGAACGCCTTCCGCAACACCCATTGCCTACCCCTTTCACTATAAATATAGCTTGAAAGGATGCCAATTTACAAGGCGGTGTTAAGCCATGTTAAGTGGCTTAACACCACCTTTCAAATAAGGTGAAACCCCTATCACCACAGGAATGTCACTAAAAGTGGCGTCCCTGTGTTCCTGTGGCGATAGGGGCTTGTAAATATATCCCTCTGAGTCCTTATGTATAATAGGGAGGACGTACAATACAGGCATCCGTGGGTTGGTGATATTTAGGAATCGGTATTCTTTTTAGAGGGGATTCTCTGTTCCAGGGCCCTTTGGTTACATGGGTGATTTTCGTCTGGATTTCCACTAGAGGATCCCAAAGAATCTGACAATAGTGATCTGTATTTACTGTAATCATCTACATCCATGATCACTATTCCACCCCTCTTGTCAGCTGGCTTGATAACTAAGTCCCTATTAGATTGTAATGTTTCAATGGCTTTCTTTTCCCTTAGAGATAAATAGTAAGAGACATATTCAAATTCCCTTTCTATTTGCATAACTTCCTACAGTACCAGCTTCTCAAATGTTAAACTCTCTGGAGGCAAAGTAGTGCTTGGTGGGTGGAATGTAGAGGATGGACGAAACAGAGACCAATGTGTATTGGGAGTCTCAGGGCTGTTGGCAATAAACTGATGTAATGTGATACGTCTGAAAAACTTAAGAGGTCTTCATGTAAGTCAAAAATATTACTCCGTACTGTGGGGACAAAGGATAACCCAATACTTTACAAGTCAATTTCTTGGGAAAATAGGTTGTGGATTGAAAAACTGAAGAAAGGAGTAGTTTTGCACTCAGACCTAGTAGTAGAAGATAATACTGTGGGTACTCCCGTTGCTAAAACCTGCATCTGGCCTGCCGTTCCCCCGGGTAATCATATTGGTATTTGCTCTTCCTCTGCCCCTGCATCTCCCTTAAAAAATGGGTGGTAGGAGTCCCACGAAGGTCCCTGGGGGCACTAGTACCTTCCCCTGGGTCAGAGTCCTCAGCTGAGGTGTTGGAAGAGTCTGAGAATGTGACTGCGTGATTGTTTTTCAACCTGCCCCACTGACGACCTCTGAGGAGCAGGTGTGTTGTATTATAGAATTTGTCACTGAGGTAGGGGTTACACTTTTTCCTGACTGAAGTATTTGACATCGCTGGCAATGCCAGCACAACTGAGAAATCTAAATAGGCTTGGCACAATCCCGCCACCCTGACAGGGACAGAACAACGTTAGCCAGCAGAGGAGTCCGCCACGTCGACGGAAAACACTCTGTCAACAAAAACAGAGGATCAGAAGACCCACATCTAAATAGGGTGGGCAGGAATCCGTCAGCTTGACGGAGTACTTGTAAACACTGCCACAGAATGACGATTCTCCAATTATTATGCAGAGAGAATCTTGATTTCATTAAAGACAAACGGAGGCTAGCATTATGCAAATACTTTTATTTGCTGCCCAAACATGCAGCCCTTTAGAGAATGTTATTACATCACAATAAATATCAATCAATCAATCAATCAATCACGACATTTGTATAGCGCGCTACTCACCCGGAAGGGTCTCAAGGCGCTGGGGGGGAGGGGTACGTCACTGCTCGAACAGCCAGGTCTTGAGCTGCTTCCTGAAGGAGAGATGGTCTTTGGTTAGCCGAAGGTGGATGGGGAGGGAGTTCCAAGTCTTGGCTGCCAGGTAGGAGAAGGATCTTCCTCCGGCGGTGGCTCTGCGGATGCGTGGTACGGTGGCGAGGGCGTGGCTGGTCGATCGTAGCTGGCGGGTGGGCGTGTAGAAGGTCATGCGGTCGTTGAGGTACTTGGGGCCCAGGTCGTGGAGAGCCTTGTGTGCGTGGGTGAGGAGTCTGAACGTGATTCTCTTGCTGACGGGGAGCCAGTGCAGGTCTCTCAGGTGTCCGGTGATGTGGCTTTGTCGGGGGATGTCCAGGATGAGTTGTGCGGAGGCGTTCTGGATGCGTTGGAGTCTTTTCTGAAGTTTGGCTGTTGTTCCGGCGTAGAGGGTGTTCCCGTAGTCCAGTCGGCTGGTGACGAGTGCCTGGGTAACGGTCTTCCTGGTTTCTGTGGGGATCCATCTGAAGATCTTGCGGAGCATGCGCAGGGTGTTGAAGCATGATGAGGAGACGGCGTTGACTTGTCTGGTCATCGAGAGGGAGGAGTCCAGGATGAAGCCCAGGTTGCGCGCGTGGTCCGTTGGTTTGGGTGTGGTGCCCAGGGTAGGGGGCCACCAGGAATCGTCCCAGGCGGAGGGGGATGATCCCAGGATGAGGACTTCCGTCTTGTCTGATTTCAGTTTCAGGTGGCTGTTCTTCATCCACTCGGCGATGTCTTTCATCCCTTCGTGTAGGCTGGCTCTGGCGGTGGCGGGGTCGTTGGTGAGGGAGAGGATCAGTTGGGTGTCATCGGCGTAGGAGATGATGTTGAGGTTGTGTTGGTGTGCGATGGCTGCAAGGGGGCTCATGTAGACGTTGAAGAGGGTTGGGCTGAGTGATGATCCTTGAGGTACGCCGCAGATGACTTCGGTGGCCTCGGATCTGAACGGGGGGAGGCGGACTCTCTGGGTTCTTCCGGCGAGGAACGAGATGATCCACTCCAGTGCCTTCTCTTGGATTCCGATGTTGCTGTGCGGTGGCAGACAGTGTCGAACGCAGCAGAGAGGTCCAGGAGGATGAGGGCCGCTGTTTCCCCGTTGTCGATCAGGGATCTGATGTCGTCGGTGGCTACGATCAGGGCGGTCTCGGTGCTGTGGTTGGCCCGAAACCCAGACTGCGAGGGGTCGAGGGATCCGTTCGTCTCGAGGAAGGCGGCGAGCTGTCTGTTGACGGTCTTCTCGATGACTTTGGCACGGAAAGGAAGGAGCGAGATGGGACGGTAGTTCTTGAGGTCGGTGGGGTCCGCCGTTGGTTTCTTCAGGAGGGCGCTAAGCTCGGCGTGCTTCCAGCTCTCCGGGAAGGTGGCAGTGTGGAAGGAGGTGTTGATGATGTCCCGGAGATGGGGTGCGATGATGGCGTCGGCCTTGTTGAAGACGTGGTGGGGGCAGGGGTCGGTGGGGGATCCGGAGTGGATGGTGTTCATCGTGCGGGTGGTGTCTTCGGTGCTGATCGGGGTCCAGTTGCAGAGGGTGGTGGTGGCGGGCATTGGTTCGGTGGTAGGGTGCGTGGTCTGTGCGTCGAAGCTGTTGTGTATGTCGGCGATCTTGCGGTGGAAGAACGAGGCGAGTGAGTTGCAGAGGTCTTGCGAGGGAGTAATGTCGTTGACGATGCTGAAGAGTTCCTTGCTGTCGTGGGCGTTGTTGTCCAGTCGTTCTTTGAGTGCTGTCTTCTTTGTGGCGCGGATCAGCTGATGGTGTTTGCGGGTGGTGTGCTTGAGGGCGGTCCTGTTGTCTGTGGTCTGGTCGAGCCGCCAGGCTTTCTCGAGGGTGCAGCAGTTCTTCTTGGAGACCTTGAGTTCGTCGGTGAACCAGGGGGTTTTCTTGCTGCCGGGTCTGCTGGGAGGGTTCTTTAGTGGTGCGAGGTCATCGGCGCAGGCGGTCAGCCACTTGGTGAGGTTGCTGGCTGCTTCGTTCTGCTGGTGGGAGGGTTCTGGCTGAGGGAGGCGGTGAGCTGCTCGGCGGTGATCTTGCTCCAGCTCCGGCGAGGAACCTGTTGCGGGTGGTGGTGGGTCGTGGTTCTTCTGAAGCTGAAGTGGACGCAGCTGTGGTCAGTCCAGTGGAGTCCGGTGGAGTGGCTGAAGGAGAAGTGCTTGCTGGATGAGAAGACGGGGTCAAGCGTGTGGCCGGCATAGTGGGTGGTGGTGTTCACCAGTTGCTTGAGTCCGAGGTTGGCGAGGTTGTCCAGCAGGGTGGTGGTGTTTCTGTCATTGTTGTTCTCCAGGTGGAAGTTGAGGTCCCCTAGGAGGATGTAGTCAACGGAGGGAAGGGTGTGCGGGCTGATGAAGTCTGCGATGTCTTCGCTGAATTGTGTGCGTGGTCCCGGGGGTCTGTAGATGAGGGTGCCTCTGAGGGTGGTCTTGGGGTCGGTGTGTATCTGGAAGTGGAGGTGTTCGGCGGCGGTGAAGGTTTCGTCGGAGTTGGTCGAGATGCGGATGGTGTTCTTGTGTACGATGGCGATGCCTCCTCCCATCTGGTTGATGCGGTCCCTCTGGGTGATCTTGTATCCGTCCGGGATGGCTATGGCGATGTCGGGCGCTGAGGAGGCGTTCATCCAGGTTTCAGTGAGGAAGGCGACGTCTGGTGCTGTTGCGTCGAGCAGGTTCCAGAGTTCGACGGCGTGCCTGTGGAGGGAGCGGCTGTTGAGCAGGATGCACTTGAGGTGGTTGTTGCTGGTATGTGGCTTGGCGGGAGCGGTGCAGGTCCGGAGGCAGGTGAATTTGCAGTCTTGGCAGGTGAAGGGTCCGTGGGTGCGTCTCGGGGTGGCCCGGTAGCAGGCGGGGTTCCGGCCGGTGTTGAGTGCATTGAGGGTGGTGGGGTTGTAAGTCCGTCGTGTTGGCAGGCGTTCTCGGGGGCCAGGGGTCCTGGCGCTGGGCGCGGTCCAGGCGCGGACGGGCGCAGTTGGGCTTGCCTTAGGCGCGCCTTCGGCGCGCCAGTGGCGCGGCCGCGCATCGGTCGCCATAAGAGGGAGGGAGGGGAGGAGGGGGTCAGCTGGTAGGCGGGAGGGAAGAACCAATCGGGGCAGGGGGCGGGGCTGCACGGGAGGCAGCGGCGGGAAAACGGCGCGAAGGAAGCGAGCGCTGGCCGGGGCAGTCCACTAGGCGTACGGGGCACAGCAGGGAAAATACAATGGGGGCGAAACTGGCACTCAGGGTACAAAAGAGAGAGGGAGGTACAGGCACACGGGGTACAAGTGGAAAAATACAACGGGGGCGAAACTGGCACTCAGGGTACAAAAAGAGAGAAGGAGGTGCAGGCACACGGGGTACAAGTGGAAAAATACAATGGGGGCGAACCTCGCACTCGGGGTACAGAAGAGAGAAGGGGTCTCAAGGCAGGCGGCGATTGGTCAGAGCGTTGACCTGGAAGCAGAGCAGGCAAGAAGGCGGGCAGGCAGGCGGAGCTGTAGCGGTGGGGAAGTGACCTACCTGAGGGTCAAGGGTCACTGACTCCGACGCGCAGCGGTCGCCATAAGAGGGAGGGAGGGGAGGAGGGGTCAGCTGGGAGGCGGGAGGGAAGAACCAATCGGGCGGGGGGGGCGGGGCCGCACGGGAGGCAGCGGCGGGAAAACGGCACGAAGGAAGCGAGCGCTGGCCGGGGCAGTCCACTAGGCGTACGGGGCACAGCAGGAAAAATACAATGGGGGCGAAACTGGCACTCAGGGTACAAAAGAGAGAGGGAGGTACAGGCACACGGGGTACAAGTAGAAAAGTACAACGGGAGCGAAACTGGCGCTCAGGGTACAAAAAGAGAGAAGGAGGTGCAGGCACACAGGGTACAAGTGGAAAAATACAATGGGGGCGAACCTGGCATTCGGGGTACAGAAGAGAGAAGGGGTCTCAAGGCAGGCGGCGATTGGTGAGAGCGCTGACCTGGAAGCAGAGCAGGCAAGAAGGTGGGCAGGCAGTCGGAGCTGTAGCGGTGGGGAAGTGACCTACCCGAGGGTCAAGGGTCACTGACTCCGACGCGCAGCGGTCGCCATAAGAGGGAGGGAGGGGAGGAGGGGTCAGCTGGGAGGCGGGAGGGAATAACCAATCGGGGCGGGGGGGCGGGTCCGCACGGGAGGCAGCGGCGGGAAAACGGCACGAAGGAAGCGAGCGCTGGCCGGGGCAGTCCACTAGGCGTGCGGGGCACAGCAGGGAAAATACAATGGGGGCGAAACTGGCACTCAGGGTACAAAAGAGAGAGGGAGGTACAGGAACACGGGGTACAAGTGGAAAAATACAACAGGGCAAAACTGGCACTCAGGGTACAAAAAGAGAGAAGAGGTGCAGGCACACGGGGTACAAGTGGAAAAATACAATGGGGGCGAACCTGGCACTCGGGGTACAGAAGAGAGAAGGGGTCTCAAGGCAGGCGGCGATTGGTCAGAGCGCTGACCTCGAAGCAGAGCAGGCAAGAAGGCGGGCAGGCAGGCGGAGCTGTAGCCGCGGGGAAGTGACCTACCCGAGGGTCAAGAACATTAGTAACATGACAAGTAGACTGTGCTGGCTCCAATCATCCTCGTGGGCTGTGATGACACAGCTAATGAACTTGAAATTCCAGTAAATCCAGTTAATCTTTAACATTGTTCTCTGAGAGGAAACAAAAAAATTGAATAGTGAAAAGAATAAACAGGCACATGCATCAAGCAAAATACCGGTCGCAAACGGGCAGATTCTCAGAATCTGACCCTTTGCTCCCGGTATTTTTGCATTTGGGATGCATCATCCCAAATGCAAAAATCGCTATTTAAGGAATCTCAAAATTGGGATTCCTTAAATAGCGATTGCATTTAAGGAATCCCTAATTGAGATTCCTTAAATGCAATGCATTACAGTTTAAAAAATAGCGATTTCGCTATTAGCGTGAGCAAATTACCATGAGGCTGGACCTCATGGTAATTTGCAAAAACTTAGAAAAATGCACTTATTTGCATTTTTCTAAGTTTCATGTTGCCCACACACATGCCCTTAGAGCATGTGTGTATGCAACATTTGTGCAGAGTGAACATACATGGGTGCAATAGGGTGTCATTTTGACACCCTTGCACCATCGAAATTGCGGGAGCAATTTGCGAGTACCTACTGGTACTCGCAAATTGCTCCCGCAATCTCTAATGGAGGCCCATAGGAATGAATGGGAAGACATTCCTTAATTGCGACTCGCAATTTGCTAGTCGCAATTAAGGAATTTGTGGGAATCGCTATTTCTTTAGCGATTCCTACATGCATAGGGTTTTGCTATTCCTTAATTGCGATTCCTTAATAATCGCTATTGAGGAATCGCAAAACCCTATGATGATGCATGTGCCTTTAAGACCAAAATAATTATTGTACATTAACCCCTTGGCTGCGGCAGGAATTCCGCCGCAGTGCTGGGGGGGGTTTGGGGGCAGCGCGGTGGCGCTGTGCTCATGACGGAGCCACTCCGTCATGAGCCACGGTTGAGCTGTGCTCATGACGGAGTGGTTCCGTCATGACTCCGCCCACTGCGCTAATGGCCCGCACAGGCGGGGAATCAGCGCAGCGTGGGAGGAGCGGTGGCCAACGGCCGCAGCATGACGGAACCACTCCGTCATGAGCACACGGCACCCGTGGCTCATGACGGAGTGGCTCCGTCATGAGCACTGAAGGGGTTAATGTATAATAATAATAATAATAATAATAATAATAACACATTCAAAGCATAAACATTAATCAACCCAAACCTCTCGGGGAGAGGAGGTTGGATAATGCTAGCCTCCGTTTGTCTTTAATGAAATCTTGTTTTCATAGCATTTCATACAATTCACAACACAAAGTTTTTCACATTCATGAAAGGTAGGATAAAAGATGGATTCTGACATGGTTTTCGTTCTTTTCCAGATATCGAAGTGTACGCCTTTGCAGGAGTAAAATCTATTAGAAAGTTCTAGTGCTCTAATGTCACATACCCTTCTAAATGAAATCAGACACAGGAGAGTCGCCAGTTTCATTGATAATCTTTTAAGGGAGAGTGAGTTGTTGTTAGGCCAAGAAATGAAGAGATTAAAAATAAGGTTAACATCCCAAAGGGATTGATAACGGGCCTTAGGAGGTCTCCTTAGATGGATACCTTTCATAACTCTTTTGATAAGGGAGTTGCTACCAATTGCAAGATTAATAATGAGAGAATGACCAGAAGAAATTGCTGATCTGTAACAATTGATGGTTCTAAAGGAGAGACCTAAATCGAAAACATAAGCAAGATAATTAGCTATGTGTTGTAGAGGACACTGAACGGGATCCAGATCCCTTTCCAGGCACCAACCAGACCATTTTCTCCAAACGCCCTTGTATCTCTTTCAGGTTCCTGGTGCCCATGAATCTTCCAATAAGCTTTTAGCTTCTCCCGAAAGGTCAGGATATCTGCCTGAATCCCTGATATCCTCCAGGCAAGAAGGTTCATCTTCCCTTCTAAGACTAAAGAATGTTCTTCTTCGTATGGACCAGGAGAAGGCCTAAGGATGATGGGATCAGCCGAGGAAAGTCCACCACTAACTCCATTACCCCCAGGAAACCAAATCTGGGATTTACAAAAAGGAGTTATCAGAATGATTGAGTCTGACCTTCCATAATATTCTCTGAATCATTGAGAAGGGGGGAAAGGCATAAGCCTTGATCCCTTCCCAAGTCTGGACACAGGCATCTACTCCCGAGGCATTCGGGTCCGGCCTCCAACGGAAGTATCTCTCCACTTGGTGAGTCAATCTGCTGGCAAACAGATCTAATTGGATTGGGCCCCAAAGTTTTTGAATCAGAGAAAAGATCTCGGGATTCAATTTCCAGTCTCTTGAATCGTGAAGGAAACGAGAATTCCAATCTGCCCTCAAATTGTGTTATCCGGGGATGAATTGTGCTCTCAAGGTGATCTTTTGGTTCCAACAAAAATACCATATTCACTTGGCAATATCTGAGAGATTCTCGGATCTCGCTCCACCAAGGCAATTTATATAAGAGACAGCTGAGAAGTTGTCCAAACGGATTAGGGTATTTGAGTTCTTTAGATGCTCTTTGAAGCTCATAAGAGCATTCAGAGCTGCTAACATTTCTAGAGAATTTATGTGGAGAGATTGTTCTTCTATGGACCATCTCCCTCCTGTCTCTAAATTGTTTAGGCGAGCACCCCAACCGTGGTTGCTCGCATCTGATTCTAAGGTAAAATCTGGAACATTCCCGAAAATAGCTTTCCCGTTCCAGGATTGCAGATTTTTGAACCACCAATGAAGATCCTATCTTGTGTCTTCCGAAAGAGGTAGGGTGTCTTCGTACCAAAGTCCCTTTCTCAGGCCCAGTGTTTGCATAATGATAGCCTCCGGTCTTGTAATGAAATCAGGCCCTAAATCCCAAATCGACAGTTTGGCCAGTTTCCAAAACTTTTGTGGCACAAACCTGCCACAAATTATTAGTAAATTGCATTTTGTTGAAGTAGGGCATTCTAGTCGGTACTAAACAACGTTCTTGTAAACTTAAGCACTGGGCTGGACATTCCCTTACGCAATTGAGTGCTCTTTGAGCTGTGAGCTCTTGCACTGTCACACTCTCTCCCTGAGAAGCCTGTAACTGCTCACTATTGCTACCAGTGAGAGTCAACTGTGAAAAAGGTTGTTCTGGGCCGAGTTTGCAGAGCCATTGTGCAGGAGAGGCAAACAACCTCAACCCCTAAAGATGAGGTCCAGTATGTCTGTTTTCCCTGTCACCCCCAAAAGGAGTCTGACAATGATATGGCCTGGCTAGTAGTAAAAACAAAAAACTAAATTCAGATGACATAACGTTGATAAAGTACAATTGATATTAAGATTAGGTAAGCCTGCTTCTATGATTTACCAGATGTCAGGATGTCTAGCTGCCATCCCACTCTGGATGCACAGGAACCTATGCAGGCTCACTGCGTGAAAAATGTGCGCCATGCACAAGGGAAAGGAATCTCTGTAGTCAAATGAATGATGGCATTGTTGTTCTGACGATGCAACCCTCTTGTATGCAGGGTAAGGAACGTTTTCTTTGACTAGACAAAGGGCCTCATTTAGAGAGTTTGGTGGGCGGTCTGACTTCTGCCAGGGCGGTAAAGGTCATTAACTCTGCAATGCTGGGACATTGCCCGTGCCATATTTATAGATCTCCCCCAGCCTTGGGGAAACTCTGTGCCTCAGTAGTTTCTTTGAAAGCGTTGAAAGTCTGCAAACTGGCTGCCATATTTCATGCAGCTGCTCTGCAGGAGTTTGTTTCTATAATCCAAATAACTAATTACAGTAACACACTGGGAGTTTTCTCTCAAGGTGGAGGAGCCATTTTTTTTGTTTTTCTGATCAGGATTTCCAGGCTTTCCGACGTGATCTCGAATATAAAACAGAATACATCACGCCGTCTTCTCTAAATTAGGGGGATAATTTGATGTGCTTACTATAAGGCCCCAAGTCTGTCAGGCTGTCGGCATCAGATTTTCTGGCATCAGACCCAACATGGCCACCACTGCCCGCCTGACTCTAAATAGAGTGGGAGGTCTGTCACTTTGATGGACAGGCTACTCTACCACTTCTGTGGAGGAGTACAGTGTCCACCAAACTCAAAACGAGGCCGAAAGATCTTAATAACACCATTCAGATCAATTATTGGGGTTCATACTTGCTACTTGGAAATGAAGACCTTAAAGAAAATCCTTCATGTTTTTACTTGTCACATAAAAGTTGTCAATGCTTCCATCATTTCCAGGTTAGATTACACAAATGCTTTTTATCTTCACTTCCCAAAGACTAAAATATAAAAGCTTTAGGGTGTGCACAATATGGCAGCACATGTTGTTCTGAATTTCGGAAAATTTGATAGGGTCTCCAAACCTTCCTGTCACCCTCATGGTTGAAAAGGATTCAACATTAGAATCTCAGATTACCAAACACAGTTTATTATGAAACAAGTCCCATTTGTTACTGTGTTTACCTCCAATATACTTCCCAAAGTGATCTCTCCATTCATGCTCCTTCTTTCTGTTGGTTCTCCCTACTAGATCACTTAGGGACATATCATCAAGGGCTGAAGATAAAATTATCGCCGCTTTAGCGTCCGTTTTCGGGCGAAAAGCGGCGATAATTATATCGCATTATTTGCAAGGACACGCGTGTTTCCTTGATTCAGCTCCCGTTTTGTTCACGCCTCGCTTCACATCTCTAATGAGATGCAAAGGAGGCGTGCCTAACAAAACACCATGGGAAAATATTGCTACCCCAGCGTCGTGATATCATCAACGAGGGGTAGTGATATTTGAAATCCCGTTAACTATGCCTTAACGCAGAAATTTAACGTCTGTTAAATTCCTGACTAAGGCATAGCTAACATGGGAGGTGGATTATGGTGATACGACCACAGAGTCGTATCACCAAGGCTATCTCCGTTTTGGGTGCAACATCGCTGGTTTTCCAGCGATGTTGGCCCATTTCCCTGGAATATTATCACCCTGGAGTAACGCGTTACCAGGGCGATAAATTCCTGCGATAGACGGTGATAAATAAACAAGCGCTAAGCGCTCTTTGTGTTTATTTATCGCCGTCCTCGTAAATATGCCCCTTGGTTTGTTGAATGTTCCTTCTTCTCTATTTTCTCTATCTTTGGAATGCTGTCCCGCCTGACCTCTGTAAAGTTGAGGACCATTTCACCGCTAGAAAGTGCTAAAACTAATTTTTTGTGTGAAGTTCCCCTTTGTATTCTTTTTGTTCCAGGGTGAGTTTCAGCGCCACAATACCTTTGGGCATTTGTTGTGCTTTATAAGTAGCAACTCAACTCAGTTCAACTATACCTTCCACAGTCAGCCCCTCAAGCCAAACCAAGATAAACTGTTAACTAATTCTATTGCTCTTGACTAACAGAGATCAGAGTGAGCTGAGACAACTGCCAGCAGTCTTGTAAAGACGCGTGCGATCATCAGTCCCAACCATAGGAGCGTGAACTGATAGTGCCAGGGGTTCCACTGTGAACCTTAGGGATCATCTGCTAGGGTGTGAAATCTGCTAGGGTGTGGATTGTCATTAAAAATCTGTGTCCTTAGGGCATGAGTTGCCTACAGAAATCTACTTCTCCAGTAAAAAATGCTCTCCTCTTCCTGCTCTGGTAATGATTCGAAATTTACCCCTGAGAATGACAAGAATAAAACTGTTTCCAGGGTGGGGGAAAGGGGGCGTATGGGAAATGAATTTGAAATCACTTCACTGGTTTTCACATGAGCAAACATACACTTGTATTGTTTCATGCAAAAGTAGACTCTACAGTTTGCTAGCAGAGTGGTTTCCAGATGTACTTTTGTGTCGCCAATCTTGGTTTTAGACAACTGCATGTATTTGTTTATAATCAGGGCGCATTGTGGAAACAAGTCACCTTAAAGTGTTACATTTCACAGACAGGTGCACAGGGATTTCCACTGGAACAAATCACTGTCAGTAATGGAAGCTGAGTTCACAGATCACTGCATTTCCTTAGAATGCTCACCATAATAGGAAAGGATTGCATAAATGAAGACCAGAAACACGTTTTAACAACATATGCACATGGTTGCAAATCTTCCAAACTGGGGGTTTAGAGTGGGCAACAAATACCCCAGTATTTGCATGCAGATTCTGTCCTGAAGCCATAGCACAGCAAACGTTTTGGATCACCCATGGGTGTCGATTTGCCAAAATGCGGGGGGTGGGGGGGGTTAGCGGAAGTGATATCATACACCCTTTGACCTTCATGACATCACAGGAAGTGAGATCATATGGCCGTTGACCCTGAATCTTCCGAGGGAGTGATGTCACAAGCCCTTAACCCTGATGACCTCACAGTAAATAATATTACTGAAGTTCCATAATAACTGCATGATTAACACAACACAGACACATCTATTTTAGATATATCATCTATTTTAAGGTTCCCACATGATATATCAACTATCAAGGAAACTTTTACCTGATGTGTAGTAGGAGAACAGAGTGAGTTAGTTAGTGTGACATCTTCTAGGGATGATAGGGACATCAGCAGTGTGGGACGGGTTCTTCCCCCCGAGAAGGGTTTCACATGTAAATGAGGTTGGTTTGCTCTACCTTCTTCCATCCTCAAATTTCATTCTATGTCAAACAATGCCCTCTTGATCTGCTCTCAGGCAGGTCGCTCCCCACGCTTCTCTGTTGCTCTGTTCTGTATTTGCCGATGTGCACTGCTGCTGTATCGTTTTTGGGTTGTGCTTGTCTGTTGTGATTTGCCTTAATTTGATTTCTTCCATTCCTGCTACTGTTTTTATCTTCTGTGTCCTGTCTCTGCCTTCTGTTCCTCCCGCCGTCCTCACCCGTTCTTTCCCGCTGCTGCGTCCCTGCAGCCCCGCCCCCCCTGCTTGCCCATTCGCCGCCCCGATCCCGCCTCCCAGCTGCTCCTCCCTCCCACCTCCCCTTATATGAAGGCCTCGCAGCGGTGAAAGGAGCGACCTTTGACCCAGCTCTCAGGCAAGTCGCTCCCCACGCTGCTGTGCTGCTCTGTTCTGTATTTGCCTATTTGCACTGCTGCTGTATCGTTTTTGGGTTGTGCTTGTCTGTTGTGATTTGCCTTAATTTGCTTTCTTCCTCTCCTGCTACTGTTTTTATCTTCTGTGTCCTGTCTCTGCCTTCTGTTCCCCCGCCGTCCTCACCCGTTCTTTTCCGCCGCTGCATCCCTGCGGCCCCCCCTGCTCGCCCATTCGCCACCCCGCTCCCGCCTCCCACCTCCCCTTATATAGAGGCCACGCAGCAGGCACGCAGCGGGCTTGCCTAAGGCATGCCAAAGGCGCGCCTAAGGCAAGCCCGCCTGTGCCCGTCTGCACCAGGACCGCGCCCAGTGCCAGGACCCCTGGCCCCCGCACACGCCACGACGCCCGCCTTCACTACGACTCCAGCACCCTCCACACACTCAACGCCAGAGATCACACACCTGCTTCCTGGCCGCCCGAAGCGCACCCAAGGACCCTTCTCCTGCCGGAACTGCAGCTTCACCATCATCAGGCCCGCCAACCCACCGACCAGGAAAGAACCCAACTACCTCAGATGCATTCTTCTCAACACCCACTCCACACGCACACACGCCGTTGAACTCTGGGACCTACTCGACCCAACCACCCCAGACGTCGCCTTCCTGACAGAGACCTGGCTGAACCCCTCTTCGACATCCGACATCGCCATAGCCATCCCGGAAAGCTGCAAGATCACCCGCAGGGACCGCACCAACGGAGTAGGAGGTGGAATCGCCATTGTCCACAGGAACACTCTCAGAGTCTCGACAAACACCGATGACACCCACAGCACCGCCGAACACCTGCACTTCCAGATCCACACCGACCCCAACACCACCCTCAGTGGAATCCTCGTCTACAGACCCACCCGGACCCCGACCACAGTTCAGCAACTCCATCGCCGACTTCGTCAGCACACACGTCCTCACCTCCACAGACTACATCCTACTCGGGGACCTGAACTTCCACATCGAGAACAACAACAACATCATCGCCACCATCCTGATCGACAACCTAGCCAACCTCGGACTCAGACAACTCATCACAACACCTACCGACTTCGCCAGCCACACGCTGGACCCCATCTTCTCCGCAAGCCCCCACGTCTCCTTCAACCACACCACCGAACTCCACTGGACCGACCATCACTACATCCACTTCACCTTCCGGAAACCCACCACGCACCACCGCACCCAACAGATGCCTTGCCACTGCTGGAGCAAAGTCAGCGAAGACCAGCTAACCCCCACCCTCGCCCAGAGCCCACATGCCGACCTCACTGACCCCGACACTGCCGCCCACAACCTCAGACAGTGGATCGACGACTGCACCAACAACCTCGCCCCGTTCAAGAAACCCTCAACAGCCACACCATCGAGAAAGCCAGCTGGTTCACTGAAGACCTCCAGGCCTCCAAGCAAACCTGCCTGAAGCTAGAGAAGAACTGGCTCCAGGAACGAACAGCGGACAGCTAAGCAGCCTGTTATAACCTGTTGTGTTGTGTGCATCTTCCTTATTACTATTCTGTCCCTTGCTGCTCAGCCATGAGTGATGTCACTTAGAATGTTGGGTGTGAGGGACTGGGGAGTTGGCAGTTGGAAGAGATGGGGCTGAGCAGCAGGGAGGCTGCTCCTGGTGGGGCTCTACTGGAGATCTGAGGCCTTACTTATGAACTTTATATGGACTTTGTTACTTGTCAAATAAACCTACAACTTGTTCTAAACGGCCTGTCTACGAGACATCTTTCATTATTACACAGCCCCCAAGAACGCCACCCGCAGACACCATCACCTCATCAGAGCCGCCAAAAGAGCAGCCTTCAAAGACCGCTTAGACAACAACGCACACAACAGCATAGAGCTCTTCAACATCGTGAAGGAACTCTCCAACCCCAGCTCCAACACCAACGACATCCCACCCTCGCAGGACCTGTGCGACTCGCTAACCACCTTCTTCCATTGCAAAATCGCAGACATCCACGACAGTTTCAACGCCACGACTGCCCCGACTACCAATGAGACCTCCGCCCCCACGACCACCTTCCACACCAACCGCATGCTCTCCTGGACCAACATCAACAACGACGACACCATCAAGATCATGAACACCATCCACTCCGTATCTCCGTCAGACCCATGCCCTCACCACATCTTCAACAAAGCCAGCACCACCATCGCACCCCATCTCCGGAAAGCCATCAACATTTCCTTCGAGACAGCTACCTTCCCAGAGAGCTGGAAGCACACCGAGATCAACGCCTTACTCAAGAAACCCAAGGCAGACCCCAAGGACCTCAAGAACTTCCGGCCCATCTCCCTGCTCCCGTTCCCAGCGAAGGTCATCAAGAAGACCGTCAACAAAGAACTGACCCGCTACCTCGAGGAGAACAGCATCCTGGACCCGTCCCAGTCCGGGCTCCGCAGCAACCACAGCACCGAAACTGCTCTCATCACCGCCACCGATGACATCAGGACCATGCTAGACAACAGAGAAGACGCGACCCTCATCCTCCTGGACCTATCAGCCACCTTTGACACGGTCTGCCACCGCACACTACGCACACGCCTCCACGACGCCGGGATCCAAGAGAAGGCCCTGGACTGGACCACCTCCTTCCTCTCCAGCAGAACACAGAACGATCGCCTCTCCATTCCACTCCGAAGCCACCGAGATCATCTGCGGCGTACCCCAGGGCTCATCCCTCAGCCCAACGCTGTTTAACATCTACATGGCACCGCTCACTCACGTCGCCCGACTCCACGACCACAACATCATCTCTTATGCCGATGACACCCAGCTGATCCACTCCCTCACCAAGGACCCCCACACCGTCAAAACCAACCTCCACGAAGGAATGATGGCCGTCACCGAATGGATGAGGAACAGCCGACTGAAGCTGAACTCAGACACGACGAAGGTCCTCATCCTCGGAGCCACCCCTTCGGCCTGGGATGACTCCTGGTGGCCGACCACACTGGGAACAGCTCCAACACCCACTGACCACGCACGCAACCTAGGGTCATCCTCGACTCCACCCTCTCCATGACTAAGCAGGTCAATGCCGTCTCTTCCTCCTGCTTCAACACCCTCCGCATGCTGCACAAGATCTACAAGTGGATCCCCACCAGAACAAGAAGAACGGTCACCCAGGCCCTCGTCAGCAGCAGGTTGGACTACGGAAACGCCCTCTACGCAGGAGCCTCGGCCAAACTCCTGAAACGGCTTCAACGCATCGAGAATGCCTCTGCACGCCTGATCCTCGACAACCCTCGCCACAGACACATAACACCCCACTGACAGACCTGTACTGGCTCCCCGTCAACGAGAGGATCACCTTCAAGCTCCTCACCCACGCACACAAGGCCTGGAACGACCTTTCGCTCCACCTCAGACAGAAAACATCGCTCCCCATCTTCGCAAGAAACCTCAAAACCTGGCTCTTCGACAGACCCCCTCCTTGACGGACTGGAACCTGCAAACTCCCCCCACCACCCCCAGCGCCTTGAGACCCTTACGGGTGAGTAGTCACGCATAACAAACACCTGAAGATGGTGGAGACTGGATTTGCTGGTTTTGCTGTCACAAGAGGAATTTTATAGCTGCTGTGTTGAGATGGTGGAGTCTGCTGGGAATAGACTGTCCTAGAATAGCCTCAAAACTATACTGTTGGCTTTGGCGCCTTCGGTGATGGCCGCCGTTCCCGGGAGCTCCGCAATGGCGTGAGGCAACAGGGACTCTCCGGGCTGTTTCGGAGCGTTTCGGAGAGTGAAAACCGCTTATATTTTCGGCGGAACTGCTGCTCCAGTTACCGCGCTATAAGTGACGACGTGCGGTGAGCTTGAAGATGCTTTTCTGCTTTTCCTCATCGATCACGGCTGCAATTTAATCGCGGCCGCCATTTGGTTTTATATTTTCAATGCGCTCCTCACGATTACCGCCACTGAGCCTAAGAGAATGTTTTCTTTCAGTGGAATGACTACCTAAACATGATTTTACAGCACTTCCTCTAAGCTCCTCTATTATTTTTATTTTGTGCTGCATATTTGAATTGCCTCAACTGACACAATTTTGTCCTCTGGCACCCCTCATGCTTGCTGCCTCTGTACTCGGAAAATGTATCTCTTCATCACAAAGAATGTTTGGCATGGCATGGATGTTATTCTTTTGGTCTCTACTATTACCTACTCATTTTGGGCGACAATACTTGGGTTTTTTGAGCCAGGTATAATTTTATATTCTGATGCTCCTCACGGCTGCCACCTCTAGACTTGAACCATTTTTTATTTTCATCATATGGGCTGTTTGGCAAGAACATTATTCTATACTGCTCTCATTTTTACTTTCACTTTGAGTACAATTTTTGGGGAGTTTTCGGAGCGGTTATCAGTGTTTCTTCATACAGTGACTTTGTGTATTACTTTGCATTTAGCAGATTCACACTGCTATAATTTACTCTCCAGAATTTTGTTGAGGATCGACTTTTTCAATATAGACCATGGCAATGTCCCGGGCTAGTCGTAAAGAAGCTCTGCAGTCCAATGCTGCATCTTTAGAGGATCTCAACCCTTTTAACATATTACAAGAGAGCGCAGATGATATCCGCAATGATTCTGCTGCTATAAAAAGCTCCTCTTCTTCTACGACTCAGCTAGGCTCCAAACAGGGGTCCAAAATACCATCATGCCTAGAAAGTGAGGAGATTCGTGCCCTCAAACCATACATGGAAGAAACCAACACTCGCTTGCAGAGCTTGGAAGATAATTGGTCTCACACTGAGCAAAGAGTTGATGTCTGGAGAGACGAGTTGACTCTGTTCAAGAATTCACTGTTCAAGTTCCTCTTATTCACAAAGAAATAGAACAACTCAAACAACAGGTTGAAAATTTGGAAAATCGTAACAGGCGTAACAACCTATGCATTTATGGTCTGGCTGAAGGACTTGAAGGTTCTAACCCAATATCCTATTTCCAATCCTTTCTTCCAACTCTTCTTGTTCTTCCAGAATCTCTGCCATTGAATATCCAGCGTGCACACCGTTTGGGTCAAAACCCCCGTTCTTCATCTTCCTCAACGAAACCTAGAGGAGTAATTTTGTACTTCCTAGAGTACACTGAATTTCTAAAGGTCTTACATGCTGCCAAACAGCGAGGAAAAATTTCTTGGAATGGTTCAAATCTCTTTTTTTGCTCAAGACTATGCCAAAATGACTGCTGACCGTCGGAAGAAATTCTTAGACATGAGACCAGCACTTCATAGCATGAATGCTCGCTATGGCTTATTTCATCCCTGCCCTTTCAAAGTGACCTACAATAACAGAACAACCAACTACGAAGATCCTGCTGTGCTTCAACAATTTTTGAACTCTTGTAGAGGAGTCTCTATGGATACTTCTAAATCATAATATGACATGATTATCTCAATACCAAATGCTTACTGTTTGTTATTTGTTTGTCCTTAATTGTGAAATTCTTTCATTTCAGATATATCTGTAAGTTTTTGGTGTTATCATAATTTTCCACATTAATTAATATCTTATTTTTATTTTTATTTTTTTCCCCTTTTACCAGGATGCGGTTTCTGTGTTCCCTTGTTCTCTGTTTCCTTCATTCCGCCTGGATGATATTCTCCGTGTGCTTCTTGTCCTGCGATCTCTCTTCCGGTGTCCGGCCTTCCCCATGTGGCTCCACCTACCCCATCATTATTGTTCTTTTGTGGTATGCTTTTCTATTACTGTATTGTCTTATCAATTGTTAATTTTGTTTTGTCTTTTTGTTTTTTGTTATACTCACTCCTTCCCTCTTTTTCTCCCTACTCAGTTGTTTCATCTCAATTGATGGTTTTCCTTTTATTCTTCTTGTTCATATCATCATTTTTCTCATCCTCATTTCTTCTTCTATTTCATATTCTTGTGTATTTCTCACTATTATCTCTCTACGACAACGCTTTTTGCTCATATTTTGTTGAATGATGTACAATGTTTTCGTTTTTACATATGACAGTCTTTTTCAAGAAATGTTTTGATTATAATTATATAAGATTTAGATGTTGTTAAATATTATATCTTGGAATGTTAAAGGTTTGGGTTCTCCTATTAAGCGTCAGCGAGTTTTGTCACATATTGCTAATTTAAAAGGAGATATTGCTTTACTGCAAGAAACTCATATACCAGATACTGAGATAACTAAGCTACGACCTAATTGGGTAGGCCATGTTTTCGCATCACCAGGCTCAGGAAAACGCAATGGCGTTGCTATTCTCTGACATAAAAGCTTGGATGTTCAGCTCATAAGACCAGATAATGATTCTGAAGGTAGATGGGTTGTAGTTTCTTTACTGATTAATAAGATTCCTCTCACTATTTTTAATATTTATGCTCCCACTAACCAGGAAAAACTGTTCTGGCCCCAAATCCTTTCCTCTTTAATGCAATATACTGATGACTATTTGATTTTTGGTGGGGACTTTAATATGATTGTGGATCCCTTTATTGACAGGAGATCCAACTCAAGATTCTTCCCTTATTTTATGCATTCTCAATTCACCTCCAAAGGTCTCTTGTGGACTCCTGGATACTTTGTCATCCTACACTACAAGAATACACTTAGTATTCACATGCTCACTCTTCCCAATCCCGAATAGATTACCTTTTTATTTCTAAAGCTCTAATTCAACACATTTCTCACTCAGATATAGGATCTATTCTAATTTCCGATCATGCCCCAGTTTCCTTAAGCTTAGATCTACTTCCTCCCATTAAAGGTACTAGACGTTGGAGATTTAATAATTCTCTTTTACTAGATCCTAAATTCACAGCAACCTTTCTTGATTTTGCAACCTTGTTTTTCGAAGAAAATTAATCCCCTCAATTATCTCCTCAACTTGTATGGGACTCCTTTAAAGCTGCCTCTAGAGATTTTATTATTTCTTTTGTTGCTCAAAAACGACGTGCAGCTTCTCATTCATCACAGTTGCTTAATACACAGATTAAAAAACTGGAACACCTTTATTACTTAACAAAGAGTCAGTCTGACTTAAAAGAACGTATTAATGCTAAACATTCTTTTAATAAACTTTCTACTGAATCTGCAAATCTATACTTACTTAAATCCAGCGCTAAATTCTATAGTGCACAAAATAAATCTGGCAATCTTCTTGCTAATTATCTCAAAATCAAAAAGGAACGTACTAAAATAGAGTCTATTGTATCTTCATCTAATACTATAATTCATAAGGACGAAGACATTCTCTTAGAATTCTCCAATTTCTATAGATCATTGTATACTCCTGAATCTTCACCTCTTTCATCTGACATCGATCAATCTTAAGCCTCTATTCCTCCACCTCCCTCCTTGGATGTGGATTTCGCTTCCTTAGAAGCTGATATACAAACTAAGGACATTCTCACAGCCATTCAATCACTTAAAAAAGGAAAAGCTCCCGGACCTGATGGTTTTACTATAGAATTTTACACTCATTTTTCCAATCTACTCATTCCCAAACTACATAAATTATTCTTGTTTTTTATAACTTCCCAGAAGTCTGAAGGTTCATTTCAAGAAGCTTTGATTTGTCTCCTTCCTAAGGAAAATAAAGATCATACATTATGCAAGAACTACAGACCTATTTCTTTAAATAATTTGGATTATAAGATCTTTGCGAAAATTCTTGCGCTTCGTTTGGACAATATTCTACCACAATTAATAGGTAAAGAACAATGTGGATTCATTAAGGGTCGCCACCTCTCTGATAATACCCATCTCTTTTTTAATGTACTCAGTAAATCTCATTCCTATAGTTCCACACTAGCAGCTGTTGCTTTAGATGCTGAAAAAGCTTTTGACAGGGTTAATTGGCAGTTTATCTTTTCAACGCTTACTTGGTTTGGTTTTGGCCCTAAATTTCTTTCCAATATTTCACTTCTTTACTCTTTTCCTAGATCGTTTGTTTTACCCAATGGCCTTGTTTCCTCTTCATTCCCGCTTTTTAGAGGTGTCAGGCAAGGTTGTCCTCTTTCCCCTCTTTTATTTATTTTGGCTTTTGAACCTTTCTTATCCAAAATTCGGATGAACAAAAATATTATAGGTTTTCCATATGGTGATAAACACCTAAAACTCTCGGCATATGCCGATGATATTCCTTTATTTATATCTAATCCTCAGATCTCCTTACCGGCTTTTCTTTCAGAGGTTTCTACCTTTTCTTCAGTTTCAGGGTACAAACTCAATGTTGACAAATGTGAAATCCGTCTGTTAAATAAACATTGTTTCCATGCTGATTTTGTATCTTCTTCTTTTCATTGGAGCCCTACTAAAATCAAATACTTAGGCCTATGGTTTACTCCTTCTATTAAAGATACTGCATCACTCAACCTTAAGAACCTCCAATCAACTTTAACCAACTCCACATCATGATGGCATCCCTTATTTTTATCCTGGTGGGGTAGACTAGATTCTATGAAAATGATGTTGGTTCCTATAATTTTATTTTTCTTGTCTAATCTTCCAGTCAATATTCCTAATTCTTGATACAAAAAAATCTATACTACTTTATAAAATAATTGTGGCAGGACAAAAAAGCTAGGATGTCTTTTTCCAAGCTTAAACAACCAAAGCATTTGGGTGGAGTCAATTTTCCTGATTTTGCTTCATATCACACTTCCTTCTTTCTTAAAAATTCCTCTTCATTGTTATCACAGAATATGACTGATTCGATGTCTTTACCTTTATGGGTAGAAGTTGAATCTTATTTCATTCATCCTCTTTCATTTGAAGAATTTTTATCCATATCTAATACTCCCCAAAAAGTTTCCCTCCCCATTCTTAAACATACTCGTAAAACTCTTCATCCGCTTATGCTAGATGGTCTAGATGACCGAAACCGTTTTTTGCAATCCCCGATTTGGTATAACAATCACATTAAACTTAAAAATAGAACCCTTTTTTTGAAAGACTGGTTCAATCTTGGTCTTAAATGGACTCATCAGCTCTTTCTAGGTGATACCTGTATACCCTTCTCTATAATGCAAATACGTTATTCCCTACCTTCTTCTTATCATTCTAAATATATATTATTGACTTTGGCTGCTCAGCATTCTTATGATAATCTCATGGCCTCTTCCACGCATATTAAACCTTCTTCTATTAAACTTTCGTTCTTAAAATTAGCACCTTCGGCTTCTCAAATTTATAATAAATTAAGAGAAATTGGTCATACTTGTGATAAATATACAGTAGAATGTAGTTGGGAATCTGACTTAGACACTTTCTTTCCCATTCCAATGTGGGATAAAATTTGGACTAAAATAAGGAGATCCTCTAGGGCAGAAAATACTACACACATTTTATTTTTCATATATAACAGACTTTTAATCACTCCGGCCAAATTACATCATATTGACCCTCTCAATTCCTCTACCTGTCCAGCCCCTGTTGCAGACCTTAAACATATGTTATTCACATTTCCAGTTATTCATCACTTTTGGATTAAAGTATGGCAACAAGTTAATAAAATATTCCATACACATATCCCTTTTTCTTTTTCTCAAATTTTTCTAGGTAGTGTTGCAGAAGTTTGGTCCTCTTCCACCTCTCTTAGTATCTCCATTATTGACTTACTTATAGCTGTTGCTTTTCAACAAATTACTAAATCATGGAAAAATGCTTCAAATGTTTCTTTTCAAGCCTGGTGGTATGGTATTTGTTATAATCACAGATTAGATAGGGCTTATGTTCACCCGATTGCACTTGCCATTAAACGTGATTTACTATGTCTACCCATTACCAATTTTCTGAATATGTCTGCCCAGTCGTTACCTCTACATACTCCAACCTCCTTAAATTACTGTTACTCAGTTATTATTTTTATTCTGTTCCTATCCTCAATATATAACTAAGTTTATAGTTGTGAGATAATTATGATTTAAATGTTAGATTTTGAATAATATTCCAATTATACCAGTATTGGATATATCTTTCTACATTCCCTCCCCTCCACCTACCCTACTTTATTTGATGTTTACAACATATTTATATTATATTGTATTATATACTGTATTGTATTACTGTTTTATCTTTTGCTTATACCAAATAAACTTTCTTTAAACCTTAAAATTATACTGTTGATGGAAAAGTCTCACTGGGAGGCTTGGACGAGCGAGCAAGTCAGCCTTGGCTCTGCTGTTTTTTAAATATTCTACAGAGGAGCTGAACTTCACTCTAAAGGGCAACTCACCATTGCCATCGAAGGATATATCGATGAGTTCGGCTTTGACATCTCTCGAGAGCCAGTGAAACACATCCAAGCATGATTGCCAGGTCCAGCTTTAGCACTGGTGGCACCCGGTGCAACAGTGGTTATTTACGCCCCCCAATGACCTTCTTCTCCATGGATTCCCTCACTAACGCCTTTTAACAGTGCCCCTCAGTCTCCCTAACCACTTTCTCTTTCATGTATTTCTTTTGTTTTATAGCACCACTCATACCACTGTAAAGTTGTAGAGCACTTTACATCACATACACATTACACAGAGACAATTATTCATAAGTGTGTAAATCAGTGTAGAGGAAATGTTACATCAGATAGAGGACTACAAGGTGTAGGAGTCACAAGTCATCCCTACTGGTAGGCAGGATAGTTTAAGAGTGCTCGGTCTGGAGCAGCACAAACTCAGAATTTTAAAATGTAACACCATGGTTGGGGGTTGGTTTGACTAAAACAAACTGATTTCTACCCAAGTGAACCCTTTGTGCAACATTAGGCTAATGAAAGACTGGGGGGAAACTCATAACGCTTAAATGTATACCTTGCAGTTTGCTTTCAGCTCTTTGATGATAGTTAATAGTTCACTGTTCTATATTAGAATTTAAACTTATAAACTTCAAGTAACAAAAGAGAAAGGCTATCTGACAGAAGCAGTAACGCACTGACCTATTTACATTGAATGCACTTTGTGATCTGCATGGTACACATACTTTGCAGTGGTCATTTTAACCTTCTGCGCTACTTTATGATGAGTCAAAACGTCCACTAGACAAAACTCCGATCTCTCTGCAGCCGGGCAATCACTAGAGTTATCTTGACATTTTTATGGTTGCATGAAAATTACTGGAGGAAAGGAACGTGGCAGCAGATGCTTTTAAAACCATATTGTACTTGAGAACACCCCTCCCACCCCACCCCCCCCAAAGTCAGCACCCAGTGTGGTGGCACCAGGGCCAGACTGGCCATAGCTGGCATCGAGCGTTTCCCAGGAGGCTGAAAGGGTGGAGCCGGTTTTGCCGCAGTGGGGGCCAGTTTTGTTACTGGGGGCCGGTTTGTAGTGGTGCTGCAATATCGGTCCCCGGTGACAAACTTGCAGTTCCCCTTCTCCCCCAGGGGCTGGTCCAACAAAACTGCCAGGGCTGCTTTGAGTTCCCAGTCTGGCCCTATGTGGCATCCATTGCACCAGCCTAGAGCCAGCCCTGGCCATGCCCACGGAAGAGCAACGGTGTCCACAGAATTAAGGCCACGCTTTAAGATCTGTTTGGATGCACCAAATTGTCATTGATCAGATTCGTAAATGGCTTTTTTATGTGGTTTGGCAAGTTGATCACTGCAGCTTTTGTGAACTCCCACGAGGCAAAAACACACTGGCCCTGAAACAGTTTGCATTAGCAGTGTGCAGGGCGGGGCTACTAGAAGGAAACATTGTTTGGCCCTTAGAGTTAGGTTTATTTGACTCATTCAGGATGTGCAGAGGGGAAGCCATTCAGGCTTTGCTCTGAGGAGAAAGCCAAGGCAACCAAACATTCCAGCGATGGGTGAGAAGCCCAGATGTGGGCATCACCTAGCGGTGGCCTATTTCGTTTATTTGTCTTTAAACTGTGGGGTCCTAAAAGAGTGTTCCCCATGTAACCATGACCGGAACCAAGCAAGCCTCGTTAAATTACAGTCCAGTGAAAAGGGAGTAGGGTTGCAAGATCTCAATCAAAATGTTAGACTTTGCCTCTGCAGGGGACAAGATCAATATGGTGTTGAAATTCCGAATGGTCCAGGGAGCAGAACCGTTTCCTTGAAGAAAAGAACTTCTTGATATTGCCCTTCTGTGTTTCTTATAGGAAGATCTCTTAGGGGATTGTTCCTTGACAGGAAGCTTGCCTGCTGCTGAGGGAGAGTGTTTTGGCATCTGTCTGCAGGCCCTGGCCTACAATAACTTGGGTTCCTGATCCCTAAAAGACTTTTGGGGCATGGATGCACAGGAATTGCAAGCCAAAGCATTATGTTCCACCCCTGGCACCACATGCAGATATCATGTAGGTCCAGTGACAACATCTTCTTGCGGCTTAAACCCTGAAATGTTGGGAGGAGATCTTTGATCTGATCGCTGTTGAAAGGCCACGGAATTTCATCAGTGAGATACTGAGAGGTCCGCATCTGCGTCAATGAGGTATAGAAAAAGAGGAACTGATGCCAGTGCACTGCTTGCCACTTAATATACTTTGTTGTCGTCATATATGGAGGGGAGTCGTGGCTGAAGCCGCATGGCACCACCTAGCAGTGCTGGAGGGTTATGGCTGAGGAAAAGTTTTCCAGACCAGTCTGAAGCCTGGAAGGATGACCTATAAGATGAGGATTCTGAGCAAAGTTGTATAATTCAGAATAAAGTAAATTACCTCATGAGATATTTATAAGTATTTTACTGCTAAGCAATAATTGAAACTTTGTAATATGTTTACTTTAAGACCTGGTACACACTCTATACTACCGAGTCTGCACAGATACAGGCCTTGCACTGTAAGTATTAGTTAGAAATACATCAATTATGGCCCTAGCCTTCAGCCGCAGAATTTCCTAACATGTTCATATTTCTTAAATTCCGCCCACACCAAATATTAAAACAATACAAAAAATGGAAAGAGACATTGAAATGTGTGCAGGATCCCAACTTCCTAATCTGGCTGCCATATTTGAAGTATCGAAAGACAGTAGATCTCTTCTAAACATGGCCAGGTACACAAAATGCCATGACAAGTTATTGTTTTATTTTTATTTTATTTTGAAGGTTTTATATAGCGCGAACAAGACCCTTGCGAGTATCAGAGCGCTTTACAAGTCATATGTAGAAAACAAGACATAGCACACAAAGATATAGGCGAAACAGCTATACAAAGCTCATAAACGTAAAAATAAGCTAGCGCAAAAACAAAAGGACACTAAGGAGCACAAAACAGAACTAGTAATAACATACAAGGAAAAGTCAGAGAGTTCACGTGAATTTAGCCATGAGGATCGCTTTCAATTCTTTTTTGAAGGAGGCAGTGGAAGGGATCATTCTTGTTTCAATGGGCAAAGCGTTCCAGATCCTGGGCACCATACCAGAGAAGGATCGGTTATAGTTTTTTTTCTTGGCAAATCGTTGTGGTTTTAGAAGAAGAGTCTTGGCACTCCTGGAGGCTCTGATGCCCACAGAGAGCACCAGTTTCTGAGCTAGGTAGTGCCGGGAGTTGTGGTGTAAGGCCTTGTGCATCATACAAGCGATTTTCAGATGATTTCTAGCATCAAACGGTAGCCAGTTGAGGGCTCTCAGGTCTGGGGATATGTGCGAGCTTCTCTTTGAACCCGTGATGAGTCTTGCAGCTGAGTTGATAGTGGCTCTTAGCGGGGCTGTCGATGACCTTGGGAGGCCACATAAGGTTACCGCCCCATATTCCACTCTAGGGATTACTAGGGCTTGAACTGCTTGTTTGAAATCGTAGCCTGGCAGAAAGGGTTTCAGTTTTCACAGGGTCTTCAATTGGAAGTTAGCTCCTTTTGTGGAGGCGCTGATATGCTTTTGCATCTTTAGGTTACTGTCCAGAGTTACACCTACCTAGCGATTTCGCTGAGTCGACGATGAGAGGTTGTCCTTTGAGAGCTGTTAAGTGCTTCAGCCAATCCAGGATAGTGGGTGTTTTGTTAGGCGGAGCGATTAAGAGGAATTCCAGTTTGAGGGAGTTTAGTTTCAAATGGTTTTCGGCCAGCCATTTTTTTGTTTTTTGTAGTGTGGTGTTGAGCAATTTGATGTCATCAAGTGAGTGGATCTTGATGTAGATTTGGGTGTCATCTGCATACATGTGGAAGTGAATCTTGGCGAGGCTGAGAAGATCGGTAAGAATTTCCATAAGATGGGTGAAAAGGGTGGGTGAGAGGGAGGAGCCTTGTGGAACTCCTAACGTGACTGGCATGGGGTTGGACAAGGATTGGTTGACCTTGAAACTTTGGGATCTATTTTGGAGGAAAGAGGCGAACCAGTTAAATACAGTTCCGGACATTCCCATTCTGTGTTTCAGGGGATCTAGCAGGTTGCCATGTTTGATCGTGTCAAATGCTGATGACAGGTCGAGTAGGATTAGTAAACAGGCTTCATTTTGGTCCAGGATTTTTAGAGCGTCGTCTATTACATGTGTCATGGCTGATTCGGTACTTTGACCTGCTTGGAAGCCTGATTGAAATTGGTTAAGCAGGTTGAATTGATCAATGTGACTGTTCAGCTGCATGTTAATGCATTTTTCCAGGAGTTTGGCTAGCGTAGGTATGTTAGAAATCGGGCAATAGTTATTTAGGTCCAAGGGGTCAGCTGTTGTTTTCTTTAGGATAGGCGATATCTGCCCTGTTTTCAGGATGTCTGGAATGGATCCTTGAAGGAGGGAAGTATTTATGATCTTGAGCCAGAGAGGTAGTAACAGAGGAATTCAGGGGCATATTAACAAGGAACAGGGAAAATTAACGCTAAGGGCGCTTAGCGTTAATTTTTTTAACGCCGTCTATTGCTGGATAATAACGCCTGGTTATCACGTTATTAACAACGCTAACCGCCTAGGTGATAAAAAATCCAGCGATAGCGGCATTTTGGGAGGTTATCGCTGGTAATGTAAAACTATAAGGATAGGGATATCCTTGTTGATAGCCCATGGTGGACTTAGCCATGTAATCCACCTCCCATTGGATTACATGGCTAAGTCTGAAAATTAGCAGACGTAAAAAAGCAGCATTAACCGTGGTTAGCGCTGCTTTTTTTGTCTCTAACAGGGTTAGCATGAAGCTTGATAATAGGAGAAATGTCGCTTAGCAACATTTCTCCTATTATTTTGCTCTGGAACGCCCACTTTGCCTTTCATTAGAGATGCAAAGGGAAGCGTAGGGAAAAAGGGTGCTAACATGCGATTTTGCCTGTTAGCACCCTGTTGTTGATAGGGCAATATTTTTTATCTCCGCTTCTTTGACTTTTAAAGCCAAAAAAGCAGAGATAAAGCAATTGTTAATCTACCCCGAAGTCTAAGTAATTAGCCGGGAGCGGGTCTGTGAAATGGTTGGAGGGTTTCAGAGAGGTTAGCGTCTTTAATATGGTATCTTCACTGTAAGTGTTGAAGTGGGACCAAGTTGCGTTTGAATTTTGGGAGGTCATTAGCTTGGGCACCAGCCAGGGCCAGTGATTAATTCTTTTTCATGTCTGAGAGGGATAAGAGGTCCTTGAGTAGATCTGATTTTATGGATTCTGTTTTAGAAGCGAAGAAGGGGGCAAATTCATCACAATTGGGTAGAGTAAGTGGGATAGCATTAGGGAGAATGGGTGCGCTCTTGGATTGGGCTTTGATAAGATCGAATAGCTTTTTGGGGCGGTTCTTGGCTTGGTCTAGTTGAGTCCTGAAGAAGTCGGTTTTAGATTTTCTGATCTTTCTAAAATAGGAGTTTCTGGAGGTTCTTAGAAGCTTGAGGTGGTCCGCTGAGGGTGCGGCTCTCCAACGTTGTTCAATTACTCTAAGAGAGCGTCTGTCTTCATTTAGCCTCCCATCATACCAAGGTTTTGAGTCTTTTTGTGGAAGTCCTTTTCAATTGAAGCGGGGCTATTTTGTCTAGTAGGTTGTTCATGGAGTGAAAGTAGTGATTGGTCAGCCCCTGGACATCGGCTAGGCCTTCCGGGGGACATAAAAGGTTTGAATTAGCTGATGCTAGAATGTTAGAACCGACGTTTTTCAGGTTTCTCTTCCAGATCTTGGGGGCATATTATCAAGAAACGGCGTTAAAATTATTGCCGCTTTAGCGGCGGAAAACTGCCGTTAAAGCGGCGATAATGGGCTTGATAATATGCCGCAGAGAATTCTCATAGAAGCCCATGTTCTGGTGTCAACATGGGCTTCTATGGGAATTCTCTGCGGCATATTATCAAGCGATAACTTTAACACCGTGCTTGATAATATGCCCCTTGGTTCTCAGGGGTTGTGTTGGGAGTCGTTTAACTGTTTCCAAGACTTGGAATGTAATGACGTGGTGGTCAGACCAGTCGCAGGGGAGGATCGAGTCGAGCTGTGTGGAGTCCACTTTAGAGATTACTAGGTCGAGGATTGCGCCTTTGTCTTGTGTTGGGCTGTTACATATTTGGTTAAGATTAAGGTCAGCGAGGAAAGCTTTGAGGCTGTTTACTCCTGGGTCATTCTGGTCATCCCAGTGAAGGTTGAAGTCCCTCAGGAATATTTGTTTATTTTGTTGGCTGTCATTTGATGCTAGAATATCCATGAAGTGTTCTATGAATGTGAGGTTATCTCCAGGAGGGTGGTAGAAAGCGTGTAAAGAACATATTTGTATGTTATCACTGGCGATGTTTAAGCAGAGGTATTCACATGAGGATAAAGCAGGGTTATTGGAGGTGGTCACTGTTAGGCTGAGCTGATGTATGTAGGCTAGCCCACCGCCTGGCCTGTCCGTTCTGTCTAGTCTGGTGATGTCATAGTTAGAGGGTAGCAAGATGTCCATGATGGGAGTAGATGCTTCATTCAACTAAGTTTCCGTTAGGATCAGAATATCTGGTTCATTAGTGAGTAGTTGGTCAGCTATATCGGCTGCATGTCTAGATGCGGATCTGCAGTTTAGGAGAAGGGGAGGTAGTGCTGGGTGAGGGGGGATAGTGAGTATATTGGAGGTGTTAAGGAGTGAGGCGGTTATTAGGTGGAGAGAGTTGTTAGGTGGGGTGTCGTTGAGGTCTAGAGTTAGTGACGGAGCAGATGGGGACCGCTGGGAATCCTGAATTACTTTGGGATCAAGATGGGAGTTTAAAATTTCAGAGCGATTGGATGGAGAGGAGGGGTGTGTTGAAGTGACTCTTTCCTTGATGAGCGAAAAAATGTGATCTATCATATTTAGGTTGTGGTCGGTTGATTGGATGAGCATGATTCCATTATTATAGATATTGATGGTGGCTGCTGCATTGAAGAATAGGGATGGTAGGATAGGTAGTGTGAATCCGTGTGCTGTTTTCTTCATGAGAGAGACCTTAAAGAGAGAGAGAGAAAGGCTTTCCTCCATTGAGCTCTTCTTTTAGTATAGAAGATGATGTCATTCTTAATAAGCCCTTTGTTCATTGAGAAGTATGGGTCAGAGATTGGGGTTTCAGGATGAGATTTTAATAAGTTGTGTTTAAAACCTTTAGCTGCTTTTTTTGAAAAGTTAGGGGGGTAAGTGATGGAGTAAGTGAAGTTACCGGTGCGCTCCTTAGTGTAGGTAACACTTAATTAGCGGGGGATAGACAGATGGGAAGATGTATATGCAAAGTGCTTTTAGGGGGAAGGTGTAACAGGTTGTGAGTGATGTCTGTCCAAGATGGCTGCTCTGTTAACTGACTAGAACAGTGCTACCAAGGAAGTCCTCTATCTATTTTCGTTAAAGGTCCTCATGGGAAGCAGTCCTTTTTCTTTGTTAACCTACTGATCTATTGCGGCCATCATTGTATTGCAATATTGTTTTAACAACAACTTAAATTAAAAAAAACTGAAGACTGTATGGTGGCCTGTCCATCCGTAAAGATGTACTCCACTTTCCTGACAGAAGACCCACTCTTATATCCAGAGATCTCTTCCAGGCAGGGGGAGATATCTGTGCCTTCAACAGAGCCGCTGCACGGTGACACCAGGAATGGCAATAAAGATTTTGCTCATCAGACACCACGTTTAATATGCCTGCTCAGCAAAGTCTTTTGTTCTTCAAAAACAAACTCCCAAAGTGGGAGTTTTACATTGAAAAACACAAAGCAAATGTCCCAGACACACAGTTTTCTCCCAGTGGGCTGGGTCATTTCTTTGGTTTCATGTTCAGGACTGCCAGGCTCTATACCATGTGGCCCAAACCAGAATAAAGTATGTTCAATCATCCCCTCTAAATAGGGCAGGCAGTCTGAGGTGCTTTGACTTACGGCATAATATCAGATGAGATCAGTAGCGGCTGGTGTCTGGGGAGCTGGCCGGGGCTGAGATGACGAACAACAAAAAAAAGGAGAAAAAAAAAGGAACTTACCTGCCACCTGCAGCCCACCACGTCGCCGTCTTCTGTTCCTGTCGTTGCTCCACTGCAGGCAGATGCTCCCATACTCCCTTGTGGCCAATCCTGAAGCTGATCTCATGCTTGAGAGCAGCTTCAGGATTGGCCTGAGCGCCGATGATATGCGCTCCCAGCCCTGAGAGATGGGAGCCTGTGCTTTGCCGTCTCCAGCCCAGCAACACAGCTGGGTTGGAGAGAGCTTCAGTGCGCATGACGGTTTGACCAGCCTGTGAGGGACAGCCAAACCGAAATGCGCTCTGAGTGCAGTGCTCACCACTCCCTGTGGGTGCCTGTTATCCCCCTGGCCACGCCCCCAAGAAACAAAATCAAACGATAATAACCCCGAGTTCATTATTGTATTATTTTTCTTTTTTTACCCTGCTGGCGGTGGGGGCATGCCCCTGGATGGGATATCAGTCAAAGGTTTCTGTTGACAGAGCCAGCGTGGGGTTCGCTGTCAGAAAAAAGGGCAAGGAAACTTCAAGTTTAGCGGATGGGATATACACCACGGCTTTAGCTGAGTATCGGGTCTACCACTCTCTAAATGGCCTAAATAACGGCCCAGTGCTAAGAAAGCAGAGGAGTATAAAAGCGTTATCCAAAAATTTAGCCCGAGAACCATATTATGAGGTCTATATCTATAGTAGTAATTTTTGTAATTTCCAAACTAATTTATTATTTAACAGAAGTGTACTTACAATAAAAAAGAAACAGATAAGAAATTCAAAGAAACAATGTGATTCATGAATATAGTCTCTTTAATATGTAGCCTTATTTCAAAAACAATCCACTTCCATTGGATATATTCACATACAAACTCAATATTCAATCTAGTACATTGGCTTTATGTAACTTCAACAGAGGATTAAAATGCTTCACAATTGTAAAAGTAATCTTAGCATCCAGCCAAGAGCTATGTCTGTGTACATACTAGGAAAGAAGGAACATAACACACAGCAGCATTTAAAAGGAGTACATTTCAAACCACACTCAATGTAGTAGTACAGTACTGAAGCACTTTCATTAAAGAACCTTACATCTGTATCATAGGCAAGTACTGCATTGAATAACATGTTGGGAAATTTTGGAAAAACAAAAGAGCCATTTCGGTTGCATTTTTCTCAACTGAGGCAAATACGTTATCTATGCCCAAATGCATCATGGACACACAAACAGAACATCTGACATTCATAATGAGTAGGAAAGCGGTCCACTTTACCAGGCTACAAACTGTAATAACAAGAACCAATAGTCAGTTTAGCCATGGTTTTACAGAACACGTGTATCATGGGCTATTGGTGCAGAATAAAAGACCTTATCCCACAAGGTTATCTTCAAAAGGAGACTACGGCATTTGCTATGATGACCATGCCATTGTGGCCTACTACTATAAGACACATTTCCCAAAGAGTAAACCTATTTGATATGTAGTTAGTGGTTATAGAACACCGAAGAGCTGTTCACACACTCCGTGGACATAGAAAACACTGCAGAGCCCACTTTTTCCTACAGTGTTGATGCAATAATTAGTTTTAGAAAACACTGACTCCCAAGCCTAATGGTAGATTTTCAACATTACCTTTGTAAAGGGAAAGACAGAGAGCTACAGTACAACTAAGAGGGCACAGGTGTGTAAGATAGGTCGGGGTCCTCAAATGCATTCATGGAGGTGGATACAAGACATCCCATTCCGGGTCACTGTGTCATTGTTAGTGGGCCTCTGGCTTGGATCTCTCCATCTTTCCTCTCTGTGCCTTTATGTCCCTGATTCTGTAAACACGGCCGTCTGTAAACATGATGCTGAGTAAACTCCTATGGGAAAACCGGTTTTGTAACCTTTATTAGTGACTGTATGAATTTCAAACTAATCCATCAAGCTGGTTAATTAGGAGGGTAATTGCCCATTCGACTTTTTATAACTCATACAAAGTTGACAACTTCATAAAGAAATGTGTGTGTCTTGTAAGTATATGATGTGCCCATCTAGAAAGAATATACACGAGTGACAAAAATATCCTGGAGCTGAATCATCGTGAATAGTTGGTTAGTTAAAACAATCTCACTTCACAGGTCCATTCTCAATTGACTTGCGTTCTAAGTGAACCCTTTGTTGATTGGGCACCATCAAAACAGTTTCATTTCCAATAACTCGAGGGCCAACTTTTGTTCATTTGTTTTTGTTTGCTACTGTTATTGCACTGTATAATACACAGTCTTATGTGCAAATAAAGAGAGTGGACTTCTATAGCTACCTCTTATTTCAAAATTTGCAAACATACTTACCCATTTGGCAGATAATTCCTCCTCTAAAAGATTCGTTTTTTGTAAGTGTGGCTCATACAGCCATTTCTGTGAATCCAAAATATTTTAAATAGCGTCTGAGCAGAAAACATGGCAATGGAAATGTGCTCCGCTCAATGCGTCTATATAATATGAATTAACATTCTCTTTGTTGGGATACCAGAGCCTGTATTTCACTTTATAAAAAAAGAGGCAGGAGTTGCTTGTTATCAGTACTACAGCAGATGCCACATTTATTGGAATCTTTCTTTCAAGGGTGTTTCCATCATTCTCACACTCTAGGGTCCATCTTACTCAGCAGTCCACTTTCTGTCTAACTGAAATTTGTGGCCAAGAAAACAACTCAGAGTTTCCTAGTGCAGATAATAACGTCTGTAAGAATAAAAAGCCCTAGGTTACTCTGTGATGCCACTGCAGAGACTCCATTTTGAATAGTGATGAATCTACTATTCGTTACCATCGAGGAAGGAAGGAAGGGTCCCCCCACATTTATCAATGGAAGCAAGTGGTATATAATATTACAAATATTAGATTACACTCTGCCCCTGCGGAACTGTTGTACTACAAAAATGTGAAATGTTCCCAGATATGTGTGCATATTTATAAATATGAGGGGCTTACATGCAGATGTTTATTGAAATTGCAACACAATCATTGTGATTTATAATTTTTCTGGGATACTGATAATAGCATTTGACAGTGAAACGTCAAAATACTTTCTCCCTGATGAAGAAGTAATGCTACAGAACTTCCTCTACAGTATTACAACTACTGGTACTACTCAGTGGTTAAACTATGAGAGAAATTACAATGGTTACTGCTGCATACTATATATATATATATTTTTTAACACATGAGAATCTGCCAAGGTTCGCTGCTCTCAATAGTGCGGGTGCAACAGATCGCGGAGGCGGTCCGCGACAATACTTTTAACCAACACTGTCTCCACTTGTGAAAACAGAAGGCTGCGCACTCGGGATCAGTATGCTTGAAATTCATTTATTCCAGTTTGCTTTGGAAATCAGGAAGCTAACACACGCGTATCGGCCACCTGGCCTTCGTCACTGACTGTAGTGTGATGAAGGCCGCGGCCGAAACGCGTAACGGCGACTCTGCAAGTGCAATAAATCTTTAGCGCATCAACTGAGGGCTGTTTTCAATCTGGCGTGGGGAAGTGTATATATATATACATATATATATACATAAATAGCGCAGCGTTTTTGCAAATAAAGCGCCTTTGAACTTCAAAACACGAGTGAGTGCATTCTTACACTACAAAGTGCACTGTCGTCTGGAAAGAATGCACCGCCCTAGAGGGGAGCGCCGGCGTCAACACTGGGATACAATCGAATAAATATATATATATATATATATATATATATATATATATATATATATATATATATATATATATATATATATATATATATATATATATATATATATATATATATATATATATATACACACATGTTCACACTGCAAAATAATTTTTTCACTTGTGTAGAAATATTTTTGTCATCTTTTTAAAGTTGTGTGGTTGTGTGTAAAAGCTATTTTGCTACAAACCCACAAAATAAACAACGCTTATAGGGCTCTGTGACTGCATAGTTGTGTGAATTTTGCATACACATTTTTCCTTCCTTGAGATTAACTGGTTTTTTGCCATTATTTAAAAACTCTGGCAGTGATTCCAGATGTATTTATTATTAGATAACCCAACAATGTATTTTGGCATAGCATGTTGGTATGGTTTCTTGTCACTAGGTGGCGCTACATGCAGTTGAACGCGAGTGTTTAGAGCATGGATTTCAATCTGGGGAAAGTACAAAGATGGTTATGACGAGGGACTGACTGATGTACACCGATCAATGAGAGGCAGAATGGAATATTTAGTGGTCAGGCAGAATGAGTGTCAGGCTAAAACAACACTTGAAATAAAACAGGAAGCGAAAGTATATTGACTACATTTATGAATGCATTATAACAAAGATAAAGAAGCGTGCACCATTTTATGTCGAAGATAACTGTGCCGAGTAGCCCTCATTCTTCGATGATTAGACTAAGAATAATGCCACAAGGGACAGACAGAAGCAGACTGGGAGCCAAAGGCAGCCCTGGCACTTTGACAGACCAGGAGGGGGAGGGGTGATGCAAATGTAAAGCACTGCTGCTTTTGTTAATGGGGGCGTCGATATTGCAGCACCACTGAAAAACGGACCCCCAATAACAAAACTGGCCCCCACTCTTTCAGCCTCCTGGGGAAATGCCCGATGCCCACTACGGATATTTATTTATTTATTTAATGCATTTTTATAAAGCGCGGACTTTACCCGAAGGTGTCAGAGCGCTGTACAATAGAACCAGTTATGTTACACGAGATAAATGTTACATAATAGAAAGTTACAAAAATAGCAGGACACAGTATCAAACACAGCAGGCAAGGGGAGGTAGGGAAAAACATAGAAGGCAAGAACACAATATCAAACACAGCAATTTACAATGACTAAAGAACTTCCTGACGGGATCTGAGAATGAAGGTATTAGTTCTGAAAGTGTCTTTGGAACAGAGGTCAGCTTTGAAGATCCGGATGGAGGTGGTGGCACGGAGCAATGGAGGAAGCGAGTTCCAGATTCTCACCGCATTACCCGAGAACAATTGAGCAATCGATTTTTCCCTTTTGAAGGAGGGGGCTCAAGCAGAAGCTTTTCCGCATTCCGAGAAGGTCTCAAGCCTCCAGAAAATTTCAGTTTGTTCTCCAGATAGCGAGGGGAGGAAGTGTGCAAAGCTTTGTGGGTGATGCAGAAGCCATTAGAAGCCGTTACTGAGAAAAAGGGCATTTAACTTTCTGTTCCTCCGCTAAATGCACTCGGCACGTGATACTTGATTATAACATCAGCTGGCCAACTATACAAGGCAGTGAAATGGTAAGTGACACGAACAGACCAATCAATCTACACTCCGGCAAATGACCCCAAAAAGCAACGAACAAAAAATATGAGAGACGCACTTGTGAGATGCATGAGTTGCAAGGAGTTGGGAAGGATGGAAACGGTACAGAGGATTCTCTGTGTATTAACACTAAACGGTGAAAACGAAGCCTCTCTCTGTCCTATCTAAAAACCAGTTGCAAAAGAGCATTGCTTACATGAGCTACTCTACATGGCGTGCTCTATTCTTTTCCCCACCCAGACACCATTCCTTAACAGATGAGGCATTTTGCATCCCGGGCTTCCTTACAACCCCAGCTTTTCAGTTATCTTTTGAACTCAAATGTGAAAGCAATAAACAATGGCTTGATGAAAAACAAGATGCCTTACATGCATGGCTGGACCGGCGGAAGCCGGCACCGGGCGTTTCCTTGGTGGGCCGGAGGGGTGGGGGCTGGTTTTCTGGCTGTGGGGCCCGTTTTGTCACTGGTGGCCGGTTTTGCAGCACTACTGCAATATCGGCCCCAGTAACAAAAGTCGGAGTGTTGCTTTTTACTAGCAAACACACCATTCTCCAGTTCCCAGGGCTGGGTGAGCAGCAATCTGCAAGGGCTGGTTGCTGTCCCCACTCCGGCCCTGCTTATATGTTAAGAAAAGTTATTAAGAAGAGTGGAGAGAGTCAAGAGTGTAGGTTCATTTCACTTTTTAACATATATCCAATCTGTCAACACCAGTTTTGATGCACAAAAGAAAAAAACCTCTTCCTTCGACTGTTCCACTTGTCCACCAGTTGCAATACCCAGGCTCCCTCACCCCCTCAACCACCTTGGTGCGGGGAGCTCCCGAGCTGCAGCGAGCCCTCCGCACAGTACTCAGGCCTGAGAGCTCCAGATTAAATCCAGAGAGGGGGACCCTCCATGTACCTTGCAGGGGGGCCTCCACAACTTTCGTTATGCCACTGTTGTCCACCCAACTAGAGCTAACACTTCTAAGGCCTCAGTGTCCACAATAGTTGTGCACTACATGCTTCCACAGAGGGCAACCTTGTACACCGAGGCGAGAAGGGGTAGGCAGGTAGTACATACAGACGAGGAACAGTGAGCAAGTAGAGCACCCGGTGAGGAGTGGTGAGCATGTAGTATACCCAGATGAGGAACAGTGAGCAAGCAGATCACCCGTGTGAGGAGTGGTGAGCATGCAGTACACTAGGGTGAGGAGTGGTGAGAATGCAGTACACCCAGACGTGGAACAGTGAGCAAGTAGAGCACCCGGTGAGGAGTGGTGAGCATGTAGTACACCCAGACGCGGAACAGTAAGCAAGTAGATCACCTGTGTGAGGAGTGGTGAGCATGCAGTACACTCAGGTGAGGAGTGGTGAGAATGTAGTACACCTAGGCGAGAAGTGGTGACCATGTAGTATACCTGGACAAAGAGGAGAAGAGCGGTAAGCGTGTAGTATACCTGGGTGAGGAGTGGTGAGCATGTAGTACACTCCAGTGAATAGTGGTGAGCATGTTGTTCACTCCAGTGAAGAGAGGTGAGCATGTCGTACACTTGGGCGATGAGCGGTGAGCATGTAGTACACTTGGGAGAAGAGTGGTGAGCATGTTGTTCACTCCAGTGAAAAGAGGTGAGCATGTCGTACACTCCAGTGAAGAGTGGTGAGCATGTTGTTCACTCCAGTGAAGAGAGGTGAGCATGTCGTACACTTGGGAGAAGAGCGGTGAGCATGTTGTTCACTCCAGTGAAGAGAGGTGAGCATGTCGTACACTTGGGCGATGAGCGGTGCGCATGTAGTCCACTTGGGACACGAGTGGTGAGCATGTAGTACTCTCCAGTGAACAGTGGTGAGCATGTAGTACACTCCAGTGAAGAGTGGGAGCATATAGTACACTTGGGAGAAGAGTGGTGAGCATGTAGTACTCTGCAGTGAACAGTGGTGAGCATGTAGTACACTCCAGTGAAGAGCGGGAGCATATAGTACACTTGGAAGAAGAGTGGTGAGCATGTAGTACACACCAGTGAAGAGTAGTGAGCATGTCGTACACTTGGGTGAGGAGTAGTGTGCATGTAGTACACTTGGGAGAAGAGTGGTGAGCATGTAGTACTCTCCAGTGAACAGTGGTGAGCATTTAGTACACTCCAGTGAAGAGTGGGAGCATATAGTACACTTGGGAGAAGAGTGGTGAGCATGTATTACTCTCCAGTGAACAGTGGTGAGCAGGTAGTACACTCCAGTGAAGAGTGGGAGCATATAGTACACTTGGGAGAAGAGTGGTGAGCATGTAGTACACACCAGTGAAGAGTGGTGAGCATGTCGTACACTTGGGTGTGGAGCTGTGTGCATGTAGTACACTTGGGAGAAGAGTGGTGAGCATGTAGTACTCTTCAGTGAACAGTGGTGAGCATGTAGTACATTCCAGTGAAGAGTGGGAGCATATAGTACACTTGGGAGAAGAGTGGTGAGCATGTAGTACACAACAGTGAAGAGTGGTGAGCATGTCGTACACTTGGGGGAGGACCGGTGAGCATTTAGTACACCTGGACAAGGAGGAGTGAGCATGTCATACACTTGGGTGAGGAGCAGTGTGCATGTAGTACACTTGGGAGAAGAGTGGTGAGCATGTAGTACTCTTCAGTGAACAGTGGTGAGCATGTAGTACATTCCAGTGAAGAGTGGGAGCATATAGTACAATTGGGAGAAGTGTGGTGAGCATGTAGTACACACCAGTGAAGAGTGGTGAGCATGTCGTACACTTGGGTGAGGAGCAGTGTGATGTAGTACACTTGGGAGAAGAGTGGTGAGCATGTAGTACTCTCCAGTGAACAGTGGTGAGCATGTAGTACACTCCAGTGAAGAGTGGGAGCATATAGTACACTTGGGAGAAGAGTGGTGAGCATGTAGTACTCTCCAGTGAACAGTGGTGAGCAGATAGTACACTCCAGTGAAGAGTGGGAGCACATAGTACACTTGGGAGAAGAGTGGTGAGCATGTAGTACACACCAGTGAAGAGTGGTGAGCATGTCGTACACTTGAGGGAGGAGCAGTATGCATGTAGTACACTTGGGAGAAGAGTGGTGAGCATGTAGTACTCTCCAGTGAACAGTGGTGAGCATGTAGTACACTCCAGTGAAGAGTGGGAGCATATAGTACACTTGGGACTAGAGTGTTGAGCATGTAGTACACTCCAGTGAAGAGTAGTGAGCATGTCGTACACTTGGGTGAGGAGCAGTGTGCATGTAGTACACTTGGGAGAAGAGTGGTGAGCATGTAGTACTCTCCAGTGAACAGTGGTGAGCATGTAGTACACTCCAGTGAAGAGTGGGAGCATATAGTACACTTGGGAGAAGAGTGTTGAGCATGTAGTGCACACCAGTGAAGAGTAGTGAGCATGTCGTACACTTGGGTGAGGAGCAGTGTGCATGTGGTACACTTGGGAGAAGAGTGGTGAGCATGTAGTACTCTTCAGTGAACAGTGGTGAGCATGTAGTACACTCCAGTGAAGAGTGGGAGCATATAGTACACTTGGGAGAAGAGTGGTGAGCATGTAGTACTCTCCAGTGAACAGTGGTGAGCAGGTAGTACACTCCAGTGAAGAGTGGGAGCATATAGTACACTTGGGAGAAGAGTGGTGAGCATGTAGTACACACCAGTGAAGAGTGGTGAGCATGTCGTACACTTGGGTGAGGAGCAGTGTGCATGTAGTACACTTGGGAGAAGAGTGGTGAGCATGTAGTACTCTTCAGTGAACAGTGGTGAGCATGTAGTACATTCCAGTGAAGAGTGGGAGCATATAGTACACTTGGGAGAAGAGTGGTGAGCATGTAGTACACAACAGTGAAGAGTGGTGAGCATGTCGTACACTTGGGCGAGGAGCAGTGTGCATGTAGTACACTTGGGAGAAGAGTGGTGAGCATGTAGTACTCTTCAGTGAACAGTGGTGAGCATGTAGTACATTCCAGTGAAGAGTGGGAGCATATAGTACACTTGGGAGAAGAGTGGTGAGCATGTAGTACACAACAGTGAAGAGTGGTGAGCATGTCGTACACTTGGGAGAGGACCGTTGAGCATGTAGTACACCTAGACAAGGAGGAGTGAGCCTGTTGTACACCTGGGTAAGAAGGAGTGGTGAGCATGTAGTACACCTGGGCGAGGAGTGGTGAGCATGTAGTACACCTGGGTAAGGAGGAGTGGTGAGCATGTAGTACACCTGAGCGAGGAGTGGTGAACATATGGTACACCTGAGCGAGGTGTGGTGAGCATGTTTCACCAAAATGTAATAAGGACTGTTTTAAAATACAAAATGAAGCACTCCTAGAATATTTGATGGCAAACATTAAATGTGTTTCTTCTACGAAAAGCAAGAGCAGCACTAGCACCCTGGGCAGGATGTGGCTGGGGCCCAGTAATCAAACTCCTACCATAATCCTCTTCTTGTGGCCACTGCACTGTGGGTCAGTGAGGGTCACTCACAGCTCAGATTTGTCAACATGTTTTGTCTTTAGTCAAGCTAGTCTGCTAACAGATTATAAGCAGGCTGCATTGTCTCTTTGAGGGCTGCAGTAGATTCAGGGTGGGATAAGGGATGGCCTTGCTACAGCTGGCCATCCAACCACCTGCCCTACTGCACTACAACAGTCTGGAAGTACATATACTTTCAGTTAGATAACCAATGATATCAGCACGGGGACATTGTATGATAGAAGGATGTAAACAACTGTAAATACAGCAAGGTACATCGATTATATATAGATAGAAAAGGTGGTTCCACGAACGAAAAAGAAAGGTGAACATATCTCAGCAGACCTATGGATGGAGAGCAATGTTTAATTAATTAAAGATGTGAGGATAATGAGTAAATGCTTCCGCTATGTGAAAATATGGAGCTGAAAAAACGAACCACACTTCACCGAAGATAAAACAAGGTACAATCAGTACTGCATTGACAAATCCAAGTCTTATTAGAAAAAGGGGATGGGCCATAGTCATGGCTACTAGAATAATGTGACTCTGCGTTTGCAGCGTTTTCAGCATAATTATGGATTTGCTGCACTTGCCACATAATATTTCATCTTCTGCATAATTTCCATATTTAACCAAAGAAATGTTTCTAGCTCAAACGAATCAAGGTTACTTAAAACGTTATCACATGTTCACTGTGGCAAATCACCTTTCCGTTGCTGGTTGGTGTATTAACCCCTTCAGTGCCCGCCCCTTTCCCCGCCCTGTGCCGGCCGTTGAATTAGCGGGCGGGGTCTATGACGAGCTGGACTCGTCATGGGCACAGCGCCACCGCGGCCCATGACGAGTCCAGCTCGTCATGGGCACTGAAGGGGTTAAGGTGTAGAATTGATATTAATGAGGAGAATTAAACCTTGGTCTACACAGTGTTAACATAGGGAAAAATTACAAAATAGTGAAGCAAAACTGCCAAAAAATGTGTTGCATTACACTGCGCAATTTGCGTTTTCTTGCTGCATAATTTAGTCAACCATCTGCATAATTTCCTCATCTGCCACATAATTCATTGTCCCTGATCATAGTGTAGGAAGAAATACCAGACTGGAGACTAAGGAAATGCACGATCAATGGACAGAACATGAGACTTCCATAAATATCGGTGGGTTCGAGAACTTGAACAACTGACATCAACTAGAAAAGACATAGAATATTAAATTATTTGGAACAAGGCGAATGCTACTGAAACAACTAGAAAAACTAAACATATGGAATACACACACTTTTGTGCAATATAAATTTAAGCATGCACATACATCAAATATACTAATAGACATATATATATAGTCATTCAATTCAGAAAAAATGATAGCATGCCTTCTCACTTAACTCTTTACTATAATGCAAAGAAAGCACTCCGATTACAAACATTGCCACAAGACAGTCATAGCGTTTCCAGCTGCAGCTTGGAGCACACCACACAAGCAGCAATTCTCAGTGCTGCACCACACTTCCACACATACAGGTTACTTGCACATTCTTGCTATCTTCCATACACTCAGTAGGTCATCAATATTGCACTTAGTGGCCCAAGGTCCCCCAATTTAGAGGTGTTTGAAGTAGAAAAATATCCATTTTACAGTATATTTCCATGCAACATTTAAGACACTTTGGTTCCACAAACACAACTGAACGGTTACACAACTTTAAACAAACGACTGACACACACAACCACAGCTGACAACTGCACAAATGTATTTCCCTTAGCGCTAATATTTAGGCATGACATATGGCAGGGACACAAACAAACTATAAGAACATACTACTATTTTAATCTTAAATTATTCTGTTGCCTCCAAATGCTGTGAGCGTTTGACTTAAGCAGCTAGAATCAAATGAATGCATATTTCTGGCTGAATCCCAAATTGTCTTGTCCACCAAATCCCTTACACAGAGCATGGGTTCCACTAGGTGGCAGAGAGACTTGGTTGGTGCTTTCCACCAGAAAAGTGGATATATCTGAGAAGATGTTACCTTGTCATGGTCAGCATCTACCATCACGAGAAGCTCCAAGCCCAAAATATTCCTGGATAATTATAATTTGCAGTTGACACCTCCCCCAAAAGCCTTAACACCTATATAAGATGAGTATGTGCAATGCCGGGCAGCATGAGGGTAGATGTGATTCTAATAGTCCACATTTAGGACTTCATCAAGACTTCCGAGTAAATTAAAATTCAACCACTAAGAGCAGCTAGTGTCTAAGTCTTGGGTTTTCCAAAGACACATTTTGCCCATAAAAAGCTGGAGGGATGCGTTCAAGGAAAATCCATGGAGCAATGAAAATATCTGCCATATTCCGCGTACATGCACACATTTCTGTGGTAATTCTTATTTTTGAGGAACATTATAATAGTGTGCATCCAGTAATTATGGCACAGCTCAGTGTTAGCAGTTCCGAGTGCATTAGTAATACAAGAATTTATTGTGCAAATCACACTAAGCCCATCACAAAAGCTGTGCCTTTCACCTTACTGCTGCAAAAGACCACTGCGCTCCCTAGCTATAGGTGTGTGATTGGTATTTCTGCTGAAAACAGTGGCACAGCCGGTCCTTGTGTTCATGCTGGGACTGGACTTCTCACATCCTAGGTATTACAGTCAAGGTTCATGCACTGCTTTGTTTTGGAAAAGGCCCAAGGTTCTTGAGAGTACCTAGACTAAATAAAGTTTGAGCCTAAACAGAGATAGTTTTGAAGGGGGGCCATTTTGAATTATTCATGCACCTGGAAATTACCTTCAGTGTACAGTGATTACCAGAAAAACCTGACCAGATGCCCAGTTATGGCATACCGACACTACTGCAACACTTAGCATCACAAAAAAAGCTCGTTACCAGGAAGCAACAAGTGCAAAATCTTATATTTATACCAGAATAGACCCAGACCCTGGAAACTCCCTAATGCAGCTGTGAGAGCGCAGCCATCTTGCCTGCTCTTCAGAACGAAGCATTAGCACTGCCGCATGTCTCTAGGTAGGGAGTGCAATGATCCAGCACTGCTGAATAGGATTTGTCTTATGTATTGGACAAACTCAACTCTCCTCTTGTCACACCATTATTTAAGTCTGCATCACTCTCGCTCACTAACCAACTTGAATCTTCTGAGAAACTCAATCCTTATCCAGTGCACCGACACCACAACCAGGTCAGATTGGGACAGAAAACTGTCCTGGCATCAAAATTCAAGCACCCCCCCCCCTCATTAGTGAATTAGAAAGCTAAAAGAATGGACCATGTTTGCACATTGGGGAAGTTTTGAACTTGTAAGGACATGCGTGTTTTGTAAAGTATGGAAGACTGCATGGATTTGAACTTGCTGCAGGAAATGTTAACTAATTTGGGGGAAATCAACATTAAAAACACAGCCCAACAAGCCATAAAAAAGGCCCACAAACAGACACAAAACTGCCCATGCACTCATCTGTGAGACCAGCCCTTCAGGTACTGCCTGATTATCCCACAGGCCAGTCCGACCCAGCACATAACAACATAACTGCGTGAAACGTTTTCATGCGAAGTTCCCCTGCATGAACCTACCCTACTATATTCATGCATGTAGTCAGAATAAAGCACTTTCCAATGACTGTCAGTTTAAAACGCCAAAAGTAAGTAAGCACTCCTTCCGTGTTTGAAAACTAGAAATGCATGAGAAGGAATGACCATGACATACTCTGAATGTAGAAGAGTGTACCAGAGAGAGATGAGGATGGGAGCGTAGCGAAAGGGCGGTCTGCTGATGCATGCAGATATCGAAGAAAGTTGAGCCAGTGCCCACCGCCTCCTTTGACCCAGTTTATAGCATGATCAGTCAGTGACATTATGCTTAACAACACCTAAACGCCTAACGTTTGCACCATTACCACACCACAGACATGGTGTTTCTCTGCTTGCAGATTATTAAGTCAATTTATAACACAACTCCAATCATAACAGGCTATTCAGCTTTTGTTAAATATAAGGATACCATTGGATGTTTTGGAATTCTGCAATAGGTGAATTTGATATCTCTAAAGTATCCATATTTCTAAAGAAAATGGTATTCACTTCCTAAATCATTTTTCTAATGAACTAGGAGCAGTACCTCACAGTGCTCATCCTCAAAATGATAGCTGATATCACCACTCGAATGCCGTACAACGTCACATGTGTGAGACCACAAGGGACAGAGTATCTCACATTAGATGGTTCTGCACAAAGCACAATTCCGCTTCCACAGCGCCTGCCCAATACACATTTTACATAATATTGCCTGATGAGTTTAAATGTCAATTTATCTGAGTTGGTCCATCATGCCCCTGTATCTGATATGAGTAAAAAGATTGTTTGCCTGATAATATGGAGCAACTAGACAGCACAATCTTGAAATTATGACGTGTTAAAGCAAATTGTTTTCATAGATATTGTAAAGATTTTTTGTATCATCATAATTGTTAAACTGTGTGGCCTTGAAAAGTTTGCGCTGCTCTCCAAAGGATTTTGCAGATCCACATACAATGTTTTCCATAGTACATTGCAACTCCCTTTGTTTACGCCGAAGGAATGCAGGTGACAGCAAAGGAAGCAAATGTACCCATCTGAAAGACATTATCCTGGTACAAGGAAACACTCTGTTATTTGTCATTATGAATCAGGGATCCAAATATCTTATCAATTTAATTTCAGCTACAAGCACAAATTTATGAGGATGAAATAGGTACCAATTAAAACCTTGTGTTATTTTTTGAAGATATGTTAGATACTTACCAGACAGTAAAGAAAGTGATGACTATCTATCACTATTGTCACTTCTGATTCCACAGTCACAAGAAGTGAAGAAAAAGCCCTTAAGAATAGCATTTGGATGGGAGAACTGTGTACAGTGCAAACAAGTCAACAGACCTCAGCTAATATGTTTAGATCGATTTCCAGTGAGGCGGAAAACAGATGACATCAAAAAGGTTACTCTACCGTACAATATTAATATCCACATTGAGTCATTATTTTCCAAAACTAATTTAGCAAAGGCCAATTATGTTTTATGGATAGAGGGCACACAATCAGTGCCACTAAGTGTTGCAAAAGGTGGAGTAATACAGGGCTTTAAAACACACCACATACATACACAAGACAAATGCCGACAAATGGACAGTCTTTACAAATTTAGGAGCATCTTTTTTTCTTACAGTTTCACAATTTGAACTCCGAACAATTTATGGTCCTTCCAGCCGATGATATAAAATAATTGTATTTCTCCCAATAAATTATTAAACGATATATAAATAACAGTGTGTAGACCATTCATAAATACTCATTGGCAACTGGACGCACTGGTGCAGCCCCAGTGAAACGATTAACAGCCGCAGTTTGGTTGCTGAGGAGGTGGGTTTTCTGTTAGTCTTGTGTTCTGCTTCCCGGTGGCCACGGCGGGATCTGTTTCCAAACTTTCTGACATTTTGTCGCAGATGATATCAACAAGCCGCTCGAAGGTCTGCTTGACATTTATGTTGTCTTTCGCACTGGTCTCAAAAAATTCAAAACCTAGAAAAAATAACAAAAGAAACATTGGTTGTATTACTTATTTCTATGTCTAAAAAACATGTGCGTTTGATTCAGACAGGAAAACACACTTTTGTATAAGTTTATAACTGTTTGCTATTCACAAAGATATTTTACGAGTAGTTTTTTTAGGACTGCAGGATCTCCGCACATAAAAAGATAGAACTGTCCTATCTTTTTATGTGCGGAGGCTGCATAGTCATAAAGATACTACTTGTAAAATACCTGTGTGAATAGCAAATAAATGTAAACTTACACTCCTATCTTTTTGCGGATACTCAGCAGTCGTAGAGGCACAACTCCTAAACTACCTTAGTGAATAGCAAATAATTGTAAAGTTACACAAAAGTGTAAGTTACCTTTGTGAGTCAGGCCCACAGTGATTAGGTACTTTACATCCATTTCGCACCTAATTTGTTGAAGTTTAAAGTCTTGATTATTGTGGTGCTGAAGGTGAGTCACTGAGTATCCCAGGAAATTGCTAATTAAAGAACGCGTTGCTGACACCTTTGGCAAAACCACAAACACGTAATGATTGTGTCATTTCACACTTTATCGTTAGTGACTAATCAGGGATCATTCTACAGTGTGCTCAGTGCAACCTGGTGTCTTGTATGAGGTATACGTTGTGCTCATATTGAGGAACACTACAGCTATAAATAGCAGTAAATCTCTGAACAAGCAGCTCATGGTGTTTTTCTAAAACTATTATTCTTAAAAGTAAAGCAATTTATTCAAAAATGATTCAGAAGAGCTACATGAGGAAGGTGAAGTGTTAATGAAATGTCAAAGTGAAGACGTCCCACCCTTTCTTGAATGGTGCCTTATAATGCTTGGAGGCTCATGAATCAGTGGTCATGGCATGTGTTTGAGAGGAACCCATATAAGATAAACTATTGTCTATGATTACCATGTATGATAATGGTGAGCATGAAAACACAGGGATTTTATACAAGGAAATGTCCACACAGTGGAATTAGCATCATGTAAGTCCATACTTCAAATGGAAGCCTAATTTCAGGTTAGCAATACTACAATGTGTCCTCACTAAGAGCTTTGTTGACAGAAGCTCAGTCCATCCTCATCTAAGCTGTGCTACTATTTTTCTGGTTCAGTCTCTAGCACAAACATTCCACATACATCATTCTCAGCCCAAGACAACAATCTACCCATTTGGGTGCAGGCAAAAGAACAAGGGAGACAGGACACAGCATTCCTCATTTTCTATTTGTAAGAACAAGCAATACAGTGTTTCTCAACAGCCATACTAAATAAAATACTGCAAATATTCATGTCTATAAAATAAATATCATCAGTGTATCAACATCAAGAGTACCACAACAAACTCATAACCACGTCTATGAAAGAACAAGTCCCACCAACTGTTAAGATGTATGGACATAGAGGCAACTGCTTGCAGGGCAACAGCAAGGAACATGCAGCCCCCCGAGACAAAAACATCATTCATCTAATAAAACAAAAAGTACAACAGAAACCGCAATGTCCACCGGGAACACATAGTAAGAGCATTTGAAACAACATAAAATAAAACCCAATGAGACCCAACTTATAAAGCTTTCTTACTGTTTTTTTGTGTGCCACCTAAAATCCACACAATATAAGTTATAATTTAAATAGGTAAGACGGCTTATCTAAAATATCATTATTGTACGCAAACATAAACACAAAATCATAGTCTTAAAATATAAAACTAATAAAAGACACTCTTTACAGCCACTTCCAAGTGATCAGCCATACTGACAAAATGTATGATGCAACTAGAAGGTAGACTAAAGCTGAGTTAGTCCTATAACAAAAAGTGTTTGCTTAATTATAAAATCAAATCCATGCACTTGTAAATAAATGCCGCATTTTTCCCTTCTAAGTTCAATTGTTTTGTGCAAAATAACATAAAATGCCTGGTTAACTTCCAGGTAATCTTCATGACTCCAAATCCTTCTTCCTTGTCTCAGTACCTACTTAAATGAGTGTAAGAATTTCTTCTACCATTATGTCACAATCTCCTCAAGCTTTCTTTTGGGTTTATTAGTGCCTGAGGAACTACTTCTTATAAGGTGTCCCACTTCCATATGTCCTTCGTGATGTTACCAAGCACTTGCATCAGATGACTGATGAAGGTTATGTAGTGGGAGTAAGGGTCGCAAGTACTGGGGCAAGAAAGGAAGAATTGGGGCAATGAAGACTGCCGTTAAGTAATCCGAGCATTACCGCCTTCTCTCCTTTCTTGTCTCGTTCATTACTTAGATGATGAATACCAAAGTGGTATGCCTAAATCAGAGACTGATAGATGACTATAATGTATCGTAAAAAAGAATGCATCATGCCAGAAGAGCAGCACACAAATTCAATTTATTCTACACACATCAAGTGAAACAAGAAAAAGAATAACAAGTGCAAAATTCATCCAATACAGAAAATTAAGAAACTAACAGCATATAAACCGACATTCTTTACACAAGGATCTCTGAACCAAAAGACAAGGCAGATCCTTGAGCACCATTTAGTCTATAATGTGAAGTAAATATAGGTGCAATGGCCTAGTCTTGCAAATGCTAACAATTGACACCCAGTCCATTCTTCCCAAGGGGCTGCCATTCCCTTGTAGGAATGAGACTGGACTCTACCTGGAAGGTCTTTACCTTAATATTCTAGGGAACACAGCAAGTTTATCAACCTACTTAAGGTGGAGTACTAAAAGAGAAGGTGTTTTGGCACCTCGTTTAGCATTGACAACATTTATAAACACACATTTAGATATTCTAAACCAGCTGCCTTCTTGGATAAACCTTTAGTGCTCTTAACTAAATCCAAAAGATGGATCAATGCACATTATCTGAAGAGAAGGATACATTCAAGGAAGGAAGAACTATTTACTGGTTCCTATGGAAGGTTGTGTTTACCCTCGAAGGAAAATCTGGACCAATATGATCATCAAAAATCTTTATTTATGGATGGCTACAGACAAGAGAGCGTAACACCTCCAAACCTCCAATCCTCTTGGGGCAGTTATGGGCATCAAAGGAACAACTTAAAAGTAAGACATTTCTCAGAGAGTTCCTCTAAGGCCTCAAAAGAAGACCTCTGTAGGAAAAGTAAAACTAAAGGTGAATCTTAAGATGGATAAGGGGCTCTTATATTGGTACTTAGGGCCTGATTCAGATCTTTGAGGACAGATTACCACGTCACAATGGTGAGTGATATCCCTTTCACTGAAATATAAATCCCATTATATCCTATGGGATTTATATTTTGGTGGATGGGATATCTGTCTTCATTGTGATGGAGTAACCCGTCCGCTGAGATCTAAAACAGTCCCTTAGCCTCAATAAATCAAACCCTTTAAATAACTTAGAAACTAAGGCTTCACTCCATGGAGATCTAAACACTTTAATTGATGGCCATTGGAATTTGTGAGGGCATAAAAGTCAAATTCTTGTAAAATTCATCAGGGAGAAACTGAGGAATATTTTATAATCTCATTAGTAGATATAGATCCTTAGACCTGCACCAATTATTAGAAGAAATCCAATAATGACTATACATGATATTTATGGAACTTCTTCTGGAGGCCTGCAAAAATCTTTAATCATGAAACACCTCCACACCAACAGTATTTGGCAACTAGGGGAAGAGAAGGCTGAATCAAAGGGAATAGAGACAATGGAAGATCCATTTCTGATCTACAGCTAAGTGTCGAAGGAGAGGAAATGGAGTCCTCTTGTCCAATAAGACAACACTATAATTACCTCTGCCATCACTTTCTTCTGTATCTTTGATAACACCGTCTGCACCATGGGAACAGGAATGAAGGCATAATGAAGGCACTTTGGTCATGGACTGGTTAGGGCATTTACTTCTTTTGCTAGCTGGTCCTGAAATCTTGAGAAGTACTTAGGCATTATGGAGTTCAGATGTGTTGTGATACACCCAACATCTGGCGAATCAACTGAAAAAACAGAATGTTGCAAACAAAATCCAGGGAACAGGGAGAGATTTGGCTCAGGCGATGTGCTTGAGAACTCGTCATTCACTGGATGTGAACTGCTCTTAGACAAAGAAAATTGAGCTCGCCTCAAGTACAAATCTCGGGGCATATTATCAAGCACGGCGTTAAAATTATCGCCGCTTTAGAACGGCGATAATGGGCTTGATAATATGCCACAGAGAATTCCAATAGAAGCCCATGTTGACACCAGAACATGGGCTTCTATGGGAATTCTCAAGGGCATATTATCAAGCCAATTATCGCCGCTTTAGCGGCAGTTTTCTGCCGCTAAAGCGGCAATAATTTTAACGATGTTTCTTGATAATATGCCCCCACGTGAGTTAAAAGATTCAGGGCTCGGGACCCTGTGCCAAACTGGTGATTTAAGTATGTTTTTGCTACCATATTGTCTCTGCGAATCAATAAAGCCTTCCCTCTGAGCTTATGTGAAAAAATTACATTGCTTTTCGGATTGCCATTAGCTCTTTCCATTTGGAGGATCTCTTTTTCTCTAGCCATGTCCAAAGTCCTTGTGCTGGCTGCTGTCCCCCCAGCTTTAACTGCTGGTATCTGTGGTCAAAGTCTCTGTATTTGAATATGAGACCTTCGTTCCCTGGCCAAAGGTTGGGGTTATCATCCATCTAGCCAACTGGTTTCGAATAGCATGAGTTGCTGGAATAAGGACCTGATATTTTCTCTGAGACGGGAGCACAAATGCAGGATATGTTGTACTACGTGTCCCAGGTAAAGGTGAGCCCAAGGAGTGCTGAAAATGTTTCCGCTTGAAAAGAAAAAGACATAGAATAACTAAGACAAATTTCCTTTTCTTTTTGTCTAGTGGAACTCAAAAGCATAAGAAGGAACAACATGAAACCCATTACAATGTCTTTCCAATTCGAAGCCAGTCTCTTGCTGAGGCTTCTGTCTTCAACAACATACTTAACACATGACTTCTCAGTTCCTGGAATCTGGAAGGAATACTTTTCCCTAACCTGTTTTGTACAACACCTCTATGCACTCTAGCCTCTGAGACTGAAGCAACTGAGACTTTGTCCAATTGATCAGAAACCCAAATCCTTAGATGGGTGAACGCACTAGTGTCTTTCCAGGTCTGTTCCTGAGAAGAAAAGTGAATCAAAAGGTTGTCCAAGTGAGTATGGATTCTCAGTCTCCTGTTTGATAAGGAACCATTATAGGAGCCAGACCATTAGTGAAGACTTTGGAAGCAGTCTTTAGTTCACAGGGCAGCACCCTGAACTGCCAAAGTTGTTTCCAGACAGCAAACCTGAGACACCTTTGGTGGGTAAAGAGCATTCAGGATGTTGTTTCTTTTCTTCCTTTTTCTTGGAGTTTTATATAGCGCAAACTAGACTCAAAGGTATCAGAGCGCTTTACATGAGCACCACTTCCGTTAGAAATTAACACATTCATTTTGTTAGGCACAGGGAGATTAAGTGATTTGCCCAAAATCACAGGATGTTGAGCGTCCTTGAGGAGACTCGAACCCGGTTCCCCAGCTTCGAGGTAAGCATCATGTAGATCGATCTTTGTTAGAAATTCCCCTTCAGAAATAAGGGGAATAACCTGTGGCAGAGGGTTCATTTTGAAATTAACTGTTGGAATGAACCTGTTGAAGAATCCTACATTGATACTCCTTCTGAGCTCCCCCGACGGTTTCTGCAACTAGCCCTCTTTCTTCAGAAGTCACTGGAAGAATGTCTTTCTTTTTTATGAGCACCATACACTTTATTGGAGTGATTTTTTTCTTCATTCTGCTTTTTGATCAAGGACTGTGTATGAAATTAGGTTCTTGAAAAACAGGGGAGACATTTATGACATGGCCAAGAAATGATTATAGGACTCACTGGTCTGAAAAACGTTTTCCATTCCTTCTAAAAACGGACCAGACAACATCCAGCCACACTTAAACCCTCTGTTATTCTTGGATCACAGTTTTCGGTTTTCTTTGTCTCCTGAAGACTGGTGAGAGAAACCATTTGTCTGAGATTCTTTTGGGTGAAAATGGGGTCTATTGAGGGAAAATCATATCTTTTTCATCTATTCAGGTCAAATTTCCTTTTATCTTCATATGAAAATCTTTGTTTAAGATGGAAAGGTTGGGTGTGTTTTGGGGTTTTAAAGGATTTACAGGGACATTATCTCACTCCTTTCCAAGCAGCCTGTAGCCACAAAGGGGCATCCTCAACCGTCAATATGCTTGAGCAGCTTCAACTTTCCAAGCATCACCTGAACTTGTTATCAGATGCCACACCCAATAGATATTTTGCCTGAGTTTCCACGGTTGAAAACAACAAAGAATATTCTCTCCCCTTGTAAATACTTGATGATAAACTCTGAAAGTCTTTGACCAGAGACTGGGAAGCATTAACAGCATAGCACATATCTCAGATCTAATTGATAGGCTGAGGCCAGCATGAGCTCCCTTTAAGGCACCCGGCATTCTTGAAATGATTCCTTTCGCACACACTTTAATTCACATTATCATTGAAGAAAAGTAGCAGGGGCTATTCAGTGTGTATTGTACAAAAACCTGACTCAATAACCTATACCGTGAATCGCTGACTGTCTTACTTATTCTTGCATCTATTCACTATGCTCAGTACAAAAACAAGTACAATATTAATAATATAATAAATAATAATCCACATTTGTAAAGCGCGAACAATCACCCGTAAGGGTCTCTAGGCGCTGGGGGCCATCGGGAAGATAAAGCAAGCTATTGCCCCGAGTCACATGGTTCTGGACTAATCTGCCTCCGGCGCCAGGGATCGAACCGTGACCCCCAGAATCTGGAGTCAGTCACCCTGGCCACGGCCCCACACCTCTTCGCTTGGACTAAAATATTTTCACGTGGCCTGAAGATGTAGCACACCCAGATGTTCCTTTAATCCATACACCAAGGTCGAACAGTGCTATTGGTTGTCTATGTTTTAATTACATCCACAAAGGATGGAAATAGTAACTTGCATACTTCTAATCATAGATTCTGCACAGGTCTCTATAAAACATGACATTTTGCTGGAAAAGAAGTGTATTAGGTCAGATTGAATTAAATGTTTTTAGTTAGCATGTTTAACTTAAATGGAACACATATGCAAGCTAGGGGTGAAAAAGAAGCTTACAATTAGTTCTATTAGTAAAAACATATACATTAATTTGAGACAAACAGCAGTTCTTGCTCCAGCTCCTATATCATTTCTGTTTCATCCTGCAGGAGTGGAAGCATCATTGACTTTTTACCAAAATGAACCTAGTTACATTAAAAATGAAATGCTCTACAGACTATTTCTAGTTTGTGGATATATTTTTCATCCAGAGACACAGTTTTTCAATGGGCAGTAGAGTCACCCCAAGTGTGTTCTGTCTTTATATTCATGAATTCCACATATGGAAAATATTAGCATCTGGAAGTATTATATTGAGGATGCTTTCATTATCTGGAGAGGCGATGGACAGCTTTCCCATGAATTCACCAACTATCTTTTTGCTAGAAATGAGTTCATGTGTTTTACAGTCACTATCAGCCCCAGGAAACCCTTCTTTTTGGATATGAAGATCTCTGCTCATTAGCAAACCTTTAAATGCGAGGTCTATTATAAAACTATGGACAGGAATAGTTTACTATGCCCGACAGTTTATACCCTAGATCCCTCAGGAAGAATTCACAGCTGAGCCAGTTTCTTAGGTTAAAGAGGACCTTTACTCAAAACAAGGAATTCAAAAGACATGGAGAGAGGCTCGCTAAGAAACTCCTGGATAAAGAGTATCCAATTGGTATCATCCACCAAGCAAAGTGATGAGCATCAAATAACCCTCAGGAACAAAGTTTGCAAGCGTTTAAGAAAAAAGATACTGATAAGATGATGTGTCACCACTTATAGCCCTGACTCCAACTCTGTCAAGCTCAATAATAAACACTGGAGGACAATGATATCAAGGACACTCACCTTTAAAAACCCAATGTTCTCGTTGCTGCTCCCCACTGCCACAATCATAGGCCTCGGAGAGATGGGGGCCCTGCTAGGGGCCCCCAAATTCGCTTTCAGACAGCCTTTCCATGTTGCAACACCCGACCAACATTATAATCCCGACGGCGGAAATGCCATCCTGAAGGGATTATGGACAGTTTCCAACTGGACGACGGGCTCCTTGAGCCTGTTGGAACCCAGTCAAATTGACCAGCCAGTTTACAATCCGACCACCAACATTTAAATTCGGCAGTCGGACTGTACATCTACGATGTCAGTCGGTAAACCTCCGACGAGCGGTCCGAGGCTTACCGACCGACATCATAATGAGGCCGTTTGTGTGAGTTTTATGTTAATTGGTGTATTGGTTATTTAAGTGTGATCTGTTCCTATTTGCTCAATTGATCTACACGGACAGCAAAGCATGATTCAGTAATGTTAAACGCTTGGAAATAGGTTTCTCAGTCTACAGGGACACCCTCAGGTTTGTGGGTAAGAGGCAATATCCTCCAGACTTAAATGTGGTTCCGCCCCCCCGCCCCCCAGGATATTGCAGCATGGATTCCGAAATTATGTGGCACAAAAATGTCAATTCTGCAGCACACTATTGCATTTTTTGCATCAATTTTGCGGGATTTGATTTTACTGGCAACCCATGGTATCCATTCTAAATGCTAGCCAATGCTCCTTAACAACACCTTCAGCTTAGGTAAAATCACTTTGCGTGTTGAAATTGTACATTGTCTTCTGTAACATGAGGGCTGAAGTGATCACGAGAAGAGGCCCCCAGCTGAGTTCACATCTGAAGAGAAGGATAATAGTTTTCTACGCTACAGGGTTCACGGAATTCGACTCCCATGCTTGTCTCATCTTTTGATCACTAGAAGATCACCTGCCCCCCACACACATATGCTGTGCATATTTCTTTACCTTTTCTCACTTGCACTCATTGGTGACATCATGCAAAATATAGCACAATATAGTAGCACGTTATAAACCCTAAATAAATAAACTAAACCCTACCCTACAAGCATGATTCTCCTCCACTGCTTCAGTTTGCATGCCCTAAATGTAGCACAGCCTTGAACCAAGAGTGCAGACAACAAGAACATTTGGCAAAGACGGAATCAAAGTGAGAGCAAGCATTACCAAAATAACCCAGAAGTCCTAAAGTAGGAATATTTCCCAAACCATTGTGCCTGAGAGTTCAATTTATCACAGATTGTTATACCATAATAATTTGTAGTCACCCATTAATGTTGTAGAGGATTTTGATGACGCTGAGGCACAGTGGATGGCGTTCCTCCAGGACAGGAACATGCAGGACACATTAGTCCTAGATCCCTGCTGACACTCACCGAGTTGAACTCCTTCCTTGAGTACCCTTCGGAGTCTCACCGTGGTCCAGAAATGAATGGAATTTGAAGTCAGAAGGCACAGGTTGAGGCTTAAAAGAAATCACCTGTGCTTGATGATGGAGGTGAAAGCACAAATAAAACAAAAACAAATGGGCACAAAGTTTGTCAACTGACCACAGGAAAAAACATGTGGCTTCTGCCTGCAACCGCGCTCTAACTGCATATGCCTAGAATAAATGAAAGCTATTAACTTTTGACATGAGAAAAAAATAACCATCTAGAAGATGAAATGCACAGCGGGAAACCAGAAAACCAGAGGTGACTTGGGGCTGCCCAGCTGTACCACATTGTGTGATCCTAGCTAGATACTTTATTTCACTGAGCCTCCTTTTCTTATCACATACGAGAGCACCTCATGACAGGTGGGTTCTGGATATGCACTGTACACAAACCTCCAGCATTGGCAGGCTCTAATGTTAATCTATCTATATCATAAGAATCCAGGCCAAATAGGGTACACATGAAACCTGGTTAGTTCATTACTGGCAGTATCTGCACCGTGCGGAGATAGCAATGTTTCTAAGTTCATATTTAAAAACTATCACTTCTAATAAATGCTTCTCAATGCAGCAATATATATTTAGGCATTAAGGTGAAATGCTTCCGTCTGCACCTTAAAAATATTTTTTTTTCCAATTTTGAACAGATGTTATCATTTGTTATTTATTTCATGCTTGTTGCTTGCTTTTCAAGCCAAATATTTTCATGGCTTGGCTCGTGCATATGCTCTCAGCACCAAGCCACACACTTGGCTTGGCTCTCCCTTTTGGTGACTCGCCCATGGCATCAGGGCCAGACTGGGAACCCAATGCAGCCTAGCAATGTTGGCGGATCAGCCCCCCTGGGTAGAGGGGAGGGGTGGTGGAGCACAGCCCCCCCCCCCTTCCAGCCTCCCAGGGAAATGCCCGATTCCCTCTACAGCCAGTCCGGCCGTGCATGGCGTCCTTGTTTTTCTCTGCATTGTTGGGTCAGTTCTAATCTAACAGCACAGAGGAGGTGGAGGAAAAGCAGGGGAAGGCCTGTCAGACAGAATACAGCTGCATGAGTTACCGTCCTCCGGCATACAAATAATTATTTCAGAGTAGGAAGGAGAACGCCAGACGGTTTTCATGCCCGTTCCATGGCCCTCTCATGTCCTTTTGTCGGCTGCACAGGTTTGCTGCCTGTCTAGCGGAACAAATGTGCCCCTTAGGTCGGTTGCTCTTAGGATGGATGAGTTCCCTTTTGGTTGTTGTACTGGGCAGCCGGCACCAGCGCCCTAGGGCTTGCTGTAAGCAAAACCAATAACGGAGAGAGCTTCAGAGAAGAAACACGGAAGTAAACAGGGATAAAAAGACACAGCACACTGAGGCTGTTTATTTGAATGCCGCGTTTGTATTAGAATATCCGCACACTGTGTACTTCTGCCTATTTCACATTAAAATAGCGATTTGTGAAGTCGCTATGTCCTGGGGGTCTGGTTAGATGTGTTCTAAATGTTCTGACCATTTGTACGTCAGCTACACTGTCTGTACCCAATCCAAGCATTGGTCAACACAGTGTCATGTTTCACGTTTGTACAAATAGCTCTCCATCTATATATCAGATTTTCACTACAGAGTGCCCTACTCATGGCCATGAAGCGGTTCTAAACCCAGATGAGGGTAAATTGTGTGTCTGAGAGATTGTACAAGCCGTTCTCTCGCGTGTGCCATGATCTACTGTGAGGTGCTGTGAGTACACTACATAGCACCCTGGGAATTCTCTCTGAGGGCCATATTCTCAAGGAGCTATCTCCGAGTTAATGGCACTTTAGCGCAGCCAAAGTCGTGATAAATTTACCGCAACATTCACAAGTCGGTGCAAACAGCCTACAGCACCACTTTTCCTTTGTGAACATCCGCAACAAACATCGCCACGGATGACCCCGGCAACTATAGCTAATGAGATGCAGAGTAGGCATTCCCGAGCAAAAACCAGCGACAACCTCACTCCGCAACATTCTCAACGACCAGCCAGATCTGGGATAAGAAAACAAAACATGCGATAAGGCGCGTTAGCACCAGGAAATTAACACCTGTCTGACCTGGTGCAAGGTCGGACCACAACCTGCACCAGACAAGGGAGCACAGCCCCTAGCCACACATGAAGAACAACAGATGCCCTGAGCAACTGCCCATGCAGCACGGACACCCAAGAGGGCCACAACACCCACCAACACCACACCCAGGCCCGCAACCCCCCGTGCTCGCCCTAACCCGGACAAAGAAACTGCACACCAACACTACGAATCCTAAAACAAAATATTTTGCCTAATGTCGCACAAGCAAGAAAATCAACATACATGCGTGGCCAGAAAATGGAGAATCAGTCATACAGCAATGCAATCACCAACACAAAACACCATTGAAACAAAAGCCAAAACAACCATTTGGATGAGTCCTAGCGGCTCCTCGCTGGACAATCTCTAGGACACAGCCTGGAAGACAAAATCCAAGAGAAGAAGGTGTGCCATGCACCCAACAAAGGGAAGAGAGGGAGAGAGGGAGGGAGAGAGCGAGGAAGAGAGACGGAGTGAGATTGCACAAGCAGCGCAAGGCCTCTCGGGCACCTGGCTCAACATGCCAACATGTGTGTGTGTATCGCCATCGGTACACCATGAGCCCAAGGCCTTGTCTCAATCTCAGCACCAAAGCCACATCACATTCCGAAAACGCAAGTAGTAGTCAGACAAACATTAGGGATGAAAGCTCCTTTGTTCCAATGCAGAAGGCGGGAGGACACCTGCACCTCTGACCTTGGTCCTGAATGCGATTGGAACACCCTGAGAGAGATACCATGGCAGATGGGGACGACTTCCACACCATGCATTGCGCAAATGAACTATCCAACTTATCCACACCCCACACATAGAAGCCCCTGCCTCAGGTACCCCCGCATGGGATGCCCTTGACACTCACGGAAACAGCAACCCATTCTCCCCAACTTTGCACACACATTCGAATCATTGCTCAGAGCTGTGGCATATCCTCCACACAACTGCCGCAGTTCAGAAGAGTGCCGGTTCCACGAGACGCACCAACGCAATGGCAGGCCATCCTGTGCAGATGCACAACCCCCATCACGTGGAACAGTACCGTGCACATATGCTGCATTTACTGGGCGCACTGCCACTGGCAGGGCTGCAGATCAGTTACCGGCTGAGCTTCCACCTTGCCTACGTCACCTGCGTCCAGGCCTGGTTCCACTGCCATACATGCACATTGGAGTGTCCCATGGATGTCTCCCTATCCAACACAACCGTAGATGAATTGGACTATGACTTGTGTGTGCTTCCTTGTTGGATCACGAACAGGAGTGTAACCGAGACAGCCATGCATGGGATGCCTTGACATACTGCGTATGTATTGGCAGTTGTGCATGGGAGATTGCACAATTCCTCGTGTGCAGTGACCACATCGAGGCACTCCCCTATTGGGCTGTGTTGCGGATTGGTAAAACGGCGTGGGTTGAGCACACCTGCTCGGACCAGTTAATGGATTGGCTCACCCTGGTGTTCCTTAAACATGACGTACTATTGGAACACATTGCACATGAAGCTGCACGGGCATTCATGGACAAGTAACTACGTTCCTGCAGCCACATCGGATTGCCACCCACAGCACAGGTCCCAACAACTTGCATTTTCCCGCCAGACACGTGGGATTTGCAGGCCTGTGGCTGGTTATCACTAATTTTTGTACCGTGATTGGCCTCATCGCATGATTTTTTGCATTCGCGTTTCGCATTTTTGCAGTGTTGCGTTGATTTTAACGTTGACATTTGACACGTTATCTGGTGACTATCGCATTCTACTGCCGAGTTGTGAATACTTGGTTGGCACGGCGTAATTTTCCCACGATAGGCGGCGATGTTGAGAGTTGCGTTAAGCTACTGTTGCGGTAGTTATCACACGTTCTTGGGAATATACCCCTGAGTGTTTGCTTTTGAGCATGATAGGGGTGCAGAACAATTCTATATATCACAACCTGAAAATCCTGTTTTATCTTAAATCATAGTTATATCACTAGCCGCTAATAATGAAGTAATGAGGGTCACGTGGCTTTTACCATTATGAGTGTATGACAGTGTATGTTCTCAAGGTAGGGATCTACCCAGATTGGACGAAGGGCACTGTACTGAACCAAACGGGCACAAGGGATGACAAAATCATGTTGGCATTAGTCTGTGGCTGTACGAAACATTAATTTCTAAGACATCCCACACAATTTAATTTTTATCCGTACCCTAGGTACCCATCTATACCCACCTATTAAAGAGCTATCTTTTGGCTCTACCCGAGGTGTTTTTGTGTATCTGGATCCGTGCAATTATCCTGTTCATTCTTATGCTGAACCCCCTCAAAAGGTTAAGTCCATCCTTTTCGTATCTACCTACAAGGATAGGACAAGGAAACCAATTATGAAGCGTGGCCTTATCTATTATCTTTTGAAACCTATGCTATACAATAAAAGCAATTTGTTTGACTGTCTTTTGTATCTTGTTTGATGTCTGTCCAAGATTCCTACTGAACTGTCTATTTATCACGTACTTTAGATCATGTTCCACAATAGTTTGAAATATGGCATAAATATAATTTAAAAAATCACACAAGTTGTTTTATATGGGGTATTATTTCTAGAATACGATGCTAATTTTAGGCCATTTTTGCACAAAACAAATAGTGAATTTTATGAAAAACAAAAAAATGAAACACAAATCATTTTAAAATAATTGTTAAACCACGTTTTCTCTATTGGCTAAATTATGAACCATGGACTCTTGATGAAGCAATACAAATCTTTTATTATGCCTGTTGTGATTGGATAACCATGCCATATATTTATCAGGGAGATACCAGAAACCTATATATAGGGTTATTCAATTATTTAGCCAAAATATACTTTTGTTAGATGCTTATTATTTATTTTCAGTATAACAATGAATCTTGACTTCAGACATAAAAATTTAGCTCATGAAGGTTCTTTTCGAACTATTTTTTATATATTCAAATTGGTAACTTCCCGCTGGTTATTACATTTGTCCATTCACTCTCTTATGGAGGCCTGACATTTGCTATCACTCTGGCACAGTAATATCAATTAGATGTTTTCCGTGCTTTTGTTTCAGTGATGATATTTATTCAAGGTCAACAATATTTATCACATTTTGAAAGCCTATCAGCATTCATCTCTACCTCCCTTCTATTTGACATACTAAATCAGTGGCGGCCCGTCCCTTAGAGCAGAGGAGCGCCACGCCCCCACACCACCCGCAAATAAAATGATAATAACATGGGCTGTAAATTTGTCATTTTATTTTAATCCCCCTGGACGCGCCCCAGGACTCTGACGAGTCTTGGGGCAGGGTCCAGGGGATGACACTGCTGGTGGGGGAGTGCTAGTTTACTCCCTTCTCTGCGCATGAGCGTTTGGCCAGCCGTCTCAGGCTGGCCAAACTCTCATGTGCAATGAAACTTTCTCCAACCCCATCTGCATCGCTGGGTCTGGCGAAAGCAGACACAGGCTACCAGTCTGCCTGGGTGTGCAAAGTCCCCGCGCCAGGCCAATCGTGACGCTGCTTTCATGCAGCATCAGGACTGGTCGCGGTGCATTCTGGGAGCCTGTGCCCAGAAGACAGAAGAGCACGATGCAGTGGATGGCAGTGGTGATCAGGTAAGTTATTTTAATTTTTTTATTATTATTGTATCCCCCGACCATTTCACCCCCCACAGCTCCCTCCTCCGGCCCGCCTCGCCACTTTGGCAGGGTACAGGCCGCTACTGTACTAAATGGATGACCAGATAGAATGAACAATCCAGTTAATGAAGAATTTTCTGTGTTATTAGAATCAACATCAAGACAACTGGTCGGACCTCATATCAAACAGACAATTTTTGACAGCCCTTTATTAGTTTTCATTCACTGATATATGCTACCTCCCCTTGATATTTTAGGCATCTTTCTCCTTACTAAGGCTACAGCAACATGACATTTTAATGGTCCCTGTAGTGAAATCGTGAATAAATATTGCATAAACACAATAAACACAAAATGTACGGAAATTATTTTCCCAGTTATGGACTTTTTCTTTATTACCTTTCAGAAAAAAGCTATTTGTATGCTTCCTATTCGAGCCAGTCTCTGCTACATAGGCTCATTTTACAACACCTGTGGCATGTGCCCAGTTCCAATACATTAAACAGCCCCCAATGTTATGTTGTATCATTTGATAAAGTGTTATGTTACACATATTCTGTGCTTGTATAGTGCAAACAGTTGCCTGTAGGGGTTAATGGCACTTGAATGGTTCATGCAAACAAACCATAGCAGCAGTTCATTTTAGATAATGGCCCAAGAAAAAACTTAAAGTTAAAAAAACAGAAGGTTCTCTAATTTCTTACAAAAAGGGTAGCGTGCCAAGGCTCATAAAAATAAAGATTTTTATCACCAACAGCCACCTGAGAAGAATGGACCGGCCTCCTGGCTTGCCTTGATACGAACAAAGATGCTGTACGAGAATCCGCTGTGTTTCAGTATTTTGGGTTCACTGTTGTGTAGGTAGTACATGGTAGTCATTACTAACATGGACTGCACCAGAGTTTCCCAAAGTGTGTAGTAGGAGCCGATTTTTGGTAGGTTGTGAAGTTGATGTTTTGCTACACAAACCATTTCAACAGAGAATGAGCTCACTATATGCTATCATCCACAACCATACCACTTGTGTGTGGCTTTAACACATACATTGAGAAATATGGATGAGGCCTAATGGCCACAGCTGCTGTTCTGGGTGTGGGGAACTAGGTAGGAGTCTCCACTTTGGCTCACCATCCTTTGACTCTGGGCAAATCCCTTAATCGCCTATGCTTATAATAAAATGAATCTGACCCTGTGAAATGTATTATGTATGCTGCCTGTGCAAAGTGAGATGGAGTGTGTTTTCCCCTTTATAGGATTACCCCTGTCCCTCTGCCTGTGTCCCATTATGTTCACGTGGGTTCCACCACTAGAGCAACTATCAATGAGGAGAACCTTTAAGATTCTAGCATCATGTACTGATGGCTGATGGCTTTGCATAAAGGGTGTTCTCCATTTCAGCCTGGTCCCCACACCCAGTCTGTTCAAAACTCCAAGAACATAACTTCATCTGACTGTATCAAAGACTTTTTCAAAATCAATTCCAGCAAATAAGGAAAGAGTTTATAAGTGTCACCTACATGTGGAGGAGTCTCCTAACGTTAGGGTGTGTTCCTGCATGGCACAAATCTGCTGAGAACAGGATGAATTCATGTGGACAAGAGTCCTAGGAAGCGGTTTGCTCCAGGATAATCAGGATTTATAATTAACATTCATCCTAGGAAAGTGTCTTGAAGGCTTCCTGTCTGTGGAATCCTGTCAAGGTTTGGGCAGCAAAATGAATAATGCTTCTCTGGTCGAGTTGGGTCTCGCTCCTTTTAAGGCTGCGGCTATGCACACGCCAGCTAGTTTGGGTGCAAGGCGATCGATATTTGTGAAATAAAACTCCAATGGCAGCCCATCGATCCTATGGTCACAAACTGAATGGTCAAAGGTACTTCTAAAAAGTCTATTTGCTCTTGGGGAAGAGTTTCCAGGTAAGTTTGGATCAACTAAGGGTTTATTTCATTGTCTGCTGTTTTGAAGTTTCTTCACATCGGTGTGAGTAAAAGTCAAGAAATACATTGCACATTAAGGTTTCTCCCCTCTCACTGCTGACCCGAGTCACCCCCCTCAGCTAGTACTCCACTTCCTTTAACTCCACATTAGGGAGATGTGATGGCGGCAAAGACCGCCCACCGCACACCTGGAAAGCAGCAGAGTGGGATTTTCGAACCAGGAATGAAACATCAAACTATAAACTGATAACTGTATTAGTTGGACGCTGTTTTCCACTCATCTTTGAACAAGCATTGGCTAATCAACAACATTTTGTTAGGGGGAGTTTTTGTAAGTGTGCATGTCTGTGTATTTCTGCCCCCATCTGTCCTGGAAAGAAAACTACATAAGAAAGCAATACCCTAGAATGAAACAATATACCAGTTGGGAGGAGGGACCCTTTGCTCAACAGGGGCATATTAACAAGGGCCAGCGATAATTATCGCTGGCCCCACATAGTGATAGAAATATTATCGCCGGCTATTGCTGAAAATTATCGCCATGATGACGCTATATTAACAATACATAGCGCTATCGCGATAATATTTCAGCGATAGCGGTGTTTACCATGGAACATCACCGGTTTTCCAGCGATGTTCCATGGAAAACAGCGATAACATTGCTGATAAGACCCTGTGGTCGTATCAGCATAATCCACCTACCATTATTAGTATGCCTTAGTCTGGAATTTAACAGACGTTAAATTCCAGCGTTAAGGCCGAGGTAGCGCGATTTTTTTTATCGCTGCACCTCCTTGTTAATATCGCAAAGCTGCCTTCACGATATTTTAATGTGTTGTTTTCACAGCCACGCCTTCTTTGCATCTCATTAGCGATGCGAGGCTGTGAAAAAACGGGCTCTACATAAAAGAAACACGCGCTAGCGTGTCCTTGATGATATTGCGATATAATTATCGCCGCTTATCGCCTGAAAACGGACACTAAAGCGGTGATAATTATATCGCCAGCCCTTGCTAATATGCCCCTGAGTTAGTGGAAGTAAGCTGTACACTCACAGAAGAGTGCTATGGAAAGAATTCAAAAGATACTAATTTTGTTGTAAGCAGTTAATTTAAATGGCTTGCATAGTAAAATGTAGAATAGTACATAATTTGTTGAAATACCATCCAAAGCGACCCTCACCTGCGATAATGTGAACCAGCAATGGAAAGAATTTTGCATTGTTGATGAAATATTGTGTAGTGGCACTTTGGTCCTCATAAATTGTGAACGAAATAGGATGTTCATTAATTGCTATTAGCAGGTCGCTGGAGATTGGACCAGCGATGTCCCCTCACTGTAGCACAGCATGTAACAAACACTTGTGGAGGCATGTTGACTTGATGTGCATGGCTAAACATTCCAGGTCATTTTTGTATTTTGAGAAGTTTGAAAAGAAAGCACATGTGTGGGACACAGCACGGCTGACGTGAAGAGTTGCGCTGATTACGGGTAGCAAGTAGGAAACAATATGCAAAACAGTGTAGGTGGAAGCAAGTAAAATATGGGTGGATGAGTTTGAATGCTCCCTGAACTCAAATTCTTCTTTAAGGAAACACAATTAGTGGCCAATTGTATTGCGAAGTGGTGGGGCAGGGGGAGGGGAACACAAACAACAACAAAAAAGAATTATAAATAAAGAAAATTGGACTTACCTGATCTGACGGCCGCCGCCTTGCTCCAGATCCTCGCGTCCTTGTCAGGTGCCTGCTGCACACTACGCAGACTCCCAGCTCCCAATCCCAGCGCTGCTCACATCCTGGGAATATTATCCCCCACATGTGAACCGCACTGGGATTGTTCTGAACGACTAGGTTCAGCACTCAGGCATAGATTGGGAGCATATGTTGGTTTCTTTACCCAGCTGTACAACACACCTCAGGCGGAGATGGGCCAAGTGTGCATGACGGTTTGGCCGGCCCTCTCTGCCAAACCATCATGCGCACTTGGCAGTGCCCACCACTCCCCCCTCCTCTCTGGTGCTGCAGCATCAGTGTGGGTGCTTTTATTTTGAGGCAATAACAGCAGTGATACAAAAAGTGAAAAAACTAATACTTTTGGGCAATAATCTATTTAGATTTTAATAACTGCCAACATTCTATATTTTTTTTAAAATAAGACCGTTTCAAGTTTTTTTTTATTTTGACCTGCTTATGTAATTTGGCATTTAAACTGGTTCACATTGCTACAGGAGTATAAGACATTTTTCAAAAACAATATGGAAGTTTCTGAAAGGTAATTGAGAAGTGTTCAGAAAGAAAGGATGGCTAGATATACTAAATTAATACTATATGGCTGTAAGAGCAGTGCCCTGATTAGAGGGAGCGGTCTCACTCGGTGCTCCACAGTGCCCTGGAGGCCTGCACAGACTCTAAAGACAGCTGGGTTAGAGATGTTTAAAGTGCGCATGTGTGGCTGGCCGTCTCAAGAAGGTCGGACAAAAAGACATGCACACTTTAAACATAAGTGCAAACACCCTCCTCCCTGCTGCTGTCACTCAACAGCGACCCCGCACCCTGTCCTGACGCTTGGCTCGGGACGGGGATGAAAAACAAAATGGTAATACATTACCATTTTATTTTTCAGGCTGTTTCAGGGGCGATTTTAAGTGGGGCGACGCTGCTCCGCTCCTACCGAGGAGCCACTCCTGCTTTACTGGGCATGCAATGGTGAACCATGACTGAAAGGGGCTGTCACAAAGCACACACTCCTGCGCTTTACTTTTTTAGTTTTAGGAAGAATCGATGACTTGAGCTCCTGGGCAGCAAGAGCTGTCTGTATCCACACCTAAAAACTGTCAGCCACACCTACCGGTGCAACAATGAGTTTGGTACTAGCCGAGCTGTGTTCACCTGCCCCGAATGGATCCAACAACTCTCCAGACATAAGCAAAGGACGAAGAAGCATGCTAGAGTGGAACAAGACAAGAGAGAACGATTGGTGGAGCATAAAATTACCTGAATTAATAAAGAAACTTTCTTTGGAAAAATGTTCCTCACATGACAAAGCAAACACAAGGAGATGATGGACGGAGCACTGAAACCTTTCAGACACTCACTCCCAGTCACAGATCTGGGTTGAATCCATTATCGTTCTTTAGCTCACTTCGCCACTTCTCTGGTGACGCAGTGTGTCCGCATAAGCACCATTCTGCCTAGTTTAACCTAGGGCTGAGATTAATATAGCGTGATTTCTTCTAGTCAAGGGGTTATATTGTTAAGGTCTTGCCTTAATACTCTATTCTCTATGAAGCAGCAAATTTAGGGGCATATCAGCAACAACCGGCGATAATTATCGCTAAGCGCACTTAGAGCTAGGATAATTATCGCCGGCTAGCGTGGATTTTTATCGCTGAGATAGTGTGCTATTAGCAACGCTTATCTCAAAGCGATAAAAATCCTCACGCTAACTGCCTAACGTGAGATTATCGCTGGAAACCCAGCGATAATCTCACGCAATGTGGCGTTAGCTTGTTGATAGGGCCTCACAAACTTAGCCATGATATCCACCTTCCATAGGATATCATGGCTAAGTGAGTCCTGAAGCAGGCGTAAGGAAAGTAGCGATAACAGGGGTTATCGCTGCTTTTCTTGCCGCTATGCTTCATAGCGTGGGGCTGGATGATAGGAGAAATGTCGCTTTGCGACATTTCTCCTGTCATGTCAGGTCAGGAACGCCCACCTTGCATAGAGATGCAAAGCTGGGCGTTAGGAATTCCAACGCTAACACAAGTATTCACGCGTTAGCGTGATCTTGCTAATTAGGCAATAAAATTATCGCCGCTTTTCGGCCGAAAACGGCCGCAAAAGCGGCGATAATTCTATCGCCTCGCCTTGCTGATATGCCCCTTAGTTCTATTCTGCGCGCCACTTGCCAATAGCCAAGCCATCCGTCTTAATATCAGCAGCTTGCGGTGTCTGGAGAGCAATATTGTATTTTTTTCTGGATTTTAGTACCACTCCTATTAATGAAATATTGAATAAATGGAGGGGGGCGGGTGTAAACGTGGGCTCTGGACAGTCACTTTCAATTAAAATCCACTGCTACTGTTACAGACTGTGCAGAAAACGATCCGAGGGTGAGTCAAATATATCATTACAGCCGGAAGATCTATGTTCTATTTTGCAGAATATGCATGCAGCACAAAAACTTGCAGCGCAATCAACAGAGCACGAAGATAGCGCGTGCTCAATGAACGAGAGGTACTTGCACGTTTTAGAGAGGGCGGAAGCACATGCAGGGACTGACGTAAGAACGGCCTGCAGACGTGCGGATGGTCTCCAAGGAGTGAGCCCGCCCGAGCGCAGCGCTGCTGTGGGTCAGCAATGTCAGTAGTATCGACCATCGCCACAGCAACGCCGTCTTAGCCCGACACGACCCTACCACCAGTAGCAATAGCGTTCGCAAAGAGGCTTCCGCATCGCATCTGTTCAGAATCCCAGAAGGCGAGTTTTATTTTTAAAAGAACGTTGCGGTTCAAGAGATGTCTGGGGCTTATCCAGCTGGCAGGATAGCACAGTGAGTTAAAGCCTCGCTGCTCACATGTTGTGTAGGTCAGAAGTTAAACCCAGCCATCCATCCTTTCAAGGTTGTCAAATGAAGTACCGTTAAAATGGGTGCTAGCGGCACCTGAAAATTACATCGCTTATGCAACCACATAAATGATATATAAATGCATATTATTATAGAAGTGGATGCAAGCTCACCAAGAAAAGTTCTAGGAAATGTTATGGACCTTTAGGAGAAGAATGTTAAAAGGAAAATATTTTCATTTGTTTGCAAAACCAAAGTTAGCCTAAATCTGCATTCTGCAATCTTCAATCAAAACACAGTAATTGCAAGCTCGTTATAGTTAAGAACTGTATTCACATTAACATGGATGCCTTACATACAGTTTCTGTAAAATTGCCTTCTCTTAACACTCAAAGAATTAAACGAGTATCAATATTCTTGAAGACATTTTGGGGGTGATTTATTAAGAATTCATGCAGTGCTGCAAGGCAAGTTGATGTGCTGCGTTCTGTGAATGGAGGGGAGCTGAAAAGCCTTGGTGCTTTTCAGCTCTCCCCCAGGGCTGGCATACTTGAGGCTACCAGGCGCCGTCGCAGGCACCCGTGCACCATGGTACAGGATTGTTCTTATGCAGGAAGGGATAGCTTCCAGCACAAAAATAATCCAAAGAGGCATTTTCCTCTTTCTATGCGTGCAAGGAGAAAAAAAAGATGTTTCTCCTCATTGCGCCTCTTTGCGGTAGGCATACCAATTTCACATAATTCCAGCTATTCAAACCTCAGCTACTCTGGAAATGAGTGAAACCCATGGGTGTTTTACACAGGAATGCTCATGCTTTTCCCATGGAATGCCTACCACTGAGAAATGTAACCCCGCCCAGCACAAGCTGCTGCAATACATGCTATTACTTTGCAAAGTCACGCAAGACTACAACAGTCATGCCTCGCATAGCTTTGTAAATCACAAATTAGCCTTGGTGTTGCCCTGTGTCATCTTGCACGTTGCCCTGTGTCATTTTGTGCCATAGAATCTAGAAGCCAACATGGATTAAGCTCACAGAAGCTGCACAATCTAGATGCTCACCAAATACACCTTATTATGTAAATTGTTAACTATATTTGATGACTATTTAAATGCAGTTGCTCCAAGGTACTTCAGAGATATTAGGGACAGGTTGTGGCATTACTGCTAGAGCTGCTGACTTTGGAACTGGGGAACCAGGCTTCAGTCCTGGGGTCTTGGGACAAAGCAGTTCTTCTCCAAAATGAATGACCATGAGGTTGGTCAATATATCTTCAAGAAGTTTATTCATCCAAGAGAGCCGCCTCAGCCATCCTGACTCCAGCCCCACCAGTTGAAATCTAAACATTCTCTTTCACAAATACCACTATTTATATGACCTAACAACATTCCAAGCATTAGCAAGAAACCACATACCACACACCTCCCCTTTTCACAAAATAAAAAGAATTCACCCTCAACAATACATAGAAAGAATAGCAGGGATAAACACAGGAAAAAAAGAACACATGAAACTAAATGGGGGTCTCTGGTTGGCAGGTTTGTACCCTATCCAAGTAGGGAATCTTCCTTCTAGTCAGGGCAAGGGGGATCATGCTTCTAAAACAACCACTGCTCACTCCCTTGGTAGCGTGTCATGAGCAGTCCGATTATCTCAGAGGCAATGTGTAAAGCATCCACACATAGCTCACAGTAATACACTAAAAACACTACAAAAGGACACCACACCAGTTTTAGAAAAATAGCGAATATTTACTTGAGTAAAACCAGACAAAAGCGATAAAAATCCAACATACAGTAATCAAACTATGAATATTGCAAGAATAACCCTAAAATATATATCCTTGAAGTCGATAGCTGTGTCCGGGGCTATCACGGTGTTGTGAACAAACAAATCCAACAATTCAGGCAGGCCGTGGCATCGCGGGCCAGCTACTGTGTCTGGAAGACCCGCAACCAGTACCTTGAAAATGCAGGGTTTCGTGGACCTAGCAATGAGCTCCAAAGAGGCGGCGGTTCCAGACGTCAGTGCAGTAGTCGGCGGGCCCCTGAAGTCACACACATTGAAGATCGAACTCCGTGAGGTTGAAGTCAGGAGCGCTGACATCAGCTGGTGTCTGGTCTGCAGTGTGAAGTGGAGCGGTGTGGCGTGCAGTGCCTCAGGTCGTGGGTGCAGGCAGCGGCTCGGCGATGACGTCCAGTAGCTTCAGTGAGATCAGGGCTGAGGTGTGAAGCAGGGAGGTGCTCATTGCGGGCCTGACAGACCACGGTACAAGCGGCGGCGTTGTAGAAGCTCTGTGGTCGGTAGACGATCTGGAGTCAATGGCGCCACGTCTGTGGGCCAAGGCTGCGGTGTGGGATAGGGCAGTACGTCGAGTAACTTATGGGTGGTCCCCCCAGGCCACAGTGCAGGCAGCGGCATCCATGTCGGCATGGAGGGGTGTCATCGGAGATACCAGGGTGACAATGTAAAGGAAGGCAGTTCGGAGTGCAGTGCCCTCAGGTCATGGTGCAAGCAGAGGCTAGGTGGCGGCGTTGGACGGTAGCATCGGATGGCGGCGTCGGTGTGACCAGGGTTGCAGTGTGAAGCGGGGTGGTGCTTTCTGCAGTGTCAACAGGTCACAGAGACGGCAGCGGCTTGCTTTTTCTTCTGTTGCATCACAAAACACAGTTCCCAGTGCTGAAAGCAGATGATCTTGAAGTCTTTTTTGTTCCTGAGACTTCTTGAACAGGGAGACATCTCTACCTCAAGCCCTTGGAGAAACTCAGGAAAATAAGTTGCAGAAAGTCCAGTCCAGTCCTTTCCCTGCCCAAGAGAGAAACAGCCACTGCAGGCCAACACAGCAAAGCACACAGCAAAGTAGTAGTTCCTCCTGACAACTTTTCCAGGTCTTCTTCTTGGCAGGTTCTTTAGTCCAAAAGAGTTCTAAAGTTCTCGGGTCAGGGCCCCAATATGTATACTACTTTTCCCTTTGAAGTTTTAGGCAGCACGTCCCTTTTGCCCAGTAGAAACCAGTTCTCTCCTCTCTATTTCATCTTCACTACAGGATTGGAGACAACATTGTGCAGAGCAGACCCAGCCTATTCATGTGCTACTAAAAACTCCTCCTGCCACTATAAATGCAGAAAGGTCTATTCAGCCTGGCTATGAGGCACCAAGGAAAGGCAGGACACAGCTCAACCCTCCCTTGTGACTGTCTAGTGTTAATGCACATCCCCAGCTCCTGTCACTCCAAAACAGGATGGTGAATACACAAAAAGTCAGAGGAACACATGATGGTTAAGAAAGAAAATAACCACTTTCTAAAAGTGACATTTTCAAACACACTATTTAAAAAAACCCTTTGCTTTAAAATTTGTTTTTAAATTCTGAGCGCAGGGAACCTAAACCCCATTTCTCTATCTTTTCCTAATTGAAAGTTACGCTTGTAAAATGTTACAAGGCAGCTCAAATGATCATCTATGGGAAAGACAGCCTTTCAATAGCGAAAACCAAAATTCACAGTATTTCACTATCAGGACGTTTAAAACACACTACTACGTGTCCTACCTTTGACATACACTGCACAGTCCCCAAAGGGCTACCTTAGGCCTACCTTAAGGGTGTCTTATATGTAGGATGAGGAAAGGCTAGGGCATGGCAAGTGCACTTGCCAGGTCGAAATGGCAGTTAAAACTGCACGAGGGTACTGCAGTGGCAGGTTTGAGCCAACTTTGGAAGGCTACTTAGGTGGGTGGCCCAACCAATGCTGCGGGCCCACTAGTAGCATTTGATGATTTACAGGCCCTGGAAACACCCGGTACACTTTACTAGGGACTTAATAGTAAAACAAATATACCAATGATGTAAAACCAATCATAACACTTTATAGTAGGAGCACTTGCACCTTAAGACTGAATAACAGTGAAAAAGAACGCAGAGACACTAAACCAGCAAGAACAAAGTCCAGCATACCATACAAACAAGAGGTCAGAAAGCAAAATGACAGGGGAAACAGATGCCAGGTCTAACAGCAACATTTGACCTTTCAATCCACCCCCTCTCATATCATCTTACTTCATTCTTCCCCACAACTTCACCTGGTGTTCCCATTCATCATACTTGTTTCACCCGCACCACTCTATTAAGATTCCAAATATGTGTATTTGATGTCTTTATCACATTCCTAAACACCTTGATCACTCTAATCAGGTTATAGAACTGATTTCCTTGAACCTTTCCTGGTCTTCTAATCCTCACTCATCCACCAATCACAACATTTGTAACTTTAACTGCTTTTCTCTCATCAAACCTATCCTTCCTCTCATTGGCCTTCCTTACCTCTCTCACTCCCTCGAATCTTCTCCTTCCTGCTCTTCATCACCTTTACTTTTAGCATTCACCCATAAGGGAAACTCTAACTATTTGTCTTTTTCCCCTGAACAATTCAGAAGGTACTTTTCCAGAACGGGAATGCGGTGTCAAACAATATACCCTCTTCTTCACTTCATCCTTCCACTCTAAACCACTACTCTTTGCAATTTGCATGGTTTCTTTCTAGACCTTATTAAACCTTTCTACCATCCCACTGGACCCTGAGTGATACAAAGTGCACTTCTTATGAGACCAACTGAACTTCATTATCCATAAGTAAAACATCTGGTGTGCCTTCTCTACTAATAACTTTTCTCAAAAAACCTATCACCTGCTTGATCTCTATTGCTTTAGAGAATGCTACCTCAGGCCATCTAGAAAACATATCCACAAAAACCAACACATAGGTTGCAGTTCCCTTATTATAGACGGGACTCAATATGTTCAAAGCTACTTCTTCCCATGGGCGACTAGTAAAACTACTTACTGTCATAAGTTAAGTGGGTGGCTTCAAGTTTTTCTCACTTACCATACATTGTACACAATCACTTCAAAATCTTTCAGCTTCAACATCCATTCCAGGCCATCAGTAAGTTAATCTCAACCTCCCCTTTGTCTTAGTCATCCGTTGATGACCCCCATGGGCTATCTTCAATAGCTCACTCCTTAAAGGAACAGGAGGAATAAGTCTAGTACCCCTAAACAACAAACCTTAATTTTCAGATAACTCCTACTTCACACCCCAATACTTCCAGTGCCTCTAATCTCCTTCATTCTTATTTTTTCACCCACCATTAAGAAGCATAAACACATCCTGCATAACCTCATCCCTTTCAATTTCTGCTTCCCACTTCTCCTCCGAGAACACACCTTACCCAGCTACACACACCCACAAATCATCCCCCTTCTCTATAACCTCTGTAAACCGTTTTCCTCTTCCTCATCGCCCAGTAAATGGCCAGAGTCTCTCTCTATCACTTCAAAATATTTACATTGGCACTATTGGCATAGGCCATAAAAAAAGCACTTGTTTAAAATACAATACATCATAAAACAGGTTAACACATTAAAATATACATCCAAAGCACAGTATCATACAAACAAAATAATGCTACAGTTGATAGAGAATGCTTTTCCTAACACAAATTGCTTCCCAGATGTAAGAGGCAACGCTAAAACATAATGTAGGGGCCTCTATAATGCACAAAAAACGTATTGCAGCATTCTGATCCCTGATATTATGTGCAACAAAGATTGCTTAAGTCATGGTAGAATTGGCAGAAAAGCATAAAGTGCTGGGTGCTCTGTTGTGAGGTTCCGTCACAGGGGCACGGCACTGGACTTCAATACCATTGATTAATAATAGGAGAAGTGACGAGGTGATGTACAATACCTAGCTGCAGTCTGGTCAAAACGAAGTACTGTTGAGGGTTTGTCACCAGAGACAGATATGTTTGAAACTCTTCAGGAAGGGCATACAACAAATATGTGACAACCGCGGGTTTCCAAACATCAACAAGGGCTCTTTTTTCTGCCCAAACATCAAATAAAATTGCCTTCACCTCAGATTTCTGGTGCATAAGAATTCTAGAAGTCTCCTGGAGGCCAGGAAAGCTAAACATCAGCTTGAGGGTGTTGTTAATGTAGGACAACCATTGGATATTAAAGACATGAACTGACGCTAAGCAGTCCTGTATGATTGCCTTTGTGAATTCTGTCTCAGGTTTAGCCCATATTTAACACCACAATAGGATAGGTCTGAGTGACAGCAAGTCTTCCAGGTGAGTTAACCTCACTTCCTTATGAATACTGGGGGATGATGATGAAGGGGAAGTGCACAAAAGACACCTTAAAAAGGTGTTTTCTTCAATCTGTAAAGGGCTAGTAGGCGTATGACCTCACATACCCGTGTCATACGTTGCGACTGCTAATGCTCTCGCTTTATAGTACGTAATCATATGCCTAATAGGGCGGCAACCAAGTTTACAGGAAAACCTGAATACATCCTCACACACTTTATTCATTTTAAGCTGGGCATTCTGCATCTGTTGGACCCAGGAACCATTACTAAAAAAGAGAATGCCTAAATAACAAAAGAAATTAACCTTTGTGATGGGTCGGCCCTCCAAAAAACAGGACCTAACCTCCAGGGGAATTTCCCAACAAGACATTATAAATGTCTTGGATTTATTAATCTTTAGTTACTTGGATTCCATTAATCCAGCAAAGGAATCCATTAATCGCTGTAGCCCGCAGACTGCCCTAGACAATAGGACCATGTCATCCGCCTACAGGAGAATAGGAACCTGGCGGCCAGCAATGGCTGGTGCATTGGCCTACGAGGACCGAAGACCATCATCTACACCATTTATAAAAAGTGAAAACAAAAATGGAGCCAGCACACACCTCTGTCTCATACCCCGCTAATTTAAAAACATGGGGAACATTCCCCATTGGGACCATATCGTACCTTGGCTGAAATATTCATACATAGCTGGGAAAGAAGACAGACAATATTTTAAGGAACCCCATATGAGAGCGAAGAATGCAACAGAAATGAATGGTCGACCAGATCAAAAGCACTACTAATGTCAACAAAACACAGGTGAACGATCCTGGCTTCACCTTTGTGTATTTCCCCAATAAGGAGTTTGAAGTGTACACATTGTTCCACTGTCCCCAGTCCCTTTCTACATCCATACTTGATGTCAGACAAGACAGAATTATTGGTAGCCCATTCCTCCAATGTCTGCAAGATAACCCTGCCCATGAGTTTCACAGATGAATCCAGGAGGGAAATGGGATGGTAACACATCGGGTTGGACCTGTCCCCCTTCTTGAAAATTGGGATAATGATGGAATTAGCCCATGTAGAGGGTACTGAGCCCCCTGCTACCTCATTAAAGACTAAAGTCAAAATTGGACCCCATAGCTAGCCCATATCTATAAAAGGGTCAATCGGAACCCTGTCGGGTCCAGGAGTTTTACCTTTGGAACAACCTTTCAAAGCTTCAAGGACCTAATCCAGGGTAAAGTCAAGGGGCATGCAACTCTTAGAAATAGAACTCATTTCTGCTTCCTCTAGAGCTAGGTGGGTATACATTGACTCATTATTTCTCAAAGGGTCAAAGATCCTTTTGTAGTGATCGAGCCAGGCTTGCAAGGAGATGTGTGATGTTAATTCAGGAAAGGAATTGCTTTTCAAAAATGGAACATTTACAGACTTGCCAACCAGGATATCGTCATTAGTCTCAGCTGCCTGGACCAGCTTTGAACAGGCCTTTTCCCTTAGCTCCTTTTTTCTAGATGCTAACACCTCATTATAAAGCTTCAGTTGAAGCTTAATAACAGAATGGTCCCTCCTTGGGACACAATGGAGAGCAGCCCACAGCTTCTTAGAGCCTTGCGTACACAGATGATTAAACCAGCTATGCACATTTGATGGCCCGGTCCTAGCGGGGCACAGCAGGAGGGCATTAAAGTACCAGTAATTAGCTCAGAGGCCGATACCAAGCCATCATTATCCACATCAGGGGCTAAGCAGAGATCAAACTAATTTGCCTTAATGGCTAGCAACCTCTGCAGTATGCACATAGGATCGACTCCTGACCAGCTAATTAGAACATCATTCGGCCTGACCTGGACTTTGTTTAATACGCAGTTAGAGGCTACAGGGCGATCAGCATAAAAAATCATGGATAGCAGAATTGGATTATGGTCACTTACTGCAGTTGGTTTGACCCTGATATATGAAACAAGGTGATTGAAAGTGGAGCTAATTAAAAAATTAACAATTGTGGCGTGTGCACCACTCCCCACAAACTTATGGATCTGTAAATTACATATAGATTTAAGGTCTCCAGCAACAGAAGAACATATTTGTGGATCAAAGTGTTTAAAACCTTTCCATACATGCACCCACACACCTGTCTTACCGGGTGACTACATCTTTGGATAGTAAAATCGCTGACCCATACAATTGGACAGGAAGGGAAAGAGAGCAATAAGAACGCATCTAAGTCCACTTCCAGAGCGTTAGTAACATCACAGTTGGTGGAACCAAACACATTATTCTAACATTTAATTAGCATAAGAGCAATTCCCCCCTGAAACGACAATAGCATAAATTGATAATAAGGAGAAGATGTGACGGATCTTCTAATAGTATCAGGAAGCAAATTTGAAATTAACGTCCGTACCCCACCTTTAGCACAACCTGCAGGTGACTTTATTGACGCAGTAAATAGGGAGTAAAAACCTTCTACATCAGAAGGTTCACCCCCCATGGTTACTGAATACAAATTATGTGAGTACTAGAAATAATATGAAGCCAGTCTGGGGCAATTAACTTATTCTGGAGCGTCAATATATTCCATGAAACAAGGCCACATAATCCATTAGAGCCAGATTAAACTGAAAGGGTGGCTGGACCAGACAAACTAGTGCTCCTTGCCAATGCCCTGTTGCCAAGCAGAGGGGAAGTACATAGAATGGGAGCATTAGAATCAACTGGAGACCTATTTGTGTGACAGTAAAATAAACTAATAGGGGCAAAAAGGTCATTGAAACCAAAAGGATAAGGAGTGACCACTACATCTGAAAGTCAATATACTACCTGCAAGTCATTGAATGCATTATACCTGTTTGAGAGAATAAGGGAAAAAGGATGGTTATCGGCAATGGGGGTGGGGCAAGTCAAAGGATCAATAGCCAGAACCAGCAGGACCCTGACATGGGTAACAATAGAAGAATAAAAACAAGGGGAATAGTAGAACATTACCACCATTGGAGAAGTTAGATGAGGATTTATGCAGAATCTCCCCTGCAAACCTGGGATGCCTAAAATAAATAATGACAAAATCCCCATCAAAGGATTTCCCAGACGGACCATTCCAGCCAAACCTAAGTGTCATCAGGATTCGATCAACACCATAGATTGGAAAGATAGACTTAGACTGCAGCCAATGCACAACTTTGTTCCCTAACTGGACTGGTGACTCGACTGAACTCTGGGGTAAAGAAGGAACATTGGCCATTATTACTACATAAGGACAGCAGGCGGGGGCAAGTTAATCACATCTGTATTAGGGCATCAAGCTCCAGTACTACACTCCCCTATGTCCCCCCTGCCCGTGGCAAGCTATCAATGTGGTCGCCATGCAAAGTCGGCGTGAATAACCATGGCTGATTGAGGATGTTGCGCATCTCTCACAGAATTAAAAGACTTATTCACACTTAAACCACCCCCCATGCTGTTAGAATCACCCTCCCTCCTAACCCTGCATCCTGTGGGTCAAGTTGTGAAGGATTACAGTACAAATCTGGAGGGGGTCAACCGCTTGACTTAGCGGGAACAGGAGTTTTAAGCTTCCCTATCACACCCAAAAGTTCAGTGATCTAGCGTAAAGCTTACCAGAACCTTAAGAACTTCTAAGAAGTGGCAGCTTCCTGGGCTGTGATGGATTCTAGGGGTTGTGGTCCCCCCCGATCAGCTCCCAACACAGCAAACTGCAGCAATTACAAAGTCAAGAGGGGTGGCCCAGCCCACCCTCCTCCTGGCTTGGATGGGCACGACCATGACAAAGTCAGGGAGCAGGGGCTAAATCTGGCACATCCAGGGCCATGGTTGCAAAAAGTGTTTTTACGCACGATGTCCCCTTCCTCCGATTCCTGGTTGTTTGGGCTGGGGTACGTCGTTTTGGGCAGTCTGGCAGATGTAGTTCCACCCCAGCGGGAGGTAACTCAAGCAGCTGGGATCCCCTCGCATACCCCTCAGCCTCTCGTAAAAGCCAAGCAAGCTGGGGGACAAGCGAGAGGCCTAAAACGAAGTCCAGACAGGAGCTAAAGTGAGAAGCAGCTCAGGCAGCAGGAGTCCACAAGCCCCACACGCACCCTGCAACCCTTTCTCTAAGTCCGAACAAGCTGGGGGACAGAGTCCCACTTCAGCAGCAGTACGAAGAAGAAATCAGGCAGGTGTGGAAATTAGGTGCATACCTGAACCATAAAAATGGTTTTGCCAGAAGTACCACACTGCACCCGCCACAAAGCCAAGGGGGGGTGGCCCTGTAATGTCTGTTCCTGCCACTGATGGGCGCAGATTGGGCCTGCCCTTGGCCTGGGGGTGGCCCTGCACTGTCTTTTTCTGGTGCTGACGGGTTCAGGACAGGCCTGTCCTTGGCCTGGGCTTTGTCCTGACATGGCCTGTGTGCGTTCCATGCCACTGGAGCTGGCAAAGCGCTTTATAGCATCAGAGAAGTCAGGAAGCAGACCCTCCTCCTCCTGGGGCTTTGAGCTTTGGGACTGCGAGTCCCTGCAGCCAAAAAATCTGTCACGGCTGTCTCTATCACTGAATAGCATGTTTCTGGTCCCTTCAAACTGTGCGAGGCAAACATTTTAGCTCTTTCAGACTCTTCTTCACCCTGCAACAAAACTGCACCTAATCCTTTGAGACTGGCATCAGTAATTAACTTGAAATCCCGGAAAGGATAAAAACTTTGCAACCTAGGTGCTGTTTCTAGTTCAGAATTTATTAAGCTCCCTCTCACAATCTTCAATCCACTCAAATTCCGCACTTTTTTCAGTATACCCCTCATTTGTCAGCTTTTCTTCACAATATTTTTAATTAACGTATTATAATACTCCGGCATACCTAAAAAGCGTAATCCATTTCGATCTGGTGATACACTGAGGCAAGATCAATCAAGGAAAACACTTTAGCTCCATTAAGGGAAGTCAGCATATGGGCATTCTTTGTTGTAGGATATTTATCAAAATCATATTCTTATTTGGTTCTCTTAAATCTACGCACAACCTAAGATCCCCATTACCATTATTGCGAGCCAACACAGAACCTAGCCATTCATTCAGTTCGACCGCTTCTATGATTTCTTCACATTTCATCATGTTCAACTCAGCCAAAATATTCTCCAGTACTGAAATTAGATCACCATGCCCCTTGCTACACTTCGGTTGTGTACCTTTCCTTATCTTAATCCTATGGACATAACTCCCCAAACATCCCAACTATTTTCTAAACACCAAGAGAAATTCCTTAAATATTCTTTGAATTAATTCATAACTTCATTCATTATTCTCCACAGCATGAATACTAGTACCCGTTATTTTTGGTGGGTCACTATTGGGGTCTAGCATAAGATTGAGATCTTTCTGATTGAACCAACTTAATATACTGTCTACCTTTGAAGAGATATATACTTTTCCAGAAACAAATCTGCCTTTGTATTCAATAAGTTCATTAAATATCCAAGAAAAATGATTTGGAAATTAATGTTATCTTTTCTCCTGAATCAAACAAACCTTATTCAGGTTTACCCTCCACCAATACTTCATCAATTGGACTTTTCCCCTTTCCGTCATTGACCAGTTAAACAATTTAACCATGTTCTATTTCATTGATACTCTTACCCTGTTGTACATCAATTTCTTCGACTTTCTCACTCATTTCTTGTTTATACACTCACTCTAGAACTGTCCTTTCTTTTCACAATTTCAACACAGAGCTTTAAGGCCAGGACAATCCTTGTGATAAGCTAAGGGGCCCTTGTTTCCACCTCGAAAACATTTTTAAAGGAAACTCTGCCTCCTCTCCTGTATATGACATTTTTGTTAAATAACATTGACTTTCTTCTCTTTCACAGAGTCTTTTTTTGTAACCTCCACACATTTAATGGGATTTTTTATTTTCTTGGAAAAAAAATTAAACTTCTTCTAATGATAGATCATCTCTTTGCCTTAGTTCATCACAAACTTATTCAATATTACAACCCAAAATAAATTGGTCTCTAATCCTTTCCTCAACAGTTCCCAAAACTTAACAGGATGAATCACATTTCCTTAAATCAGTGAAATACTCTTCTACTGATTCTTCCTCTCTTTGTATCCTTTTATCAAAGTTATACCTTTTTAATATAGTGCTGACTTTGGGCAAATAGTGTTTGTCTAATTTTCCTACATAACTCATTCATTTAAGTTCACTGCATCCTCATCAGATAGTTCCGGAAGATGGTCAAAAACCTCTCGACCTTGAGGACCTAGACAATGTAAACAATAGTGCTGTTTTCTGTTCTGAACTTATGGAAGAACCTAAAACTCCAGCATATCTATCAAAGACTCTCTTTCATTTGTCCCATTTAATATTAAGTTCTCCTGGCCAAGTCAAACAAACGGTGGAGCAGAGACACTGCATTTTACTAAAATAATAAATTCCTACACAAAAGGAAAGGAAAGTAAAAAACATCTGTACTGGCACGCGAATCTGTGCCAGAGCTCCCACTTGGAAAACACAATAATCCCAAAACAACAATTGATGACTAAGTATCAGCTTTCTGAAATGCAATTTAGAAACTGCAGACTTCAATAGGTGTGCCTATCACCAAAGATTGCAATACAGGCCCATTGTTTCCATTGAGATGTGAAATTCAATGACTGGTGTAGTCTTCATTAGATGTGCCTATTACTGAATCAGAGATGTTCCTCTGTACTAGATCTGTAATTCCTTCCTCGCAGCGTAACAGTCAGTGCTATCTATCTAAACGACTAAAGATGGCCAGAAAAACGGCATCAGGCGTTTTCTTTTTAAAATCAATAGTTTGGTTTTCAAGCGTGAGAATGTCAGGATAGAAGCTGAGCTATACATGGCTCACAAATTCAGTAAAAGAAGATTCCAGTCAACGTAAGCTGATCATCAAATACCAACAGGCACGAGACCACCTCAGCTCGAGAAGTTCCACAAAAAAGAGCGTGTGACTGATGTCAGACAAATATTTGCACTTATCTAGCAGATCCAACAGGTTACTACTAATGGTAAATACTCATGCTTATCTAAGGGATCCAAAATAGTACCAGTCAGACAGACTCCAGAAGTAACGCACAACGACCTTACATTCTAATGCAAAATGACCGAGTCTCAATCAACTAGGGTAAAGCCAAAAGGTGAACAACTCACCTTGACGTTGAGACGCTTACTCTCCCAATACTCCTTGTTTTCCTCATCACCAGTGTGACAAAGCTGTCCTCCAAAATGAATGACTACAAGGAGGGATAGTATAACTTCAAGAAGTTTATTCATCCAGGAGAGCATTCCCAGCCATCCTGACTCCAGCCCCACCAGTTCATATGTAAACATTCTCCATCATAACTAACACTATTTATATGACATAACAACATTCCAAACATTGACAAGAAATCAATTACCACATGTGTGCTCAACTTTCACTGTTTCAGCACAATTCACTTAATCTTCTGTGCCTAAAATGAATATCACCTTGTGTTATGTAACTGATGCTGATGGAAAACTTTCCAATGCTCTTGGTCCAAGTTCAAGCTATATAAAACTACAAAAACAATAAGTCAGATGAAATGAGTGCAGTGGATGTTTACTTTAACAGCCAGAGCAACTACACGATTAGGCAATAGAGGTGTTGGTTATGATGGCTTTCCCTGGCCCTCACATAGTAAAGAAACCTTTTAAATGATTGGGCATTTCATAGGCAACGTATGAGATATGTTGGACATGTGAAGATACAAGAACTGAAGTTCGGTCTTACCTTCATCTCCTCTGAGAGGCAAGGATAGCATTTTAGTGATAATATCTTTCATTGGTGAGATGTTTTAGATAGCCCAGGGCTGTGGTACAGATTGAGTCTGAAGAGTGTCAAGATGGGGATAAGGGGAATATTCAAGGAGTTGGATCCACAAGTGTGGTGTTTTTGCTTCAAAATGTCTGTCTCTTGTGCTCTAGCATTTGTTTTTGGAGTGATGTGCTACCTGTGGAGTGAAGTTGGAAGGATTTAGTGCAAATGTTGCTTGTGCCGAGGTAAAAGTTGGATGTGAATCCTTTTAACCATTTTTTGATGAGGCATTGGTTCTTAAATGCGATTCTGATCTGCCGGGAGCCAGTGGAGGTGTTTTTTTATTTGGGTGTTACAGATTGGTGTATTTATTCTGAAAATGAGGCATTCAAGTACAGATTTACTCTAAAATCATGCCACATTATTGTATATGTTCCAGGGCGGAGAACAAGCTTACAATCCCATTTCCTTTTATTGCATCTGTCTGTTATAAAACCTCAAGGCATACAGGGGCTGGTTGAATGAGCTACATCAGTTTGCTCCTGTGGGAGCTTATGATCCTGACACACAGGTAACTTTTGCCAAACAGCTCACCCACAAAATTAAAAGAATAGTCAGCATGATTACATAGCTATTGTCACCAGTGAGGATCCTTTCAGCTTCTCCGGTCAAGTAGTCCAACAGAGATGAGACGCTGCCCCTTTATAATTTATCTTTATTTATGTCCTATTGCACATCTGCTTCATGGTTACAAAACAAATGTGTTTATCTAATGGAGATGACACACAGATCTTTTTCAATATATAGGAACACTCAACAGATGGCCACTCTGATCACCAGATGTCACTCAAAGACACACATCAATGGATGGAAAACGTTTTTTAAAATGTAAGCCATTCAAAACAGAGATCACACTCATGAAAAACATCTAAGTGGGATGTTTCTCTTCTGACAAACCCTGGGACCCCCATCAAAACATCTGAAACGGGGTAAACATGGGGACTTTGACTGACTCTGATCTTTCTTTTAAGCAAAAGTTAACCATGGCATACCAAACGTATTGTCATCTCCTATGGTTTCTTGAAGCATTTTTTTTATTTTGCTCACATTGCCCTTACAGTCCACACATTCATACAATATTGTTTTGGCTTTGGCAGTGCACTATATTTTGAGCTATCTAACAGCAGAAAGACCTTACTCAATTTGAAATTTAGTTTTACCATATTTTGTCATTTACTGCTGCTTCGCTGACTGTCTGTGCATAAAAGGACCTGTTTAACATACCTTGTATTTTGCATAGGATTTCTATGATAGGGCCTATTTACAAAGATAAATGCACATAAGATTACAAACAAATCTATTTTTTTTACACCAGTCGGAAATTTGGAATGGGATTCCTGGCATGTATAAACACACTTAGGGAGGTAGAATTGTCCACCCACAAGTGTGGAGATGTCTGCAACTATCCTATTGGTTTACCTTGGAATGTTTGCATATGTTTAAAAACTTGTATGTTTGTGGGCATTCCTAACCATCTCTAACTACCTTAAATGTATGCCATCCAAGGGCTGCCGTGACTCACCTTCAAGAGGTGGAAAGGGGAATGGATAACTGTTAGATTTGAAAAGCTTTTCACCACTGCACCCAACACCTTTATGGGCTTGATACATCCAGGGAAGTAAGGGAACACACAGCATACACTTATGGGACTCAAAAGGCCCAAACCTGACATAAATACATACCCAGATTTACCAAGAAGAGACAGCCAGCCATAATTAAAGGGGTACCACTTTGTGTGTACCCTATCACTCAATAGAGTCTAGTACTCAGTTGGTGAGCAACCTACCAAATCATTGTAGAGTACAAGTCAAGAGACAGGAAAACATACTATGTCTACCAGAAAGATAAAATGAAGAACAGTTTGTAACATAGATATCTTACCAGTGACATTCAAACCTATAAGAGCTGAGGTCAAGATATACTCTCAGAAACTATTACACAGGTATCTCTACAAAACAACTCAAAGGAATACAGTTACAAGAAAGAATATCTCAGACTAAGGTCAGAAAAATGTTAAAAGAAGTACATAAAGGAAGAACACAGACAATAGTAGGATAACAGTCCCTTAACAACTTTGTATACAGATGGGTCTAATAGGTTCCGTCAATGTCTTTGCAGAAAACAAGTCCCTTAACCAGTTAGTAAGCATCTAAAGGAAAAAAAGAAAAATATAGCGCACCAAAAACTGCTGTTTAGTGAAGGTGGATACGAGAATGCACCAAGTCACTATGACTATTTACATCATATGTGTACTAAGATTGTTCAAATAGACTGTCATCAAGGTGGCAAGGCCAGGTATCTTAGCAGATATATTTGAGCATGCAGAACCTAAAATCTACATGCTGGCTCTCAGATTATGGTACGTTTGCAGTTTTGAAAATAATCCTGCCCCCTGATTTTAGTGATACCTATGTACAAAGGTAAAGTTGGTATTTGGGGATTAAGCTCTCTCAGGCTGATTGTCAAATGACCAGTGACCAAGTTCAGGCATGTCTCTCCCTCCTTCAATGCACAGCCAGACATAGTAAGAGGCATAAAGGAGTCTCTCTCACTATCCACCCTTAGTCCCACTACTCACAAACATTAGGCAGTAGAACATAGCAGCACATAAAGCAACCTGCTGATCCCATGGCAAGTAGGGAAATGGCTCATTCAACTTGTGTAGCCCTGTTCAGTTCAACTGAGACCCTGGTTTGCCTCAAGAAATAGAGAAGAGCCTAGAGAGCATCAAAAGTAACGAGGCATCGCAAAGAAATGCATTCCCCCGATTGGTGCAGAGCCAACAGTGCAGACCTGATCCTAGTAATTCCAAGAAAAGAGAGAGTTTACCCCAGTTAGGCCAAAAGGGACCGGGTAGTTAGCACTAAACAAAGGAAGATTTCGCTTTTGCGACCACGTTTATAGCTTATTATTAGTTTGCACTGAACCAATAAAAATCTACACTACAACACTGAACATCTACACCAGGTCATTGAAAAAAGTATACTTTATTACACCAGTTACACAAAAAACTGCTTGAAATTGCAGTGATATTAAAACATTAAGAAAGCTAAAAATACATTAAACATCATTTATATAATGATCAACATTTAATAAAAATCATGATAGTGGCATTACAAGTATACTGCAAGTGTATTGTGGGTACAAACACTACCACTTAAGGACCCGAGAAAACAGTTGATCCGAGATTTCAAATTCTTAGCAACCTATTTCTTATTTATATAATTTTCAACATGCAATGTACACTTTCCACAAGTTTGTTAATATTATACAAAACCCAGTTATATGTCATATAATGCCAATATCATGATTTTTATTAAATGTTGATCATTATAATGTATACTTTTTTCAGTGACCTGGAGTAGATGTTCACTATTGTAGTGTAGATTTTTATTGGTTCAGTGCAAACTAATGATAAGATATAAACGTGGTCACAAAAGGGAAATCTTCTATTGTTTAGTGTTTACTGATCCTAGTAATGACAATGGACTTCTCTTAGTGTGAAGTCAACCTGGGAAATATCAAAATGTGTGAAATCATATGGTTTCAAAATGGCTCACAACACAGGTTAACAAATGGCTTCAATGGAATTGTGTGGCCCATGTGCACGGGAGGCTGACTATTGGGTCTATTACAAAGATAAATTCAAGTAAAATGACAACCAAATCTATTTTTTCTACAACAGGCGGAAATTCACAAAGAGATTTCTGGCACTTCTGGACATTCACCAGTTTATGGCCCACCTCTGTCCAGTTAATTCAGGAAAGCTATGGCAGCCTTGAAAGGTGATATACACTGGATAAAGCGACAACTGTATATTAGGCAATATTTGCAGCCTCTAATGAAATACAGTTTAGAAAAATAATTTAAAATAAATTTCAAATATATTCCTTTCAGCATAAATGCATATACCTTTAAAATATAAAGTAAGAGTTAGCCATTTAAATAGAAACACCTGAGGACTGAGACTGGCACATAGACCTGGGACTTCAGCAGTTTTAAACAAACTGAATGAGGAAAATGCAAAACAAAGATCTGAGGTCTAAACGTAAGGAAGATTGAATTTCCCACAGAGGCAATCTGGTGTTAAAATTCTGATATCACACAAAGTTCTGAAAAAGTTCCTCAATTCCCACCCGGAACAAACCTCATATTCAAGTCTTGATGCCTTTCTTGCACATCTGTTCATGCACATAATCTTAATTTGAATAATCTATACTTCCCATGTATGGCAAAATCTACACATATCTGCCAATTTTACACAATTCTGCTGCACTGCCAGCAGTTCTAGAACTGAAGCCATCCCAACAATTTGTCAAAGCGCCTTTAAGTTCAAATGTAATTATGTGTTTTTGCAAATACTGGAATGCACACACGGACATGTCAATGAACCCATACACAGACACGTCAACGTGCTTCAGCGCTGACCTACAACAATCCACCTGTTTTAATGGGTAGAGGTCAAAATGTATGTATAAAGGCAATAAGGTGGTACCCATAATTTATAAAGAGTATTGGAGGCATTTTGCATACTGAAGGCATTTTGCCTTCGCAAAAAGGAACATTACCAAAATTGGGCTGTTGGCTACTGCAAAAAGTCCTTTTTGGCATATAACAAACCAAAACTGCAATTTGCTGTTACCGAATCACAATATGAGTTAGCAACTAAAAAAACAAACAGGTACTTGGAAAGGGCGTGTTTAGGGCTTCACTTCCAAACAGTGTTTCAGAATGCGATGTATTAATGTTTTGCAACCTAAGTCCAGTATCAAAACATTATTATTTTATCGACTACACAAATGTAGTGGTTGACCATGCCCAAACGAGAAGGGAACCCCACAAACCACTTACTACTCTTGAAATATGTTACTGAAACCTTTCTGTTTGTTTTTATATGTAACCCTCTGAGTGCATGCACTGGTAATGCCAATAGGTTTGATAATGGCTGCCAGCCTTTTGACAATTCTTGTTTTGCCTTGTCAAGGTTTTTCCAAAACTGTTATTTGGGAAGATGCCGAGGACCTCATTAAATAAAAAAAATAACAAAAATGACTAAAGGCAAAAGTGTTTTTCTGGTCTCAAAAAGTACTTATTGCCATGGTACACCCGGCAATGAAGGGAAGGAACTTGTGTGTGGATGTCCTCCTTGTGAAAGGGCAGTATGCCATAACTCAAAGTAAAGTCAAAGTGGGCTAACATTTCCCCTCAATGCATGCTGAAGTGGGTAGAAGAAAAATGTTAATGAGACAATCACAGAGTAATGGGTGACCTCTGGCTGAAAACTCACATTAGAAACTAAGGTTTACATACTTTAAGTAAAATCAAAATGTGTTGGCTAACACACAGCTAAAAAGCCATCCATCTGGCATAGGCGGTTAGCCTCACCTTTCAGAAAGAAAGCAAGAAAGATGGGAAGGAAGTAAAGAAGAAAGGAAAAAGGAAAGGAAGGCAGACAAAAAGTGAAGAAAGAGGGGCAAAAAAGCCCGAAAGAAAGGCATAACGGAAGGAAGGCAGGGAGGCAAAAATGTAAGGAAGGGAGGGAGGCAAAAAGGAAGAAAGAAGAAAAGAAGGAAAAAATGCAAAAACAAGGAAAATTAGATAAATGGCAAGAAAGAAAGAAGGCAGGAAAGAAAGGAAAATGGAAAGAGGAAAGAAAAGAAGAAAAGGAAAGAAGACAAAAATAAAAAAAGGTAAGAAGACAAGAAAGAAAGAAGCAAAGAAGACAAAAAAGAAAGAAGGAAACATAAATAAAGAACGGAAGAGTGTAAGAAAGATGGCAAAATGGAAAGAAAGAAGGAAGGAAAAAGAAAAGGCAAATAAAGAAATATGGAGATAAAGAAGGAAAGAAGGTAAAAAGAAAAAGAACACAAAAGAACAAAAACTCAAAGACAAAAAAGAAAGAAAGAAAGAAAGGAAAGAAGGAGAGACAAAGGGAAGGAGGAATCAAGGAAAGAGGAAAGAAGGAAAGAACAAATTGAAGAAGAAAAGAAAATGGAAAGAAAGCAAAAAAGAAAGAAACAAAGAAAGAAAAGATGAAATGAAGGAAGAGGAAAAGAAGGAACAAAGGAAAACAAAAGGAAAAAGAAACGGAAAGAAGTAAAGAAACTAGGAAAGAATCAAAAAAAGAAAGAAAGAAGGAAAGAAGGCAAAACAAGAAAAGAACCAAGAAAAAAAGGAAAGAAAAAGTGAATAATACAAAAAGAAAAAGAAGCAAAGAAAAAAGGAAAGGAAAGAAAGAAAGAAGGAATGAATGAAAGAAGAAAAGAAAGGAAAAAAGGCAAAACAAAGAAAGGAAAGAAGGAAAGAAAAAGGGAAAGATGAAAGATAAAAGGAAAGAAAGGAAGGAAAAAGAAGATGGAAAGAAGGAAGGAAAAATCTCTGTAAGGTTTTTAAAAGACTGTTATAAGTGTGCTGCAAATTAAACAACATAAAGTCTGGTGTTCTTCTTCAAAGTTTATAAAAGTACCATTGGTAAAATCGAGTCCAGGAACACAATATGGTATGCTGTGAAATAGCAGCAGTCAACTTAAGAAAAGAAGTTTACAATATCATTAGAAGGAGACAGGAACTAGTCATGGTGGAATGAGCCCTATGCTCACTTCAAATGTGTCCTACTATCACATCAGGCAACATTGGCACTAAAAGGACCTTGTTGTGTGCTGATGTGCACTTTGTGCAAGTGCAAAATGCAGTCACTGAAAGTCTCGTTTACCAGAGGTTTAAGTAGGCTGCTCCACTGCCCCATGCTGCAGTGGGCAGAAGCAAAATGGGAGTGACACGACAGACCAATGGGTGAAGACAGGTGGCTGAACGTCCTTTTAAGTAAGTGTTGGACCCGGGATCCCTGGTTGGCTGAGGTAGGTTCCTTAGGCCAAAAAGGGACCCTCGGTTCCACATCAGGGAAAGGAAGGACACCTTCTGAGATAGCCCAAGCTCACTCCCTTGGTAGCTTGGCACGAGCAGCCAGGCTTATCTTCAAGGCAAATGTGTAAAGTATTTGTAATCACGCTCACAGCAACCCAATGATGACACCACAAATGGACTCCACATGAGTTTCATAAAATCAAGAGTAAATTTCTATTAAAAGATATAAGATAAGACCACACGATATAAATCTAACATATGCGTATTTGTAATATTCCTTCTGGCCGGTTGTTAGGCCAACCAGCCCTTGTAAGTTCTGGCGATATTAATGAGCACTTCTAAACGTTCCACTGCAATCCAACTGCAATGCTATGCAGTTCATAATGCTAGAATCAGGCACTTGGCAATATAAAAATAATGCAGTTCGTAATGCTAGAATCAGGCACTTTTCAATGTAAACATAATGCAATGCGTAACGCTAGAATCAGGCACTTTGCAATGTAAACATAATGCAATGAGTAACGCAACAATCAGGTACCTCGTTATGCAGAACTAATGCAGTGAGTAATACGCTAATCAGGTAGTTCGTTATTCAGGAATAATGCAATGCGTAATACCCTAATCAGGTAGTTAGTTATGCAGAAACAATGCTATGCTTAATACGACAATCAGGTAGTTCGTTATGCAGAAATAATGCAATGTGTAATACACTCCAGCACAGATCACAGTGCCTTTGGTGGTCTCTCCGCCACTCGTGATGACTTGCAGTCAGCCTCTGTCAACAGTTGCCCCCAACACGGGTATGGTGTAACCAAAAGTGCAGCTCCGAAGTCTGGCCCCAGTACTGCCACTCCCTTGGCAAGTATCGGCCGTGATACGATCCGAAGCAGAGGCTCACGCTGCCGGAATGAGAGAGGCCGAGAGTGTCTCCCTCTGACCCCGCACCCTGCCCCAGGTGCCAACACACGTTACCTGGGGGGTGTGACCTCGCTCTCCTCTCTGCTTCCAGCGACTTCGGCCTCCGATGCAATCTTTGTGAATTCCAGGCAGTGGGACTCGAGCCCTCCCTCAACAAGATTGGCTCGAGGTCCCGCTCTGGCAACAGCGGGCTCGGGCCGGCGGCTCAGCTCCTCCGGGGCTGCCGGTCCGGGCCGCTGACACTACGAAGATCTACATGGCACACGCACACAGCGTCACTGAGACTCACTTTAACTTCGGATGCACGATCACCTGGCACTCCTCACGTAGATCTCAGGCTGCACGAAGCCCACGCACACAGCTTCGCTTAGACTCACTTTAACTCTGGGCGCACAATAATAAGGCAATCCTCATAAAGGTCTCAGGCTTCACAAAGCACATGCACACAGCGTTGCTGAGACTCACTTGGATTCCGTGTGTGCACGATGACAAGGCAATCCTCACGAAGGTCCAAGGCTGCACAAAGCACATAGCGTCGCTGAGACTCACTTGGATTCCGGGTGTGCACGATAACAAGGCAATCCTCACGAAGGTCCCAGGCTGCACAAAGAACACACACACAGCGTCGCTGAGTCTCACTTCGACTCCAGGTGCCCATGATCACAGGGCACTTCTTACGAGGGTCTCAAGCTGTAAAAAGCACATGCACACAGCGTCGCTGAGACTCTCCTGGAAACTTTTGTGTTCCTGAGTTTCCACAACAGGGAGCCACCTCACCTCAGGCCCTTGGAGATAAGTTACTTCAGGACACAGCACAGCAAAGTCTTTTCAAGCAGGGGGACACAGCACACAGCAAAGTCCCTTCAGCCTTTCCTTGGTTAAAACAGCAAACTGCAGGCCAGCCCTAGAACACACAGCAAGGGTCAGTCCTTTCCTTCAGTCTCTTCAGTTGTTTCTTCCTTCACAAAGGTTCCTCTTGACCACAAAGTAGCTTCAGTCTTGTTCAATCTTGATCAAGCCATCTCCAAAGTTCAGGGGCTTCAGCTCTCATAGTTATACCCCTAAATGTCTTTGAAGTCTTTGTGTTCAGGGGGGCACTGACCCCTGTTCAAACCAGTTCCAGGTGCCTCCCTGCCAGTGACACCTTTTTCCTTTGATTAATGGGGGTCTGGATTCTCAATCACTCAGCAGGAGATGGGACAATTGTTTTATGGCAGCAACCCAGGCCTATTCACCTCTAGGGGCTACTCCTCCCCCCTACATTCCAGATGTAGGTCAGCCTGCATCTGGAACTGTCTCACCTCCTCTCCTGGGTCAAGACATTCCCCAGATCCTATCGCATTCAAATCCAGACATTCAATCCACAACCAGGCAGAGACACACATAATTGTTTAGAACACAAAAACCCAGCCACTTCTAAAAGAGTGGCTTCTAAACACACAATGCAAAAACCACCTTCATAAAAAGATGTGTTATTATATTGTGAGTTCAGGCACACTAAACTTCACCTCTCATCTTAAGCATTTGGGAAGATAGGCTGGAAAACATATTACACAGCCTCCCCATTCTATCCTATGGGCAAGATGGCCTTTCAACAGTGAAAAACGAAATGGAGTGTGTTTCACTGTCAGGACATGGTACACACCTTAGTACATGTCCTACCTTTCACATGCACTGCACCCTGCCCAGAAGGTACCTTGGACCCACCATAGGGGTGTCTGATGAGCATAGAGAGGGAAGGGTAAGTTCTGGCAAGTGGGTGCACTTGTCAGAACAACATGGCAGTTTAACAAACTGCACGCAGGCCCTGCAATGGCAGGCCTGAGTTCCCTCTTTAAGGCTACTTGTGTGGGTGGCACAATTAGTGCTGCAGGTCCACTAGTAGCATTTGCATTACCAGCCCTGGCACACATGGTGTACTTTGCTCGGGACTTTACTAGTAAGGCAAACATACCAATCATGGACAACCAATTACCATTACACTTTACACAGGAAGCAGTTGCACTTTGACACTGATCAGCAGTGGTGGCAAAATGCCTAAAGCATCTAAGTTGGAAACACCATGTCAGAAAAAAGGTCTTGGGGGAAAGCAAAACGTTTGAAGAACTTTAGCCAAAAAGGGCCAAGTCCAACAGTAAGTATATTAGTTTGGTAAAATCAAAAGTAAAATCAAAGACCGAACAAAGATTGCTTTATTTAAAAGCAATAACAGACATGGTGGCCTGCTGACCCGAGCAGGCCACTATCCTTGTGATGACTGCAAATCAAAAAGGTAGGTCCTTTTTTACCCACTACAATTTGGTATTTTGCAAACCAACCTATTAGTACAAAGGTTGGTTCTTAAAATACCACACTGGTCACAAAAAATTGTGACGCAAATTGTGCCACAGGTGCTTTGTACATCTGGCTTATTGCGTACTGAGGCAGAACCCCCAAAATTGAAATTTTCAAAACACAGATAAGCACTGAGCTCTGCAAATGCTTCTTAATCCTGACCTGCAGCAATCTCTGCATTTGCAGCTTAGAGGCAGGCCTGCCAAGTACCATGCATCATGCGTTAGACTAACGCATTTCAGTGTGATGGTCACACTGAAATGCATTGTCATGCATAATAGCACCTCCTGAGCTGTCAAGCAGGAGCTCTAGTAACCATGCACCACTGACCAGTACTGAAACTAAAGCTGGAGGGAGGAGTGGCAGCGCGCCATGCACTCTGCTCCTGAGCTGTGGCTGCTACTCTTTTACAATGTAACATGTATACTAGGATTCACCAACGGCAGGGCATATGTGCTACAGTCATACTTCTGTGACTCAGTCAGGAGGTCAGGAAGAGTTTTGTAGCACACGCGTCCTGCTGCCGCCAGCAGCTGGAGTTAAAGTTTCAGCAGGCTCGCACCGCGGTTAATTTAAATTAATTAATAGAAATGTTGATCACGCACTGGAGGGAGCCGACCCACGGCACTGGGGCGCCAGCTGTTGAGTGAACCGCCTGTGGCAGGCCGATGCGCAGGAGTTGTTCAGCACATAGGAGCACACCAGTCTCTCCACGCAGCTGCTGAACCTCAGAGGGCAGAGTCGTTGAGGCCACGGCGAGAGCAAAGTGAGTGCAGCTTGGAGTGTGAACTTTGTCTTAGTCTTCTTCATTATAAATATGCTTTCACTGTATAGCACTTACCGCACCCTGTCTTCCTCCTTCAACCGATCCGGGTTTTGCTGATCCCTGTCTTCCTTCTTCACCCCCGTTGATCCCCCGGTCCACGCACCTTTGTGTCTTGTGCCTAATAGTCGACAGGCCATCCCAAGGCCCCTTGATAAGTCACGTTGTTGTCGTCACTGGCTACCGCTTGTACACCGGTGTTTGGTCACCGCGAATGGCCCAGCTCCCACTTCATTTCCCACGGTTGGCCTCAGCTCTTTGCCGCATTTGCGGTGAGTAATGGCAGGACCAACCTCGTAAGCAGCCTTGGGAGCCCCACCCTGAAACAAGAAATCTGGAAATGCTGGGCTCTGCTACAGGTAGAATGGTGACAGGGAGAGAAGGGTGTGGGAGGATAGCAGCCAGGGGTGATGGATAGGTGTGCGGGTTGAGAGGGGCGTGGCAGGAGGCGACACTAATAGAGGCTTAGCTTTTCAGCAATCCACTCCACATTGGCCACGGCTCAGGGTGATTTAAGAGGCTTTTGTGCATGAGGAAGGGCTTTGCTGCATTAGGTGTCAGCCTGAAAGACTTATGTAAACTGGAAGACAGTTCTGCTGACATATAACAATGTTGTAATCCCTCTACAACCTGAGGGGTTGCCCTGCTGTACAATACTGGTGCGAGTTAGCGGGATCCTTGCAATCTGTTGTCTCACATGCGAATCTAGAAGGTTTTTGCAGCCCAAGACATCTCACCTCTGTTATGTGTGAGTTAATAAGTGTAGTGAAACCTGGTGCACTGGTGTGTTGCAGTCCTGCCAAGTACCACGCATCAGGCGATCTGCGTGGCAATGTCTAATGCTTGCAGTTATGCAAAAAAGAAAATTACCAAAAAGTGTTAGACTAACCGATGCGTAGCACTTGGCGGGTCTGATATCCTGAAACTGTTAGACAAAGATGACAAATACACTGGCATGTCAGACCTCCCAGGTACATAAACCTGTGTCCAGTGAACCACAAACAGTGTATGAAACAGGATGAAGGAGCTTTCATGATTGCTTTTCATTCTGCTAAGAGTTGTTGCACACAGGAGCAGAGCACAAGGCAGCTGACAGCAGCTTGGCTTGACATCACACCTGGCAACAGGGGTAGTCTGAGAAACACCTAGAATTAGCACTTCCCCCATGAATATGTGAATACCTGATTGACGCCTACCTCTAAACCAAGCCCCTAAATTGCTGACTGAATGAGCACTAAGACAGTATCCATCCTTCTGTTGTAGTGACAGACCAGGACATACCTTCTCTCCAGCCTTTCCTTGCTTTTCATTTCTTCCTCTCTCTCGCTATCTCCTTCCTCTACAGTTTCACTTCCCACCCTCCTCTTCTCATTATATACCCCATCCTCCTCCCTTCATGCTCACTTTTCCTTTCTCTCATTTTCCTCTTCTTTCATCTCATTCTCTTGATTCTTCCTACCTTTGATCGTCATCCTCTTCTCTCTTTTGCCTTTCTTCTTTCCTCCGAGGTACTTTCATCGCTTTGCTTCAATACCTCCAATTTCCTCCTTCTGCTCCAATATTTCTTATCTTCCTATAGCCTCTGGCTTCCACTCAGCACCCTATTCCTCCTCCGTTTCTTCTCCCTATCACAAATCCTCCTTTTGCCTCTAATCCTACTCCCATTGCCACCCTCCCTCCTTCCCTCTCTCTCCTCTCCCTCTTCCTGTTGTTTCTGTTTTTCCTTCTCATCCCTCTCGTCTACCTTTTGCAAATGTGTACATACATAGTCTGCAGTGAATGGCATGTGATGTCTTATTGAAGAACGTGTAATCTACAGCATGTTCAAAACAGGACAGTATGGTATGCAATGTCACTGTCCCTGTGACTTTAGTGCTAAAAGAATGAGAACAGCTAACAGGTGGCTGGTTGCCGACCGCAGCCCGGGCTGTGATTAAGTGTGTGTTTCTGTCCCCTCCTTTACGTTGCGGTTTATTTCTCAAAACCACTGGGGGTAATTTACAACATGTTTATGACAGTCCTAAATTGTCGGCTATGTTGTATGAGAGATTACTGTGCCAGCTTCAGCATGTGAGGATCATGCAAAATGGTGCTTGACAGCCTGTCCGTGTGCTAGTCAGCTGAGACTGTGTGACACGTAGGCAGCAGACATGCCTACTTGTGTAAGTTGTTCATGTTGGGCCCTCACATATCCTTCCTGTTGTTCCATGTGGACAGAGAGACCATTTCTGGTGCCTTGTTGCAGTTTTAAGATCTTATTAGAGTTTCTTGTTGCTCAAATGGGTGTAAATTCTAATATTTATGTTTCCCTCGTCTACATTGCTTGATTTTGCTAGAAAGAAAGTGTCACTCATAGTCGTTGAAATGTCACTCATATTTGCACTGATATTATGAAAATGTCACCCATAGCTATCTGAAACCTTGGCAGCTATGTAGAGGACGTTCAAGGCCTCCTTCAAGTTCTACTGCTGTGATGCTAATGATAACTGAAGGACATGGTGACCTGTGTACTTCACCACTGTGGAGCTGAAGCTGTATACTGGCTTTACATTCTTCTGAAAAAGCCCCCCCTCCCCCCCCCAAAAAAAAAAACGGCAATGATGAAGAAATTAGCAAACATAAGAAGTATAAGAAGCAATTTCAGTTAGAGGAAAAACACTGAAAAATCCCCTAATTGCTACTTTTAAATCAATTTTCACTTGCACGATGGAGAGTGATCTGCTTTAATTAAACTCATTATTGCATTTAATTAAGATTCTTGATTCCTTTAGAACTAATTACAAAGCTGAATTTCCTGTGGGGTCTTACCAAGCTGCTCTGCTAAATGCCTTCCTCTTTCAGTGGCGACCACCCTCTCATCTTCCATGTCACACTTGTTTCCAACTAAAATCACCTGGGCATTATCCCACGAGTATGTCTTGATCTGAGTAGACCTGTTAAAGAGAGAGATGGTGTTAAAGAATGATAAACCTGGCAGACTTTAATCTCATAAAAAAAGTGGAATGTCATGTTTAAGTCATTTCACACTGGTTCTAGGGTTTCACGTGGCTTTTGCTGCTGATGAAGGCATGTGGAAATTAACTAATCTCTCATTTTTTATGACATATATGTATTGTTTTCCATAAACAGAATTTGGTACAGGTTGGAAGCATGATACAACAGTAGCCACTATATAAATCAGACATGTAGTTGTCACACACGGCATACATTATTGAAAAAAAGGTCTCACCACCCCAACCACCTTTACTTGAGTAAGTATAAAGGAAAGGACACAAAATAATCAGCGCCTAACATTCATGCAATTCCGTTCTGTGAGGATCCTTTGTTGGTCCCCTGGTCTCCAGACCTTTTTTGTTTTCTTGCACATCTTTGCATTCATTCACTGTTTTCTCAGCAGCCGAGCTTCTATCCATAACTATCAACCAGTCAATGACCAGGGTTGGGTCACTGGCGTTCCATTCACGTGTGACACTTCACTTGGCCACCAGGAATCTGAGGCTTACCAGAGCCTCGAGCCTGTGCTCCCCTCCCAGCGGTCGATTACACTCATCCATTTCTTTTATGTGAATTATATTGGAGAGGCCATGTTTCGGAGTGATGGGCAGGTCCTTCACTATGGCGGAGGAGAATTGCCCCACTGCTGGAAGGAGCAGGTGAAAACGTAAAATAAAATGATAATAAAGCAATTATTAAACTGCTTTATTATCATTTTGTTTGACCTGTAGGAGCTGGTTAGAAGAAGCAGCTGTCATCCGAGTCCTGGGGGCGGGGCCATCAGCAGCAGAAGTGGTGGGCACTGGGCACTGCTGTCAGTGCGCATGTGAGTTTGGCTGGCTGTCTCAAGACGGCCAAACCGACATGCGCACTGACCTCTCCCCAGCCCGAGCTGCATTGCTGATGGAGAGAACAGCAGGTGCAGGCTTCCAGTCCCCTTTGGAGCGGTATACAAGCCCGCTCAGGCCAATCCCAGCGCTTCGAGAAGTGCTGGGATTGGCCGTAGGGGAGTCTCGTAGACTGTGCTCATGGGAAATGCAGTTTGCAGTTCCTGGACCAGAAGAGCACCGAGGCACGGGAGAAGAGGATCATAGAAGCGGCGGCCAGCAGCAGGAAGGTAAGTGTACTTTTTTTCTTGTTCCCCCCCCCCCCCCCGAGCTGTCCCCCCACTTCGTGTTGGCAGCAGCCGCCACTGCACTAGAGGCCTATGCATTTAGAAGGATGTATTCATTCCTTAGAATGGTGTCTCTCTTCATGAAAATGAGGGAATATCCTTTTCACTTGCCTGTATTTCTAAAACAGAAGCATGCACAGGCCACTGAGACATTGCTGAATGTCCATTACGAATGGTTGTAGAAGGGATTATTGGCTCCTTTCCTTGGGGAAGGGGAAGCCTTAGGGGTCATGAAGAGTCTTGAGGAGCACACCCACTCTTGTAATTTCAGGCTTAAGTCTGACAGTGCTTACCATCGAGGGGGCGTTCAGGTAACTCAAAGGAGGAACCGGCCTCTAACACTCAATCCCTTGGGGAAGTGGTGGGTAGTGCTGCTCTTCGATCCCATGCTGCCTGTGAGGTGCAAACTATGACAGTGTGTACTTGTCAGCACAACATCTCCATTAATTCAGGGACATAGCTATCATTGGTGAAGCTGGTGCAGTGGCAGGAGGGCTCAAGGCTGTGGTGCTTGAGGCAGCTTCATCCCTAAGGGAACCCCTTGAAGCTCCTACAAGAGCCCAGGGGCAATGAGAATGAGGCTTTGCCCACAATTAACCAGTCTCATGGGTCAACAACATCTCATGGTTCAAAAAGATCTCAAAGGAGGAGGAAAAAAGAACTAACATTACTGGAATAATAAAAACCTAGCAACTCACCCCAATAAAATGGAGGGCAGGAGCACTGAGAAGAATGGGAATGGCCTACCCCTAGCTCGATTACACCACCTCCAGCCCAGCAAAGGGTCACTGTACAAGAGTATCCCTTTAAGCAACCCTTTGCAACCTCTAACCCTGCTGTGAGAGCTGGTGCATCTTCACACCCCTGTCAGCGATAAAACCTGAGACCGCATCCAGCACCCAGCCAGAGACTGAAAGACTATGTGTGAAAAATTGGGTTATGGGTTAAGGGAGGTGAAACCCTACCCAAGTAATAGCAACAAAACCTGTCAGGATGAACCACAAAAGTCACTAAATGTAAACCTGTGCTTAGCCCTCTGGTAGCTTGGCACAAAGGTAGTCAGGCTTAACTTACAGACCATGCCAAAAACCTCGGCATCATACTAGATTCATCACTCGCCATGAACCGACAGGTCAACGCCGTCACCTCCAGCTGCTTCAACACCCTCCTCATCCTCCGAAAGACCTTCAAATGTATCCCCCTGAGTCAAGGAAGAAGTCACCCACGCACTCATCACTAGCAAACTGGACTACAGAAACGCTCTCTACGCCGGCATCAACAAGTCCCTACTCCGTAAACTCCAGACGATACAGAACACCACGGCCAGATGCGTGAGGGCTCTTATAAAGGTGTTCTTAGCCACCCCCAACGTGCTCAAGTCAACATTACTCCACATTTCTCTGCCCTCTGACTTAGCTCTATATACTTTCAAAGCAGGGTATAGCTGTCTATCTTGCAATACCAGATGCATTTTTAAAATAGGTGCTGCAACCTGGATAAGGTTCAAACTGCTTCTCTCATCCTGCAAGGCCTAAGACATTGATTTAGTGAGGTAAATCCCCTGGTAGGAAAACTCACTGACCCTATCTCATGGTTTGCCCTCCAAGAATATAGAAAATCCAAAACACTTGTGTGGGCTGATGGCCATAAATTTAGTCTTTGTATGATTGACCAGCAGTCCACACTTGCTACAAAAAGCAGCGACTTTTCCCACTAAACATTGTAGACCACTCTGGATTTTTGATATTAGTAGGGTGTTGTCTGCGGATAACAGGAGAGGAATCTTGGAACCTGCTAAACGAGGCGCATCATTCATATCATCTTCAAGGTGGGATGCCACATCATCAGTCTAACATAGATGCAGAACCACATTGTCGCAGTTCATAGTGTAGGTGTTTTATTTTTAAATCCGACCCTCTGGTATGGTCCCCTATATGACTGCACAGAACACGCAAAGAATGAGTGAATGACATGATTGTGTCATCCGCTTCTAAAACCTACCATGTATGTTAGTTTGTTTGCAATCCTGCCACCCTCAATTGTAGTGTATATCTCCTCCTATAAGAAATATAATGTGACATTTCATTTATAACATTTACTGCAAAATGCTATCAAAACAGAATTTGCAATGTCTAGGTAACCTGGGCTGAAGAGAGAGTCTAGTGGTGGAACTACATTCATATAATAAATACCCTGCCAGGAGTTTTGAGATATTAAATCCATTCTACCTGGGTTCATCAAAAGAGCATTCTGTACATATGCCCACTTCAAGACCTCCCCTTCCAGTTGCCACTTCAAGTGAGTCCCACTCAAAGCCTACACTGGGATGGGAGCCAAACCTAGGGCTTAAGAAGAACAATATCAGTGACTAAATACATTCTACTATACTAATTCAGAAGGAAGGCTGTTGACAGTCACTGCAACCGTACCCTCCAGGAGGCCTAGCCCATGTGTTAGATCGAGGGAGGTTTCCACTGAAGGTTGCTGGAGGAACTGACAGGGCAACTGGTGGAGTTGGGAGACAGGAGAGCGCTCTGTTCAGTGGAGACACACATTAACCAGTTTTAATATTTGGTGCATAGACATAGAGGTTACGTTTGATGCTACAAAGGTTGTATCGAGGGAAGGAAGTGTATCTCTCAGATGAATAACTGGGCGTGGCTAGTCTGGAAATTATATTAGTGTTAGTCAAATCTCAATATTATTGACTGACCTTTTAAAACTTCATGCTTGGCCTTCTCCAAGGAGAGATTCCCTCTTGTTCTGAAGGGTTGTATGTCAAGATATTGACCCCACAAATAACAGCCTACAACAATATTGATATAGATGTGCAGTCCACTTCTACATACCTTGAATATATGCATATTATCTAGAAACATAATGTGGAGTTCAAAATAGTAAACCTATGTCTTCCTAGATATACTCACCTGGATGATCTAGTGACGGTTAGTATTCTGGAGTAGATATGTATGGAAGTTTATGTCAAAAACTCAATATTCTGGATGTACGCCTTCTGAAGAGACGCTAAAGCATCCTTGCTTGCTGTACCATAGAATTCTGTCTGAAGCTCTTGTATAGGAACCTAGACACTGCATTGAGACCTACACCCCACAACTGGAAGAAGAGAGGAGACATTTCTGAATCTGATAACTTTTCCACAGGGTACCACTGCTACTAGAACTTGTGGAACTGCTTTTGACCTTTTTTTAAAACAGGGGCATCCGGCAGACCCTCCCGAAATAACAACATAACCTCAGTGGACTCGACTGCTTTTCGGACTCTGAGTTTTTTCTCTAGGGAGGCTATCACTCAACTGAGAGACCACTATCTCTGTCTGGGTGTTGACCCTGACCCAGCGCATGCGCTGCTCTGGCGAGACTTATTGAGAGGGCTCCAAAAAGTGCTACCAGGCCAGCCTAGAGCTACAGTGCATGTGCGCGGGCGCGCGCAACGCACTTTACCGAGATTACTTTCACTTTCGCGGCCGCACAGCCGCTTGGCATTGCCAATAGGTCTCGCTTTTGGGACCTTATAAGTATTTAGTTATGCAACTGTTGCATAGCTAAACACTTATAAGGTCCCAAAGACGAGACCTATTGGCTATGCCAATGCTTGTTTTTTTCCCCCATGAGCTGGTTTCTGTTTCCTTTTTTAATTTTGAACGCTACATCCCATTTTCTGCATGTTTGTGACAATTTGTTTACATTTCCATTCTTGTCTTTTTGACTGGTCTTGTCTGGGACTTTTAATTTCTTTGTTTTCTATGGGCCCGATGTACAATCGATATTCCTAATGTATGAAACTCTTTTGAGTTATTATTAGTGGTTCATAGTGGGTTGCAAATAGATCAACTACAGGAAAATAATGTGGTAGGTTGCAAATTGGGACCGATTACAGCCATTACAGGGATGGTGGCCTCCTGAGGTCAGCAGTCCACTGTGTCTGTTTTAAATAAAGCAGTCTTTTTTTTTTAAAGCAGCCCGTTTTCCATACTTGCTCAATGATTCGATGTACAGAATATGCCCCTATGAATAGTAAGCAACTATTGCAGTGCATAAACTTTTGAATATGTGGAAGATATTCATCATTAACCCCTTAACTGCTAGGCATTTCTGCCAAAAGTGCTGAGCCATTTTTTTGGCTATTTGGGGCGATTCACGCTTACGGCTCCATAACTTTTTTCCACATAAGCTATCCACACAAAAGTTGCATCATTTTTCCAACTTACTGAGAATTCTGATGGTTACCAAGGTTTGTGGATTACCCTGGATTTGACCAAAAAAATAGGCAAAATATAGCAACATTTTGAGTTTTTGGGGAAAAATAGGAAAAAAGTGCTCTGAATAAAAGTGTCAGTCTTTCTCCTAAATATGGCATCAAGAAATAGTTTGCTGTGCTAAATTCACCATCTTCCCAGTTTTCAGGAACTTGCAAAGCTGAATTTTAAAAAACGATGTTTTAATCACAGTTTTTCCTATGTTTTGTGCCCTCAACCTACTTCTAGTTTCTGGTGGAAACCAGTGTGAAACCCATGGGTGATCCAGGAAAGCTATAGATTTATGAAAAGTAGATAGAATCCCGAATTGAGCAAGGGTTCATAAGTGTAGATCCATCAAGGTTTTACCACAGAAACTTAGGGGCCTATTAGGATCGCCCGCCACCCTAGCGGTGCTGGGACCGGCCGCCAGTGGTGTGGCGGTCCCGCCCCTCCAATTAGGATGCAACCGCCACGGTGGCATCCTCCATTCCCAGCATTGTGGCGGACGGTGCTGTGAGCACCGCCCGCCAAAATGCTGGGAATGCCTGCCACCTTGTCCGTGAGAATGTGCACACCCCACATACCCTGGGGGCCCGCAACAGGCCCCCAAAAGCAAAATCCGCATGCCTCGTTGCCGCCACGGAAAGGCTGCTTCCCGCTCTCATGCTAATATGGATGGCGGTGTCTAGCAGACACCGCCACCATATCCAGACCCTTTTCCGGCGGAAAACCGGCGGACTGTCTTTCCGTCCGCGGGGGTCCCCCCGCCATACTAATATGGCAGGCGGGAAATGGGTGGCGGGCAGGGTATGATGTAGGGCGGATTGCCACCACCATGCGGGTGGTGGCGATCCGCCCCACATCATAATAGACCCCTAAGTGTTGAATTAAAGAAATATTTAAAATAAATATTAAAAAACAAAGCCATTTTTTACAACAATTTCATCTGTACCTTTTTAACAGGATGGCCAATTTACAAAAGCAGTATACCATTATGTCCTCTAGACTCTTTTGGTTGGAGGCATATATAGGGTTTGAAGGTTCTCTAAGAGCCCAAGGTACCCACAGACAACGACTGAGTTGCGCCGTACAATGGTTTTTATTTGTGTACTGAGTATAGCATATAGTGAAATATTTACAGTGAAAAATGGGTATCAAGGACACCTATGTATTTCTGAAATGGGCACAAGACATGGAGTTTAGGAGCAGTGGTTATTTGTACATCTCTGACTTTGTAGGTACTCGTACTAACATGATTTAAAGGGTATTTTTTCAAAATATCTTCTATCTTACACACTGGCTTACATTTGGAAGTCACAAATGCAGCGAAATCCAATGGGTGAAAACAAGTGTTCTACTATATTATGCTCCCACGTGTCTTTCAATAAAAACGGTACCTCACTTTTGTGGGTAGGCCTAGTGCCATGATTGGAAATGGAACAAAACCCAACATGGACACCACACTTTTATCAACTGAAAAATTACACGTTTTTACATTGTGGGTAGCTATAGATTTTGGGCTCTAGCTCAGTTGGCACCTCGGGAAACCTAGCAAACCTGAACATTTTTTAAAACTTTTGGGGTAATTCAAGGTGAGGTGATGTGCACGGCTCTCACCAGGTTTTTTTTACAGCGAATCCCTTCCAAACCTTAAACATCGACTAAAAACACATTTTCCTCATCTTTTTGTGATGGAAAGTTCTGGAATCTGTGGGGAGCCACAAACATCCTTACACCTAGCATTTGCCCAAATCTCCCCATAAAGCTGGTATCTACTTGTGTGGGCAGACCAAGTGCTTGCGATAAGAAATGGCCCAAAACTCAAATGGATGCATCACATTTTTCCACTCAAAACTGACCCTTTTGTTGCAAAGTGGTTAGTTGTGGATGTTGGTCCCATGGAAACCTAGCAAAATACAGATTTTTGAAAAGTAGACATCCAGTGGAATCCAGGATGGGGGGACTTGCGTGGCTCTCACTTGGTTTTTTCACCCAGAATTCCTTGCAGACCACAAACTATGACTAAAAAAAACACATTTTCCTCCCCTTTCTATGATGGAAAGTTCTGGAATCTGCGTGGAGCCACAAACTTCCTTCCACCCACTATTTCCCCACGTATTCCAATAAAAATGGTACCTCACTTGTGTTGGTTGGCCTACTGCCCAAAGCAGGAAACAGCCCAAAACTCAATATGGGTACATCACATTTTTCCACCTTAAAACTGACCTTTTTTAAAAAAAGTGAGTAGCTGTGGATTTTGTGCCATTGCTCAGCCAGCACCTACAGAAACCTAGGAAACGTGCACATTTTTTAAAACTAGACAACTCGGGGAGTCCAAGATTGTGTGACTTGCGTGGCTATCACTAGGTAATTTTAACAAAAGAACTTTGGTTAAAAATACACATTTCCCTTACATTTATGTGATGGAATGTTCTGAAATCTGCGGGTGGCCAAAATTTCCTAACGCCCTGAGTTGCCACATGTCCCCCGATAAGAACGGATTACTACTTGTGTGGGCAAGCCCAGAGACCAGGACACAAAAGGCCCTAAACTGCTACATTGATAGATAAGCAATAGGGGTAGCTGCTGTAAGTGGGGCCGTGCTGTGGCACCACTGATGCAAACCTACAAACCACAGCCATTTATGAAAATTAGAAAACCAGGGGATTCCAGGGTGGTGTGCCTTGCATGGATCCCATGAGTTTTTCTTATCCACAATGCCTTTTAAACCTCAAACGTTACCTGAAATCACGCATTTTCCTTACATTTTTGGGATGGAAACTTTCAGAATTCCAGGAATTTACAGAGTTCATACCACCCAGCATTACCTCACTTAGGCCTATAAAAATGCTGCACCATTTGTGTAGCTGGGCCTACTGCTCATGACAGGAATGGATCAAACCACAAAAAAATCTGCACCACTTCTATGGCTGGGTCTAGTGCTCACGACAGGAACGGATAAAGCTGAGGTTGCAACAATCTGCCCCGGGGGCCAGATTGGGGGTATTCACCCCCCATCAGCCCCCAACCCTACATTTTGCTTTGTGTTTTTTACCAGGTGTCTAGTAAGCTTTCTGTCCCCTGGGGGTAATCTCCCCCCTCGGCCCCCTCCCCTGTATATTTTTTTTTCTAAACTTTCCCTGGTGTCTAGTTGGCTTTCTGACCCCGGGGAGAGCAGATTGAGGGTAATGACTCCCATCGGCCCACAAGGGGGTCAGAAAAAATGATGCTGCAGTTTTGGGGGGGTGAGGGCAATGCCCATGGTGGGCAGCCCCAAACATTTATTTATATTTTTTGTGTTATTCCCATGTGTCTAGTGGGCTTTCTGCCTCCCGGAGTGGGCAGATCGGGGGTAATCACCCCCATCCTCCTCCAAGGGGGGCAGACAGACTGAAATTATTGGGGGTGGTGGGGAGAGCACAAGCCTCTTGCCTGAGGGGTCGCTCCCTCATTTCCCTGTGGACTTCTGGGTGGATCCCTGTTTGGGGGTCAATCTCCTATGGTGATCCCCATGCAGGGATCTACTGGGCAGAGATATCATTGGAAAGGGGAAAGTCTCACCATTTCAACAATACCTCTCCTGTAACAATCAGTGCTCGGGCTGAGATATGCCCCGAGCATTGATGCAGTGAAAGTAAAACAAGCCCATTGGCTAACATTGCATGTCCTTTCCTCGTGATATCATACTTGGAATTGACATCCCGTTGTCCCATCCTTCACAACACTACAGCCCATGACATCTTAAAATGTAGATTTGATACAAATAATGACACCTCAGGATTAAAACCTCAAATTTCAATGAGTTTGTTCCAGTAAGTTATGAAATGCCAGGAGAGTGTTCCAAAGTGCAGTACTAGGATATGCATATCCCAAAATTAATGTTGTAAGGAGGATTTATGTTGCTCAAACAGTTTAAATATTTTGAGAAAGTAAACAGCCATTGTATGGTCCCGGGGTCCCTATCCCCTAGGGCTGAATTTGCAGATTCCTTGCTCGTAAGAGCGCAGACAGGGAACTGTTTTCCTGCCCGCTTTCTTACGGGCAGGGAATCACAGAATAGCAGGGAGCTAGTGTGGCCGCGGGGCCATGGGGCTTCCCCCCATGACTCCAAATACTGAATTAATGTGGTGGAGTGTGCTGTGTGGCCCCTGGGGCACCACAGTTTTAAAAAGAAAAGAAAAAGGGATTTCTGTCTCCTGTGGGGCTGCTAACAGGGAGGCAGTGGGACCGACGGGGCCCTGGGGTTCCCTGGTGGCCCTCAGCAAATATTAAACATGTGGGTGTCCTGGGTGGGAACGCAGCACCTAAAAACATAACAAAATAAATAAATGAGTAATAAATGAGCAGAAGGATACACTCATTAATTATTCACTGCTTCTTGCAAGGATCACCCCATAATGCCCTGCAAGGGCATTTTAAATATATTTTTGGAGCCTGGTAGTGTCATTAGAAGGGGCAGGGGACAACCAACCATTTTATTAATGTTGTGGTGGGGGGCTGCAGGGTTTAAAGCAGCACCCCAGCAACATAAAAAAAACAAGAAGTCTCCTGAGTCATTAAATCTAATGCATTATTGATGTTCAGTTTTAAAAGCACTCCTAGCTGTAGTTCTCTGTTCTTCAGCTCAAGTGCAGGTCCCCTTTGTGGCTTGATTTATGGGTGCACTTTGTAGCTTAAAAAATGTTAATAAAAGACTCAAAGATATGTTGATTTTTTTCTAATAAAACATTATTAACATTTTTAATGTACTGTTAGTTTTTATGATGCGATTATGGTCAAATTTGTGTGATGCTGCTTCGCGCAATATCAAGGAGGATCACAATCTGTGTGATGCCACTTGCTGTAAAGTCACTAGTGTGTTAAAGGGTGTGTGCTGTAACTACATCTTCCTAATTCATTACCCCGAAATAACGCTAGATCTCTGCCTACATTTCTTTCCAATATATCCGAAATAGTACCCTATATCTACTAAGAACTCATATGTTTCACTACCATAATGGCTGAGTGAATGTAAGACTTTGTTCCTTGAGGGTTACATGTTTGAATATCAATGGTTCAGAATTCTGCTGAGTTTGTGAAAAACAGCAGCAGCAAATAAACGCAAAGTCATATGTTTTTCATGTTTCGATCTCACTCTTACCAGGCCGGTAATCCAGATTCAGAGGCAAATAGGAGTTTGCACTCATAATGGGCATTAAAGTAGTCCAAGTAGTTCTAAATACCACACACATTTCCTAGCACAAATGTTAGCAGGTAAGCCCGGCAGAATTTGCGTGGGCAGATTCCATGACATTCTGAAATTTGTCTCAAAAATCAGTTTTATTACATTATCCCCCATACTGAGGTGTGGAACTCAGAACTGGCATGTAAGATTGCACTTTGCAAGGTGGCAAATAAGCATGTACCTGTATCTATAGATACATCTTTACTCCACACTGAATTCCTTCCCTGGCAAATGTAGTGCAGTGAAGCATTGCGTTTACTAGAATAGCCGGAACCAACATGTCCGATGTAGAACCAGGAGGACTGGATACATCAAAAGCGTTCAGAATAACCCCTGACTATGTCAAGGAGTTCCATTATAGATCCACTGTACACAAATGTATTGTATGCGGCTATCCTGAAAATCCGGCATGGATCCCATACATCTGGATCTGCATTGGGCACCCATAGTCTCAAACGTAATAATTAACAGGAAGGAACTTCCAATGTAAATATATATCATGACAACTGTGGGTTATTTGTGAGGGATATCTGCAAGCAGGATCCTCTGATGGCCAGCTGCTGATCCCTGCATTACATAGCATACATATAGTCATAAATTAGGGGTAGACAAAACCAGTGCATTGCATTTATGCATTTTTTCTGGAAGTAGATTTATTTTTCTCGGATGTGAAGCTACCCATGGATTTGTTAATCTGTTTTTGCCATTATCCCTCATTCCCAAATATGGTACATTGTCTCATAGCTTGTACATTCACGGACAACGCTTTCCCTAGAGAGCACATTTCAGTCCACCTCTAAGGTTGAGGAGATGTGCAAAAAGTTCAAAGCCTGCCAGAAGGACACATTTGTTTTTGTGCTTTATGAATCTCCCTTCTCTCCTTGCAGGGGAGCTGTGATCGCGCACAGGTTTAAGTATAATAAAGTATGATATTATGCCACGAGTGCCCATAATAAAGGTTGTGATAAAACTGCATGGCTCTGGTGACATTTTCACATTGGCTGACCTTCAGCAGGGGGCTGATGTTGGCCCAAGAAATCCCTTAATTTCAACAAAGGTTTATTGCACTTTTATAGCTAGCTCTTTTAATTGTTCATTTTATGGCCGGGTTCCCTGCTCAATAGACACACAGAAGCTGTCCGATGATGTAATTTGTGGTTTGGGTCGCAGCCATTTGCTTTGTTACCATGGGGATAACCGCGGCTCAGCTGAAAAACAATAGCTGAAAGAATCCGCAGCTCCCCGAGGATGTTTCCAATCTGCAGCACGGCAACAGTGCACACAAACAGAACATCACCACTATCTAGGAGAAAATAACGCAATGAAAGGAATAATTCTGTGCAGCAGCATTTACGTCTTTTGCAGGGGAGCACTGCGGGGGGGGGGGGGGTTACTTGGGGTGTTACACCTCCCTAATGAACGTATTGTTTAGTAAATAAGGGTACAGGTGCTTTCAGTCGGGTAATGTGAGGTGGCTGTCGGATTTCACCTAGGATTTTTACATGCACACACAGACAAAAAGACTTACACAGAAAAAAAACACACACACACACTCTCTATCTCTCTTCTCTGTTTTGAAGTTCTTAAAACTGTTGGTTATTTTACAATATATTGTCTTTTAAGCAACCCTAGCAATCTGCACTGCTATCTATCCCTTCCCATTTCCCCTTAAGCCCCCTTCTGCCCTCCTTCCAAAATAATGTATTTTACCCAGTGGTGGCTGGCACAGATCGGGGGTGGGGGGACGGAGGGCGGGTGGGGGGGGGGGTCCAGATGAGGGGGTAAAGAAAGAAAAGAAACGTACCTCCTCGCCGTGTCTCGCCGCTCTCTCCACTGTCATCTCCGGAACAGGAAGATAGCACCCAGGAAGCACCCAGGCTCCCCTGAGCCAATCACAACGCTGCAATGTAGCGTTGTGATTGGTCTGGGCACCATGGGTCAGCGCTCTGACGTGGCCTGGGGGTCTGGGCATGTTCTCCACCTAGGCTGTAATGCAGCCTGGATGGAGAATATGCAAAGTGTGCATTAAAGTTTGGCCGGGCCGAGAGTGCCTGCCAAACATTCATGCGCACTTTAGGGAGAGTAAACAACTCCTCCCCCTCGACTGTCCTGTAAGCAGAGCAGCCTCACCCTCCTTGCAAGCAAAAGACACACAATTGATGGACGGAATACAGAACAAATCAAAACATTCACCCCCAGTCAAGAGATCTGGGTTAAATCCATCATTCTTTTGCTCACCATGCCACCCCAGTTTAGACCTGGCCATATGCAAATCAGTCTTGACCCTGTGCCTCATGGGAACAGTCCAGCCCGAACTGCCAAGCCAGGTCCTCCCTGGACTGGAAACAAGCATACTTTGGGCTCACTGTGCCACTGGAATCATGCTATCCTGGCTGAAGAGGGGTGAAACACCGAAACCGGTCCTAGGATGCTTGGTTCCGGTTGGTTCCGGTCCATATGGCCAGGTCTAAACTGGGGTGGCATGGTGAGCAAAAGAATGATGGATTCAACCCAGATCTCCTGACTGGGTTGCAGACTTTGTTCTGCATTCCGTCCATTAATTGTGTGTTTTTTGCCACCTTCCTTGCAAGGCTGCCGCAACAAGGAAAAAATTGAAAGTTATTATCATTTTATTTTGAGGTTTCGCCTGACCCAGCGCATGCGCTGGTCTGGCAAGACTTTTTGAGAGGGCTCCAAAAAGTGCTACCAGGCCAGCCTAGACCTACTGTGCATGTGCGCGGCCACGCGCGCCGCGCCTGACGAGAGTACTTTCACTTTCGTGGCCGCACGGCCGCTTTGATGTTTGACCGCGATTGCGATCACTTACGCTTGTTGGATTTGTGGCCTTTTTAATCTCAGAACAAACCTTAACCCCTAAGAGCAAAGGGCAAGAGATCGATTTACACCAGGAACAAACTCTAAATGAGGCATTACTGTTAGTTAGCAATAAATAATCCAAGATGAAAAGCCTACACATCAAGTGACATTAAATTAAAAAAAGGCTTCTGCAATTGAACCCTTTAATGTCACTTGTCTTAAAAAAAACCCATTAAGACTCGCAAATATCATTCCTCTCCAGAAGATGTGCAAATCTGTTTCTCATTGTTTGCTTTTTCTAGGAATCGTATTAAACAATGAACTCTTCAAGTGATATTATGTTTTTATAACTAACCACCTTGCTCCAAATCTACGAAAACAAGAAGAAAAATACTACATCTAACAAAGGAATAAGCAGGGTAGAGCAACTGAAAAAGGCAAATGCATTTAAACACCACAGGCTTGCGATGGTAAAAACTCATACCAGGGTTTTCAGTTTTTTTTAACAGATGACCTGCAGTTTGAGAACTCTTGAAAAGAAATGGACTGCATTCTCTGTACAGCTAGGAATAGGTACATTTTGGAGTACAATAACACAGGAGTCAGTGAGCACCAAGGATGTGGGAAATAATATCGGCGCTTGTGGTGTTTAATCAGGGTTATTCAAAACAATAGGTGTTCATTTACAGCACTGTCTCACCCTTCTTCGGACTGTAATTCGGTCTTACACTTTGTTTGACATTTTTGCAGAGAATTGAACGTGGGCAGATCTTTTGTGCCAATGTGGAAACTCCACATTTGTTAAGGACTGTCACAGGTTTTCTCCATTGACATATCCCAATCCTTGTCAGATCAATACACTCAGAGTGATCAGCAGCATCAGCCTGCAAAGTGAGAGATCTAAATTAGGACTGTTTTTTTTAGGTCTGGCCTAGAGTTTCCATTAGCTGGCTCACCAGCCTCGTGTATTCCAAAAAATGTGAGAGAACGTGTGTGTGAGAGACAGTGAGAGTGTGAGGGAGACAGCATCCTCGGTCAGCCTACTTCATTCATGGGTCTGTTCAAGTGCTATTCACATTTTGTTTCCACCCATCAGAGAGCATACACCCCTGCACAGTGGGTCAGCCTACTTCAGTCGCTGGCTCTCTTCAATGCGAGTGATAGTATTGTTTTTTAGCACTTCTGCCTAAAACTGTAGTGGCAGAGTTGGTGGGCCAATTCTCTGCTTTCATTTCATGTTATTTAAATGTATTTTTTGTGATGGGTAATTTATGTTTTTTACAAACATTTGCACACTATGTTTCGACAGCTGCAGTTTTACTTTTTATTGCTTTCAATGCCTACTGCATATGTTTGCAAAAGAAAGAAATAACACAAACTGAATACAAATTGAAACAAAAGTAGTCATTTTCTCCGCTATAATACCCTCAATTAGAATTGCATTAAAATGTGTTCAAACTAAGCTCTGCAATGTGGCTTATGATTCCGCAGGATCCACAGAAATAAAATCCACACCAGGAGAGGTTACTGAGTTTATGAAGGGGATATCAAGGCCACTGTGATTCCAAAATCAAACAAGCATTGGCATAGCCAATAGGTCTCGCCTTTGGGACCTTATAAGTGTTTAGCCATGCAATGGTTAATGTTGCTGCACCAAGGATTTTGTGCTGGATAACTAAACACTTATAAGGTCCCAAAGGCGAAACCTATTGGCTATGCCAATGCTTGTTAAAGACTAGTAGGCCTGGAGACAGACTCGCACTTCAGAGATAAATCTAGATTAGGCATTAACTCTATCCCACACATTTGTAGGTGTTGGGTCTGCAAACACACAAATGTGTGCAGTGTGCTTCAGTTAACGCCAACATCATTTCTAGCAGCCGCTGCTCTGGCCACTTGTTTGTCGTGCATTTGGGAAGGATTATACACAATATATTTATATATACAATAAACACAGTCGTTCAAACACAGAACGTACAAGAACACACACAAGCACGTATACGGACTCCTAAGCATGCCCAGGAGAACACAGGCACACACAAACACACACAGACCGGCACTAGAACACAGGTAAGCACACACATATGCTATCAGATTTACAGTATGCATGGGCATATAAATATTTCCTGCGTCTCTCTTTAGCACCAGGACGCACACCACCAAGGCCAGTGCACTGTGACCCCCTGCCCAGTGCTCTGGTTGCACCAAGACTCGCACCATCCAGCCCGTGCAGTGTCTCTCTGTCAGACGCTCTGGGTGCACACCATCTCTAGTGCAGTGTGTCTCCTTGCCCAGCGCTCTGGGTGCACCTGGAAGCACACCCCCCAAGCAGTATCTGTAGTTAACAAATATACTTCCTACCATTTTTATGTGAGTTTAGAATGTCTCTGTTTGTATCTTTTATGTTATTCATATACTCTAAAGTCCTTATGTAATGTAATGTAACTGGTTTTATTGTAAAGCGCTCTGACACCTTCGGGTAAAGTTCGCGCTATATAAAAATGCATAATAAATAAATCCCTGTGAGGCCCCACCCCGTCCTCCTCCTTCCTGCTGTACATTGTATCTTCAATTACTGTTGCCTGCGTATATTTGCGTCACTCTGTGTGCCTTCTTCACATACCAAGCATTTACAATGCAATAGGTCTCGCATTTGGAAAAGATTGAGCTATTGGCATTGTAAATGACAATGCTTTTTATTTATATGTTGGTTTTGAAAATGGATAAATAAAAGGCATTGTCATTTACTAAGACAATAGCTTACACTCCCGCAAATGCGAGACCTATTGCATTGCAAATGCTTGTTCCTTTTGTTACACTGCTTAAATGCAGTGGGGCGAAGCTCATCCGCCTTAACGGAGAAGCCGCCACTGATTTTACCATGATATAAAAGCGTGATTGTTGGGCAAATTCGAGATAACCACCCCCCAAATCTTACAGATCAAGCTATACCCCTTTATCTTATATGTAGAGCAACAGGAAGAGCAGTGGTCATGTGTGCTTTTGACACGCCATTATCTCCTCTCCTAATGTGCAAGCCAGTCGTGCCTAGCATAGGATTTCTACTCGGGGTACACGCTCCAGTACAAATTCCTACATGTAGACAAAAGCACAGGAGTCAGACATATAAAATATGTGCTTTATGTTTAAAACAGAACTTAAATAAAGAGCAGTAGGGGATTTACCACTTGATCCATTACTTAAGGCTGGTTTCACTAGGTGTCAGAATTTGAGGCAATTGCAAGTCACCCTACGTTAATGGATGTAGCATTGTGTCACAAACTAGAGTTTTTGCACTGTTGCACCCCAGACACACCCCTTTTGCATACGTTAACAGGGGGTTGATGCAAAGTGGTTTGGTCCAGCATGGGGGTCCGATTTCAGGGCACAATACCTTTTGCGTGTGAACATTGATTGCCTCTGCTGTTACCAACAATTAATCTGGGCTAAGTGTCATGAGTAGAGAGGGCAGATCCTCCCTACTGTAAGCACGCAAGCCACTTTTTGAAATCATTGGCTAGTTAGGGGTACCAATCTAAAAAAGTACTCATCTCACAAGAAATTACTGGGATGAGGCAGATGGAATCAGAATATTGGCATTACTGATATGTAATCAAAACACCACTAAGACAAGATACCTGTAACCACAATCTGAACAGATATTGGACGCAAACAAACTTTTCCATAACACATACCATAGACATCAATCACAAAAAAACAGTTACTAGATCATAGTGGTGTCAATAATTTTCTAATGCCAAAAGAAGCACAGAAACAGAACACAAAAAACGAAATGTACTTTTCACCCAATGCCATTACTCACAAGAAAGTGATTAAGATCAAATTGAGTGCACTGGCATGGTATATATGTTGATTCAACTCTTTACATACTAGACTATTACAAAACATACATTTGAGCTATCCCTGTGTGAAATCCGTTCACAATAAATGTTACTTTTCTTTTCCCAGTTAACGTCGTCAAATAGGCAAAAACTACAATATGTTTGCATTATGTATAGAACATCCCTTAGCATTAAAAATGCATAACCTTTTAACAACTTTCCATTCATGCATGGCATGAACAGGTATATTCTTGTAATATGACGGTTAAACGTATTTCTGAAGAAGAAAAGGGTTCCCTTTTTAAAGGTAATAACACTCATTAAATATTTACCTCAGAGAAAACCTATAAGCATTGCATTACTTTCCTAAATTTGAAACTGATCCCCCTTCATATGGCATATGTAGGCAAAGGAAACTGTCTTTATAGCACACTTCCCACTTAAACACCTATAGGTCCTTTTATTATTCATGAACCATATTTCACGAGAGAGAGGGCACAGAAAATATGATACTTGTTCTTCGGGACAGGGATGGAAAGCGAGAGGCCTGGCTAGTGGCTAGCAAAAAGATGAACCTGGCAAGGGTAAGATCCCGATGACGTGCTGACGGGTGGAAGTCCTCAAGCATGGGAGGGTGCAGTGGAGACTCTGCACTGGTCTCTGTGGAAGCACCTGGATGAAACTGCGGCCTCACGAGGAATGTATGACATCTCTCTGTACTGCCTAACTAACAGACTCATTTGTTTGCAAACTGCATACACACCACTGGGCCCAAGGAACATGTTAACCTTTACTTGGTCTCCATATCCATCATCCATTTTAGGACATCCTTATTCCTCATACATATTTCTTATATTTGCTTCTCATCCATCTTCCCCGCTTCTCATCCATCATCCCAACTGTGCTGGAGAAATGCGTAATTACATGGATCAGGGAAAAGGAATACTATTTCATGTGGAAACTGCAGTGAAAGGACTTCCGTTTGGTCAAACCCAGTTGAGGTGGTGAAAGTTCTGAAGAATGCTGTCAGAGTGCAGTGTGATGGAGTTTGGGACGTGGGAGAGTGTCCCCATGTAAAGGCTGCAAATGTTCAAGAAACTCATGCACAGTTGGCGGTGGAAGGGTAGAATGGTTATCGATGATGAATTTGATGTGACCATGGATGTTGAGCCTAGTTATAATGATGGGGAGGAGAAAGAATGCACTGATTGGTGTGACACAGATGACACAGAAAGAAATGTGACTGTCCCTGTGAGTGGTAACAGTGGGGGAAGTTAAAAGGAGCGGATTTGAATGTTCACTTTATTGCATGAGAGATTTCCACTGAGAAAAGAGCGTGCAGGAGACCTAAGAGATTTGAAGATTAAGACCCAAATTTACTAAGCCTTTGCGATGTCGTTGTATCGCACAAGGTGACACAAGGCCACTGAAAGGCTTAAGTAAGATGTACAAAACTTCAAAAGGGGCAACTTGTGCCACCTTGCATGACTTTGTAAAGAAATGTAAAGCAATGCAATGGCTTGTGCTGTTTTGCATTACATTTCATAGTGGTGGGTGTTCTTTGAGTGGAGCATGGGTGTTCTGGTGCATCCACCCATGAAATTTTACCCAGTCCAAGATTTACTGAAATCAGTAAACCTGGGATTGTGCCAAAATAGTACATCACTCTGACCATGCCCTTGTTACTTCCTTCTTCTATACATGATGCATTGGTGGTGCTGAGTGATGCTGTGGTGGTGCTGAGTGATGCTGTGGTGGCCCTGAGTGACGCTGTGGTGTGCTGACTGATGCTGTGGTGGCGTTGAGTGATTTTGTGCTGGCCCTGAGTGATGCTGTGGTGGCCCTGAGTGATGCTGTGGTGGTGCTGACTGTTGCTATGGTGATGCTGATTGACGCTGTGGCGCTGCAGAGTTATGCTGTGGTGGTCCAGAGTGATGCTGGTATTGGGGATAGCATTAGTTAAAGTTACAGACCCTATGTTACTGTAAAGTCTGCCCGCCTAAATATCTCAATAATAACTTCAACATAGCTGAATAGCTCATCTTAAACATGGGCCTTAGGAGCTATACTTGACGCGATGTCTGCTACCGGAAGGCACAAGTGTTTAAGAAATTAAGCCCGCCAACCAATGTGGTCTTAAGTAAATAACATTACGCTTTTGGAGACTGCCTATAAAAACACAGTCCTTTGGGTGTCCAAAACTCCCAACTGTGACCATCAGGAGGCTAATGAATAAGGTGCAAATAAAAGATAAGTATGGATGTGCTACTCTCTCATCACTGCATCAATGTATGAAAGTGAAGCTAAACTTCCCCTCTTTACCTCGCGGACCACACTACACCCACACTTGCAGCCATGCATGCTCCAGTCTACAACAGAGCGGAAAGAACGAAGCCCAACGCAGCCACAAATGGCAGCATGGCCATATACAACTGTCGGTATTTGATGACAATAACCAATAATTCTCTTGTGAACTGATTCCCGAAACTACATCCACGATGTATTCGCCACTGAACAACGAGAGCATAACACTCAAGAATGACCCAGCTGAGCAAGGCAGCAAACACAAAAGGTCATTCCATGGGCTAAAAATATATGTTTCCTAAATTAGAAAATATCTAAATTATCTGCAAAGCACAAAGGAAACAACGAAAGAGGACGCCTAACTCTTTGTGGATTCATCTCACTGTTCCGCACATAAAATGGATACACATATTAGGCCAATGGCAAAACTCTGCATATCATGAATGACAGCTGCAATCAACCAATGGCATCTGAATGTGATGAATGACATCTGCAGCATCCAATAGATATCAATGTTTGAACTCACTGTCCATCTCTAGAGAGTGCATAAGCTCTAGGAGGTCGAAGAGGTGTGGCGCAGCAGCCAGGGCGGCTGACTTTGGAACACAGGGCTCACGGTTCAATCCCCGGCGCTTGCGGCAGGTTAGCCCAGCACCATGTGACGCTGGGCAATAGCTTGCTTAATCTACCTGATGGCCCCCAGAGCCTTGACACCCTTAGAGGTAATTGGTCGTGCTTTACAAATACCGGGTCATGGGTCATAGGAGTATACGAGTGAACTAAAGCTGTCTCTGCCAGACCTAAAAAAATAAATAGGCTAACATTACGAGTGACCTGGCTAATAGCAATATGTGGGGTACCTCCTTTTACCATACATATTAAACCAGGAGTTTAGAGGCTTAAACCGCACTCCTGCCGTTTTCCGTAGATAGATTTGGTTAGGGCAAGCTTGCCAAAATGTATCTGTGAAAAATGGTTGATAATTATCAGGATGTGTACATTTTTGAACAGTAATCAACAAACTCCACCGGTTACTTCCATTTTTTGGGGACAAACTACTAAATTGAGAGTTATTTATCGGCCTGATACATTCTAACACAGTGCAGCCATATTTTGTTGGGTCCCATAAGTACAGGCCCAAACAGCAGGCTACTCACGAGGGCCACACACTGCATCCTCAGCGCTTGAATTCCGCAAGAATCTGAAGACCTGGCTTTTCACCTAGCCCTGGCTCGGCCCATACAGCTCCTTCTTCAGCCCCAAGACTACCTCCTGGGTGAGTCGTGTGCTATACAAATACACATAACAATAACCAAACACAATATTCAGAGGTTTTGCATGTAAGAATTGATGATAAAAATGAGTGGACACTTTATGAAACTACTTGGTCCTGGGATGAAATCCTTGGATGAAGTATTGCAGTGCAGTCTGAATTTGTACATTCACAAATGGCATGAATAATATTAATACAGCACAGGAAGAAGGAAACAGGGCAGAACACCTGCAGGATTAGTCTAAGTAGGTGGGGTGGCAGAATGAACTAAAATGTTAGATAGGGTGTGGAAGTATAGCTGTGCAGTGTGAGCAGACTGTTGACACGGTATGGGTTAATTGTGTCCACGTCAGGTTGCATTATGAACATGCATCTGTTCTCTCTTCACATGAATGATTAACTGTAATAGTATATCAGAAGACCTGCTAAAACTTCAGGATATCATTTGATGAATGAGCTTTAAAGAACATTTCCAACACAATGCAGGCTATATGACATATGCTGTCTTTTTTGTTCATTGCAACGTCTTATATTTTCCAGGTTTTTATATTTTTAATAAATATTTTACGAGGATATAATGAAACTGATAGCCATCTGGCTTATACGGCTAGTGCCACATTTGCCTCACCATAGGGGGCGCGGCATGTGAATTTGAAGTTCATGTCTTCAGCGTAAACCTGCATGCACCATCAACTGTGGAGTAAGCATACTACCATCTGCTCTTTATGGAGCCTCAAATACCAGAGGTGTACTGTGTAGTGTTAAGTTACAAGTAATATTACTATGGAAATGGCATCTATCAGTTGAGAAGAGGACACAGGTATCTTTGGAGAGGGCTCTGCGGTAAGCATTCAGTTCCTACTGGAGCCCTGAGAATGCTGCCTCAGTCCATATTTGTAGCCTAATAATAAGAATCTGAGTGGGCGTGTTTGCAGCAAGGGCTGCTGGGAAAAATCAGTTCAGTAGTTTATTTCTCCAAAATTTACCTCAACAAGACACCCACTGTTCAATGAGTCGGACACAGTGTTAAACCTCACTTTCGTGAGGCAATGGCTCCCCACATCTCAGCTCATCAAAAATAGCAGAAAAAGTCAATTGTAAAAGGGCCCATCAATAACTGAGTTCTAGATCAATTGGATATTTAAAGGGTTTTATATCCAAAAGTAAGGCAATACATAGTCACTGCCATTAAGGCTCTCGGCAAATGGGGCATTACAGAGAAGTGCAGAATCAAGAAATTCTTAGGCCCAAGTGGGCAGCAAAATCAGGATAGAAAAAGACAACATCCTTTGCAGCACAGGCAAGGTTGCCGGAAAGTTCTGGCCAACCCCCCAAATAAAGGGTTTTTTATACACTACTTTTGTATATTAAATTAATAAAACCACAGAATCACTGTGCTGTGAGCAAATGCACCTTTTCATTAGAAAATAAGAACACAGAACGGGTGACATCCATTTTGAGCAATATGGCTGCTAGGCCGATACTGAGGTCTATTTAACATAGGCCAGGAAAACATCAATTTTTAGCAATATGGCTGCTAGACCCATAGTGAGGTCTAGTTAACATAGGCCAGGAAAACACACTTCTGCACAACATAGAAAAATAATTTAAAAAACCAACAGTACTATACCAGTGTGTACATGCAATCAAGAGATGTAGACAATGCACAAAAATCCTCTGCAGTTTTTGAACTTGGAGTAAACCTAAATCGATGGTTGGACTCTTAAAAGCTTGTATATAAGCTTTCAAAAGACGTAAAAGAAAATGGACCTTTCAGAAGTGAAGCTCTTTAGATGGATGTCATTGTCTTTTTACTTGTATTGATCCAAAGGAAGGGTGCAGTGGGGGCAGGTCACTTGCTGGAAGTTGACCGCAAAACATACCCTTTTGGTGAACTTTTGCTATGAAGGGTGAGCAAGTAGAGAGATAGGTGAACAGTGGAGGCATAGCATGGCCACAAGCGAGGCCCTGCTACCATAGTGTGTAGCTTAAGGCCATGCACAGCATGGAGGATAGTCACATGTAGAGAGCTGAGCACAGCATCTGGACACAGGGCAAGCCCATGCACAACCATATTTATATGTTGGGTGGCAGGGTATGGTGTGATTCCAGCCCTTACAGAGAGCCTCCACTTTGTATGTCCAAGTCTTGGAATAGTACGCGTTGGCTGCTGCTGGAGGGGTGGGTACAGACCTTACCTACAGGCTAAGCCTTGTGTCAAAGGTGTCATTCGTATGGCTGAAAATTGTGTGCTGTGGAAGTTTGATGCTTGTGGAAAGTTGGGTAGTGGGACTTGCCAGAGCCTACGAACTGAGTCCAACTTCTGATGCGGATCGGAGACTACCACTGAGATGTCATGAGAAAAGTCATCAATGACACCACTGTTCAACATGTCATGAGGGATGTAATATGTGAGGTCATAAGCATGTGAATGAAGGTTTTCTAAACTATAACTTGTGCATTTCAGTGGCTTTTCAGTGTTAGGTCTTGTACCATTTCAGCACCTTACTATAATGTCACTTTAACCATTGTTTTTTCAGTGATTTTTTTTTTTTACATAAGTTAATGTCTTAGCATGTCACCTAATTATAATGTTAATTTAAAGGTTTTTTTTCAGTGAATATATCTAACAAAATATATATATCTATATATATATCTATATATATATCTATGTATATATAAAAACTACCAAAATGCTGTTATTTTAAAAGTAGGGAGCAGTTAAGAGACTAAGTAGATGGGTATGCTGAGTAAAAAGATGTGGAAAGGGGATGCTGTGTTTATGCAAATATCACCCTTTTTAACTACATTTATCCCCTTTTCAAAATGCATTATGTCTCAAATTATTAAAAATCACACCTTCCCTTACATTTTAACCCACTGGTTTCATACCTGCTTTTGCATCTCCATACTCATTCTCTCTGTTTGCCCTCCCCTCCCCTCCCAGAAAAGGCTTTAGACTTAACAGCTCATGTTCCAACACAATGGTGTTCATGAGTGCTTCACTTTTGTTTTGAATACCAAATGTTAGCGCTCTAGTTGTTCATGAGAACTCTGTGGTGACGCTGCAGTTGATTAATAGCAAGTTCTGTGACAGACTGATTGTGGAAGTATGTTTTGCTCTGCATGTCAGAAAGCTTTACTTTAATGGATTAGGAAGATGAAACTCACAGGAAATGTGTCCTCAATCTACCTTTCTAGAGGACTAATCATAATTTCTTCGACCAAAAGAAACTCCTCATTTTTTCCATTTACTGCAGTATCCTCTGTAGGAAATTACTTTCACTTTTTCAAATTTTATTTCATTAAATGGCATTCAGGGATTCAGGGGTGCCACACTTTTGTCATAAATATAGAATGTTAGCTGTTTAGTTATTCATTAATTATTCATCAGAACTCTGTGTTCAAGCTGCAGTCGATCAGTCGAGAAGAGTTAACTGACAGACTGATGCTGGTGTTAGAAGTAGATGTTTCAGTCCTCGTTTTACCTTTTAAGAGCACTAACTAAAGGAAATGCTATCAGTTCCGACACTTTGATTCCATCAGATGAATATCAAATTGTATCTCTCTAGTTGTTCATTAGAACACTGTGGAGAAGCTACAAAAACACTCTTCCTGTGGAAACTCTGACCTAACTATAACAATACAGTGTGCATTTTGCCACTAGTGATCGAGTTAAGAAAGTATTGTCTCTTTGTAAATACCACAATGGTATTATCTTTATTTATTTTCAGTGCCAAAACACAGACTTTTTTCAAAAGGGAAGTTATACAAGGAGCATCCTTGACACATAGCGAAATGTGATGCATATGGTTATGGGGCGTGGTACAGAATACGTGGCATAAGCAGGGGCAGATAACATCCGCTTAACACAGTGGGCTGCAGAAACAAAACATGCAAATGCTGATACCTCAAGGCCTGTCGAGCATGATGTTTAAGGGTCTCCAACAGAGCAGAATGTGATTACTAATTCACCAAATGAACAAAAGGCTTGAACACGAATCTGCGACCCACTGTGAAGCCAGCAGTGAAATGAAGGTTAAGTTAAAGCATTCACAGCATGAAGACTCAGCAGATATTAAATGATGAATGCAGAGCTGTTTACCATCAACATACTGCTCACAGTCAAATGTTTATAATTTCAAAAATATTCATCAGAACACTTACATTTCGGTTTCCATTGTGTCTCTTAATTATGGTTCCAAGGCATTAATGTTGACTAAAATGTTTAACAAATAGGCATTATTGGTGGCAAAACATGCTTTTCGTAAAGCCTCTTATCATAAAAGAAAGAAGAGAAGTCACATTTCCTCTAACTTATTTTAAAGATATTTTTATTGTTCAAAATAAAGTAACAGGAGAGGAAAGAGTAATATAAACAGTGCACGAGATCTTAAGGAAACGACAATAATTTGCTTCACTATCTGCAGGATCCGGAAAACTGGAAATAGAACACAGCATCAGAAGTGGAGGAAGAAAACAGGATTTTACCTTACTTGTTTTCATAAATAATCTTAGTGTTCCAAGCTTCATCACATGTATGTAGTAGAAAACCTACGACACTCCATTTGGTACTAGTTCAATTTGGCCCCCAGAAATCTCTTTTTTGATCTGGTCCACAGAACAGTCAAAAGGGCCATTTTAGGTTTCCAATGGTTCATGATCCTTACTTTGGCAAGAATTAGATAAAGGTGAGGTCTACAAATTTCATAATGATTTTACTCCCATTTTTCACTTGACAGTAGGTGTCTAATAAAGATGCTCATATGAACTGCATGGACAGTTATTGCCAGTACATGTCCTGTGTTTCCAAAACATATGAATGTTGCAACACATAACATGAACAGATCTCAGGTTTAGCTATAGATCTCCAGTTTACCTATGCCATTGATATGCATGTTCAAAAATGGTAACATACATTTTATACAGACATTCAATTTCATTCTAGCATTTCTCAAAAATTGGACTTTTCAACATACCCTTTTGCAACATTCGTCTCACACTTAATCTGACAAATCGATCAACCATTCGGCCTACTGTTAAGACTAGGATTTTTCACTTGGTACTAAAGTCTGTAGGCAGCACTGAGAGCAACCTGTTCATTTTCTTCTAGTTTAGCATAGTCCACAAAAACGGACAAGACAACACAGCTTCAGGAAAACCTCTCTTTAGTTCTCAGACTTATTTTAGCATCCTAGGATAGCACAGGTTCCTTTTCCGGAGCTACATCAGATTGCATTAGAATTTGGGCCCGATTTAGATCTTGGTGGACCAGGTCCCGCCTTCGCTTTTCTGATGGTCTTCCTGCCCGCCGACTTGGTGGTCCTCCCGCCTTATTTAGATGTTGGCTGTTCCATAGACAAACGACCGTCAGAGTCACGCCTTCTCTACCAGGAATTCTCAACCGCATCAACGGCGGAATAAGCAGAAGCAGCTTTTGGCAGGACTCCAGCTGAGCTTTCCACCATTCCGATTATGATGTGCCTTTTGACCATGGAAACTGTGACCGGAATTCCTCCTACTTGGAGTTGGCAGATTCGTAGGAAATTAGGTAAACACATACCTTCTTTCCTGCTTCCCGCTTCCATTTCCGTCTTGTACCCTTTTATCCAGGTCCCTCCTTTGCTGTACCAACTCCACCATGATGCCAAACGACTGCGTTATCGCAGAGATCTACGGTAAGCTACTTGTACAATTGGCCTATGTATCATGTATTGACAATTGTTGTAGCCTTGGGTACTTCTGCATTGCTCTTACAGTTAACATTTTTCTTAGGTGTAATGCAGTAGCGTTCATTTTCCTACTCATCAAGGTAAAATAAACACACCTGTATTGACACTGTGAAAACAATTGTGTTGTTGTGGTGAGTGTGGGTTTTGTGCTTGTAGTGTCTGTGGGTGTGCATCTAATAGTGTGTGTATGCTGTCTGTGTTGCATGCGATATATACCAGAAAGGGGCAGAACGCATTACCTTTACATTATGACACATTCACAACACATATGTGTAGGAAGATAATGATGAGTAGTACTTACCTGTCTCCACACAACCGTGGCCTTACTTCATCAGGACACCACCAGCACAACAAGATCATCTAAATCTGCTCGAAGCAAACCCGCCAGCATGACGGCGATGGAGTGCTGTTAGCCAGCAGAGAAGACTGCTGCTGTGGCGGTCTGCTGTCTATCGCTACAACATCTAAATATGGTGGGTGGACTGCCATCAGCTTGTCGGAGTAATTGGTACTGCCACCGCGTCAGGATGGCTTTAGTCCCGCCAAGATCTAAATCAGGCCCTATGTCTAACGTTTCAGAAGCTATCTTTGTTTAAGATATCTCCAATGGATATCCACTTTATAAGAACATCAAAAATAATGATGTGTCACAGCCCAAACTTTTGTCCCACTTGAAAGTGTCAGAAACCCATGCCTCTTATCTGTTCTCCAGAGATAAAGCTTAAAAATAAAAAAAACTCAGTGTAAACCACTTCATTTTAAATTTTCCTGCCACCATTTACCTTCAGTTTGGATATTTGTATGTGAGATGTCTAGTTCTTGCCATTGTACAACAGGTGGAATCTCTTCATCTTTAATGGTGTTCTAGAGCACCCTCATAACAGAATATTTTGTATTGTTTCCATTTCTACAAAGAATATCACCATTTATGTACATGGTGAGCTGGATACATATATTACAATAATTTTGCATATGATGAGATGATCCATGACAGGAAATGGTAGTTTGCCCCAAAATGAACTATGCAACAAAGCAAATACCATTATTATATGTTAGTGACTTATGAATATTCTATGTACAACTCTGAATCCAATTGCTAGTTCGGCTGGCCATATGTAGGTGCTACCATCTGATCATCTACTGACTTGTATTTCCTACATTATACAATATCCTTTTCTCAATTAAATTAGCGCAACACAACAGTAAATGTCTTATGTGTTACATTTAGGCCCACATTATGAGTGATGGAATTTTACCTCTATGAAAACCTTCCATCAATAATCCCACATGTCTCTATCCCTGAAACCATCGGGTCCCTAAACGCCAGACCCGATAATTCCAAGCCAGGAGACACCAGACTGCTCTATGATGCTACACGGAGTGGGGATGTAGCAGGAGCACAGACTGGGCACTGCCCAACCACTGCAGCAGAACAAGGAGAAAACAAGCCTTACTTGATGCCCTGGGGTCTCACACTCCTCTGAGCTTCCCACAGCGCAGGCAGAAAATGTCAGCAGCTTTCTCTCCAGAATCAGTGAAAACTAAATAGTAAAGGTCCTGATATCTTTGGTTTCGCCTGTTCTCTCCATTCGGGAGAGGGGGGGAGAAACTTGTAAACATCAGATTTTGGTGCATTAAAAGTGTCTAAATTTAGAATTCTAGTCCTCCAGTATCCCCGCACTAGAATCCACCAAACCTGTAATGAGGACCTTACGGCTTAATGTGACGGTTTAGTCATCATTCTCTGAATTTGTATCATCGAGCATGATAACTTGATGTCCAGAATGATAACAGACTAATACCAAGGGTATTTGAGAGAATAAGAAAGATTAGATGTAAGGAATTTGTCATATAGATAAGCAAGCCTTTATGTTATTACACAAAAAAACAATTGAATAATAGGAGATAACTGCTGGCCAAATTTTTCATAGAATTCTATGGAGAGCCTATTATGTCCAATGTCTTCTACATCCTTTAGAGTCTGTGCTGATATCCGTCCTTTGATTTCTAAAAATGGTTCTTCCAACTTCATCCTATCTTCAGTCAGAATCACTAATTCAGACTCAAACAATGTTATAGACTGTCCAGAGGAGTTTTGGTTTACAATTGCCTATAACAGTCCATGAACACTCTTTGTATGTCAGATGATAGTGTTTTCAAGGTATCATTACTACTGATAGTCATATCCCTAGATTCTCTGTTATCACCTTCTCAATAAATTATGATATTGTTCTCCGAGTACTCTTGCAGTTTAATGCAATGCTCCACAACCCAATATGTACTCATGGCACTAGGTGGCATTTGACCAGTTTTCCAGGAAATGTGCTGCCATGACCTGTGAAGCAATACATGAATTGGAATCCCTTCCATTGCAGATACATCTCGAAAAATCAGCACTTATAGACATAACATTTGGAAATCTTCTGGGTTAGCGATCAGTAAATGATGCATATGAATTGATAATGACAATATTTCTACAATTTGACTATGAAATTTCCGCTTTACTCATCCTTATGCATCTTATAAGACATAAAAGGCTATACAGCTCTCTCAATAGGTAACATCCCCCAAAAAGGACACCTATTCGACCCAACTTTGACTAATGTCTCTATTATAAGATCAGAAGATTCCCTCCCAGTCTAATGGTTGGATCACTACTATGTCCCATTTCTTCTTCCAAAAATTGGAAAGAAGGCTGTTCCTGTTCAGCAGCCAACATTTAGTCAGTGCTGGCCTAAATTAAACAAGGTTAGCTGGAATGCCATTCCAGACCTGCATGAAGAAATGTCCTAAACAAATACTGCATTCAATGAATGGATAAAAACTCAATGGATAAACATATACCTTTGAGATTGCACAAAACCAGCCGACTGAAGGGACAGGCTGATTGGTTCTCGCAGAGCAAGTAGAATTTAAAAAAGAGTGAAAAAGAATGGAACGTAAGTGGGGGATAATCTATGATGCTAGGAGTAAAGTATTGTATAAAAAAGCATTAGAAAATATCAATATGCTTCAAGAAAAACATGGATTAGCGTTTAGTTCGAGGATCGATAATTCCTCCAATTTATCAATGGACGTGTACTATATAGTCAAGTTTTTTATGAAACCAGCCAACAAGGGCAGGTCCTACTGAGAGAAGGAGACACAAACTTCCCAGTGCTGACGGATATCTACAACCGGTCACTGGAGAGTGGAATGGTTCCAGAGGCCTGGAAACATGCCATTATTAGACCTCTGCTAAAGAAACCCTCCATGGACCGGGGTCTGCAGAGAGATACAGGCCAATATCACTACTTCCTAGCATTAGTACATTTTTTGTGAACTTTATTAATAAACATCTCTCTGGTTTATTGGAAGTTCAGAACCTACTCCACCCTATTCATACAGGCTAAAGGCAAATAGGAAGGGAAGATGTAATTGTCCTTGCTAAATCTGTGAAATCGCTCCCTGCTTGACCCAGCACCTCCAGAAGCCCTACTGAGAAGGAGACACAATCTTTCCAGTGCTGATGGATATCTACAACCGGTCACTGGAGAGTGGAATGGTTCCAGAGGCCTGGAAACATGCCATTTTTAAACCTCTGCTAAATAAACCCTCCATGGACCGGGGTCTGCAGAGAGCTATAGGCCAATTTCACTACTTCCTAGCATTAGTACATTTTTGGAGGAATGTATTAATAAACATCTATCCGGTTTATTGAAAGCCCACAGCCTACTGCCCCCTATTCATACAGGCTTTCGGCTTGGAGGCAGCATGGAAACATCTCTCCTAATGGTCACAGAAGAGTTAAAAGAGATCATCGACCAAGGGGGATCAGTCGCGATCCTTTTGTTGAACTTGAGTGCAACATTTGATACGGTCTCCCATCCAATTTTGCTTAAATGACTGGAAGAAGAGGGGATTGTTGATCTAGCACATAAATGGCTCACCTCCTTCCTTAGCGACGGAAGTTTTCAAGTCAGTGAAGGACCTATTTATTCAGCCTCCCATCACCTAAAATGTGGGGCTCCACAGGGATATTCCCTGGGCCCCACACTTTTTAATCCTTATATCCACCCACTTGCATACATGATATGCTCCCATGGTTTCTCAATGGTGTCATATACAGATGACACATAGATCATTGTTTCACTCTCTCCCAATTCTGAGGTAGTATCAAGCCAACTTAATTCCGGTCTAAATGAAGTTGCAGTTTGGGTGGCGGCCAGCTGTTTAAAACTATTGGTAATAAGACAGAGGTATTAATAGTTGGTAATAATCTCTCCTCATGGGGCGGTCTCAGCTGGCCCAAGTCCATAGGAGAGGTCCCATCTTCCAGATTGGAAGTAAAAAGTCTGGGCATCATCATAGACAGCAAACTTACCATGGAACCTCCGGTTACAAAGCTGCCATCAACCTGCTTTGGTCTTCTGAGAGCCCTCTGGAAGCTGCTGAGGTGGTTGACAAGCCCTGTACAAAGAGTGATTGTTCAGGGCTTGATACTATCACAGTTGGACTATCTAAACTCCCTATATTTAGATTGTCCACAATCCGTGATTAAGAAACTCCAAGTGATCGAAAATGCTGCTGCCCACAGTCTCTTGGGAATCCCAAAGCATCAGACAGCTTCACCTGCATTAGTTGCACTATAGTTTCTGCCGGAAAAAAAAAATTCAGTTTAAAGCTTTGTGTCTGGCTCACTATGTTCTGTGTAGGACGGGTCTGCAAATTGTGCATCATTTAGGTCACCCCAACTGCCCACAAGAGATTTAAGATCCAGGAACCTCAATTAGCTGGTTGTCCTAAGGACGAAGAATGCCAGGAGTGGAGGGCGCTCGCTTGCACACTTAGTTCCTGAAGAATGGAATTCCTTTCCTCTAGTTCTCAAGCATAATGACAATTTACTCAGTTTCAGGAAACAGCTTAAAACATAATTGTTTTTGTAATCATGATTTCCTAGACGTCTGGCAGACCTTTTAGCGCTGGGAAGCCCATCGGGTACCCATGCACTTAAGAAATGCTTTTGAATTGAATTGAATTGAATTGAAATTCTTCTTGTCCCATAATACACACTGCTTCTACAATCCCCAACAGTAGCAGAATAGGAAGAATACACTTTCTGTCCAAGACACTTGTTGGTCATTTACCATCTTCTCCTCCACAGGAAGATGTTTTTTTCCCTGCAATATCTGCACATGTTGCCTTTTCAGATAGGCACTTACTACTTACCCACCAATGAGAGTGTTCATATCTTTGATGTTCCTGGAGCCTAGAATAGATGTTTCAATAATATCTTGTATTTTATGGTAACAAAACATGAGAACCAGGAAATGAATCCCTATTAATCCCCCGTCAGGTTTGCTACCAGGAGAAGCTGGTATGAACTTCTAAATTCCATCCCTTTAGAAGAAGGAAGGATACCGAATACGCTCCTATGACCTGCTTCATGCCAGAGCTGTAATCCTCACTCACTAACCTCTCCTAATCCAGAAACCCTACTCATGTAAAAACCTTACATAGTTTTTCAAGAGGACCCCCTCCTTCCTGCAGATACACTGATGACTTTAGGTTGGTAGTATTGCAAGCTGTGCCCAATGTATGCCATGCTTCCCATAGGGAGAGGATGGGGACAACCAAAAGACAGACCTACATCAACCCTGTTTCATACAGTTCCCAGCTTTGGTAGATATGGGAACTGTGGCACAAGAAAACACAGTCAGCACAGAATAAGGTCATGCAACGAAAATGTAATCATTCTAATCACAGGATGTACAAACCACATTTTAATGCAGATCTGATAACTGCAATGCATACTTCTGTGTTTACACATCCTATCTACGACCAGTTTGTGAGCTTTGTAGTGGAGGAATGTAACCCCCTGGTGACGGAAGCACTGAATGTTGTTGCTCTTCTTTATAAAGGCCATTTCAGGTTCCATCGTAAGGGGGGGGGAGGTTCAATCATGATGTTACAATGCCTCTGATGCCCCTGTAGAAAGTATCACCTGGTACTCTGGGCAAAGTTGCAGCCTATGCTATATGTTAGAAGAAAAGCATCTTAAGGTATAAAAGCAATTTTCGTTGAATGTTGCACATAACTTATATATGTTTGAGGAATTATTTGAGGTAAGCAGTCAGTTTACTTCTCCCAAATTTATAGTTAGCAAGGCTACACTTATTGAAAAAAGTGTCTCTCTTTCCTTGCAATCGGGTGCTTAATTTGAGCAGGTGGTTTCCAGTGCTCAGCACTGGCTCTTTTCATGGGCAACAGTTAAGGACTTATTCATTTACAGGGAGATATCAGTGAAAGGAAATTTTTCAGTTGTGAAGTTCGCTTTCTTCATTTCTATCTTAAATGAAAAATATGAAAATTTGAAATATTAGTAATACGCAATATTGTATTTTCCGCATGCCTTGTGTTCATGTTTAGACAGCATTCAGGATGTTTTTGTGAACAGTTGACATATATTATCCCACATTCTCAAGCCCCCGGCGACAGATGCTCCATTTTTCACATGAAAATGATAATCCACACACTTATTTTTGCTCTGAAGTTCAATTTCTCTGCAGTGCGTGTTATTTTCTTTGAAAAGGCCTCCGTGCACGCTTGTAGATAAACATGTTTATCCTCTGTGAATCCCTAAATGACGTATGTTTGAACGAGTGGGATGGCTACAAAACATGCTAGTTTACACAGCGCACAAGAAAGGTTTCAGCCCCCAGAACGCAAACAACTTTAATCGACACACAGCAATAGTTTAATTCTCATGGTGCGTTGCCGGGGTTGGAGGATGTCCACTTACTTTTCAAGGTCGGGATCCTGGACAGATATGGACCAGGTCAGAAACTCGTTCTGGGGCCATTAAAGCTAGAACCATGCCTTTACGCATGCAGAACGTTAAATTCAAATATACCATAATATATTGTCAAATTTGATGACAGTCGTGATTCGTGGTGTGGTGTCTGCACTGCACCCACCTTAGCGAGTAGGCCCTGAAAGATGTGGCCACATCGGTATAGAATGTTGAGGTGTTTTTTGATTAAAAGCCGCTGTTATGCAAGCTTCTTTATCATAAACGGCGGCATTTTCTTCGCCACAGTACTTAGATATTGAGGAAATGCTTATACGATTCACATTCAACTCCCTCTACTACAGTAGCGTAACGAAAGTTTAAGGGGACCCCCTGCAATGTACACAGAGGGGCCCCCACTCCGCATTTTATCAGGAGGCCTCAGACCGTAGTTCTGTTCTGAGGGGGCCCCCTGGAGCTGGGGGCCCCCCCGCACCACGGGGGATGCAGGGGCCTGTGTTACGCCCCTGCTCAATTAGATAAAAGGTCAAATATTCTATACAAAATGTGCTCTTCCTGTCTCAGTTCCTGCTCTACCCCTGGACTCACCAGGCTTCTTGACTCGTCTACCTTCACAGGAGTGAAGTCCCCTTCCTCAGCGTGACTTGAAGTAGGTGTGCTGTGGTCATCAAAGGTGCTTTGATAATCATTGCGTCCTTCCCTTCATATTCAGAATGGTAGGTGATGCCCTCCCGCCAGATGCCTGGCTGGTGGATCACGCAGCATGGTCCAGGTGAAGTTTCAGCCTCAGCGGTAAACCAAGGTGAAGCTTGATCATGAGCTTGTTTGCTAGCGTGGTCTCACTGTGGCATTTCCACCATTCAGTCCATGCTTTATCTTTAAAGGTATTCCAGGTTTCACAAATGCAATCATGCTTGTACGCGGTTGGGAACAGTTGTGTACCAGGCCGTCAACACCACAAAGAGAGGCTAATTACATTCAAATAGACCTTGTGATGCATCTTCAGGGACTGAGAATAGTTACTCTTTTTTCAGTATGACTGTTTGTCTCCCAAAATACTGACAGTGTCCAATAATCCAAGAATCTGTAAAGGGCTTCTTTCGCCATCAATATCAAAAGTACCAAACCAATCATTCTCAAAATGGCTAAGTGGTCTACTGTATTTGTTGGCGCTTTTTTCTTTTAGCTTACTAGCCCAGAATGGACTGTTGACACCTGTATGCAACCTATGGGGTGCAGAGTCAGGCTTTGGTTCAATGTTATTGTGAGAAAGTGCACTATTAGTTGTGGTGAATGGTAGTCCATCACAAGCAATAATGCCACTACTCTTGTTAGGTCCATTAATGTTTCAGTCATTTAAGACTGAGCTCAACCCCTTGTAGTTAGGGGACAGAGCAGACAGGCTTAACTTAAGAAAATGTGTAAAGCATTTAGAAATACCAAAACAGTTAAAAAATACAACTGAAAATAAATTTCTGATTATGAAAATAGAGGATATTTTAATGAACAAAATTACACCAAAATGTAAGAATCCAATAATGGGAACCAGAGATGTGGATTTCTAAATTTTCAAATAAAAATAGTACTAAAAAGAACAAAGCGCTAACCGCGGACAACTGGTCGCACTAGATTGGGGCAAAGCCACAAGTTAAGACTGATCGCTGTTGATTGCCATTCCAATGCATTGACCGAGTTTGTCTTGATCAACGAGTTGCCTTAGTTACCTTCTTTTCCATGGAACATTTCGTTCGTCATCATTGATGAGTTCATCGGCATTGAAGACAGCAGCCTGAAGCTGAAGCAGGGCTTGACAGTGACGGTTTGCAGGATAGGAGTCCCGAAGTGGTCTTCCAAGAAGGCAGGAAGACTTTGAGTAGCGAGTAGAAGTTCACGATTCTCACCAAAATCGATTTGATTTGGATTGGGTGTCAGTCGGGGTCAATTTCAGTGAAGTCATCGGTAGTTGGTTTTCAATGCTTTTCTGGAGCTTGGGATTCCCTCAGCAGAAAAAGCTGTAGGCTGGAGCCAATGAAGGATGTGACGTTGGCAGATGCGGTTTCGATGGCCCGGATCTTATGTTGGTTCTCTTGAAGAAAAGTTGCAGAAAAGATTGTAAGTACCCACTTTTAGGAGTAGGCCGGAGGAGAACACTCTGACACCGGCCCTTGGTTCCAGGACGATAGAAACTGCAATTGGTGATCAGGGCTCACTTCAGGGGAATCCAGCAGGAGGGTCAAGGGCACACCCAGTGTAAACTAGTCAACTGTGCACTCCAGGAAGGTGGGGTACTTGCAGCGTTTGTGTCCCTGTAGCTTAACCGGATGTGAGCCAATTGACCCTTGGATTCTACTTCTTTAACCTGGTTACAAGTAGGAGATGGTCCACCCTTAGAGTTCTCCTCACAGGTCACAACAGCAGGTGCAGCCATTCTTATGTCTTCGACAGGTCCAGTAGTGTTCTTATGAAGGTACCTCCAGAGGTGCCACGTTTATGCCTGGCACTAGGGTGTATGTGGAAGTGACTCCTGGCACCTTTCTAACTAATCTGGAAAAAGTTACCATCCTATCCACTTTTGCAGCAGTTTCTGTTTGCCTGGCAGCAAACAATCCCACATTGCACTTCTCTACCCAATTCCAACATGGCAAAACCTTTCTTACCCTGTGCAGAGCTCCCCCTTCCACGGGTTTGAAGCCAGCCTGACTACGAAGACAGAAGAGAGAGAGGCCCAGATGTAAGCAACGATTGCTAGTGACAGGCTAGGCATCATTTGAGGACTTGCAAGGGGATGGACACACTCCCCAAATCAACCTGATCAAGGAAGAAAGACACCTTACCTCACCCAAAGCCTTTTGTCCACTTTCTGGGAGCAATCCATATCTCACTGCCTCAGGGGTCGGGAGTCAACTGGATACTGGCAGTAAAGCCCTTTGGTTTTGGGCAGGAAACAGATAACTTTCTAAAAGTATTTGTTCCTTAATAGTAATCCTAATTGGATTTTAAACTACTATTAAAATGAGTCCTTAAACCATTTTTCTAGCTAATCTCAAAATGAATTTAGCACTTATTAAATGCACTGGTGTAAACTAGCCTTAACATCTGGGAACGCCAGCCTTGCCACAATGAAAAAGTCGTGCAGCTATGTTTTACCCAAAGAGCCAGGTCTTGAGGCTCCTTCTGAAGGCATGCAGTGTGGGGGAACGTCTGATGCTGAGCGGGAATTCAGTCCAGGTCTTAGCCCCGATGCAGGAGTAGGCTCTTTGACCCGTTCTGGATCAGAGGATGTGAGGGGTTTCAGCGAGGTCGCGGAGCGGAGGCTTCTCTTGGGTGTGTAGAAGGAGACTCTTTCTTTGAGGTACTGGGGTCCGGTGTTGTGGAGAGATATGTAGGCGTGAGTGAGTAGCTCGAAGGTTACTCTCTTTTCGATGGGAAGCCAGTGGAGGTCTCGTAGGTGCTGTGTTCTATATTTACTGCTTCTTCAGGTTATTTGTTTAATCACTGGATGATCTGAGAATCTTCTTGTTTTTTTACTCTGACCTAAGATGAGGTTGGTTCCTACCACCACCTTTGACATAAGTGCTGTGAGACAATTTCAGAAACATTTTTTTCGTTCTGAATGATCCAGGTCCTTGCAGGTGCAGGGACAGCATACCGCCTGGCCTGTAAAAATTGGCCTCCTGGAGGTACCTTCTTGGCCAGAGTATAGCCTTCTCTAGGTCTTCATTGGCCTTGAGCATCTGAACGAGCCAAGTGAATGCAGTGTTCTCATAGGAGCAATTTATGCTCTCTGCTTCCTTATGAATACAAAGTGTTACATTAATCTTCCATCTAATGTTTGTATTACAGCATGCTTCAGAATTCTGAGGCCATAGTTCACATGGCAAGGAATTTGTTTACTACACATTGTTTTGTACTGGACAAAGATATTTTGTGCACATAGAAATGAAAATGATGTATTATATTCTGTATTTTAGAAATATTAATTTGTTACATATTGTTAAATATTAATGTTTCAATAATCGTAAAATATGTTTTAATATTTATTTTATAAAAAGATTACTAATCATATGATGATGTGGTATTTTATTATTTAATAGATATTTCAATTATATATTGCTATTCAATATTTATTTTAATATGTGTAGCATTTTCTGCAATTTTTTATTTAAAAAAGTGTTTGATATTAAACATTTTTCTAAAGCTATAAGTAGTTTTAAATATTTTTATAGTTGATAAATTACTGTTTATATGTAAATGTTTATGTAATGGTTTAATTAAGATTAAAATTATAATCTTGTTAATTTTGGAGCACATTATATTTGTGCATTTTTCATTATAAGTATATGAAGTTGATATTTTTGCGGTCGAGGTTTTTACTACAATATTTTTTTACAGTCGAAGTTTTCAATTTGTGATGTCATATGTAATGTCATCAATGACGTCACTTCCAATGTCTTGGATAGCCAAATGATACTATAAAGATGAAAGCTGTGCTTCATTCTTGTTTCCTCAGTTTTTTTATGTCTATCACAGTGAAGATGGGCAAATATCACCGCTGCCTCAAATAGACAGTTGGAAAATAAATAGCCAAGAAGTTAAACCTGAATGTGCAAAGAAGGCAAGTGACATGCACCAAACTATTAAAACAAAAGGCGAGTCTGCTGCTCCGAGTAAAACGGTGACAAGAAAGAACTGTAATTAACCACACGCACATTTTCCGTGAGAGAGGTTTGGTGTATTCTTCTCAAAGAAACTAATCCGAGAAAGCAGATCTCTGCGAGCTTAATTAACCGCGTGTATATTAAGGTCCATAAAATATCCGAATTCTCTTCCATCACGTTCAGTTGGTTCAGCATTCAGTCTGCTGCAGCCTGGGAGCCATCCTTGGAAGCATTCACGAGACTCTCCTCGGCATCAGCCGTCCTGCCGTTATCTGTCAGCATCGCTTTCCTTTGCTTCTGCACAAAGGCACATTCACAGGTGCGGGAGATAAGAGGTGAGTATCTCGCAGGAAGGCAAAAGTCTTCTGATTAGGGAAACGCGTTTAACTGTGACTGAGTTCTCAAAAGGACTTTGTTGGTTGCCTTGGAAACAGCTGTATATTTTCGCTGAAATAACACATTTCTGAACGATGGCCTAGTTTGGAGTGCACAGGTAGATTATTATTTTGAAAACCGAGGGCCTGATGTACAAAACATTTTTAGGGATTGAAAACAGTCGGAGGTTTGCGATCACCAACGGGCTTTTTTAAATGTGCTATTCCAATTTTTTGAATTGTTACAATTTGAATGATTCCTAAAATGGGACTTCGACCCTGTACTGATGCAGTATTTGGAAAGGCATTATCGTGTTGTGTGAGATCGCAACGACGGAACCCTTGTGGCTCCTGATGGACTCCATAGAACAGTGACATAAGCATTCGATCGTAGTGAAGGGAATGCAGGTTTAAAATGTTGAGTTCACATTTACATGCAAAAAAATAAAGTAGTGTTATAGTAAGCTCTGTGAGTGGCATAGTCATTGGCAACTACCCAGGCTGAGGAAGATGCTACAACTAACGAAGAGATAGGGGCTAAGTAACCTGAAGATCAAGCAAACTGTGTATCTAGATCTGCATGCGCTTGTTGCCGTGCTGCATGTTGTATTCAAATGCGGTTGCCATCCTTGGCTTATGCATTTTATGAGGGACATTCCATGTTCCGCGGTTCTGGTGACTGATCGGTCATTTCTTTAACGGCAGTCAGTTTGCGTGTCACGGAGGTGGAAGTTGTCCGAGGATGAGCTCCTGGAGTTTGGCTCGGAATGAAATAAAGTACCTACCTTAGCCTGGCCATTTCTCTGTGGAAGTTATTCTCCTATCCAGATCCTCTTTACAACACAAACTTCTCATGCATGATATGTGTGCCTCCATCAAAGTGCCGAATTGACATTTGTCGTATGTTGTGTCAAAGCACAGCCCCAGTCTGTGTAAAGCATCTGAAGATAACAAAAGCTTCACTAAGATGTTTACACATCGTTGGCCAAAAACCTGCTGGGAACTCCGCAAAGAGAGGTACCACGTTACTATGCAACTTCAAACCATACATCATACGGAGTGATAACACTATAGGCGGAGGCAACCAAGTGTTGAAAGAGAAGCAAATTGTAAATACCGCTGCGAACAGTAATGCAGCAAAGCAGAGATTAACCACGTGTCAGAAAGCACGAAGAGATGCCTGAAGGCAAAGTGATACAAGAAACAGTCATCTGCTTCCCAGTGTTGATAAAATAGAGTCATCATGTCCTAGCACTGGAGGGAGTGACCCCAGAGAAAGCACCCGTGGTTGTGCTTGCGGAGCTGTCCATACCCAAAGTGGCACTCCACCAAAGTTGTCGGGTGGCGGCTCAGAACAACTCCAAAGGTCTCCTGAAAGCAAAGGGCTCCCATGGAGACCAAGAGGGTGGTCAAGGTTCCACGGCCTGACCAAGATGACCCAGTGGCCAGCACAGTACAGAGCCTTAGAGTTGGTATGAATGAAGCAGGTCCTAGCGGACAGCAGACAGTGTCAGGGAGAACTCCACCCTCAGAGCCAGCCAATCACGTAAATGGTTATAATGCAGCTGCCTTCTTACAACCACCACCGCCATTTGATACTGCCAAACAGCTGAATACTGGCGACAGTTGGACTGCCGGGATAGAGACATTTGATGATTTCATTGATGCGATAGAAGAAGCAGATAACAAGAATATCAAGTACCTTATGAATCTTGCCGGTGAAGGTGTAAAAGATGTCATAAATATAATGCTGCTAGCTGACAAAATATATACAGTCAAATCAAAGCAGCCTTGAATCTCAAGTTCAATTCAATGCCAAATGTAGATTACGAAAGGTACATCTTCAGTCAAGATTGACAGAAAGCTGGTGAGACCATCGATGAATTTGTTGAGATGCTGGATATGCTCATCAAATGTTCAATTATTTAATGATAAGGAAGCTATACGCCTCAGATTGATTGACGGATGCTTGTCAGATTCAGTCATATGACGAATACTGGTAGAAACTCTTAGTCTGGAGCGAGTTCTCATGGCTGCCAGAGCTGAAGAGCATGCTGATCGACAAGCTGCTGATATGGAGGTGACCGAGTGAGTTAGTCAGGAATGTGAAAAGTAAGCCAAAGCACAAGGCAGAGTGACACAGAGTGATTTCTCCACAGACAAAGTTGTGCTTCAGGTGTGGATTTTCTTTTTCACATGAAGGTAAATGTCCCACCATTGGGCAGATCTGCAAAGGCTGTGGAAATGAGAACCATTTTGAAACTGTCTGCAAGGCGAAGGAAAAAGTGAGAGCATCAGGGCACAAAGAGAAAATGGCCACTCAAACATTCCAGAAGCAACTATATCAATTATAGTGATGACATATTGGTTTTCAGAGTTACAAAGAAGGAGCACAATAAAGGTCTCCTGTAAGTGTGTCATTTCCTTGCTGATGCCAGTGTAACTTTGAATGTTGAGAAATGTGAGTTCCGTAAGACAAAGCTAAAATTCTTTGGCCATAACTTTTCTGATGAGGGCATGACACCTGATCCAGCTGAGGTGCAAGCGCTGTCAACTGCCAGTCACCCAGAACATGTTTCCATGTTTCGTTCATTCCTCTGCATCGCCAGCTATTGCTCTAGATGCACGGGAGACTCTGCCAATGTCAGTGCACCATTAAGAGACTTGATAGAAAAGTATGTTTCTTATCTGTGGTCACATGAATGCGAGCAAGGTTTCCAGAAAATCAAGCAAGCTATTGAGAACGCTACTAAAATGGCATACTTTGATCCAAAGCTTCCTGCTGGGGTTGTTGTTGATGCTAGCCTGCTGGGTTAGGCACCATCCTTGGCCAGCACAGCGGACACCTAAATGCTCAAAGAAATACTGTGGCATATGCAGGTCGAAGTTTATCTCAAACTCACTGTGATTATTCACAACCTGAGAAAGAAAGCTGAGCAGTGGTGTGGACCTGTGAACATTTCCATGTATTTTTGTATGGTAAGACCTTCACGCTAGTGACCAATCATCAAGCATTGTTGAACATCTTTGGCAATCTAAAAGCATAAAATGCCTCCTCACATTGAAAGCTGTGGTCTGCGATTGCAAGAATACAACTACACCATTGAGCATAGTCCATGGAAAGATCAAAACCCTGCCGATTACTTCTCATAAGTGCCTCTACAGTGCCCTGCCACTTATTCTATAACATCTGACCCATACATAAATGTAATCGTGAAATCAAGCACGCCTGCTGCCATTTCATTGGAACAAATTGTCACTGCAATTAGTCAAGATAGTGACAAGCTAAAACTGAAAGACATTATTACACATCAGTCCTGGTACCAGCACCTTCGACCTCTTACCAATAACAGTCAATACCAAAAGTTAAAAAATATCAAAGATAAACTGTCTGCTATTCAGGAAGGCATTACTCTAAGAGGTTTGAGAATTGTCATTCCATAGGGTCTGCAACAACAGATAATTGAAGTGGCCCATGAAGGACATCGTGGAAATGTTGCCACCAAAGAAGCTCTCCGATACTGAGTCTGGTTTCCACAGCTAAACAAGAGAGTTGAAAGAGAATTGAAGGCCTGTCATTTATGCAACTGCCTATCATCGAAAACCGCTCAACACACATTAAACATGTCAAAGTTGCCAACTCATGCATGAGAAATAATTGCTGTTGACTTCTGCGGTCCTCGTGACAACAGACATCACCTGATGGTGATTGTTGATAAATACTTACGTTTTCCATTGCTAGAATTCTCATCTATCATTCAAGTAACAGTCAGCGAGAAATTGGACGGCATCTTTGCGACATGGGGTGTTCCTGCAATTTTAAAGCCTCACAGCTTCGCACCTTTCAACAGTTGAGAAATCAGAGATTTTCTCAGTCATTTTAATGAGAAGCATTAGAAGAGCACACCTCTTTGGCCACAGGCCAATGGCCTTGTCAAACATTTCATGAGTACTCTTAAGAAAGCTGTCCAGCGTGCTGTACTAGAAAAGCTCAACCTAAAGAACTGGCTTAAATTCGCCTCTTCGAGTTTACTGTTTGACCCCTCACTCGACCACAGGTCAAAGCCCTGCAACCTTGATGTTTGGGAGAGCCATGACAACCAAGTTACCTCAAAGAACCAACAGAAGAACAAATACTGAGGAAGAAACCCGCATGAAAGACTTGGATTGTAAAAGGTAAATGAAGGGCTATGCAGACAAGCGTCAACATGCAAAAGATGTTACGTTCCCTAGAGGAGATCGAGTGTTTGTTCGTCTGCGTAGAAAATGAAAGACTGATGCTCCTTTTGACGTGGAACCATTTCTTGCTGATCCAGCAAAGGACACACGGTGACTGCCCAATGTCCGGAAATTCATTACGCGAGATTCCTTGCCTTTCTGACATGTGGCTGATTGCTTGTCAGGCACTGATGTCAATGCAGAGACCTGGCTCTGAAAGGAAAAGAGAAGACCCCCTGACTGCTGTTGTTCCTGGGAAACAACCATTACAACGCATGCATTATAACACATGCTTTTACCCCACATGCCATTACAACAAAATGGCTTGCTGTACGGGGGGTAGAAGGTGTTGGATTTAACACCAACACCTTCCCAACTGTTGCACAGATTGGAGTTGGAATAGTTAATTATACTATTCCAAACTCCAGCGCACCCCGACAGCAAGTCGTTGTAACGATTCACCTTGTAATGGCATGCGGAGTAAAAGCATGCATTGTAACATCATACAACCGTTGTTCCTACTTCATCAATGCAGATCACAGACACTCCTACTGCCTGTCCCCAGTTTACGAAGACATGGTTAAGACTCGTGATCCAAATGCCCTGAAGACTCAATGAAGAGTTGATTGTGTATATATTTGTAAAAAATGTAACTGTGAAGTTCATGCTGTGCAAGAACTGTGATGCATGCATACAGGGGGTGACAAGTTGTGCCCCGCTACATGCATCCCAGGGTGCAGAAGCATAAGGAGGCTCTGTAGGGCTCCCTTTGCTTCCTCTCTGCCACAGTTTTCATGGTGGCAGAACCACCATGAAAACACGGTGAAGAGGAAACTTGTAATAAGCTTGGCAGGACCGCGGCAGTCCCGCCAGGCATATTACCGTATCTACACCGCTGCAACACTGCCTGGGAATGGTGGTTCCCTGGTGTCAGTGGTGGGGCAATGGCGGTCCGACCACCATGTATTACCCTGTCACGCAGGACCTACGCTGTTTACGGATAACATATACTGTGGGCTTGGTGGCAAACTGAGTCGGTACACCCCCACCGCATAAGTTAGCCTATGGTTTGCATTAGCTAGCTCGTAGTGCCACTAGAATCTCCTGCTATCAGAGAGATTAGTTTTTGGCAACCTCAGAACACAATAACCTCAGACTCATGGAAACAATATACTACTTTTCACCCAGTCAATCGTGCTTGCTTGTTTTGCTGTCAGAGAGATACAGAGAAGAAACAGTCGAGCGTTTTTACGATAAGAGTTTATTGTACCATAGTTCTTCTCATGTAAAATAAATGCGCTGTTACAACTGTAACACAGTAGCAGAGATATAGAACCAGCAGTACAGTGAATAAAAAGAAATAGTATTGTTCTACCATTTTGCAATAGTCACAAACATATACATGAATATGAAATGCATTTATAAAGTAAAGTGCGTACTCCTAAGATGCCTATCTAGATGTACTTGAGTGTACCTAGCATGTGAGTAGGCGCGAAAGAGCTAATGAGCCTAATAGCCTAGAATCTAGGAGCCAAGAATCCCGCTAGGATTTAGTCGAACCCCCATACCTGAATAGTGAGAGTGTGGGACTTCGTCCTGGACTTGAGTTGGACACCCCGCAAGGGATGGTTAGACCACTGTCAGCTGGAGCGATGGCATGCCGGAGCCTCAGCATCTCTGGTCAGTGTGTCGGCCTTGAAGTCTCGGTTCCCTCCTGCTTACTGATATCAAGAGGTGCTGTATTTATACAGTCTATGTGCGTATGTTCCCCATTGGTCAGTATGAGGATGACGCTGGAGATTAAACCTTGTGCATCAATGGGAAAGGTGAAGTGGACCTCCTGTAGAATGTACTCATAAATTATTCATATGTGCTAAGGATGACGTCTTAGCAATATCGATTGGGAAAAACCCACGCTCGGCATGGAACTAGGTGAAAGGTTTAGTCCATAAAAGGCTATAGTCCTTATAAACGTTATGTCCATACAAGGCAGTCTGTCCTTATTTGGAGTTATGTCCTTATAAGGCTCGTTCATATGAAATGACGGTGAGGTGATGTAGGGAAAGTGTACCATATTCCCTAGACCTAGATCAGGGTACCGATATGAACTATAACAACCATTATTGTAATAGGGCAGTCGGGAGACTGCCACCGCTGCGCCCCCACGAGTCTGGCGGTCAGTGGACCGCTAGACTCATAATCTAGCCCTAAGTGGGAAAAGATTAAAAGGTAGAGTATGCATAGTATTTTGTTGTCAAAGCCAGTACAAAACCTATGATAGACCCAGGTAGACTACAGTGCAGTTGTGTGAACATGGTGTTAGGTGCTGCAAAGCTGTTTCCCTTTCATGCAAATCAGCATAGCAACTGTGTTTACACCGTTGCATGAAAAAATAGTAAATTTGCCCTTTGTGCTTTGTGTCAGTTACCCTGATTTCAAGCTAGTTTTGGACAGAGTGGGATGTGTTTGTGAGAAAATGAGTACAACTGGGTTTACAAATAAAACCAATTTTCTGACTCCCACCACCCCTGCATATGTTGCATTGGAATTCTCATGTAAGAAAGACACCAGACGGGGAAATGCAGCTATCAGAGAGCAGTACAGAGAAGTTCACTGCCAACCGAATTACGAGTAGGCTTCACGATGAGCAGAGCGTGGAGGGAAGACCACCTGCTTCGAGTCTGCAGAATCAAAGAATTTGAGGTGTATCCTCACTCATCTCCTTTACTTTCATTCATTCTCCCACGTGAATCCCTTCCTCCAGGTCCCCGCCCTTCACAGCAGCAGCAACGACTTTGTTGGCGCCGAAATTTAGGTAAGTCCATTTTGTGCTATTTACCCACTAGCTGGTCTGGGCACATATGGTCCAGACTCTAGCAATGGGAAAGTACTGGTAGTAGTTTTTGTTTCACGTGTCATGCATATGTGTACATTCAACACTTGTGCAGTCAAAATATACACACCAGCATTGACACATATGAAAAAATATACACCGCTTTCAGAAACACCGCCGCTGGGCCACCAGGAACATCGTAATACAGCAGGCGGGAGACCGCTGCCAAAGTGGTCTTCTTGGGGCCACGGAGGTCTTCCGAACATGTAATCAGGCCCTGTGTCTAATGGTGAGCCTGTTATGTTATCAGACCTATCTGGCTACAAGGTCGTTGGTATCACCCACATCCAAGCCTAGGAGAATTACAATGCTTTTTCAGTTTCTAATTATATCCACTGGCCAGACCTGGTTACCATAAGTCCAGACCAGAACCTCATCCTACGGCTCAGTGCTTTCAGTGCTTAATTTATTTAAGAATAAGTGCAGGTGCCCAAAGCTCCACTCAGAAGACCGGGCAGGTGCAAATAAACATCACCCAATTCTATGGCTGCATAGTCCTGTATCCACCTCATGCCTTTCTAGTCCACCACCAGGCGCTCCCTGCCCCTTTATCTCACTCGTGAAGGTTCCTGCTTTCTCTCTGTGTGGCGGTTTTCCTGTCTCTCTCTTCCTCTGTCTTTCCCTTTTGACTGTTATTCTGTCTCTTGTGCTCCAGAAATTTCTGATGCAGAGAAATAAGTGCAGCCCTCAAAAATGTGTGCCAGCGGACCCCACTGGCAACCACCGGCTCCAATTGACTTATGGATCAAGGAAAATCACAATTCAAATTAGAGGATAGCACTGTAGGGAGTCTGCATCAGTGGGTATCCTTCAGTGGAAGCTCTGACACCTATAGGTAGCCTCTGACAATAGAAAACCTCAACTGCAACCAGCCATTAGTACAGTGAAACACTAACCTCCTTAAGTGTCTGACTGTTATAGAAGCCTACAGTAGGATAACACACCAATACAATGTATTATTTTGCAACAACAACAGTGACTCAGTTTGTGATTTCCATTGGTCGTTCACTGGCTTTTGCCAGTTTCCTTTTTGCTAGGCAGTTGCTCCCGCATTAAATTTGGTATGGGTGATAGGCTAACGGGTTTTTAGGCATCATCACACCAGCATTATCTCAGGGCCGCTGAGATGTCTGCCATAAAAAAAAAAGATAAAACAAAGAAAACTTTTCTTCAATATTGTACCTGGTTTCATTATTTTGACACAAATCACTGACTACCACTATTGGTAAATACAAATTTGCATCAAAATCCATGGTTGATTGCATGGCAACACACATGTATCACCCATACCATGCCCTCCTGATGCTAAGTAGTGCAAAATAGCGCATATCACTAAATTGTGCCACTTAAGGCCTACTTTCTACATGCAAATCCCATTTTAACACTTTGCACTGGTTTGTATCACTTTTGTGTAAGTAAATCAGCCCCATAGGTGCTTGGACAAAATATTAAATAAAAAATATTGTAATATAAATATATTGTCATAAGAATATTGGGATATCAAAATATCGTGCATAGGAAAATTGAAGGTAAGAATATAGAAGCTGATTAAGATGTCGGTCGGAAAGGCTCCGAACGGCATTTGGATTTTCCTAACCCTTGTCAGAAAATATGTTTCTGACTGACTTGGAAACATTTCCGACCGATTGCGATGGAGAGGTAACCGTTCAGTCTTTCCAACTCGGTTCCGAGCCGGTCGGTGCCGAATCGTACAGGTCTGTGGACCACATTTCTGACTGACGTATTACGAAGTTGGATTCGGACAGCCTTTCCGAATCGGTCTGTCCGACACAAAACGGCTGTCAGAAACTGACTTTGTGGGCCCATAGCAGGCCCCCCTTCACCCCTTCACCCGGAGGCCGCCGGTTGGGGCCCATGGGGGTACCCATGGGAACTCTCTTTCCAACCATGCATAGTGTGGCAGGCACCATGGAGTAGCTGCGATAGGGTGCAAGCTTTTCCGCAGCCACACCCTTTTTCAAAGGAAGCCGATGTTGTCAGTCGGAACACAGGCTCCCTTTGAAGTCAAGGGAGTCCAACCAAGCAGTGTTTGGAAACCTCGTAATCAGTGGGTCGGACTCCCCAAACTCGAGTTGGTCGGAAACAAATCTGACATGGAGTCAGTCGGAGCGCTTTCTGACCGACATCGTAATGAGGCCCATAGTTTTAAGTGTTGTTTTTAATATTATTGTAAAAAATATAGGGGCAAATTATGAGTCTGACAGTCTTTGACTACCAGATACGCAGTGGCGCAGCGGTGACGGTCCTGCAGCCACCCTATTCCGATGCCACCATTTGGACCGGCACTGCTGCACCGGCTGCACCAGGGAACCACCGTTCACTGGCTAGGGTGTAGCGACAGGGGTATCCAATACGCAAGGCAGGACTGCCGTGGTCTGCCGAGCAAATTATGAGTTTCTGCACCGCCAGCCTATTCATGGCCTAGAGGGCCCCTATGCCCCAGTCACCATGGGGATGCATTTAGGGGGGCACAACATGTACCGCCTTGTTTGCATGCACCCCAAGTTCTAGCACTGCATGAACTTCACAGTCCATGCCGTGCTGGAACTGCTTTTACATTTTCATTGCGGTGCCCGTTTTCAGGGCACCGCCTTTGGAACGGCAAAAGAAATCCCCGCCAGACACGAGTTGTGCTTGTTATCTGGCGGGCAGACCATGCACATCTTTGGTGGTGCTGTGCCATGCAAAGATAAAGCAGCATCACCACAGTCGTAATCAGGCCCATTCTTTTAGAAACTATCGCTGTATAAAATATCATTATATTCTAATATTTTTGATTATCTGATCTTATATGCTTATCAATTTTTTTAATTCGTATCTATAGTAAGATCCTTTATTGTTTATGAATCTTTTGGAGTTTTAATTTTTAGTTGCACTAATTTGTAAATATAATGTATATATCATTTTTTTCAGTGGCAGGATTTGGGGTTTTTAGGGGATTTAGGATGAGAAGATTTAAAAAAAGTAAATATTTGAATTTAAATCTAATGTTGTTTTGTTAATGATATGAAAAATAATATAGAAAAAATATGTTTATTTTGTTAAATTATTACTTTTTATAAATAATATTCCATATTTATTTTTAATGTATTTATAAAGTATATAATATTTTTTTAAACAGTATTTTATTGAAACATCAAAATAATGTCTTTGATTACAGCAATATAGGGAAAATGAAAATGTACTAAATTTTAATTTGACAATGTAAGCTTTTTGTAAACTTAGTTTTATTACATATTTCAATTTACTAAATTTTTTACAATTACATTTTTATTCGAAATTTTTGAATGTTTTTGTATTAAGATATATTATTTAGGATTTTTTTGTATAATTGTTATATTTTTTTTTATTTACATTTTATTTAAACTAATTGTAATACCCTTTTTATTATTACTATTATTGGATACATCCTGTTGTTGGAAATGTATATTCTAAACCTGTATTTTAAATGTAATGTAATTTATATTTATATATTTAAAAATTTGTTTTAGTTTTTTATGCGGTCAATGATTTTCATTTTTGGAATATTAATTTTTTGTGTGTGTTATGTTTCAGAATGTAGGAACGTCAATAAATAATAATGAATATTTATTCTTCATAAATAGTGATTAATATATCAATGTTATACTTACATTTTTATTTCTGATTATGGAGTTTTGATTGTGTATATAAACTTCTTTTTGTCCAGCACTTTCCCTAAAATGCTTTTGTTTGGAGTGGGAATTGTAAGTTTTACCCCCGCAGTACTCAACACCTTCCCCAAAATGCTTTAAATTGGAGTGGAAATAGTAACTGTTGCCCTTTTAGTGGCTGTAAATTTGTGATAAGAAAACATAATTATTTACACATTTTTATAAAATAAAGGTTAGTAACACATTTTTTAATATTCTTCATTATTTTAAAGTTTACTTAACATAGATATTTATAGTGATCAAAAACATTTATAGATGCTAAATGAAAAAATTGTACTATCTTATTATATAATAAACAATGTAAATCATATTTAAATAATATTGTATGTTTTTCAAGTTTTTTTCTATTGTGTAACATTTTTTACCATTAATTCAGTTATTTCATATACATATTCTTGACATAATTTTTGCATAACTTTTTTCAGTACATATTAAATAATTGTATTTTTTATACTATCATTTTATTTATACTTTATAATTGCTTTGCATTTTTAACAACATTTTTAACAAGTTTCAAATGTTTAATATGTTTTTACAATCTTATTAAAAAAAAGTAACAGTTTTTAAAGTATTTGCCCCATTCACATCTATGGAGAAATAGCTTTTTATGTTTCATTTAGCTGACAATCTTTTACTGCTACCTTCTATTATGTAGTCTATTTTGTCATTTTTAGTCTATTTTCCATGTTCAGGTTGTGGGAAGGTGCTGCTGTTTGTCAGAACTGGCAAGTCTTTTTTAAAAGGTTTTTTTCTAGGATTTGAGGGAAGAAGGATCCAGAGGTTAGGTATAGTGTTGTTTGTAAATTGTAGTATTTTTCACTAGTGTGTTAGTTTAGGTTATCGTACAGTGTTTTAGTGATGCATCGATATTTTGTGGTTTGTTACTTCATTTTTGATGATTAAGTGTAATGCAGATGTACTTTTGATTGTACTGTTTTTTGGGGGTGGATTTTCTGTTTTGCTTTGCAGGTTTTTCTTTACAAACGTGTTCGATGGGTGTTTGGGTATGGAGGTTTTTTTTTTTAAAGGAAATCACTTTTGGTTTCCAATAAACCAAAATATTTTACCTTGGTTCCCTTTTTTGTTGGGTTTCCAGGAGCATTCCTTCTTTTAAAACAATTTTTCAGGATTTTTATGGCTCCTAGATACTTTGGGTTGCTTCAATGGATCTCTATTGGATTGGTTTCATTTTTGTATTTTTCGGGGCGTTTTGGAAAATTGTTTTCATGTTTTTGGTGGATTATACTTTTTGACAATGTGGATGCAGAGGATGATCTGCAGCTACAGAACAGTAAGTCATTTAATTTATTTGTTTTGGGTGTGAAATTTTATAATTTAACATTTATGTAAGTTTTATGTGATTGTTGTTTGGAATTATGTATTTTATGTGTTGTAAATATCTTTCTCAACGGATGGAGTTTGTTGTTTGAGGTTTTTGGATGATGAGGTTTAGATTTTTTATATTAATAATATATATTATTTCAGTCATTTTATAAAATTGGAGTTTTATTTGAGGATTTGACTGATATAATAAAATATGTTTACTATTCATATAAAAACAATTTGTAATGTTGGGTAGGATTATGTTAAACATTTTTGGGAGTTTTGTAGGTCACTTATTATTTTATAATATGCTTTTGGCAATTATTTCGAAGTAACCTACTCCATTGTTGTTTATGTGAAATTTGCTTTAAATTGTAGCATGTCATACAATCTTTTGGTTTGTTTGCTAAGTGTATGTGCAATCTGGGTTACAGATTGCTCCATACATAGTTGTTGGTAGCTTTGTTCTTTAGTAGTTTTTTTTTAAAATACATTTATCAAGTGTAGGTTGGGTTTTGTCTAGTGTGGATTGGAATGCATTGTGCCATCCAACCACTGCATTGTTTGTTTTGGCTTCCTTTGCCAAGGGGGTGTCATAGACATTCCACCTTGGTATGTTGAATTGGGGTTGGCGTCTGTTTCCGGTGTGATGTAGACATCCAACCCAAGTATCTTCAAAATTTTCCATTAAGAGGCTTGGTTTGTGTTTGTTTTGGTGGTAGGAAAGGCTTTCTATTAGTAGAGTATAGTGGTTGGCTACCTCAGTCACATGGACATAGGCTAGTGCTATCATTTTTTTTTTTCAAAGGCACATTGGCTGGCTGGAGCATATTCCACACTAAGGGGGTGATTACGAACATGGCGATCAGACTACCAGACATATATCAAAATAAGAGAGGAATAAGGAGCATGATCAAGGTCCAGTACCCAAACTCCTTAGAAAGGGTTGACATGTATATCAACAAAACTGGGGTACTTGTTCCTGTCTGGAAAAGATTAAAGAGAACGGGTGGAAATAGAAAAATGTGAGGGGGATCTTCCTTATTAGGACTCTGTGAGCCTAAAGACGATGCCGTCGTGGTGCAGTGTCTGCACTGTCATGTGTGCACTGTTTTCATGCATCATGTTGTGCATAGCACATAGTGCACTCACGACAGTGCATGCAGAGGGGGGTGCAACATGTGACCCCATGCACTGCCCCCCTGAGCAAAATTGCCCAGGTACCCTATTTGGGGCCCCCCTCTTTACATTTCCAACATCCATTACAAGGCGGGGTCGCCGCCATGTAAAAAGGATGTCGGAAAGAAATGTCATAATCCTGACGGCGGGGCCTGCCTCGGCACTGCCCCCCTGAGCAAAATTGCCCAGGTACCCTATTTGGGGCCCACCTCTTTACATTTCCAACATCCATTACAAGGCGGGGTCGCCGCCATGTAAAAAGGATGTCGGAAAGAAATGTCATAATCCTGACGGCGGGGCCTGCCTCGGCATTGCCACCATTCACATGCCCTGACACCACCGCCGACCATTGGGATCCAATATCCTGGAGGTAGCGGCAGTGTTGTAACAAACAACTTTCGGTCCGACTGCCATTGTCCTAATGCGATGGTTAGACCGCTGGGATGTTGGCGGTCTGACCGCCGGCATCGTAATCAGGCCGTTAGTACAGATTGTTGGAGATGTCTCTATATGCTTTGATTGAAATGGTAATAACAGCCTTGTAGGGCTCTGTGTGGGTTAACTTTTGAAAAGGGTAAGAATCATTGTTACTTGAAAGTCAATGATTTATTTTAGGTAGTAGTACTTTGTTTTATGTTTAATGTAGTTTGAGTTTATAGTAAGTACTACTTTGTTTATTTGGTAATAGGGCATATATACAAAGGATATGTGAGCTATGATATTCACCATGTATGGTGTATATCTGAGTGAATGACTTAGGGCACATTTTGAAGGTCTTATCCATCATCCAGGTTTGATAATGGCTTGGTTAGTGTGATTCCTCTATCATTGTTTAGGTTGTCAAATAACAGGAAGGGTTCCTCATTATGTGTAGTTCATGACCTTAGATCAGCCTGACCGAAACTCTTTAGATCAGCCAAAAGGTGGTGGTTGTGGACCCTCCACCCCACAACTTCTTCCTCACACCTGTTCGAATTTAGTTTCAATCTTTTGGAGATATGATTCCTAGAAATGGAACAGAACTGTGTCATAGAATTCAAATCTGTTCTTTTGTTGCTGTAATGTGGGACAACACGCATTTTGCATTTTCGCAATGTACGTTTTTCCTTATCCTGCCTCCTGAAGTACCACTTTTACAGTAAAACCAGTCATTCTTTAGCTGTCTTTCTTGAAAATCCTAGGGCCTAAAGATACATGAATCTTGCATCTCGTCAATAAAATATGCCAGCCATATTATTCTCTCCCTAAAACAATTTTGCAAATCAATATTTACATTTTACAGCCAATACACATGAGAAATAGATCTACAAAACAGCTCATTAATTGCAGTGTATAATGCATTTTCAGATAGATAGTCAATTCCAATATTAAACAAGGTGAAAGGGAAAGGTGCAGGATAAGAAATACCCTGGACCTGCAGCAATGATTATACAAAGAAATATTAATAGTGCAGTTCATAATGGATGAAAAATGTGTGACCTTGTGGAACTGGAAAGCAGATTGCATTCCAGCTTTTACTTTGTTGTCATTGTCATTGCATTATCGCTATTACCCTGGAAGTTTATCGGGCATCTTGTTGACATTGTACAGTTCCCATACTCTAGTAGAAGAAACCCCAAGGTATGTGTAGAGCATGGTAAATCGATGGAATTGTACAATGTCAGTACTCCAGTGGGCAGAAGAAGAAACCTTAAGGGACACAGATGGTTGGTAATTTGTCAAACTGAGCCTTATTGTACACTGGTACATTTCAATTAAGCTGTTTTTAGCATGGCATGACAGCTCAAAGCTTGATGTCTATTTAATGTTATATAAAAAGAGTACATGTTGCCATTTGAGCTCCCTGTGACTAATTCTTCAAATTCTGAAATGTACGGTCAACATTCAAACAGAATTTAAGGTGGTGGACAAAATAGTGCTTTAAATCACTGGAGTGCTTAGTTTATTTTTTAGAAGGAACTACATACACTAGCCACAAATCTCATACTGTACCCTCATGAGCCCTCATGAAAGAAAGACTGCATAGTTCTGGAAGCTCCAGATATTGAGGGTTGAGTGCATTCTAGGCCGCCCCATTTTTTAGACTTGATGACTAAGAGGAGCCAAAAAATACTTTTGCTCTAAAGAAGTCTTTCCCATCTCTAGTGACTTTCCACAGGTTAAGGATGTTCAACACAATGGTTACCAAATACCCCTATGTTTCATGGCACTAGGTGGTATATCCTATAGTTGATATACATACAGAATTGCCACTTAATGGTTCAATCTGACATAAAACCATCTCATCATCATCAAAATATCTTTATTCAGTCTAAGTAGACCATAAAATAGACTAATAACATCATTGCATAAACAATTATTAAAACAGAAAATACCCCAATACATAAAATAAACAATACAGGGACCAAATATAAATTAGTGCCATCACTGGTGGAGTCACCACTACATTCCTGGGCTGTACATGTTTAAAAACTGGATAACATGCCGTGCAAATTGGAGCATATGCATAAACCGAACAGGCAGTACAGAATCAAATAAAAATGTGCTAAATGAGATCCCTCTCTTCATGGCACAGGGCAACAAATAGTACTTAAGTACAAGTTAAAATCGGGGCCCAGAGATTGGGTGACAATTTGAACAAATCGACAGGAATCCCAAAGGGACCAGGGGCCTTGTGGCCTGTCATATAGGCAATAGCTGAGATTACCTCATCCACATTGAATGTTCAATTGTATTGGTGAGTGGTTAACCCACATGAGTCATTGGAAACTCCACTGTCCGAGGAGTTACATATGACCTCAAAACACCATTATCCTTAAATAAATGGTGATTAACTACCTCCCACAATTTACTACTATCATCCCTGAGTGAGGCCTCCGTAAGATCATCCCAGACTCCCTCTCTGAGTGCTCTCTTCCTCAAATCTAAGGCTTTTTTATAAGCAGCACGTCTATTGGCTATTATACAGCCATCTCTGGGCTGAGCTTTAAGGACAGGCTTTAGTGACTTATGCGTTTTAGAATAGTCTTTATTAAACCAGAGAGGGTTGTTAACAACAGCCGGTTTAGATGGCAGTGATAGCCTTCATTTAACATCAGCTGCGATCATTATATCATTCAAGAAATCACTATTGTCTCATAGGTCCCCCAAACACAGATCAAATTCTCTGTATCTGGTTACCACTTGCTTTTCAAAAACTCCTCAAGTAAAATCTTCGTCCACCTTAATCTCCAGCCCTGATCGAGCCTGCACCATCCAATTGAATAGGCGGACCCTACACCACTGCTCGTACAAACAAGTCATTAACGCTAACAGAAATACAATAATGATCACTAAAACCGGAGACTCTTATGCCAAAATCACCTATAAAATCCAGTAGGGGCACAGAAATAAAATCAATAGAAGAGTGCAAACCTTGACCTGTAAAAGTAGGAACAAAGCTACTACCTGTATTTTAAAACTTTTTAGTCATGACACTTTCCAGAATAAATTCTGCAACAATGTGGTTCAAAAAGACACCAGCGGAATATGTTCCAGATGCATAAACTCTGCATTGTACACTTGTTTAAAAGAAATGAAAGAATGTAAACAGGGATGGATAATAAAATCTCCACTAAAATAAAAACTAGCTTCTGCAGCACCACAAATGCCAATATTTAGCATCTGATCCCTAAGGGTAGAGAGCGTATCGCAGAAAGTGGGACCTGAAGTAGCATTATAAAACTTTTACAAAACAAAACCTCCTACCATCAGGAAGGTAAATGAAATTGTTTGAACATTAGATGAACTCCCTGCCAACAAATCCTACAACAAAAGGTAAGAGCGACCTAAGATCAACAGGCTGACTTTGGACAACCCCTAGATGAGGGCACAGCAGGGGTAAAATAAGATTTCCAAAAAAAGGAACCCTCTATGTCCCACGTTTCTTGTGAACATACTATGGAAAATGTTCTAAGAGATGCCAGCCAATCAAGGCAATTTCTTTTACTGTTTGTAACTTCTACATTTCAAGAAGCTAGCCGAAGGAGGCCTTTCAAGATATCACGATTAATGGAATGGCTTTCGGCGATATCAGCAACCTACCCCTTGGGCTACTTTCTGGGTTGTCTTTCTACTGGTACCAGTCGCGTAACTCTCCGTGAGTAAATCCTCCTCAAAATGAGGAGCATGCAGTCAATCTACTGCATCTGCCCCAGGACTTCAAATCTTCTCAGTGCATGTATAACATAATCACTAGCTAGAACTGGTCTCATGGCTCCACAACAAATACATTTAGTACACCCGCTATTACACAATTAATTAATTACCAGTGGGCGATAAAAATACCCAAGGGGAAGATCCTGGATAATGCCAGTGCAGGAGACTGCCTGGCCAGGTTCAAAATCATAGGAACAGCTCGGGGACAATTAAAGTTATCCGCCATACACTCCCCGTGCAGGGTTTTTGGGGTTGGTCCCACCCAATCTACCCTCGTGGCCATAATAAGCCTATTGGTCAGCGAGCACCTCTCTCTACTCAATTGGGACAGCCAGTACCTAACTTTATTTCTTAAGCTCTGATAATCTTCTCTAACCCCTTGTTTTAAGATGGGGACGCCAGTGAGAACCACAAAATAAGGCCCAGAAGCAGGGGGAAGACAAAGGACAAATTACGAGGATATTGAACCATCTTTACTACCAACACCACCAAACTCCCACTGAAGTATCTTAGTGGCTGAATTCCACCCCACATCTCCCACGTAGACCAGCGACTCAAAGGGCCTCATGTAGGTAGCCAAATACCGGTCGGTAACGGCCGATTTTCGGTAAATATGCCGTTACCGACCGGTATTCAGACAAGTGAGATGTAGGAGTCCAAAAACCACTTCTCGGTAAATATGAGGCGGTAAATACCGATTCATATTTACCGAATTCCAAAATACCGATTCAGATTTACCGAATACATAATTAACGATTCGGTAAACATGAAGTGGTAAATATGAAGTGGTAAAATCTAAAATGACATGTAGGAGCACTCGGTAATTAAGAAATCCAGGAAAATCGGTAAATAAGAGTCGGTAATTAACACGGATTGAAAGCAGGTGGTAACCATCAACAATGCATATAGGCAAACCCAAAATGCAACAGCGTGGACAACATGGCCGCCATGTACGTCATTGCAAGGCGCCTACGTCTACAGGCAGCAGGACTGAGGGTGTGGCGACGGGAGGAACAAATCTACAGACAGCGCATCACACTATTCCAGCTGACTGATGCAGAGATACATGAGAGGTACAGGCTACACCCCGAAACCATCATGGACTTAATCAGGGACCTTCACCCACTCCTGGACCAGCCAATAAGAAGGGCGCACGCCATACCCCCACATGTGCAGGTGCTCTGCAGCCTACATCTGTTGGCATCCGGCAGTTATCAGGTGGTGATAGCTGCGGTGGGTGGGGTATCCCAGAGTTGCCTGTCACGTTTCTTCAGGAAGTTCCTGGATGCCATGATGCAGAGAATGCACCACTACATAAGCTTCCCAAACACACAGGCTGCACTGCAGAAAACAAAAACAGACTTTTATCACATGGCACAGTTCCCCCATGTCATCGGCTGTATTGATGGTACACACATCCCAATCTGTCCACCAGCTGATACAGAGCACATCTACAGGAACAGGAAGTCCACCCACTCCATCAATGTGCAGGTGATCTGTGATGCAGGGAACATCATCACAGATATTGTTGCAAAGTTTCCTGGGAGCACCCACGACTCTTACATCTTCCAGAATAGTGGGATCTACACATGACTGAGTGCCGGAGAATTCGGAGAGGGATACCTGCTAGGTAAGTAACAGTGACGCCCCTTGAAACCTGCAAATCATAGTGTATAGAGGCATGTTACTGATGGTTCCCTTTTACTCATCCAGGCGACAGTGCATATGCATGCCGGTCATTCATCCTCACTCCCTACCTACACCCAGCAACCCAGAGTGAGAGACGATACAACGTGGCACATAAAACAACACGCAATGTGGTGGAGCGCACGTTTGGACTACTGAAGAGCAGGTTCCGCTGCCTGCACAAGAGCGGAGGCGCACGCCAGTACAAACCCATCACCTGCTGCAAGATTATTGCCACTTGTGCAATGCTGCACAACCTTGCCACGAAAAAAGGTACAGATGTGGAACTAACATATTTTGAGGACAACGAGGATGAGTCAGGCCAGCCAGAGGGCAACGCAGCTAGAGTGCCAACTGCAATCGATGGGAGAGAGAGACGGGCAGAGATCACATGCAACTATTTCTGAGTAAGTGAGGGGACACAGCGAGTTGTGAGAAGTCCTGACGTAGTTTTAATGTGGCACCACGCCATGAACACATGAACAGGCCAATCAGGCAATATACCATCTATACAAGGAGTATGTCCAGGGTTACGTCACCCAATGGGAAGTGGCTTAGCAGGGCTACATCAATGTTTGCGCATACGCGCTGCAGTGGTGGATTGCACGGCCTGTGCATCCTCACTAGAGCCAACCCCAAGCCGCCTGCTGCTCCTGCGTGCTTCTGGGACGGGGGGTGTGATGCTGCTGCTGGTGTCGATGCTCTCCGCAGCATCCCCTGCAGCAGTTGTCGACGCCTGACTAGTCAATAGCACCCCTAGTGCACTTGTCACCTGCACCATCCCCCGAGACAGGTCGCTGCAGCACTGTGTTAGGCCCTCCTGCATCGTCACAGAGCGCCGGCACAGTAGAGAAGTCGCAGTTGCCAGACGGTTGAGTGCCCTGCTGGTAGTGTCCCTTCTCTGGCGTTCCCGGCGCCGTGCTTCGATGTCAGCATCTAATTTGCTGCACAACTGCTGGATTGACTGGGACATGTCCCGAATGCCCGCAGCCATGCCGCTAATGTTACTGTCCATGTTGACTAATGTTGTCCTCATCACCCGAATGTGCCTCTGGACTGACATGACTGCCTTTGATTGCAGGCGCTGTTGCTTCAACATTTGGCCCTCGAGACCCAAGAAGACACCATGGCCGTCAGTGGGTGCTGGTGGACTCTGGACACGCGACCTGCGGCGCCCTCTTGCTCCCGTCTGTGCTGCCTGTGAGGTGTGGGGCACAGTGGCATGGCTCCCTTCCTGGGGCCCGGTGCGGTCTTCTGGGCCCATGCTGTCGTCTGACGAGGTGTCTAAGGCTCGTAGCCTGGCTGCTGGACGCCTCCTCATTCTCACACCTGCAAGCGGAGATGTGGCCGGTGATTCGAACATGAGTGGCGATGCTGGCTCTGGTTGTGGTGATGCTGGCTCTGGTTGTGGTGATGCTGGCTCTCGGTGAGGTGATGCTGGCTCTGGGTGCGGCGAGGCTGGCTGTGTTGGTGGTGCGGCTGCCAGTGGGCCTGCTCCCTGGTCTGAACATGTGCTGGCTAGAGGTGATACTTGTGGCCGGTGTGCCGTCTCTCCTGCAGCATGCCCTGTCCTGCATGATGTCACATCTGTGGACAGAAATACAACATTGGCTCAGTGTCCCCGAAGGGCTGCATTGCAAGCGTCACAATAAAACATTTCACATTCCAATATGTCCTCTGTCTCCTTGTGCCTCGAGTGCGTGACATGCCTTGTTGCCCTGTAACATTTACGTCATGGTTAGTGTTGCCCTGACTACATCTCCCGGAATGCATTGCCTGTCTGCACTGACACGTGTGGACTGAAGTGTGATTCTCGTTTCACAATGGGGGATGTGGGATAGGGGTAGGGGGGGCTACATTGCTGTGCTTTCGTCTTACCTTGGTGTGTTGCGGCTCTGGCAGAGCTGTCGGCGTCTCCAAGACCCACGACGCTCTCCTGCTGGATTGTGGCCGCCACCAGCTCCTCCAGTTCGGTGAGGGCAGGTGCCCTGTTGGTTCCACCTCCGGTCTGGCTGGCCTCCTTCTGGATGTCGCCCATCTTCCTCTTGGTTACAATCCTCAGGTCATACCAGCGCTTTTTGAGGACCTCAATGTCCCTGTGGGTCACTCCCACAGCATTGACCTGCGCCTGGATGGCCAGCCATATGTTGCGCTTTTCCGCCTCAGGCACTTGCAGGGATTGCCTTCCAAACAGCTTCTGGTGCTGCTTCACCACCTCCTCCACCAGCACCTGGAGTTCCTTGGGGCTAAATTTCAGCTTCCTCCTCCTTTCCCCTCCGTCTTTCTGTGTTCTCTGGCTGGACATGCTGTTCGTTTACCCGCTCGCACATGCAACGGCTCCCTGCCTCTCCTCTGCACTCCAAGCCTCTCCAGGGTCGGCTAATTATGTACACCTGCCTGGGTGTGGCCACTTCGGCTAATTATGTACACCTGCCAGGGTGTGGGCACTTCCTGGTTGGGTGGGCTGTCGTTGCACAGGATTAGCTGTTTCGTCAAGTCATGTGATTTTATTTACCGAATCCGTACATACCGATTCGGTATTTTCCGATTCGGTAAATACCACCTCGGTATTTTCCGATTCGGTAAATACCACCTCGGTATTTTCCGATTCGGTAAATACCACCTCGGTATTTACCGATTCGGTGAATTCCGATTCGTGATTACCGAATGTTACCGAATCGGTAACTGTTACCGAATTTTTACCTACATATAACTTACCGATTCTAATTTACCGATTCGGTACGGCTCGGTATTTAAGAACCGGTAAAATTTATTTACCTACATGAGGCCCAAAGTGTCTTGGCGCACCATACTGCACTGGGGGGGGGGGGTCAACAAAGTAACCTGGGTAGAAAGTGGCAGACTGAGGGACCGACAAGTGTCGCCTCTGGATATATCAGTTGCTCCTGTACGGATATCCCTCACAATCCCTCACAATCTTTTGTTTAGTCTGTTGCATCCCTTCAGATGTATGGCTTCCGGAGCCAGACACTAGACCTGGTGTTCACAAATTAGTTGACGGACTTCAATGGATGACAATTCCTCTAAACATTTACCAACTGTGGCCTCTATCATTTACTGGACCGTGGGAACAAAATCATCAAAATGAATAATGCCAGCACAATCTACTTCAGCATGGTCTCCATGCAACTTATAGGCAGTGTCCCTAATAGTAGATGAGGGAGCCAATCTGCCCTTGACTTTAGCCTCCCTTTGTGCTGCAGCTCTATCACACTTTCTACTTCTTTTCCGTTTAGAGGCCGATGGACCACAGTCAACTGGAGAGTTCCTGATCGCATGCTCAGGCTTCGAAGGTGGACATCTGCAGTAGCAATCGTATCAATGGCCCCATCTAACCGAGTCACACCGCGCTTCTCTGTAGCATCACTCCTCATAGAGTCAGACCGAGGGTCAACCACAGGATCCACAGGGGACAATCAAACACCCAGCTTCGCCTCCACTGTGCTGATTTCATTACTGATAGCTCTACTGCTGTTGTTAAATATGTCAGGATTGATGACTTGGAGAGGCTAGAAGGAACTGGGTCCTTATGAGCTACACCAGGCCGCGAACCACCTGTATCTGTTAGGGTATTTTTTCGTTTATCCAGTCTAATACAGGTGTAGGTAATAATAAGTCCAAGCCCAGAGGGCGGAAAAAGGAGGCTGACTCTGCCCAGGCCAGTCGCTATCGAGCAATAACACCATATCCAGGCACTAATGATGTAATTAATACCCCCACCCGCCCCAAGCCCTAAGAATATCACAAGACACACAGCACTTCTGCGAGGGAAGTAATAAAAGTGACAAAGGAAACCATAAAAATCAACTGCTTGCTGGGTGTATAAAGCAAGAACATCAGAAACCTAGTCTGCCCCCAAAGGTGTGCAAAAGTAAACCAAAAGTCTCACGTGAGCATTCTCGCCTGGCCTGTCCGATGTCAGAGGGATGGCATTCGCCCAGCCTCTTCCGGGCTATGATGGGCGCAAGACGGCCCGCCCACACAGTCCGCACGCGGTCCATGCTGCAGGGAAACCGAATGTGCTATATAGCGCTGCCAGGGGGTGTGGCCGCCTTCTCCCCGGTTTTTGCACTGGGGCCTCCTGACGCTAGTGACAGTCCCCCTTCAGTTCGTCCCGGCTGCAGAGAACGCATCTCAAAATCTCAGCTGCTACCTTTATGCTCAAAGCTTTATGTAATATGTTGAAGTCATGGACACGAGCCAGGTCCATTCAAGAGGATTTATTGCAGTGAGTAATGCAGCTACGTGGTGAACCCTTCACTTACTTCGCTCAACTTCCAAGCGGTTGTCCTCAGCTAGTTTCATTGATGACGCACCCTGGACATTTTAAAACTGCAAAGGCACAACACACTCTCTTCCTTCGTTACAAACTTAAAGAATAAAATGACGATTAAAAGCAACTAACATCTAAATACAGAGCAATAACATGTTGGTAAGAGTAGAGTGGATTAAAGTGACAGAACACACAGTCCTTCAACATTCGTATGTCTATTCCTTATGCCCACATGGCGACGTTATGCAGCAACTCACTGTTCTTGGCAGGCCAAAAACACTTTCGTCTCTCCACACACCCCCGTAACCACAAGCCACTTCACTTTCGTTCACAAACAATTCTCGTCATCCATCAGTATAAAGCGATTGCAGAAATGTTATCCATTCTCTTCACCACTTCTTTTTTTTTTTTTTTATTTCAACAAGTTTTATTACACATTTTTTATAAAGAAGATACAGGAACACATTAGTAGATCTCTAACAGGGCTTACAACGTCACATCAAATTACTAATGTCGCCCCGTATGTGTGTACCCTTCTTATGTTAGTCTTCCAGAGTGAAAAGAGAAAAAGAAAGAAAAAGAAAGAAAGAAGAGAGCTATGAGGTGAAGGAAGAGATAGAGGACAGGCATGCGAGAGTTTTAGTACATGTACATTTCCATTTCGTCTGACAATTGGATCTAAACATTAGATCCCGGGTACAGTCCTGTTTGGGCGTTACTACTTTTCGAGGAGCCAGGATGTGTCCTCCCGGTCCACACGTTTTTCATGGGGGCTCAAAAGAGTCTAGAAACGTGTCCAATGATCCCCACACTTCTTTTATACAGGGCTATGTCATCCTATTCCACCTCTGGAGCTTCTCAATACTGACCCACTGACCCTGGACCTAGTTTATGTTATGTTATATTTATTTATAGAGCGCACAGCTACTCCGAAGAGTGTCCCGGCGCGAGCAATGGAAAAGGAAGCAAGGATCTGAAAGAGGCAAAAAGAGAAGGGTTTTTAGTTTTTTCTTAAAGGTTGTAGGATCCTGAAGGCCAGTCAACGTCAGCGGCAGAAGGTTCCAGGCTATAGCAGCTGACCTGACAAAAGAGCACCCGCCCAGCCTTTGGCGGTTAAATCTGGTGGTCTGCATCAAAAGCTGAGAGGAGGAATGCAGCTGTCTCGCTGGTATGTAAAAAACAAACCTCTTTTGTAGGTAGAGGGGCCAAGACCATAAAGGGCCTTGTGAACAATGGTCAGCATTTTGAATTTAATCCGAGACTACACTGGGAGCCAGTGCAGAGAGTGCAGGTGTGCACGCATACTACTCCTATTTGACAGACCCAGAAGGAGTCTGGCTGCCAAATTTTGGACCACTTGCAGTTTCTTTAGGACGTAGCCAGGGATACCCATTAAGAGTGCATTCGCATAGTCCAAACGGGAGAAGATCAAAGCCCGGACCACCGTTTCTTTGGCAGAACTAGGGATAAGAGGAAGAAATTTCCTAAATGCCTTCAAGGTGCCAAAGCAGGTCCCTGCCAGCTTCTTAATCTGTGTCGAAAAGTTCAAATTTTCATCGAACCAGACACCCAGATTCTTTCTCTCTGCACAAGGCAGGGGGAAGCCAGGAGGCCATAATCTTTCTCTAAAGTTGTCCGTAAACAGACCATAAAGAAGGACCTCAGACTTCTCCTCATTGCATTTCAGTTGTCATCCCTGGCCCAAGTGAACAAAAGCTGAGTGTCGTCAGCATAGGCCATCACCTTAGCCCCTAATGATTCCGCTAGAAAGACCAGGGGAGTAATGTAGATGTTGAAAAGAATCATGACTACCCGTCACTCTCTCCCACATAACCTTCACACAGTCTCACTGATGCACCCATGGTATGACTGGTTTGTTGAAAATACTTTGAACTTGACTACCCTTTGCAGACATCCACCGGGGGGCAAGCGAGCAGGCAGCAAACAGAGGCAACAGGCAGAACCCTCCCCGCCCATCCCAGCTGCAAAACCCCGAGCAAGCTGAACTTTGTTTCCCGTATGTAAGTACCAAAATACTCTGCCTAGGATGCTTCTTCAATACTAATTAATGTAAGAGAGGCCATCATCTACCACGTGCTTTAATAGAACTGAACTTGTACATAAATGGTCCAAATTGTTTAGTCGAAGTCAAGTAAGATGCAGCTCTCGATGTTGCCAAATGCCCAAGAATTACAGGCAGTTTTGGAACACCATCCTAATGTTCACATTTACATGCCTATGCTTTGTAATGAAGCATTGCGGCTCACATCTGCAGGTAATGTCTATTCATTACGAGAACCCACTGATACGGGCAGGTGGTGCAGACAAGAGCCCATTAGGGGGACTGAGCGAGACACGAAAACCCCTCCGCGAAGGGCAACTGGACCATAAATACCTCTGCCCAACATATGGAGGGCAGGGGGAGCTGGAGCTCTGTCTCTCTCCGGTTTCTCACGCTGTATAAAATCTGCTCTCTCTTCGCTAGACCCCACAGAGGGAGAATGTAAGCCCAAACAACCAACAACCACCATATTTTGCTGGCACTACATAGGGTTACACGGCATTTCACTTCTGTATGGTGGGTTCACAACTTTCTTCGCCAATAGGGCTAAAGTGAGTTAATGGTGACTATGCTGAGGGATGGCAGGGGGACACAAACCACTAAGGGGTGCGGGGAAGCCTGAGCCTTCTGGGGCAGAATACACAGGAGTGACAGGAAGTTGTCATGTACGGAATGCTTCCTGTGTGGTCCTACACCAGCAACTATTGCCTTCAAAGGAACCCTTCTGATTGGCTGACCAGCTACCAACGTTCCATTCTGGATGCTAATGAGATGTAATGAACTGTTGTTTCCATAGAGCATGGACAACATTGATTTAGAGTATTCATATTTCTAATGAACTGTCACCATTCATTGACAATGTTGGAGTAGCCAGCTCTGAAAATTGCAACTGCAAGGAAAGGGTGATCCTTTGATCGAGAGGAATCAGAGTCACTCTTACGTATGTACCCACTTTGTTCATTTCAGGTATCAAGCAGAATGTGGTCATTAAGAAAGTGTTAGTGGGGAGTCAATGGAAGAGGTGAATCTGAATTGGAATGCGAGTGAATCAGGGTTGTTGATAGGTGTTAGGGGCAATTTAGGGTAGTGTCAAGGATTAGATGTGGACATAAGGTTATAGGTCAGAACAAGGGTTTAGGGCTGGTTTACTGCAATGGGCAGAGGTGTTGATGTGAGGAGTCAGTTTAGGATTGCAACCAGGAATATTGTAGGAGTTAGATCTGGGGCTGGGATAGAGTTGGGGTTTGGTACAAGGATATGTACGAGGAATTGGTAGGAGTTGGCATTAGGAATTGGGTTAGGATTAGTAGCAGGATATTGGTTGGATTAGAGAGCAGTGATGCAGAAATTGGAGTTTGAGTTTGGTTAGGTGTTCTAAGGTGTTAGGCTTAGTGTAATGGTTACGGTTATTGTTAGGAGGGCTAACAATGTAAAGGCATTGCTAATGTAATAGTATTTGATGTGAAGATAAAATACCAGTTATCAGAAGGCAGACAACAGGCATTTCCCAGTAGGCACACTATTGACAGTTCCCAATACGTACTCTACATTGACCTGTGGACCTCTTCTCTCCCACTGTCCTGTGTCCTTGAAACCCAACTAATGCAAATTTACAATGAAAACTTTCTATCCTGCCTCTGAGTACTTGTTGTTCAGGTCTCATTAACCAACCAGGGTTAATTTGCCATTATATGTGTCCCACCAAAAGGTGGCTCATGCCAGGTATTGTTTTGACTCAAAGTGTAGCATTGTTCTTAGAAAGACCACTCAAATGGCATTTTAAACAAACAATGTCTAATTTTCAGTAATCGCAGAAGGACTGTCTCCCGATACATACATTACTCCACATACTACATTTCATATGCAATTTCTAGTAAGTAGACCCTTACTTGTTTGTATTTCTCAAAATATGGCTATCTGGTTTACATTACGTACACCGTTGCCAGTTCCTGGTTAGTGCACTCACTGCACCTTCCTATCCACAAACAGATGATTGTCACATTCAAGTTTGCACACAATTTAAAGCTCCTTGTAAGCTCATTCTACACTGCTGCTGCCCAGTAGAAGTAGGTCTGCAAGTGAGTGAGCACAGGGACACCTCATTAAGTGTGAGGCAGAGTAGTTTGTTAAAAGACAAACATTTTTGCATACTCCAGCTCCCCCACCAAACCTATGCACCAATTCTCTGGTTACTCTACATAAGAGATTCATTTTTTTGTAAATAAAACGAAATCTGTCCCCATGATCACGAAAAGAACTACTACTACATCTAGCAAGAGGCGTGTGGCATTAAAACGCTGTCAAAAAGCACCACCGTTCACTAAAAGAGTAAATAACACGTTAATATTCATTCTAATGGGTTTCATTTTATCAACCTTAGATTGATACAAGAAGAATAAGGATTCAAATTTAGGCAGAACTGCAGGTTATACAGAAATGTATACAGTGCATTATATCAGCTGACTGATCTACCTTATTGAACTTTAAGTGACACGAAGTATAACCCTTCAACATATAAACCTCCAATATATTAGGGATGATTCAGAAAATATTATTTTACTTGTTTATTGTGTGCATACGTCAAAGTAATGGCCATAAATTATGCAATTCTATTTTGTAAAGGGTAATTGCATTCATGCAGATGGCACTGTGCACATACCTCTGATTGGGCGCTGAGGCTTGCACGTTTGTGTGGGAAGGGGGTACGTCAATGGGCAACGACAGTACATTTGTGAACGTGTTCTGAATTCAGAGAGAAGTGGGATCTCAGATGCAAACCCCTTTACTCTTATTCTCCCTACACTTAGGATGGGTCAGGAGAATGTGCAAAGCACGCGAGCTATATCAGTGCCTACCAACTTTTTTGTGAGCCATACAGCTAGACACATGAACAAGAGCATTGCCTTACACTTATTAAATTTCATAAGATTATCCTTTCCAGACATCCTTTGTATGTGACCTCATCATCCAAGTCCTTATAGAGAAAAAACCTGCCCCTCTACCTAAATAAGAGAGATGGCACAAAAGCAAAAGCCACTCCCATGCATCAAAGCATACATATAAACAAGCTGCTACAGATAACACGATAGTCCAATATATAACGCTGGGAAGTCTAACAATTTCAGAGACTAATGCTTTCTGCACTGAGACTTTGCACATTAATTTTGGTAAATTTTAAAAACACCTCAAAATTCTTCAAAACTTAGGGGCTGATTACGATGGCGGGCAAAAAAGCATTCCAACCGTGGTAGCGGAAAATTACCGTCCGCAGGTAGCGCGGGAAAACCGGCGGTCAGATTAGGATGCACTTCCTGAAACATCCTACCGCGGCAGTTGGATTCCAGGATACATTGCCGGAAAAGCTGAGAAGTGGTTGGAATTGGTGGGGAAAGACCCAAGACCGCCGTTTGCCCAGCAGTCAGGACCGCATGGAGGTGTTCGGGATTCAATTCTCGCTATCTGCAGAATTGCTTCCGCCGTCCACGAATGGCCAAATTCTCTGCTGCGGTGTGATGGGCTGTTTGAGGCATTGTGACTTGTCCGGCAGTCGTAACCGCATTCCGCACGGCGGTCCCTCTCTATTGGCTCCGTCGGCTACCGATGCGGAAAGGGATTTCTGGCGGTTCACCTAACTCCGCAGCGGACAGAAAATGGGCTATTTTTGCCCATCGTAATACGGCAGACGCGAGGACCGCTGCTGGAGTGCAGAAAAGGATATTTTCTGCCACCACCGCGGATGTGCCTCCGCCCGCCATCGGAATCAGCCCCTTAGTATTTTATCCCTCGATCTGAAAGAACAAGGGAATACAGGAAGAAATGTCTGACAATTTCATTGAGGATTCCGCTGGCATGGATGAGGAAAGGTTGATTTTCGAAAACTTTGCACATGCTCGCAAAGCGCAATCAGCAACAGGATTAGAAAGTGCAAAGTCTGCTCGCTATCGTAAGTAAACACTCATAAGTGCCTGACTTGCTTGAGATGGACGGCCTGCCTCGAGGAACAGACAACAGATACGATCTGACATGGGGCAGCGGGATCATGCAGATGTTCTCTCTTAGGCTGACAAAGTTCTTCATATCGCCTTCTGAGGCAAGTTCAAGTAGAACTTCTAGTAGAAGGCAACATAAGAAGTGTGGAAACAGAAACAAGAAATACATGGTTACATGGAAGAATACTGTTGTTGCAATCTAAGAAAGCAAAGATTTCTTTACAGCATGTTACAAATCATGTGGCAACAAACAACACTGCAGCAACCAAATACCTTAAGCAAGCATGTGAGTGAGCTGTGCATCACACTGTACACAAACAAGCAATATCATCTTCCCTCATACACTGTCTACAGTAATTTAGTGAGTGACTCAGAAAAGTGTAGCAGGAAGGGGCTCTTTTATGAACATACATGTACATGGTGTGACATAACACGACAAGAAGTACAGTAAGGCAGGTGACCTTTAACAGTTCAGCAAATATAACTTCTATAACACATGAACACACACATTTTTTAACATTTGGAAACATTTATCTATAAACAGATTAAATACAAAAGTCTACAGAAAGAAAGACTAAAAATGCAGTCATTTTGGATTTTGAAGAAAAAGGACCAATACATTTCACTAGAACTTTCTCTTTTTCATTGCCTGGGGGTCTCTCCCCTCATCCATTCTTTAACGAGTTTTGACAATACTCTTTATCGCTTGTGTGAACGGGGTCTTTCCCATCATGGGAGTTGTGAAGCACTCCGGTCGTGGTTATGAGACACGACAACAAAAATGATCTTGTGTACGAAAAAATATACAAGTTTCAAAGTTCCAAAGGTATGAGATGTTAACAAAAATATGATATTTGTATTCAGGTCAGCATTTAATATATTACTGATCGTGATTTCATCCGCTTGTCAGTAAGTGGCAGCAAGACTTAGGGCTTTATTTAGATCTTGGTGGATGGGTTACTCCATCACAACGGTGACGGATATCCTGTCCACCAAAATATAAATCCAGTTATATCCAATGGGATTTATATTTTGGAAGACAGGATATCGGTCACAATTGTGATGGAGTAACTCGTCCGACGAAATCTAAATCACGCCCTAAGAGTTCCTAAAATGAACATGTAGAAATGTTGCAGGCAGTAACTGGTAATTACTGCTGGACAGTAAATAACGTCCATTACTGAAGAAGGTAATGCTGTCAGGCAGTTGAATCCATCTTTCCGAATTAACACTACGTGTAAAATTACAATCAGAGATAAGTGCATTACTGCTAGTTGTAGCTGGCTTGCTGCAGGCCATCAGTCGGGAAATGACGGACTTTATTGCCCACAATGAGATCAGCTAGCCTTAAAAGAACAATCCATTACATAAAGAAAAAGTTCTTTGCCCAGTGCTGCATCTCTAGGAATTACCACCAGTAGGCATTATAGAATGTTGCTTTGATTTTATGATGTCTGCTTGGGTTTTGAGATATATTTTGACATCATTCACCGGATGGTATTTTAAAATTGAGTAAAACCCAAAACCAGTTTCTACAATGTGAAGCATGTGATGTGTTCACATGATTTTACTGGTTTTACTAAAGTACATGATCATTAAAATCAACAAAAAGTATCAGTAAAAGTTTGAGTAACAATAATCCAATACATATGATAAGTACCCGTATGATAACAGATAGGTGAAAACAGTTGCAAAAACCTAAAATGAAACAAAAATCATAAGAACATATATGGGGGGAACTAATGTTGTATTAAGCAGCAAAATTAAATAGGAAAACATATTTGCAGTTGGCAGGTAGAAATATATTCATCCATGGTAGGCCATATAAATGATTTGATTGGAGATCCTTGACCCTGTTCTAGGCAGGTCGCTCCCCACGCCGCACAGCTCCACCTTCCTGGGCCCGTGTCCCTGACCCCGCTGCTGCCGCTGTTGCCGAGAGTTCTTGGCCCCTCATTCGTATCTGTTCCACTTTTTCACCACTCGTTTATTGTGACTGGTTTTGTATTTCTCTCCACTGCTGTTCTGAAATTGTGCATTAAATCCCTGTATTTTTCTTGTATTGTGCTTTGGCATTGTTCCCTGCATTTTGTGTTCTGTGTCCTCGTTCCTCCTGTTTTTCCCGCCGCTGCGTCCCCTGAGGTCCCGCCGCCCTTGGGCGCCCATTGGTGTATTGCTTCCCACCTCCCAGCTACTCCTCCCTTCCACCTCCCCTTATAATGGCGGCCGCTGTGCGGCCGCGCAGCGGGCGCGCCGCTGGTGCATAGAAGGCATGCCAAAGGAAAGCCCGTCTGCGCCCGTCCGCGCCTGGACCGTGCCCAGCACCAGAACCCCTGCCCCCCACGACCGCCACAACGCCCGACACCACTACGATGCCAGCACCCTCCACGCACTTAACGCCGACCGCCCACACACCTGCTTCCAGGCCACCCCGAAGCGGACCCATGGACCCTTCTCCTGCCGGATCTGCAGCTACACCAGCCTCCAAACCACCACCACGCCCACCGGAGTAGGCCGCAACAGCTTCCGATGCCTTCTACTCAACACCCGCTCCGCCCGAAAACATGCCATCGAACTCTGGGACCTACTCGACTCCACCTCCCCAGACGTCCCCTTCCTGACGGAGACCTGGATGAACCCCTCTGCGGCACCCAACATGGCCATAGCCATCCCTGAAGGCTACAAGATCACCCGCAGGGAGCGCACCAATGGAACAGGAGGAGGAATCGCCATCATCCACAGAAACACCCTCAGAATCTCGACCAGCACCGACGACTCGCTCATCACTGCCGAACACCTGCACTTCCAGATCCACACCGACCCCAACACCACCATCAGAGGAACCCTCATCTACAGACCACTCGGCCCCCGGCCACAGTTCAGCGACTCCATCGCCGACTTCGTCTGCATGCACGCCCTTGCGTCCATGGGCTACATCCTCCTTGGAGACCTGAACTTCCACCTCGAGAACACCAACGACTGCAACTCCACCACCCTGCTCGACAACCTTGCCAACCTCGGACTCAAACAGCTCGTCACGACTCCCACCCACTCCGCCGCACACACGCTCGACCCCATCTTCTCAGCCAGCGACCACATCACCTTCAGCCACACCACCGACCTCCACTGGACCGACCACCGCTGCATCCACTTCACCTTCGAGAAACCCACCACGCACCACCACACACAACATGCCCCCCACCACAGCTGGGGAAAAGTCGCCGAAGACCAGCTAGTCACCACCCTCACCCGAAACACACCAACAGACACTACCAACATCAACGCCGCCACACTCATCCTCAGGCAATGGATCGACGACTGCGCCAACGCCCCGCTCAAGAAACCATCAAACAGACGCACCGACAGAAAAGCCTGCTAGTTCACCACCGACCTCCAGGCATCCAAGCAGGCCTGCCGGAGGCTCAAGAAGAAGTGGCACCACAAACAGACACCAGACCGCAACACGGCCTACAAGAGCGCCATCCGTGGACACCACCACCTCACCCGAACCGCCAAAAGGACCTCCTTCAAAGAGCGCATTGACAACAACGCACACAACAGCAAAGAGCTCTTCAACATTGTGAAGGAACTCTCCAACCCCAGCGCCAACTCTAACGACATCCCGTCATCACAAGACCTCTGCGACACCCTAGCCACCTTCTTCCACCGCAAGATCGCAGACATCCACAACAGCGTCAGCAACCAGGCCCCCCGACAGACACAGACACCTCTGACTCACCACCCGCCAGCCACATCGACCCCCTGCTGTCCTGGACCCACGTCAACGATGAAGACACCATCAAAATCATGAACACCATCCACTCCGGTTCACCATCCTACCCCTGCCCGCACCACATCTTCAACAAAGCAAGCTCCACCATCGCACCTCATCTCAAAAAGATCATCAACGGCTCGTTCAAGACCGCCACCTTCCCGGAGAGCTGGAAGCACGCCGAGATCAACGCCCTACTCAAGAAACCCAAAGCTGACCCCAAGGACCCCAAGATCTTCCGGCCCATCTCCCTTCTCCCGATTCCCTGCGAAAGTCATTGAGAAGATCGTCAACAAGCAACTGACCGCCTTCCTCGAGAAGTACAACATCCTGGACCCATCTCAATCCGGATTCCACAGCAACCACAGCACCGAAACAGCGCTCATCGCCGCCACCGACGACATCAGGGCATTGATGGACAACGGAGAATCCGCGGCCCTCATCCTCTTGGACCTCTCGGCGGCTTTCGACATCGTCTGCCACACCCTACGCACACATCTCCACAACGCAGGGATCCGCAACAAAGCACTGGACTGGACCACCTCCTTCCTCACCTGTAGAACCCAGAGTGTCCGCCTTCCCCCATTCAGCTGCAAAGACACCAAGATCACCTGCGGCGTACCTCAAGAATCGTCCCTCAGCCCGACATCTTCAACATCTACATGGCACCGCTCGCCAACATCGCCAGATCGCACGACCTGAACATCGTCTCATACGCCGACAACACTCAGCTGAACCTCTCCCTCACCAAGGCCCCCACCACCACCAAATCCAACCTCCACAAAGGAATGCAGGCCATCGCCGAATGGATGACGAACAACCGCCTGAAACTGAACTCGGACAAGACGGAGGTCCTCATCATCGGATCCACCCCCTATGCCTGGGACGACTCCTGGTGGCCGACCGCACTGAGAGCTGCACCTACGCCCACTAACCACGCACGCAACCTGGGAGTCATCCTGGACTCCGCATTGTCAATGACCCAGCAAGTGAACGCCGTCACATCCTCCTGCTTCAACACACTCCGCATGCTCCGCAAGATCTACAGATGGATCTCCACCGGCAGAAGAAGGACAGTCCCTCAGACCCTCGTCAGCAGCAGACTAGACTACGGCAACGCCCTCTACGCAGGAACCTCAGCCAAACTCCAGAAACAACTACAGCACATACAGAATGCCTCTGCACGCCTCATCCTTGACATCCCCCGCCACAGCCACATTACAGCCCACCTGAAGGACCTGCACTGGCTCCCCGTCAACAAGAGGATCACCTTCAAGCTCCTCACCCACGCTCACAAAGCACTCCACAACCCTGGACCAGCGTACCTCAACGAACGACTCAAATTCTACACCCCGAACCTCCAGCTCCGTTCAGCTGATCTCGCCCTCGCCAGCTTCCCCCGCATCCGCCGAGCGACCGCCGGCGGCAGATCGTTTTCCCACCTTGCCACTAAGACTTGGAACACCCTCCCCATCCGCCTACGACAGACCCAGGACCTGCTGGTCTTCAGGAGACTCCTCAATACCTGGCTGTTTGAGCAGGAGCAGCACCTCCGCCCCCCCTAGGGCCTTGAGACCCTTATGGGTAAGTGGTGCGCTCTACAAATAAACTGATTGAAACTGATTGATTGAGATGGTTTTTTGGTCAGGTTAAAAGAAAATTCAACTCCCTTCCTCAAACATAAGATCCAATCCCACCGTACCTGTACGGATAAAAGGGGAGCATATATCCAATGCATAGTAATCCATTTAATAGCATATAAGACTAATACATTTTAAAAAAACTGTATCCTTAAATTGTAAAGGAAGAGGTAAGATGGAGGATTTACTTACAACAATTTCAATGGTTAGGGGAATTGTAATATGGGAGATTAGAGAAATCTTATCCCAGCCATGAGACCAAAATTGGCAAAAAAATCAGACATTCATAGAGCATGTGGTTTAAAGTACCAGTTTCCAGGCCAACAATCTGAAGTGTCACATAAATGGCATTTTATAATTTGACAGGAGATCAATAGCTGGCATTTGATATAAATGAGTTAGATTGACATATAGAGGAAGGAAGCCAGCCGGAAGTATTACAAAGCCAAATTTTCTTCATTTACAGTGGGGTATATTTAGTGCCAAAAATAGGATTTCAAAATTCACACAAATTCATTAGATGAGAAGAGTTATTAAATATCAATTCTGTATGTGAAGGGGCTTTGGTATCCTGGGAGAGTTCTAGGACATATGGGGGGACTGTCACTGCATTAAGCCTTTCACCAAAGAGATTTTAGCTGCCACAAAGACCATACTGGGCTACCCCTTCACTTTGATGATGCTTTTGTCCTACTGGACTTTTAATCACCTTTTCTCCAGCAACAACTGAAAATATATTGTCTCAGTGGAACTGTCTGGAAGACAGTGAAGTGAACCTGCCATCAAACTGGAAGAAGAGAGATACTCTTCCCCCTTCGAAACTGGTACTTACAATTCTAGACTCTATTGGGAGACTCCCCAGATCATGATCAATCAACACAGAGATTTGGAGGCTGTTTGGGCCCTGCTACAGAAGGTCTCCCAACCCTCTCTTGCCCTCCTAGATTACATACCATAATCTTGTTCACATAGCTATAGGTCAGGATTATGGCAGACCACATGACCCCCAAGTGGGACAGAAGTGCAGTACCCTCATCTCCCATGTAATATTCATATGCCTCCTTTTCACACCTTTATCATTAACAGTTGGACACAAAAAAACATTCTAAGCTCACCAGTACCGTTCTTGCTGTTATTATGGAAGACTGTGGAAGAGGGGAGGGAAATCAGAGTTTTTCTATGTGTCCGAAGCAACCGATGGTCTTAAGAAACTGTACAATCCTTTGGGGTCTGACATGTGCGGCAGTTATTTGTTCATGCCTCCGTTCACTGTTGAAAACTCAATAAAATATATGTGTTTAAAAAAGGGCCTCCAAGTACAGTCAAAATGTCAGAAATGTAGATATCCAATCAGAGAACGAGGGTCCTAGCAAGGACCTTGAAGATATCAAGATGACCAAAAATTCTAATTCTTTCCAAAATCTTATTGCAGCACTAAGCTTCCTTGTATAAACAAAAAACTCCCACCCCTGATTAAACATGTTAATTCTCATGAACTTTCAGTAGTGTTTAGTTAGAGGGAAGTGCATTGCTTCTTGCTTTAAAACCCATAATATTTCACTGAAGATATTCTGAAAATTGGGAAGATGGATGAAATTTCGAATGTGATTGTGGCATTCATTGACAACCTGTTTTCTAATGACAGATGACACATGTACATTAGTAAGTAATTTGGTTACTTGATTCTACACAATCTGAGTGGAGTACATTGTATACAGAAAACCTAATTTATATGTTTAACTAGTTACACATATAAACAGAGATGTATTATAACCCTTTTATGGTATTTTTCAAAGTATGAACAACTTTGTGGTTTTGAACTATTGAATTCCAGAATAGCAGATGTAAAGCAAATATTTTCTCACATATATTAGTTACTACTCACCAGTCTTGCACTGCATTGAATGACTCTTCATTTGTGATATCATACATCAGAATGAAACCCATAGCACCACGGTAGTATGCTGTGGTAATAGTACGATATCTTTCTTGCCCTGCAGTATCCTACAAGAAATAAAGAACGTTTTACTTCTTAGAAACACTTTCTGAAGGTTAAACAAATTTAAACAACACATTTTTTCTGAAGGAAATGGGATTGTATACACATAACAGATGTCAGAAAACAATTGGCCTCTAGTTTGCCAAGGTTTCATCCTACCATAACACCCTCGTCTCGAAGAGTATCATTTAGAATTCGGTGGATGCAGTATGTACCGTCGGCATGGAGGGTTACTTTAGTACTGCTCTGCCTGGCGAATTTAGAGATATCCACCGGCCCAGTCGACATTTCTTGCAGTGGCAGGAACCGCTGTCACAGTGGCTCTTGACAATGCATTGGAAGTTTGATGGATGGTTCCATCAACATGACAATCAATATTTATTTTATAATCCCCCAAAAGAATCTCAAAGCGCGATTTTCTTTTTGAAAATATAAAAAACAAAGCCCCCTTCACCATGAGAGACTTCTCCCATGGGGTAATTTACAAGTTTTCACTGACCCCTACAGAGGCATTTGACCCCCACTCTACATCGGGCAGGCGGCCAAATGTTAAAACCTTCAACGGGCTTTACTCTGTTTGGCTGTCGGAGGTCTATGTCAGCGGTGTAGTCTCCGCCACTGACATACTTGGTGGGTGGAAGTTCAGTTTGGCAGAGAGGGTACTCCGTGTCCTTTGGTCGGATTTGGTCGGAGTACACCCTCTGCCAGACTCCAAACAAGGCCCTAAATGCAACTATACATATTTAATTTGAAATTGTAGCCATCAAAATGGGTCTGGCCCTGACTTTTAGGATTATGTTATTGACTGGCCGCAACATTCCTGCAAGAAGGTAAGTTTCAATAATTTACACTTGTGACAAAGACTCAATGATACTTAATTCACAAATTATGATGAATAAACCAAGGTTTATTGACAGCTTGTTTTAATTATTAATAATCACTTTATTTTTCGAACTTGATGCAGGATCTTTTCTGTGCGGTGTTTTTTACATTATTACTGTCTGAAGTGTTGCACAAATACTTTACACATTGACTCTAGGTTAAGCCTGACTGCTCTGTGCCAAGCAACCATAAGTTTGAGCACAGGTTAATGTAGGCTTTGGCTTGTGCTTCACCCAGACAAGGAGTGTGGTTGCTGCTTGACCAGGGCTCACACCATAGTCAACCCCTAATCTAATTTCTTATAGCATGGATGCTTTGAGTTTTTCTAATATTCATTCTGTTTAATATTATAGCTGCTGAAATAATAATATAAGGGATAAAGTACTCCCTGCTGTACACTGCAAGGAGTTCCATAACCATATAGAGGAACGAGGCTGAAAGCTAAGTTCCTTTATAAGGTTATGGAACTCCGAGGTGACTTGCAATATCCTTATCATGTACAGGGAGCACTTTATGCCATATAATACATGGTCACACCATCACCTTTCCCATAAACCACTTAACACCTTGGTCCGTAGCTCTTTAATATGAAAGAGCAAGCATGTTTGAAACATGAAAAATAGAAATAAAACCTGTAGTACAAAATTAAACACATCAAAAACCTGTTAGATATCTATACAATTCAATACAAGTCAGTTAAAAAAAAACTCTGCAGTAGCTCAGAATGTGTAAAAACAAGCAGAAAGATTCTAGCTTTTCTCTAAGGAGTGCAAAATATAAACATATTCTCACTGTTTTCCATAGTAAACTATCAAGATAGAGCAGAAGAAAGAAAAACAATGTTCAGTTTTCATTGCTTTAAACAGCCATTTCAATTATACTCTGTGACCTGGCTGCCTTTCACTTTCGCTGCTGGCTCTGCCAACAAGCATGGTGATGTCCGAACCTGAATGTAATAATAATAACTTATATAATAGTCAAGTTCTGATGTCTTTTCTTTATAATCGGTGACTGGGTGCGTCACAAGTTGCCGGTTAAAAAGAAATTAGAGACTGCTGTTTATACAGCGATTACAGAATCCCAACTATTATAATGAAATATTCATGACAGTTCTCATCATTTTGATGCACAGAGTTTCTGTGGTGATTGTATATAATAAGTAACCATTGTACACACCGGTGACCGAGTGTGTCTGCTTCTTTCAGGGATCAGGGATGAGGGTAAGGCAACTGCAAATCACTCCTGTATATGTGAGTCTCCGACAGGGCTCTCTGATTCCTGACACTCCAAATCAAAATGAGTTACAGAGAAAAATGGGAGACAACTGCCAGTTTTCCTTTTCTTCGAAAGGGGTAGGGGGTGATGAACTAACAGTCCTAAGGGCCAAGGAAATAACTGGGTGCACCCCATGTTTTGGGGGTTCAACAACAGCAGAATCCTATTTAATTTATTACAATCCTAAAAATGAACAATGGATTAAGGGGCCTCATGCTGACACTAGCATTTAACTTCAATATCAAAGCTTGTAGTGTGAGTGGTTTGACAGCCTTTTATATCTACCACACCAGCAAAATGAGAACCATCGCATTGGGTACTATTGTTATCAGTTAACAGCTCTAAGAGACAGTTTTCCCATGTGATGCATATTATACAAATGGTACTAATATTTTCAGAGATATTTATTGTTCTTTACATCAGTTGTAAGTTTGTATGTATTTGTAGCGCGCTACTTGCTACCACTACAATCCCCGAGGACATGAACTTGTGTTATGTTACAAAACATAAAACATACCCAACCAGTTTGGATGGAGAAGTTAGAAGGTTGTTAATGGCACTGTCTTCCACATGTAGTTAAGAAAAACATCTGAGAAAGGGGTACATGAATGAATCGAGAAGATCCTGTTCCTTCAGCACATCCCTTTAAAGTGTCACTTCCAGGCCACTTGGCTAAACAGGACATCAAAATGAAAGAGCAGTTTCCCAGCTGTTGATCTGGTTTAGGACCTGAAGCAACAGTGGGGGATAAGGAATTGGAACTATCCCGTGCCAGGACACCAGCATGCAGACAGTTTGCTATTGTTGGTAAAATGTAAGGCTAATAACTCTAGATCAGGTAGGCAAACTGAAGAAGGCAATGAGAAACAAAAAGACAGGTCATACCGTGTAAATGCTAAAGGGAGCTGTTAAAATGCAGCGGCGGTCACGGTTTGGTACTGACAGCGATGAAGGCAGAAGGGAAACTGAACAACAATACCTCATATTCGCCAATGGAGCAAAGTTGGAAATGAAAGAAACCAAAAGAGGAATTCACCCACTCAGCAAGCTTTTCAGATGGAAGCTGAGAATGTTTTCATTTCGTCAAAGGCCGATGGGACATTGAGCGGGATCAGGCTGGGCCCTCTCCGTTACCTGCAGGGGAGAGGCTTGGATCTCATCAGAGACATGTCAGGTTTCCATCCCCCCTTCCTAAATAGGTCACATTGTATTGGTATTCGCATGGTGTCTTCATACCCGTTGCAAGGCCCAAAGTGCTTAGATAAAATGACTAGAACCTATTAGTCAAATCCTGTGCGACATTTGAGTTTGTAGAGTGTGTTATATATGTACATAATATCATCATTATGCATAGTGTGTTTGGAGAAGATCATACACTTAGATTTTCATTAAGAGTGTCCGGATAGATTCTGATATGTTCTTTGTCATACCAGTGGGCCACAGGTCACACAGATGCTTCTAGGCCCTGCAGCGGTGGCTGAGGTCATTTGCCACTGATGTCCTGGGGATGCATCTTACTATGACTCTGCAAAATGAGCCAAGTGCTGCCCTTTCTGCACCTGACTCCCAGAGTAACAAAGGCACGCAGTCCAAGTCTTCTCACGGAGGTAGTGTGGGGGACAAGATCTCAGAACTCACCAGTCATCCAACAGAAACAATGTACTGTCCACCGTGTGCGTATTATTATTCTTTTTTTTTTAAAAATAATGGTACTTTAATCTCACAGCTCAAATCAATGTTAAACAGATCACCAGGAATCACAATTATGGGATTGTAATCTCAGATATGATTTTCAGTAAGGCACCACACCTCCTCCCTGTACCCTCTCCCCATTTTAGGACATCTTTAATGTATGGTGTTCCCCAGGATGAGGCTGGCATAGACATTAATTAACCATCAAAAAGGTATCCCACCTGATAGGGCTATCACCTAGGCACAATCCTCTGTTCAAGGGGTCTAAGATTTTTCTAGCATGAATGGGAGCAATTCCTTTTTTGTTTTGTAACCCACAAACACTCTAGTAGTGTCATGCTTCATCATCTGGTTCACCCTGACTCCTAAAGGTCAGGGTCGGCTCGACCATATTCCAGAGAGCACTTAGAAGAATAGGCCAAGGTGTTAAAGATTTAAAAATCCTCCCGAAGCTCCAGGTGTTCCTTTAATACTGGAGTGACCGGGTATATTAAAAACACAAAAAGGGTTTCTCAAGGATTTAGTGGTCCTAAGACCATAATTGTGTTGCCAACATGTTTTAGCCTTTTTGCTATGGCCACTGTGGGTCCAAAGCTTTCTTCAGGGCTAAAAACAGAAATATTACCTCCCTGGATAAAAAGTGACTTCACTAGTGTGGAGCAGAAAGCTGCCCCACCGTGCCCGCCCCTTGCATATACTTATCCCGGATCTGGGTGCCTAGTCCTTGTATGTCCAACCCAATTTAGGAGGACTCCACACGTCTCTGGGGGATGCAGAGAACAGGGTAGTCCTGTAGTCACACAATTGTCAAGGATCCTAGCCCCGCTTCAACACCTATTCTGGTCTGCATCTCCCAGCTTGAGACATTAATTAGGCACATGAGATCACCTCTATTTAAACCACTGGTTTACGCGCAACTCAGTTCGACAGCTGTCAACCCAGAAGTTCAGTCTGTAAAAACTCTTAAGTGCTTGCAGCATATTTCTCTGCGTGCTTTTAATCCCTTGTCCCACTTTCAGACTAAGTCCCACTCTACCAGCAGATCTAGTGATACAGCGGGCACAGTTCACGTTCCCGCAGGTTGCAGCTGAAGCTTCTCATGGCGGGGGACTCAACAGTGACCTCCTTTTGGGACAGGAATCTCTGGAAAAGTCAGTATGGCAGGTCCTGTAAGGCAGCAAAACATCTCTGGCAGTTGTGGCCCTCAGGGCTGAGTGCAGACAGGTACTTAGGCACAGGAATTGTGATGTCTCGGCCGATTAATCAGAAGTGATGTCTCTTTGGCAGCTGGAACCTTCCAGGCTGATCAAGCTTCTGCATCCAAGGCAATGCATCTCCTCTCCCCCAGCAGGGTCAGCACCACAGTGTGCTCCTAGATGACGTGCTGGTGCTCATAAAGACGGGAGAAGCCCCCCCCCCCACCCTCCAACAGCACAGGTCACTCCTGGCCTCACTTTCAAGGGCAGTCAGCTTTCTCTGGGTGTTTCTCATGTTGGAAACATGTTGGACACCTACTCATCCGGAAGGGCCAGACACTCCCCTTTCATTTCTCAGCAGGCAGGCAGGTCTCTATGGAGTAGGCAGACCATGCAGTTCATTCAACAGAAAGTAGACTTCAGGTGATGTCTCCTCACCCCTGAGAGACTGGCTGCCATGCAAACACCACCCTTGGTCACACGATGGTCCTATGATTACACTACTGAGCATTCCCTCCCTTGGTCATGAAGAACCCTAACTGGAACAAAGTGGGTGATTCTGAGCTAAGTTTCAACTGCATTAGGCTTCAGAACCGGTTTGGAGTGGTGTCTTTTCAAATGTCATTTTCTGGCTGCTGCATAGCAATCGGGATGGCTCCAAGCTTGAGAATCCAAAACAAGGGCACAATGGAGTATGACATCTCACAACCGGTTGTCATCCGCCTTCCTGAAACCAGTAATCAGTTACAGGGGCTGCCTAGAAAATTCCTCACCTTGACAAACACAATAAAGGATGTCCCATCCCTCACCCCTAGCATCTACTGAATGGCAGTGCTCAGAAAGAACTAATAAGTAGCCCTTTGCTAACAAGGTTCTCATTAAATTTCTAAAACCTCTCAGTGTCTGGATCTCCATCCTCCAGCTACAGGTATGCATGTAATATACTTCCACTGTTTGGGGAAGCTGTGTCCATCCACCAACTTGCGTCATGCTAAACCAGCAGCATCCAAATGGATTCCACTGTTCCTAGTATTGAGAATCTCTCAACGCACAGAGAGAATTATTCACAATCATGTGCTACACACTCACTGCACATGCACTCAACATGCACACGGAATGTCAGTGCAGGGTTCTGGTTTCCCCTTAACAGAGAAACTTTACATGAGAGAAGGCAGTAGGCTCACCTCTCCTTGACACACAGAAAGAGGTCTGGTCATACTAGTGATTCACAAAACAGAGTACACTACCACCATCGCTTTGGGTGAATGGACCGGTGAACAGACAGTAGTCCAAAGCCCCCTATGAGGGCACATTTGGTGCACCCCTCTGGATCACAGAACAGGTTCTGCACTTCTGCCTTTGCCTACAAACTAGAATAGTGTGGTGCCATGGGCACAAAAAAGTCAGGATACCAATTTCACATGCAGTCAAGCACTCAGGACAACAATCGTTCTGATACATGACTGCCAACCCTGCCCATCGGCAGGTACAAATCTGTGTCGTCCAACGCTAAATGCTACGAGCACCGTGTTAGCTTGTGTTGAGCCAGAAAGAACCCGTTCACAAAGCAGGGACACCAGGGGCATTCTTTACTCTTAACTCAGCAATTCAAGGCTGACCATCTTCTTTCATGCATGTGGCAGTAGTCATGGAGTTTGACGGAATTAAGCTTGTGTTGTTATTGGTATTGTTGCTTGCGTGGAAGAAGAAATCATGGGTGATGTTCAGCTTTTCATTGTATGAGAAAGTAAATAGAAGTGGGCAGTGTCTCATGGTGAGCCACAGGAGATCATGACTCTCTATGTAAACAGGAACAAGAAAGGCGCAAGAATCCGATCTCACTTTGACACAAACCAGGCTGTGAAAGAGTTCGGTTAATACCCTTAATCAGATTTAGCAAAAATGATCAAATCCCTTTTGATCTCATTTCCTAAATTATTCAGCAAAACCTGGACTTAGTGAAGCCAAAGGAATATCGATCCAGTACATCACTGCAAATTAACTGGACCCTCACGAAATAGGTGTTACATAGTTATCTGAATTATGATACAGAATTAAGAAGACTGGGGGAGTGGCAAGTCAGGTGCACCGTTCGCATCCTATGCACCAAGTTCTCATATTCACATGTGGCATCTGTCCATGAAGCTAATCTGCACCAGGCTCCCCTCCTAAGCACCCAAAGATGTAGAATCATAACAACTGGGCTGCATTTCGTGTTTCTACTGGAATTAGAAATCAAACTAAGAGCCTCATTTACATCCTGACGGCCAGCTCGTCCTCCACCAAAGCGATGGAGTAAATTACTCTGTTGCCCTGACGTAGGAGCTGATGGCCAAATTTAGAAATGTCTGCTGGCCCAACAGACATTTTTAGCATTGGCGGGAACCACAATCCCAGCGGTTACTGGCACTAAATTGTAATTTTGCCATACGGCTCCGTCAACATGATGGAGCCGTATGGCAAACTTACTAAGTTTTTTTTTTCAAAAAGAAAATCCCAAAGTAGGATTTTCTTTGTGAAAGTAAAAGATACAATGCCTCCCTCATCATGGAAGTCTCCTCCCATGGCGAGGGGGCATTCAGAACTTTTCAGTGCTCCTTACCACCAGGTTTTTCTTGGCGGGGATGGGCATTAAAAAACTGCTATATGTCTGCCTATATAAATTAGGTGGATGGGCATATGGCCAAACCTTCAATAACCCTTACTCTGTCGGGCCATCGTAGGAGTTTGACCAAAGTGGAGGCAGAGTAGTCTCCGGTGTAGTCAAACTGTGGTCAGCCCAAATCAAAACGGGGCGAGTGGAGCATAATGTTGGTATGGATGGAACTACATTGCCACTCTCTGCCAACATTTAAATCGGGTCCTAAGTATGGGACAATCTTTATTGTTTATCAAATTTCTCTGATCTGTGTTTATGGAATTAGGTCGAAATTGCACCTGTCCATGTTTTCACCCAATGAGCTTCCCCCCCTTTTGTTTATTATTCGATTTCATTTGAATAACCTAAGCAAGTCGCTGTATTTTGTGGCAGTGGGGTTTTGTTGCCCACCGTTTGCCTTTTCTAAACTCTCTCGGGTCCTTATAAAGTGCTATATCAACTTGCTTCCCATATTGCTTGGCACCATACACCATGCATCGCCTATTCATACTCAATGACGAGTGTTCAGAAATTCACCAGTTGACACACCTCTCTCTGCCTCTGGCGTGCTGGGGCTCATTCTACTCCTGCTACCTTTCACAGCCTCACCAAAGGAAGCCTGGAGACATCCAAAACTATAGATCCCTGCAGACCTCATCCAAAGACTGCAGCACTTTGCACTGGCAACTGAGGACAATATGAGGAGAATACAAAATGGCGCACCTGACAGGCATGCTAACACGGAAGGAGGCATCCACAGGCCGGCTCAGCTCTGTCAGTCATACTTCTAGTTCTTGTCCCTGGCCCTTCTCCATCTCCCTTTCTGCGGCCATCCTCATAGCATTTAAAAAAATAAATCTGTATGCCTTAATGTGAGTGGACGAATACATAGAGCATGGCAAAGGTATTTCCATTCTCCTGTGTTAATGACCGCCATAAGCCATTTTCTTTACCCTCACCCCATAACTAATATTACCATACATTTGGAACTCCATAAGACAACACTAAGGCCAACATTGAAGACGTTAATAAAATGGCTTTAGCCCTTCAAGTTAATGTGGAGTGCATTGAGTAAATACTGTTTTTTTTTTCTACACCTTGGTATAATTAGCACACCATTTCTGCATTGTTTTATCACAAGGACACTATTACTAACTAAACAGTAGAGTTAATTTGTTGTATGCTTTCAGCAATAATGCTCCCATAATTATCTTGTTACCATTATAATATAGTTTTAAGAAATCCTAGCTCTATGAGCACTTTGGAAGTAGATGACTATACCACCACTGCTTATTGATAGAGGTTATCTAGTTTTAGATCTACCATTCAATCAATCAATCAATCAATCAGGCGTTTGTAGAGCGTGCTACTCACCCGTGAGGGTCTCAAGGCGCTGGGGGAGGGAGGTGTGGGTTCCTGTCCATCAGGGTGGGTTCGCCGAAGAGCCAGGTCTTGAGGTGTTTTGCAAAGATGGGAGGAGAGGTTGTCTGTCTAAGGTGGAGCAGAAGGGCTTTCCAGGCTTTGGCCGCGAGGAAGGAGAAGGAGCGGCCTCCTGCTCTGGTTTTTCTGGCGCGTGGGACTACGGCGTAGGAGAGCTGGTCTGATCATAGGGTCCTTTTGGGTGCGTGGAAATTGAGTCGGCTGTTCAGGTGTCGTGGAGGGCCTTGTGTGCGTGGGTGAGCATCTTGCCTCGATGGGGAGCCAGTGTAATGTGCGCAGGTGCTGGGAGATGTGGCAGTGTCTTGGCAGGTTGAGGATCAGTCTTGCGGCGGCGTTCTGGATGTTCTGTAGTTTGCGGGTGGGGTTTTTGTTGATTCCTGCGTAGAGTGCGTTGCCGTAGTCGAGTCTGCTGGTGATCAGGGCATGAGGCACAGTTTTTCTGAGTTCGAGGGGGATCCATTTGAAGGTCTTACGTAGGAGGCGGAGGGTGTGGAAGCAGGCAGACGAGAGGGTGTTGATCTGGTGGTTCATTCTGAGCTCAGAGTCCAGGATGATTCCCAGGTTGCGTGCATGGTCCGTGGGGGTTGGTGGCTTCCAAGGGTGGGGGGCCACCAGGTGTCGGGGTTTGGGCCCATGATGAGTACTTCTGTCTTGTTGGTATTTAGTTGTAGGCAGCTGTTTTTCATCCATTTGGCGACGGCTTCCATGCCTTCTCGAAAGTTGTGTCTGGCGGTGTTGGGTTCGTTGGATAGGGAGAGGATAAGTTGGGTGTCGTCTGCATGTGACACAATGTTGAGTCCAAAGGTTCTGACAATGGGGGCGAGTGGAGCCATGTAGACGTTGAAGAGCGTGGGGCTGAGGAACTCCGCAGGTGGTTGGTGTAGGGCTCGAGAAGAAAGGGGGGAGTATGACCCGCTGTGTTCTGCCAGAGAGGAAGGAGCGGATCCAGTCGAGGGCTTTGTCCTGGATCCCTGCTTCGTGGAGTCTGCATATTAGGGTGCGGTGGGAGACTGTGTCGAAAGCCGCTGAGAGGTCGAGGAGGATGAGGACATTCTGTTTCTCCTTTTTCCAGTAGGGTGCAGATGTTGTCTGTTGCGGCGAGGAGGGCGGTTTCCGTGCTGTGGATTTTTCTGAAGCCGGATTGGGAGGAGTCGAGGATGTTATGCTCTTCAATGAAAGTGGTGAGTTGGCTGTTGACGGCTTTCTCGATTACTTTCACCATGAACGGGAGCAGGGAGATGGGTCTGTAGTTTTTGAGCTCGGTTGGTCAGTCGAGGGTTTCTTTAGGAGGGGGTTGATCTCAGCGTGTTTCCAGTCGTCAGAGAACGAGGCGGTCATCAGGGAGCGGTTAATGGTGTGGCAGTGCATGGGTGCGATGGTGTCGGCGGCTCTGTTGAAGATGTGGTGGGGGCAGGGGTCTGTGGGGGCCCCTGAGTGGATTGACTTCATCGTTTTCAGTGTGTCTTCGGTGGTGAGGGCTGTCCAGCTGTCCATGGCTGGTTTCAGTTTGTCGGGGATGGTTGGTGGGGGTTCCGTGTGTTGGTTGTTTTCGTTGAAATTGTCGTAGATGCTTTGGATTTTGTGGTGAAAGAAGGTGCTCAGTCTGTCGCAGAGGTCTTGTGAGGGAGGAATGTCAGTTGCCTCGCTGGTGGGTTGGGCGAACTCCTTGATGATGTTGAAGAGTTCTTTGCTATTGTGTGCGTGCATGGAGATTCTGTCTTCGATCGCTTTTCTTCTACTTTTTCTGATGAGTTGGTGGTGGGCGTTGGTAGTGGCTTTGAAGTTGTTGTGTGTTTTCTTGGATTTGGTGTTCCTCCAGGTCTTTTCGAGGCGGCGGCAAGTGCATCTGGACTCTCGAAGTTCGGTGGTGAACCAGCTGGCTTTCTTGACGTGGGTGTTGTTGTTTTGAGGGTACTATGGTGTTGGCACTGTCGGAGATCCATCTGTGCAGGGTTTAGGCTGCGGTGTTGGGGTCGTCGTTTTCGGCGCTGGTTGGGGGTGAGCTGCTGAGTGAGGAGGTGAGTTGGTCATTGGTGAGTCTGGACCAGTTTCTTCGTGGGAACAGGTGCTGGTGCCTGTGGATGGTTGGTGTTCTGAAGGTGAAGTGGACGCAATGGTGTTCAGTCCATGGGAGTTTGGTTGTGTGGCTGAAGGTGATGGAGCTTCCTTTTGTGAAGAGGGGGTCGAGGGTGTGTCCTGCTGAGTGCATGGGTTCAGTTACCATTAGCCAAGACTGTTTAATTTTACTAAAATGATGTGTATAATGGAGCTACTCATAGGAGTTTTCATCAGCGGTCGATATCCATTGGTCTGTTATTATGTCATTTACATTTTTCTTCTGACAACTACATCATACAGCATAGGGTAATGGATCAGCCCACTTCAGCCACTGGATAACTTTACTGTAAGTAATAGGATTCTGAATTTCCACAAAGTAATTCCCTCCAGTATCAGGGACTACTAAGGAAATGACTACTTTTTGAATCACCCAAACTATTTTTCCATTTAGCCATTTTTTTAGATTGGTGAGGGACCGGTAACATGCTCAAAAAGAAGGTTTTACAAAAACATTAAAAAACAAGCACTTACAAAAGCCAAACGCCTAGCAGCTAATGCTAGACTAAGCGGTTTGCCAGAGCTTATTCTCATTACTGCTAAATAATTTATTCTTGAAATTCAGGCAACCAAAGAGTAGATTTAACATGTATCATGCCTTGTATTTATTGGACAAACCTGATAAGTACTGATTGTAATATATTACAAAATCACACAACCGGCACACAGATCAAATTACTAAAGAATTAATTGACCCACGGGTGATGTGGGATTAATTCTGATTATGACTAATTCTGTAGGAAATGTTTCATGAGTACTCTCAAAATCAGCAGAATCTCCTCATGGTTTGGAGAGATACTGTTTAGTGCTTAAATGTTTCCAAAAATCACTGTGATTCTCTGCAACAAGTTGGCAAGTAAACACATTTTCCACTGCGGTTGTTAACACGTCCTTGAATACATATCATTCGAAGCCTTTATTACTCACTCTTTGACTAGGAGGAGCTTAATTGTGGTTAATAATATATTCATTTAATTGAATGCCTTTTGTCAGTCAAACTCCCCCATGGTTCCGGGAGATGATTCGCATTAATGCCCCACAACTAGTCTTCCATACACCCTTGTGGACCTCCTATGCCTCTACTCACCGCTTTACTCAGCTTGAAGAGGCAAGTCTTTGTTCTCCTGCACCAGGAGGTTTCATATCCAAATGCATTAGATTGTCTGTCCAACCCCCAGAAGAAGCTATTTGTAAGACACCCGTTCCTTCTAAAAGCCGGATGAACAGCATTGCCTTGCCAGATCTGGTCTTTATGGGACCCCAATGAGCAATTTACCCAAAATGTCATAGTGCAAAATATCTTTAATATGAATTGTGTTTATCATTCAATGAAGACGGATGCCTCCCCCCCTTCAAAGTAGTCACTACAGATCATCTCTTCTATTACTGAATGGAGATGTTCATATGTGCCCAATCAACTAAAGTCTCCTAATACGACTTTCCTAAACTACAATACGTCTTAGTCACTGCATTTCTTCCCTCACATTAATTAGGATTCACCGTATGCACATACAAAGGCATGTTGGTGTTAAAATGATGCCCAAAAGGCAGGAAAGACATTGATAGAAGTACCAAGGGCATGAATTTTGCCAGTTTGCAAACAATCCGTTTCTAATAGGCAGTCTGGTATTTTGCATATGTTTGTGCCACAGCCATCAACACTTACACTTTTGCAACTTAGTGGTTATAAATCTAGATAAATCATAATTCAAGTTCTCCATACCAATATAAATGAAAATGTAGGACAGATTTACCATATGTACAACACTAATTTGCTCTTCTTAAATGTGTTGATCATCCTAAACCCATAAACTTCGTATTGACTTTAAAATCGAATCCAGTAACATCTATTTCAAATCTATTTTTAATTCCACTTCAGAGAGCTGCACTGAGCGGAAAGATCCCAGGTAGATGCATTTATTGACCTGTCATGTCAAGTTTAGGTTCCACCTGCATAGCGCTTGCACTGTACTTGAGAAATGTATTGTTTTATATAAGCTTAAAAGGGGCTTACATCCTGCCTCCTCTTTTTCCTGGCTTCTCATTGGTTCCTGTGCATGCCACTTACCTTTCCTCCATTTCTATTGGCTGTAGCGTATTTCCACGCATTTACCAATGCTTGTTCCTCATCATCTTCTCTTATCAGTTTCCGGCAACCAAAATAGTGTAAACATCTGCTTTGGTGGAGCTATATCTTCATAACGTTTTTCTTTTTACAGTCATATTTTAAGTCACAATTCTGAAAATGCCAATTTTTGAAAGTGGGCATTTTCTTGTACTAAGCAATTGGTGCCTGCAGCCTGTTCCTAGGTCACATGACTAGGTGAAGTTGGCAGTTGGCCTTTGTGTATTCCACTCAAAGAGCTACACAATTGGGGGACTGGGTATTGGCAAGATGGTCCATCCAGGCAGAGGTGTGCACAGTTCCACTTGCAATTCAAAGCAGCAGCCTCAGCCCTCACACAAGTGACTTTACGCTACCCTTTTGTGTCCCTAGACATCCTGAGACCAGGGCAGGGAGGCAGGAAGTTCCAGACACTTTTATAGGAGGTACTCCAGAGGTTTCTTCCACTTGAAAGCTGGCACCAGGTATACAATTAGGACTCTCATATCCACTTTTCAGTACACTCCTGAAACTGTGGATACCACAGAAGGTCTGTCCTGTTAACTGAGAAGTTGGACTAGACCTGCAATCTTCATCCCAGGCAGAGTGATGCCAAGGTTCAACTGACAGACCTCCTGTTCAGAGCTACAGGAACATAACAAACTCCCGAGGCCTCCTTTAAACTGCCCAGCTGACCTGCTGCACTGGACCTGCAACTGGGCTTGCCTGACCCCTGCTGCCCCTGCTGGAGTGAGTTAGTGATCCCCAATAGGTGCCTCCCAGTTACTGGACACTTGGTTGATATTAGTTGAGCCCCAGTGAGGAAAAGGAGAAGCTGCAAAGTTTCTGGGCTCTTTGGGGCTGCGAACGGGCTAGTGTGCGCCAAGATCTTGCTTCCTGTGAGGTACTCTATTTGCCTAAATTGGTGTGGGATTTGGGGATTTTTCTTGCGTTGTGTTTTCATTTTTTTTCTGTTTAAGTACTGCATAAATACTTTACACATTGTAACTGCTACAGGCCACGATTTTAGAAGGCTTAAAGCCATTGAACACTATATGCTTCTCCAAATTGAGGGATGTCCTGTCAGATTCCTCAATTAAATCCTTCTGGGAGCTCCTGGCGGAATACGACTTACACTGTTGGCAAATCTTACGCTATGTGCAACTAAGGCACGCCCTCACCCCCTACAATAAGGGGTTCTTGGATATTCTGGATTGTAGCCCAATTGAGGTTAAGATCATCATGGAAGAACTACGTGAGATCACAAAATTTCCCGAGTGTGTAGGACCTTAGTTGTTAGCAAACCAGACTACTTTGGCCGACTGATAGAAACTTGGGTAGTTGACTTGAGACAACTGACTACCGATGACTGGAGGGAGGCTTGCACCTCCCATCGTGAGACGATGATCGCCTTGCAGTTCCACCAAATACAGCAGAGATACTAGCACAGAGTCTACTATACCCGGGAGCATCTATGGAAAATGGGAGAGGTGGCCACACCCACCTGCCGTTGTTGCCGATCAGTATGGGGTGGCTTTCTCCACACGGTTTGGCCATGTGAGGGACTGGCTCCCTTCTGGTTGGGGGTATTGTCCTACCTGGAATGTGTGCTGGGTTGAGTACTACACCGGGATCCCACATTGGTTCTGTTGCATATTACAGAGGGGCTAAATGATGAAAGATATCGCAGGGCCCTGTTGTGGCTTGGTCTGGTGGCAGCGAAACAACATCTCAACAGGGCCCGGAAAGGCAGGGCCCCTTCGCCTTTAGAACAGTGGAAACTTGGGGTAGATTGTTGTATGAGCTTGGTAATTCCTGTCTATAAGGCCAAAGGCTTCTTACTCAAACATTGCAAAATATGGGCCGCATGGGTTTATACTTCAGAGAGTCAGCAATCCTTGTCATTCCCCGGATGCGTAAATACGGTCTGGAGTGGTCTGGAGGATCAAGTGTTGGCCGGACATGGAAGCGGTGGCTTCCGCACGTCTTTCTGTACTTAATGTACTGCGTTCCTCAAACCCACTGAGCTTTGTGCCAGTTCTAAAAGTCTCTCCTGATACCCAAAGAGAGAACATCAGTAATCTATGGCCAGAGGTCCAGCTGGACTGAAACTAGAATACTAGCCATCTCCATATCCTATCCCTGGGACTACTGGGGTAGACCTGCCTGCTGTTTTGCCCTGCTTGCCTTCGGTGAAAGGCTTGAGACCCTGAGAATGCTTAGTAGCTGTATGACATAAGAGGACCTAAAGGCTGTAGTTCTGCAAATCTGAAGTTGAGAGCCTGTGTGTGGTTTTTTCACTGTGTTCTGCTGATTGAGTGACAGCCTTGCATGGCACGCATTGTCCATCGGTGAAGTGCTGGCTATTCGCCACTTGTTGACCAGCCTGAAAAAGCATAAACCTCCACAGTGCTTTGGAGGCATTAGCTTGCTCTACCCTGACCCGGAGATGTTTAAAGTGCGCATGTGTTGCTGGCTGTCGCAAGATGGCCATCCAAAAAGACATGAGCACATTAAACATTGGACAGCCAGCCCACCCTCCTCCCTGCTGCTGTCACTCAGCAGCGGCCCCACCCCCGTCCTGACGCTCTGTTCGGGACGCATGAAAAATAAAATGGTAATAAATTACCATTTTATTTTTCACTTCTGGGGGTTTGGGAGGGGCGTGGTTTAAGTGGGGCGACGCTCCTCCGCTCCAACGGAGGAGCCACCCCTGCAAAAGCCAGACTTTCTTTAGGAAACCAGAGTTCCAGGTTGAATGGCTTCAAACATCACCAGAGGGAACCAGAGTGCATCTTCCCAGGTAACTGCCGTGACCGAAGCTGCACCAGGCTGTACGTACACTCTGGATGTGCGCGTCCCAATAATCTTAGTGCGCTGCTGCAGCCTGGTAGACATTTTTCATTAAAAAACTCTTTTTGCTGCTGAATTCTGCGCTAGTCATTTGAAATTGCTTGGTAAATGGTTATAGAATTTTGAACTGAACTAGAGCTTTCCATTTTTGTTTTTACGTTTACCTTATTTGTCCAATGGCTTGCACTCCATCTGCATCTGACAGTATTTTTATTGTGAAAAAATACAGTCTACTTAAGCTTTAAATATCTCTGCCTGCTCAGGATAATATACATTCCAACATTATTTAGTGACTGAAGCCATGATTCACAATGAAGGCTTGACAGAAATAAACTGGACATATTTTATTTCTTTGCTATTAGGCAGGCACACATTTGCATCACATTGGCAATCAGCTGCTCCACGCTCCCCAGGGACAGATCGCAGTAGCAGCCAGTGATGGGCATGAAAATTGCAGCAGTCTGATTGCACTTGGCTGCTCGCCAGATTCCAATGAAATGTATGGTGAGGTTTGTTTACGGAAGTTATGAATGCCCACACACTGCATCGATTCCAAACACTGTCCTAAAGACATCTGTATTCTAATGTTTTGGCATTTGGTTTATGTAGTTGGAATGGATATTGCATATAGTCGTCTCAAGTGTCCAGACTGGACTACGGAAACGCCCTCTACGCAAGAACGTCGGCCAAGCTCCTGGGACGACTGCAACGCATCCAGAACGCCTCAGTACGTCTGATACTCGACATACCCCGCTGCAGCCACATCACACCCCACCTGAGAGACCTGCACTGGCCCCCCGTCAACCAGAGGATAACCTTCAAGCTCCTCATCCACCGCACACAAAGCTCTCCACAAGACAGGCCCAGCATACCTCAACAGACGCCTCAGCTTCTACACCCCCACCTGCCAGCTCCGCTCCGCCGACCTCGCCCTCGCCACAGTCCCCCGCATCCGAAGAACGACCGGCGGCGGCAGATCCTTCACCCACCTCGCTGCCAAGACCTGGAACACCCTCCCCACAAACCTACGGCAGACCCAAGACCTACTGGCCTTCAGAAGACTCCTCAAGACCTGGCTCTTCGATCAATAGCAGCACCCCCTTCCCCCCCAGCGCCTTGAGACCCTCACGGGTATGTAGTGCGCTTTATAAGAATCTTGATTGATTGATTGATTGATTGATTGAAGCGTTGTATCAATACCTTCACGTCTTTTTTCATTTTTTAATTTCATTTTTATTTTTAAGTTCACTTTTTCTTTCTAACAACATTTTAATGCACTTACATGCTGATCAGGATTTCTATACTTTGAAAATAAAAGACCTGCTGAAAAATCAGCTGAAATGGTGAATTCTCTTTCTGTGCTGGAGGAGGCCAACTTGTCTATGAAACAATGTTACGTTTTATTTAAGGATTTTATTGCCACCGGCAAGGATATACATTTACTGATGGGTTCAGCACCTTTGACATTCTTTTTTTATCAATAACTGTTAAGAAGTTTTTATTAAAAAGAGTTTCATCTGCCTCCCAGCAACTGAAAACAAGCAGTAGCAAAGCCAATACGTCTAGCCTTGGCAAACAGGCTCAATAGTTAATGTTATTGCAAGCAAATATCATTAAAATAAATAGAAAAGAAAATAAGCCACTACTCAAGCATGTCGGCCACATGTCTACAATAAAAATGTAAATGTAAAAATTGCAATGACAAAAGTGGACTGGCCCACTGCCAAAATGCTGAGGAGGGTGAAAGCTAAAATGTGAATAGCAGTTGAACAGGCCAATGGATAAGCAGGGCAGGCCCAAGAGATGTGTGGGGGGGCAGAGAGGGGGGGGAGAGAGAGAGAGAGAAAGAGAGAGAGAGATTGAGAGAGAGAGAGAGAGAGAGAGAGAGAGAGAGAGAGAGAGAGAGAGAGTGTGTGTGTTTTTTAATGTATTTATTTGAATACATGAGGCAAAAAATAACTAAAGCTGCCTCTAGGCCACACCTAAAAATGATGGTCTACCTCATGATTTAAAAGTGGAGCCAAACGCGCTATGACGAACGAAATTATTGTCTTTTACCACACACCTCCTTTGCAGGGCAATGCTGAACACTCACCATCTACAAAGGATGGGCTTAAGATGCTGAAAGTGGACAGAACAAGCAATTTGGCCAAAACCGGCTGTCCTGCATTCCAGCTTCACCGCAATGACATTATCTTTACCGTGAGGTCAGTTTTGAAAAAGCACAATAAAATACTTATTTAAAGTGAAATGGAAGTACGAGGGTTCCTCAAGAGTGCAGGTGTGAAAGGAGGGAGAGGAGGGGACTGCACACGGCTTTGTGAGTCGCTGCTGGAGGAAAGGCAGCTGGTTACAAATATAGAAATATTTCCTGCTATGACAGGAGATGTGTGTCACGAGCTCTCCTTTGCCCTGGCTTGGAGGGATCCACTTCCAATGGATTCCACCGCAGACAGTTACAGATGTTCTGAAATGTTACTCAAGGGATTGTGTTGACCCTCAAGGGCAGAATGGCCTCCTCGGTGATGCCGAATGCAGGCGCGCACTGGGGCGTAACTTCAGGGAGGGTGTTTGGGGTGTTACAAACCCCAATATATGTATTTTATGGTAAATAGTTCGGTGCAGGCGCTTTCAGTCGGGAATGGTGAGGTGTCTGTCGGATTTCAAAATAAATTTTTACATGCCCATGCTGACAAAAACGTACACACACTCCTTCTCTGATTTGAGAGTCTTAAAAAAAGTTGGTTATTTTACAAAATGTTTTGTTTTCTCTTCGTACCCCTACCAATCGGCATTCATCTCCCTTTCCACTGCCCCTTTAGACCCTCTCTTGCACTCTGCTCGTTTTATAATGTATTTTAACATTATATGACAGCGTGACTGTTGGAAAATCTGAAGCTCACACCCTTCCCCTCCCCCACCCTTCCTACTGTCCAAGCTATGCCTTCGGTCCTCTAGCATGGGAAGCAGGCGCGCAACGCCCATAGGGCTGGAAGGGCTTCAGCCCCCTCTTCAGCCCGGGCTGCTGCAGCTCGAGCTGCTGTGGGCTCGGCCGGGCAGTGTCTGGAGTCTTATCTCCGGCACGCCCCAGTTTTTCACAGGTCTTTAAAGAACATTTGCATACTTACATACCTTTGTAAACTGGTTACCGAGGCTTCGGTTTTTTTCTGGTTCCAGTAGCCCATGGGCCCCGACTCTGCCTATTCCTTACATTTGGATTTTACTTTTACTACTGTAGTGTGAGAATGCATTTCATGAAAAGAAATATAAAGTAGGGTTGCCTAAAGAAAAATACCAGCCCTTTGTTGTTTAAAGAGCCTGCAAAGGCCTCGTCTTGACACTAATAGGATTATAAATAAAATCATATGTATTCAATTGTAATGTGACTTTTCTGTCTTTGTTACCTTTTATTATCAGTCATGGATCATTCAGGCAGCCCCTGAATACAATAAAAAATGCATTCTATTGATATTTGCTATTCCAAATATGCACAGATATGTGCTGAAAATAGGCTTTAGGTGACTGCTTATTTTTGTAATGTTTGGGACATCAATATAATGAGCTGGCAACCCTGATCATAAGGCTGGAAGTTTTTTACAGGTCGAGCACCTATTTATTTCCTCCACCCTCGATCCCTAAACAGGACCAGCCTGGGAACGCAAACCGGGCTTGGCAATTGAGCCGGATCGGCCACGGGGAAGAGGGTGGGGGATGGGGGGGTGCGCGTGGAAATCACTGCAGCTGCTTTTGGCACAGGGGACCGATATTGCAGCACTGCTGCTAAACTGGCCCCTTGTACCAAAAATGGTACCCACGGGTCCAAAACCGGCCCCCACCCTCTGGCCTACCGAGAAAACGCCTGGTGCCTGCTAGGGCTGGTCCGGCCCTGAAGAATGCCATAATAGCAATAGTTTAACTTATATCTGAAACCCTACGCCAGCCCTCAATAACATGCTGAGTTACTTCAAGTGTCTGGGAATGTACCCTGCATTTAGACAACTCACTCCTCATTCTCACCCTTCACTTTCACTCTCACCCTGCACTCACAGCGATCAAAATGCACTTACACTAATCACCATGCACTCACACCATTCACCCTGCACTCACAATGACCACACAGCACTTATGCCATACGCCCTGAACTCACATCGTTCACCCACCACTTACCGTGCATTCACATGAACACACAGCTCACTCTGCACTCAGTGATCACTCTGCACACACAATGCACTTGCGCTGTTCACCCTGCACCTCACCCTGCAGTCACACGAGCGCACTACTCACCCTGCACTCACGAGACACTTCACTCACCTGTCCCCTCGCTGCTCACTCTCCAATCTCACTCAAACAAGCCCATCACTAACCATACATTCATTCATCCCACTCTGCACTTACATCTGCACCCAAATTCATATGGTCACCTCACCCACCCTGCAGTCACTCCTCCTCTCGCATCACTCACCGTGCACTCACATGGGCACTCCTGTCACCCACAAAGCGCAGAGGGTTAATGTGCCTGCTACAAAGAACCATATTGATCACAGAACTGAGTGTGAGTAAACAACAAGTACCCTATAAAAAAAATGAAATGTTTGTCAGACAGGCTATAGAGAGATGAGGTGCATTTGTAGCAGTCTAATTGTTCCCGTTAAGTTTGTCCCCATGGCCCGGAAGCATCTGCACACTTTGTATCACTCTCTGGCCATGCGTGGCCAGAGAGCTTAATTAAACGGGCGGAGGTCGCACGGGACTTCCTGCCCATACTGTGAATCGTGTGTGTGCCTCGTCAATTCAGGGTCCCGCTGTATATACGCAGAGGCTGCGTGTAACATTACAGCATTGTTGGCGAGTGTTAGTGAGGGAATCCACGGAGAAGGAGGAAATGAATGAGGGAGGGGCGCCAAACAAGACTGTTGCACCGTGCACGAGCAGTGCTAGGGCCCGACCTGGCTGGAAGTCTACGCCCCCCCCCCCCCCCGGAAGTTCGGGTCTAGTTGCGCCCCTGATGGAAAGCAAACCTTGCTATGCAGGAGGCAGCCTTGAACCCTACCACAGTGATTGTCAGAACATTTACGTAATAGAAGATGCTTCATCGTGCCCTCTCTCATTCACCACTAGACGGCGGCTACCTTGATTTGGGGTTGTGGCGCAAGGGAAAGAGCTGCTAATCTTGGAACTGGGGAACCAGGTTTCTGTCTTGGCGTCCGCTCAACACCCTGTGATTCTGGGCAAATGACTTCATTTCCCACTGCCAGCCTCCCATAAAAAAACACCTTTGGGCCGAGTTCGCGCTATAAAAAAATGCAAAAAAAAAAAAAAGAGGTGGTGCAATCTGGGAGGGATCTTTTCCCAGGGGGGCAGGGCTCCTACCACAGTCTCGTTGAAGGGGTTTCTGCAGTGTTGATTCTGAGAGGTGCATCAGTGAGCGGCGAGTAAGGGCTGCATCAGAGGAGAGCACATTTAAGAATGTAAAAATGTGCACACTGCTTGCACAGCACGTTATGCTCATGGCGCAGTTTGCTAAAGTTAGTTCTTTTTATATAATCTGTGCAGTAATCCTGAAGGAGATGGCATTATATGAAACAGTGGGCGTAAAATGCTTGAAAATGCTTATTAGGGCGACGGCTCTTGCATATACAGGACCCTATTAGACCCGAAGAGGAATCCTTAGGATGACACCGAGGAGAAAGAAGCAGACCTGCTGCACGCGGGAGTCACGAGCAACAGATAGTTGTAGATGAGGGACTCAATTATTAACAAGAAAATAATCTTTAAAAATAGAATGGATAAAGTGGCATGAATTACATTTGCTGTATCAAATATATTTAATGCTACAAAGAATAGCTCCGGCCAAACGTCTTTAAAAGCAAGATGAGAATGAGTTATTCAGCCGATTGTCTGTATGGAAACATCAAACACTATTTTCAATTTATGCAGCAAACAAAAGGACCTATATAGTCAGTCTATTCTTTCTTTATTCCCCACCTTTAATCTAGCTGAACCTGTGAAAATAGACGTGGATATGCTCAAATGTTGCAAATCAAGTGCCCAACCAAGGCGCCGCTGCATGAATGCGTCTTTCGTGCCTTCTATTTTGCTACCCGGGGCAAGTGATAAGGCTCGTACACAATGAAAGGCATCAAAGAGGTGCAGAACAATTGAGTTTCCACCCAGCACCAGCAAACCAGGGGTCTGCCTCTGGCCTCTGACCCCGGTGCGTGAGAAGTGAGTTTGGATATTGAGCGCAAGCGGTGTGTTGGCTTCACAGTCTTTTGCGTCAGGGCCAAGCATGCGGATGGGATCTTGTTCATAGTGGAGCACTGGAAGGGTTTGAAGTGTCCAAAAGTGGTGTGCCTGTGAAGAGCCTACATGCTGTGATTTTGGTGGCCAGAAGGTGAAGGGTCATTTGTCCATTTAGCCTAACTTTTTAAGGTCCCTGTTGAGCCAGTGACAATTCAATTTCACCAAAACAAGCCCTAATTTTTACGTTTGCCACCGTACTCCTATTGACTCATTAATGTGTGAGCCGGTGAAATTCCTCTTGCAAAAGTAGCTTGAAAATGCGATGAAGGGCCAGTGCCACACTTGAGGGGCTGGTGGCAGGCAAGAAGAGAAAATGCCTGAAATGATGAACTCCTCAAACCCAACTCACGTGCGATACTCTCATCTCGTTCAGCATACATCCCCGTCACCTTTACTAACATCAGCGGCCAAAGGGAAGTTCTAAAAAATCAGCAAACAGGTGACCATGGCAATTCAGGGGCCAGATCAATCAAGCACAACTCAAATGACCTCAACCCCCACTCAGCAGCTCCATGATGTGTTACTGTGGAACTTGTCAGTTACACTACTATTACTGGAACAGCCGAGGAAGCGGCAGGCTCCTTCATTGCACCAGTGGTGGTCAGGGATGCGCCATCATCTAAGCGAAGAAAGACGAAAGGTAGAATATAGCTCCACCATGGGTGACAGCACACAACGATGTGGGTCACCAATCTAGTCACTGATATATCTGGGGGATGGAAGCAAATATTTCAGATACTGTTAGACAAGAGCAGGAGGGAGAAAAGGACAGCCTCAGGAGATTGGGGCTCTATTCCTGAAATGTTGTGTCTATTCCCGATTCTGTCCATCAAAGTATCTGCAAAAGTAGCTCACTGATTATCATAACTCACCCCATATGAAGGAGGATGGCCATCTAGCTGCTAAATCCAACATGAGATTGCGAGTGGCCCAAAGGAGTGTTCCACCGCCCAACTCCAACAGGAGATGTCTGCGACAGAGACACTGGGAGAGGGCACTCCATTCCTCTCTACTGCTAGGTCCTATGTGGAACTGACAGCTATAGCGCAGAGGTAAAAGTTTGAGGTCGCTCTATTAAAAAATGATCTCCACAGCATGTCTAACACAAAAAGCAAGACCGATCTGGCCGGCAGCAGGTCAGCCCAAATCTTTTTGCCTCAGGTGGCATCAAAAAGAGAAAAAAGCAACTACAGTTAGCCATACCAAACTATCTCAAAATAGTGTATCCAGAGACAACACTGAAGATCAAAATGAAGATGAGGCAAATGCACACGCCAAGCAGCCCTCGGGTCGAGTAATGCCATAACCATAGGATCATGCACAAGGGCAACAATAGCAAGTAGTATCCCCTTGAATGTCCTAAACTGTCCTTTCTGCCAGACTCAATCCTGATATGTAAATTGTCAGTCTCGAATGACGAACTGGGCCTAAAAGCAGAGATGGAAAATGTCTTCATGACAGCCCCTTGGCGTACCAACTGAGTGTAGCAAGGAAGTTTGACCATCGGCAACATTCCCTGCCTGGGAAGACATACGGAAGTCCTTCAGGAAAAACACATTATTTGGTTGAGATAAAAAGTGATTCATACTTGAGACTTTAAAAATCTGAGTAGGGACGTACATTTTGGAAAGGAACACCATCCATGGCTGCATTTTTATTGAATGCAATTGTAGTAACTTGCCAAAGTTACTTCTGAGAAATGAGGAGATAGGAAGAACTCTCCACCATGAAAAATCTACCTACAATCATTTAATAACCATCTTATGTTTGGATACCTTCTTTGCACATCCCTGTGCTTCAGCCCACAACTATGTATTGTGCAGCAGTGATACTGAAAATCCCATTTTTTACATAAGCTCTCCTGTATTCTGGTCAAGTATCATCATGTATTAGGCATCCCAGCCCCCGTTGTCTTCCTCTTCCCTGAGCATCATAGGTTTTCTTATGTCCTGCATGTTTCACCCCCCACATCTGATGTAGCAGATATGGAGGTCGCTCCTTCTCCTACATAGCAGCAAAGACATGGAATGAGCTACCCTTTCATCTCCGTACCTCCCCATCTCTTCCAGAGTTCCGAAAGTCCCTGAAGACCTGGCTATTCAGCTAATCAACTGGACCTTGCCAGCCCCTGTTTACCCTCACAGGTGATAAGTAGCGCTCTACAAATATACTGATTGATTGATTAATTTCAGATTTCTGAATATTATGTACTGTACCCGATTTTTGATGCGCCTAAGGCCATATGGCTAAATTGTTCCTAAAAAAATTGGTACAGTTTACATTCAACATAATCCTGCTACATTTTCATAAATGTCCCTAATCTACTTTTCTTTGTGTTTACCACTATATCCATGTAAAAAATGCAGGCCTCAGTCTAAAATGCATATGCATTCAAAATGGCACAATGCCATCAACCACCATTTTGCAAATACAGTTGATGTTTTCCATCTTCATGGCATAACATTTGGGGTATGACTGTCACTAACCTATTTCAATGGGATTTCAGAATAGGCGATTTGAATAAAAAATAAAATAATTTCCGTATTATCCTTCATGGTGCCCAATTGTGCCCTACTATTATTGCTCTACCGCATTGTTATTTTCATGCAGCATTAACGTGACCTAACACCCTGTCTCCTTTCTAACATCAATGTATGGCACTACAATAACCCATAAAGACATGTTTGCATTCCTGAATAGTGCTAATGTTATAGAATTCAATAGTGTTTCTACTGAGTCACCGATTATGATGTGAGTGGAGCAAATTTGCAGGGTAGAATTTGCTCCCCTCAATTTTCAGTGGCGTGGCATTCTCCCAACTGGATATCAGGGTCGCACTGGCCTACAGAGCAATCTGGTAGACTCGGAAGTGCTGGTCTTACAGGCTGGTGTATGCAGTTTTTTTTTACTGCTTGTGGGCCTGTGTTATGGTCTGGAGAGTTGGCTTTTACTGTTGATTTCCCGATATTACCACACACATTGTCTGCAGGCAGCTCAAATGCACGCAGTCTCCCATATCTTGTAAAAAAGCTATGCAGCTTGTCTTCACAAGTTCAAAACTGCCCTAATGTGCAAACGTGGGCCACTTTTTAAGCTGTCTGTTTCGCTAAGAGGGACCACTCTTTTTTGTGAACAGACCGAATTTCTGTCTCAGTCCGGCCCTGTTGGATTTCATGGTGTGGAAACACCAGTCTAGATGGAACTGGATGGTAAAATGCACGTGCTTACTACGTGCTCACAGCAGGTGATAAAGGTGTTGGGGATTCACTGCAGACTTCAGCACTGTAGCTGTAGCTCCACAGAGTGCCCATTTCGTGGAGTTTAACTACTAATAGGAGGATATAAGTGCAGAGATGTTGGCAGGAGTCGTTAATTCTGTCCACTCGTTCCCTCCACACGTATATCCTCCTAACTCACAGTGGCGGCTCCTCCACAGTGGCGGAGCAGCGTCACCCCACTACCTGGCTCAGAGCCAGCAAATAAAAAATAAAATGATGTTGTAGAATCATTTTATTTTTCATTTGCCGGCTCTGAGCCACCTTGTGCAGGGAGGGGCGGGGCATGGGAGGAGAAGTGTTATGTGCACTCCCTAAGTGCGCATATGTGTTTGGCCGGCCATCTCAGGCTGAACAAAACACACATGCGCACCCTCTCCTGTGCTCCACCCACCACACCACCTCTTCATCGTGGCGGCCGCCACTGCTAACTCGTAATTATGCTTTTAACAATTGATCCTACTCACATGTGGTTTTATTTCATTCTAAGGATGACGATATGAACAGCCAGACTGGAACTCTGCATGGACAAGACTGCAGAAGGGTTCACTTGACTACTGCCTGAGTAAGGTGGGCAACTTATTCTGTGCTTGAGAGATAGGAATCTGAGGCACAAATCTTTTATAATTTATTTCTCGGACAAAAATCCCCATATATTTGCATGCTTGTTACAACATAGAGCTTTGCAGTGCTTAATTTGAGCCAGTGGTTGCAGGTGGTGGGCCACTATCACTTATTTTTGGGGATCTGCACTTTTCTACTGAGCGCAAGACAAGGGAAAAAACACAGATCGGAAAGATGAAGGAAGAGGATAATGGCAAAGCCGCCACAGAGGGAGAAAGCAGGAACCTGCAGGAGTAAGATAAAGGGGCAGGGGGTGTCTGGTAGTGGATTAAAGAGACAGGAAGGAGGTGGATTTAAGACTACCAGCCTTGGTATTCAGGTGCCAGTGTTTAACTGCGCTGGACTCGGGCATCTGAGCAGAGCTTCGTGAACCGGCCGCCTTTCTTTTACAAATTTAACACTGGAGCTTCGTAACTTATTAATAAAATTAACCCAGAATCAATATACGGCAGAGAACAATTAATTTGAAACAGGATCAACCTGATCTTTACAGAAAGTAATGAATTTGTTTCCAAAACAAATGATTTATTAGAGAAACTACATATTACCAGATCAGCTACCGCAAGAGTCCCTCAATGTCCTCGCAGCTAATCACGAAAGGATCCGAGGGAAAAACATGATTCCTTCTTTGGCTCCTGCTAACCTCAAACACAACTTTTGCCGCATCTGTTACTGGGATTGATGGGATGAGCATCTGTGCCAAAAAACGTTCACACAATCCCTGATGCACTTCCCACTGCTTTGCAGTACTTCAAGATCTGCAGAATAGGAATCTTCAAGCTCAATGTGATTCACAGTCTCATCTTATCTAATGGCCTTGCCTGCTACTTTGATTCTTTAAAGCACTCTTATATCGGCTCTTGTCTCTTAGCTTCATGTCTTGCTTGCTACCTTGATTCTTTAGAGTGCTGCTATATCTGCTCTTGTCCCTTAGCTTCAGGTCTTGCTTGCTACCTCGATTCTTTAGAGCGCTGCTATATCTGCTCTTGTCTCTTAGCTTCAGGCCTTGCCCGCTGCCTTGATTCTTTAGAGCACTGTTATATCTGCTCTTGTCTTTTAGCTTCAGGGCTTGCCCGCTGCCTTGATTCTCTAGAGCGCTGTTATATCTGCTCTTGTCTCTTGGCTTCATGTCTTGCTTGCTACTTTGATTCTTTAAAGGACTGTTATATCGGCTCTTGTCTATTAGCTTCATGTCTTGCTTGCTACCTTGATTCTTTAGAGCGCTGCTATATCTGCTCTTGTCCCTTAGCTTCAGGTCTTGCTTGCTACCTCGATTCTTTAGAGCGCTGCTATATCTGCGCTTGTCTCTTAGCTTCAGGCCGTGCCCGCTGCCTTGATTCTTTAGAGCACTGTTATATCTGCTCTTGTCTTTTAGCTTCAGGGCTTGCCCGCTGCCTTGATTCATTAGGGCACTGCTATTTCTGCTCTTGTCTCTTAGCTTCAGGCATTGCCCGCTGCCTTGATTCTTTAGGGCACTGCTATTTCTGCTCTTGTCTCTTAGCTTCAGGCCGTGCCCGCTGCCTTGATTCTTTAGAGCACTGTAATATCTGCTCTTGTCTCTTAGCTTCAGGCCTTGCCCGCTGCCTTCATTCTTTAGAGCACTGTTATATCTGCTCTTGTCTCTTAGCTTCAGCCCTTGCCCGCTGCCTTGATTCTTTAGGGCACTGCTATTTCTGCTCTTGTCTCTTACCTTCAGGCCTTGCCCACTGCCTTGATTCTTTAGAGCACTGTAATATCTGCTCTTGACTCTTAGCTTCAGGCATTGCCCGCTGCCTTGATTCTTTAGAGCACTGCTATATCTGCTCTTGTCTCTTAGCTTCAGGCCTTGCCCGCTGCCTTGATTCTTCAGAGCAATTATATTTGCTCTTGTGTCTTAGCTTCATGTCTTGCTTGCTACCTTGAATCTTTAGAGCACTGTTATATCGGCTCTTGTCTCTTAGCTTCATGTCTTACTTGCTACCTTGATTCTTTAGAGCGCTGCTATATCTGCTCTTGTCTCTTAGCTTCAGGTCTTGCTTGCTACCTTGATTCTTTAGAGCGCTGCTATATCTGCTCCTGTCTCTTAGCTTCAGGCCTTGCCCGCTGCCTAGATTCTTTAGAGCACTGTTATATCTGCTCTTGTCTTTTAGCTTCAGGCCTTGCCCGCTGCCTTGATTCTTTAGGGCACTGCTATTTCTGCTCTTTTCTCTTAGCTCCAGGCCTTGCCCGCTGCCTTGATTCTTTAGAGCACTGCTATATCTGCTCTTGTCTCTTAACTTCAGGCCTTGCCCGCTGCCTTGATTCTTTAGAGCACTGTTATATCTGCTCTTGTCACTTAGCTCCAGGCCTTGCTTGCTACCTTGATTCTTTAGAGCGCTGCTATATCTGCTCTTGTCTCTTAGCTTCAGGACTTGCCCGCTGCCTTGATTCTTTAGAGCACTGTTATATCTGCTCTTGTCTTTTAGCTTCAGGCCTTGCCCGCTGCCTTGATTCTTTAGAGCACTGTTATATCTGCTCTTGTCTCTTAGCTTCAGGCCTTGCCCGCTGCATTGATTCTTTAGAGCATTGTTATATCTGCTCTTGTTTCTTAGCTTCGGGCCTTGCCCGCTGCCTTGATTCTTTAGAGCACTGTTATATCTGCTCTTGTCTCTTAGCTTCAGGCCTTGCCCGCTGCCTAGATTCTTTAGAGCACTGTTATATCTGCTCTTGTCTCTTAGCTTCAGGCCTTGCCCGCTGCCTTGATTCTTTAGAGCACTGTTATATCTGCTCTTGTCTCTTAGCTTCAGGCATTGCCCGCTGCCTTGATTCATTAGGGCACTGTTATATCTGCTCTTGTCTCTTAGCTTCATGTCTTGCTTGCTACCTTGATTCTTTAGAGCGCTGCTATATCTGCTCTTGTCACTTAGCTTCAGGCCTTGCTTGCTACCTTGAGTCTTTAGAGTGCTGCTATATCTGCTCTTGTCTCTTAGCTTCGGCCTTGCCCGCTGCCTTGATTCTTTAGGGCACTGCTATTTCTGCTCTTGTCTCTTAGCTCCAGGCCTTGCCCGCTGCTTTGATTCTTTAGAGCGCTGCTGTATCTGCTCTTGTCTCTTAGCTTCAGGCCTTGCCCGCTGCCTTGATTCTTTAGAGCACTGTTATATCTGCTCTTGTCTCCTAGCTTCAGGCCTTACCCTCTGCCTTGATTATTTAGAGCAATTATATATGCTCTTGTCTCTTAGCTTCAGGCATTGCCCGCTGCCTTGATTCTTTAGGGCACTGTTATATCTGCTCTTGTCTCTTAGCTTCAGGCCTTGCCCGCTGCCTTGATTCTTTAGAGCACTGTAATATCTGCTCTTGTCTCTTAGCTTCAGGCCTTGCCCGCTGCCTTCATTCTTTAGAGCACTGTTATATCTGCTCTTGTCTCTTAGCTTCAGGCATTGCCCGCTGCCTTGATTCTTTAGGGCACTGCTATATCTGCTCTTGTCACTTAGCTTCAGGCCTTGCTTGCTACCTTGAGTCTTTAGAGTGCTGCTATATCTGCTCTTTTATCTTAGCTTCAGACCTTGCCCACTGCCTTGATTCTTTAGAGCACTGTTATATCTGCTCTTGTCTCTTAGCTTCGGCCTTGCCTGCTACCTTGATTCTTTAGAGCAATTATATCTGCTCTTGTCTCTTAGCTTCAGGCCTTGCCTGCTGCTTTGATTCTTTAGAGCACTGTTATATCGGCTCTTGTCTCTTAGCTTCATGTCTTACTTGCTACCTTGATTCTTTAGAGCGCTGCTATATCTGCTCTTGTCTCTTAGCTTCAGGTCTTGCTTGCTACCTTGATTCTTTAGAGTGCTGCTATATCTGCTCTTGTCTCTTAGCTTCAGGCCTTGCCCGCTGCCATGATTCTTTAGAGCACTGTTATATCTGCTCTTCTCTTTTAGATTCAGGGCTTGCCCGCTGCCTTGATTCTTTAGGGCACTGCTATTTCTGCTCTTGTCTCTTAGCTTCAGGCCTTGCCCGCTGCCTTGATTCTTTAGAGCGCTGCTGTATCTGCTCTTGTCTCTTAGCTTCAGGCCTTGCCCGCTGCCTTCATTCTTTAGAGCACTGTTATATCTGCTCTTGTCTCTTAGCTTCAGCCCTTGCCCGCTGCCTTGATTCTTTAGGGCACTGCTATTTCTGCTCTTGTCTCTTACCTTCAGGCCTTGCCCACTGCCTTGATTCTTTAGATCACTGTAATATCTGCTCTTGTCTCTTAGCTTCAGGCCTTGCCCGCTACCTTGATTCTTTAGAGTACTGTTATATCTGCTCTTGTCTTTTAGCTTCAGGCCTTGCCCGCTGCCTTGATTCTTTAGAGCACTGTTATATCGGCTCTTGTCTCTGAGCTTCATGTCTTGCTTGCTACCTTGAATCTTTAGAGCACTGTTATATCGGCTCTTGTCTCTTAGCTTCATGTCTTGCTTGCTACCTTGATTCTATAGAGCGCTGCTATATCTGCTCTTGTCTCTTAGCTTCAGGCCTTGCCCGCTGCCTTGATTCTTTAGAGCAATTATATCTGCTCTTGTCTCTTAGCTTCATGTCTTGCTTGCTACCTTGATTCTTTAGAGCACTGGTATATCGGCTCTTGTCTCTTAGCTTCATGTCTTGCTTGCTACCTTGATTCTTCAGAGCGCTGCTATATCTGCTCTTGTCTCTTAGCTTCATGTCTTGCTTGCTACCTTGATTCTGTAGAGCACTGGTATATCGGCTCTTGTCTCTTAGCTTCAGGCCGTGCCCGCTGCCTTGATTCTTTAGAGCACTGTTATATCTGCTCTTGTCTTTTAGCTTCAGGGCTTGCCCGCTGCCTTGATTCATTAGGGCACTGCTATTTCTGCTCTTGTCTCTTAGCTTCAGGCATTGCCCGCTGCCTTGATTCTTTAGGGCACTGCTATTTCTGCTCTTGTCTCTTAGCTTCAGGCCGTGCCCGCTGCCTTGATTCTTTAGAGCACTGTTATATCTGCTCTTGTCTCTTAGCTTCAGGCCTTGCCCGCTGCCTTCATTCTTTAGAGCACTGTTATATCTGCTCTTGTCTCTTAGCTTCAGGCCTTGCCTGCTGCCTTGATCTTTAGGGCACTGCTATATCTGCTCTTGTCTCTTCGCTTCAGTCCTTGCCCGCTGCCTTCATTCTTTAGAGCCCTGCTGTATCTGCTCTTGTTTCTTAGCTTCAGGCCTTGCCCGCTGCCTTGATTCTTTAGGGCACTGTTATATCTGCTCTTGTCTCTTAGCTCAGGCCTTGCCCGCTGCTTTGATTCTTTAGGGCGCTGCTATATCTGCTCTTGTCTCCTAGCTTCAGGCCTTGCCCGCTGCCTTCATTCTTTAGGGCGCTGTTATATCTGCTCTTGTCTCTAAGCTTCAGGCCTTGCCCGCTGCCTTGATTCTTTAGGGTGCTGCTATATCTGCTCTTGTCTCTTAGCTTCAGGCCTTGCCCGCTGCCTTGATCCTTTAGGGGGCTGCTATATCTGCTCTTGTCTATTAGCTTCAGGCCTTGCCCGCTGCCTTCATTCTTTAGGGCACTGCTATATCTGCTCTTGTCTCTTAGCTTCAGGCCTTGCTCGCTGCATTGATTCTTTAGAGCACTGCTATATCTGCTCTTGTCTCTTAGCTCAGGCCTTGCCCGCTGCCTTCATTCTTTAGGGCGCTGTTATATCTGCTCTTGTCTCTTAGCTTCAGGCCTTGCCCGCTGCCTTGATTCTTTAGGGTGCTGCTATATCTGCTCTTGTCTCTTAGCTTCAGGCCTTGCCCGCTGCCTTGATCCTTTAGGGGGCTGCTATATCTGCTCTTGTCTCTTAGCTTCAGGCCTTGCTCGCTGCATTGATTCTTTAGAGCACTGCTATATCTGCTCTTGTCTCTTAGCTTCAGGCCTTGCCCGCTACCTTGATTCTTAAGAGCAATCTTGTCTGCTCTTGTCTCTTAGCTTCAGGCCTTGCCCGCTGCCTTGATTCTTTAGAGCACTGTTATATCTGCTCTTGTCTCTTAGCTTGAGGCCTTGCCCGCTACCTGGATTCTTAAGAGCAATCTTGTCTGCTCTTGTCTCTTAGCTTCAGGCCTTGCCCGCTGCCTTGATTCTTTAGTGCACTGTTATATCTGCTCTTGTCTCTTAGGTTCAGGCCTTGCCTGCTGCCTTGATCTTTAGGGCACTGTTATATCTGCTCTTGTCTCTTAGCTTCAGTCCTTGCCCACTGCCTTGATTCTTTAGGGCACTTTATATCTGCTCTTGTCTCTTAGCTTCAGGCCTTGCCCGCTGCCTTCATTCTTTAGGGCACTGTTATATCTGCTCTTGTCTCTTAGCTTCAGGCCTTGCCCGCTGCCTTCATTCTTTAGGGCACTGTTATATCTGCTCTTGTCTCTTAGCTTCAGGCCTTGCCCACTGCCTTGATTCTTTAGAGCACTGTTATATCTGCTCTTGTCTTTTAGCTTCATGTCTTGCCCGCTGCCTTGATTCTTTAGGGCACTGTTATATCTGCTCTTGTCTCTTAGCTTGAGTCCTTGCCCGCTACCTTGATTCTTAAGAGCAATCTTGTCTGCTCTTGTCTCTTAGCTTCAGCCCTTGCCCGCTGCCTTGATTCTTTAGGGCACTGTTATATCTGCTCTTGTCTCTTAGCTTCAGGCCTTGCCCGCTGCCTTCATTCTTTAGGGCACTGTTATATCTGCTCTTGTCTCTTAGCTTCAGGCCTTGCCTGCTGCCTTGATCTTTAGGGCACTGCTATATCTGCTCTTGTCTCTTCGCTTCAGTCCTTGCCCGCTGCCTTCATTCTTTAGAGCCCTGCTGTATCTGCTCTTGTCTCTTAGCTTCAGGCCTTGCCCGCTGCCTTGATTCTTTAGGGCACTGTTATATCTGCTCTTGTCTCTTAGCTCAGGCCTTGCCCGCTGCCTTGATTCTTTAGGGCGCTGCTATATCTGCTCTTGTCTCTTAGCTTCAGGCCTTGCCTGCTGCCTTGATTCTTTAGAGCGCTGCTGTATCTGCTCTTGTCTCCTAGCTTCAGGCCTTGCCCGCTGCCTTCATTCTTTAGGGCACTGTTATATCTGCTCTTGTCTCTTAGCTTCAGGCCTTGCCCGCTGCCTTGATTCTTTAGGGCACTGCTATATCTGCTCTTGTCTCTTAGCTGCAGGCCTTGCCAGCTGCCTTGATTCTTTAGGGCACTTTCATATCTGCTCTTGTCTCTTAGCTTCAGGCCTTGCCTGCTGCCTTGATCTTTAGGGCACTGTTATATCTGCTCTTGTCTCTTAGCTTCAGGCCTTGCCTGCTGCCTTGATCTTTAGGGCACTGTTATAGCTGCTCTTGTCTCTTAGCTTCAGGCCTTGCCCGCTGCCTTGATTCTTTAGGGCACTGCTATATCTGCTCTTCTCTCTTAGCTTCAGGCCTTGCCCACTACCTTGATTCTTAAGAGCAATCTTGTCTGCTCTTGTCTCTTAGCTTCAGGCCTTGCCCGCTGCCTTGATTCTTTAGAGCACTGTTATATCTGCTCTTGTCTCCTAGCTTCAGGCCTTACCCTCTGCCTTGATTATTTAGAGCAATTATATATGCTCTTGTCTCTTAGCTTCAGGCATTGCCCGCTGCCTTGATTCTTTAGGGCACTGCTACATCTGCTCTTGTCACTTAGCTTCAGGCCTTGCTTGTTACCTTGATTCTTTAGAGTACTGTTATATCTGCTCTTGTCTCTTAGCTTAAGGCCTTGCCCGCTGCCTTCATTTTTTAGAGCACTGTTATATCTGCTCTTGTCTCTTAGCTTCAGGCCTTGCCTGCTGCCTTGATCTTTAGGGCACTGTTATATCTGCTCTTGTCTCTTAGCTTCAGGCCTTGCCTGCTGCCTTGATCTTTAGGGCACTGTTATAGCTGCTCTTGTCTCTTATCTTCAGGCCTTGCCCGCTGCCTTGATTCTTTAGGGCACTGCTATATCTGCTCTTGTGTCTTAGCTTCAGGCCTTGCCCGCTACCTTGATTCTTAAGAGCAATCTTGTCTGCTCTTGTCTCTTAGCTTCAGGCCTTGCCCGCTGCCTTGATTCTTTAGAGCACTGTTATATCTGCTCTTGTCTCTTAGCTTGAGGCCTTGCCCGTCACCTTGATTCTTAAGAGCAATCTTGTCTGATCTTGCCTCTTAGCTTCAGGCCTTGCCCGCTGCCTTGATTCTTTAGGGCACTGTTATATCTGCTCTTGTCTCTTAGGTTCAGGCCTTGCCTGCTGCCTTGATCTTTAGGGCACTGTTATATCTGCTCTTGTCTCTTAGCTTCAGTCCTTGCCCACTGCCTTGATTCTTTAGGGCACTTTATATCTGCTCTTGTCTCTTAGATTCAGGCCTTGCCCGCTGCCTTCATTCTTTAGGGCACTGTTATATCTGCTCTTGTCTCTTAGCTTCAGGCCTTGCCCGCTGCCTTCATTCTTTAGGGCACTGTTATATCTGCTCTTGTCTCTTAGCTTCAGGCCTTGCCTGCTGCCTTGATCTTTAGGGCACTGCTATATCTGCTCTTGTCTCTTCGCTTCAGTCCTTGCCCGCTGCCTTCATTCTTTAGAGCCCTGCTGTATCTGCTCTTGTCTCTTAGCTTCAGTCCTTGCCCGCTGCCTTGATTCTTTAGGGCACTGTTATATCTGCTCTTGTCTCTTAGCTCAGGCCTTGCCCGCTGCCTTGATTCTTTAGGGCGCTGCTATATCTGCTCTTGTCTCTTAGCTTCAGGCCTTGCCCGCTGCCTTGATTCTTTAGAGCGCTGTTGTATCTGCTCTTGTCTCCTAGCTTCAGGCCTTGCCCGCTGCCTTCATTCTTTAGGGCGCTGTTATATCTGCTCTTGTCTCTTAGCTTCAGGCCTTGCCCGCTGCCTTGATCCTTTAGGGCGCTGCTATATCTGCTCTTGTCTCTTAGCTTCAGGCCTTGCCCGCTGCCTTAATTCTTTAGGGCACTGTTATATCTGCTCTTGTCTCTTAGCTTCAGGCCTTGCCTGCTGCCTTGATCTTTAGGGCACTGTTATATCTGCTCTTGTCTCTTAGCTTCAGGCCTTGCCTGCTGCCTTGATCTTTAGGGCACTGTTATAGCTGCTCTTGTCTCTTAGCTTCAGGCCTTACCCGCTGCCTTGATTCTTTAGGGCACTGCTATATCTGCTCTTGTCTCTTAGCTTCAGGCCTTGCCCGCTACCTTGATTCTTAAGAGCAATCTTGTCTGCTCTTGTCTCTTAGCTTCAGGCCTTGCCCGCTGCCTTGATTCTTTAGAGCACTGTTATATCTGCTCTTGTCTCCTAGCTTCAGGCCTTACCCTCTGCCTTGATTATTTAGAGCAATTATATGTGCTCTTGTCTCTTAGCTTCAGGCATTGCCCGCTGCCTTGATTCTTTAGGGCACTGCTATATCTGCTCTTGTCACTTAGCTCCAGGCCTTGCTTGTTACCTTGATTCTTTAGAGTGCTGCTATATCTGCTCTTGTCTCCTAGCTTCAGGCCTTACCCTCTGCCTTGATTATTTAGAGCAATTATATATGCTCTTGTCTCTTAGCTTCAGGCATTGCCCGCTGCCTTGATTCGTTAGGGCACTGCTACATCTGCTCTTGTCACTTAGCTTCAGGCCTTGCTTGTTACCTTGATTCTTTAGAGTACTGTTATATCTGCTCTTGTCTCTTAGCTTAAGGCCTTGCCCGCTGCCTTGATTTTTTAGAGCACTGTTATATCTGCTCTTGTCTCTTAGCTTCAGGCCTTGCCTGCTGCCTTGATCTTTAGGGCACTGTTATATCTGCTCTTGTCTCTTAGCTTCAGGCCTTGCCTGCTGCCTTGATCTTTAGGGCACTGTTATAGCTGCTGTTGTCTCTTAGCTTCAGGCCTTGCCCGCTGCCTTGATTCTTTAGGGCACTGCTATATCTGCTCTTGTGTCTTAGCTTCAGGCCTTGCCCGCTACCTTGATTCTTAAGAGCAATCTTGTCTGCTCTTGTCTCTTAGCTTCAGGCCTTGCCCGCTGCCTTGATTCTTTAGAGCACTGTTATATCTGCTCTTGTCTCTTAGCTTGAGGCCTTGCCCGCTACCTTGATTCTTAAGAGCAATCTTGTCTGATCTTGCCTCTTAGCTTCAGGCCTTGCCCGCTGCCTTGATTCTTTAGGGCACTGTTATATCTGCTCTTGTCTCTTAGGTTCAGGCCTTGCCTGCTGCCTTGATCTTTAGGGCACTGTTATATCTGCTCTTGTCTCTTAGCTTCAGTCCTTGCCCACTGCCTTGATTCTTTAGGGCACTTTATATCTGCTCTTGTCTCTTAGCTTCAGGCCTTGCCCGCTGCCTTCATTCTTTAGGGCACTGTTATATCTGCTCTTGTCTCTTAGCTCTTAGCTTCAGGCCTTGCCCGCTGCCTTCATTCTTTAGGGCACTGTTATATCTGCTCTTGTCTGTTAGCTTCAGGCCTTGCCCACTGCCTTGATTCTTTAGAGCACTGTTATATCTGCTCTTGTCTTTTAGCTTCATGTCTTGCCCGCTGCCTTGATTCTTTAGGGCACTGTTATATCTGCTCTTGTCTCTTAGCTTGAGGCCTTGCCCGCTACCTTGATTCTTAAGAGCAATCTTGTCTGCTCTTGTCTCTTAGCTTCAGCCCTTGCCCGCTGCCTTGATTCTTTAGGGCACTGTTATATCTGCTCTTGTCTCTTAGCTTCAGGCCTTGCCCGCTGCCTTCATTCTTTAGGGCACTGTTATATCTGCTCTTGTCTCTTAGCTTCAGGCCTTGCCTGCTGCCTTGATCTTTAGGGCACTGCTATATCTGCTCTTGTCTCTTTGCTTCAGTCCTTGCCCGCTGCCTTCATTCTTTAGAGCCCTGCTGTATCTGCTCTTGTCTCTTAGCTTCAGGCCTTGCCCGCTGCCTTGATTCTTTAGGGCACTGTTATATCTGCTCTTGTCTCTTAGCTTCAGGCCTTGCCCGCTGCCTTGATTCTTTAGGGCGCTGTTATATCTGCTCTTGTCTCTTAGCTTCAGGCCTTGCCCGCTGCCTTGATTCTTTAGGGCGCTGTTATATCTGCTCTTGTCTCTTAGCTTCAGGCCTTGCCCGCTGCCTTCATTCTTTAGGGCGCTGTTATATCTGCTCTTGTCTCTTAGCTTCAGGCCTTGCCCGCCGCCTTGATTCTTTAGGGTGCTGCTATATCTGCTCTTGTCTCTTAGCTTCAGGCCTTGCCCGCTGCCTTGATCCTTTAGGGCGCTGCTATATCTGCTCTTATCTCTTAGCTTCAGGCCTTGCCCGCTGCCTTCATTCTTTAGGGCACTGCTATATCTGCTCTTGTCTCTTAGCTTCATGTCTTGCCCGCTGCCTCGATTCTTTAGGGCGCTGCAACTGTTCACTCTACTTCAGTTCAGAGATTCACAGCCCATTCCAACCTTTCTCTGGCCATGCTCGGCAGGATAAACTTTCTCTTAAGTACCTGGCCCGCTTTGTAATCAGGAGCCCATATACATCACATTCTAATGTGTCTCATTAAACATCCCCATCACCAGGGCGCTGATCCCCTTATCAGAGCCGGCCAGCAGGTGTGCTGCTGCAATGCGGAATGTAAATCAGGCAGGAGCCCATTAGAGGGCCGCAGCACTGAGAGCTGCATCCCTTCCCGGGCTCTTCTGTATTTTCACTGAATTCGCCCTTTCACAAAGCTGCTCCATAAAAACATAAAAGCAGTTCAAAATAGGAAATGTGCATATCCGCAAGAGGACAAATTAAAGTGTTTGCTATATTCACTACTCCATAAACGATGTCACTTACAACTGCAATGACAAATTATAATTTTATGAAGTAAAGATATCTAATTTCCGGCACAACACTTATCAAAACCATGTAACCAATTAGGATGAGAGATATTTTATGAAAATGTAGCAAGATTACCAATACACTGCCGAAGCAGAATAGGTGTATGAAACAACAAAAGTATTTCTTTGAATGCTGCAACAGAAAAGCCAGGTCGCGCAGAGCAATGGTGCCTGGCAATTGTAGCTGACAAGGGGCAAGAGCAAGGTTTGGCCGAGGCCCCCAATAAAGTGTCCGTCAAAGCCTCGTTAAATGGGGGGAGAGGCTCAGCAGAAGACTGTCCAGGTTGTAGGACCTCAGCCAAAACATTAGTCTTGACTTCCATAGTAGGGAGGTGGAGCTCAAGAATTTCAGCCGCCTTACGCATCACCATAGAACAGGAAGTGGATTCCTCTATGGTTTAGGAGGGAATATTCAAAAGGTGAGGAATCTGGGGCTAGAAGTCTCTATCAGAAAATAAAAATTAATAAATAACCCCACCCATAAAGTTCAGCCTACTAAAATGAAATGTGTTTCATGTATACATTTAAAAATAACCTCCTTTTTGTGCATACATTGAGATGTCCTTTGGTGTTTTGTGTAAATTGCGATTTACCAGCAAAATACTATGAGTGCTAATTAATTCATGTTATAAACTGCAACATTAAACTTTCCATAGATCTTCTCACTGTATGCAGGAACTGTCTGAGCGGTGGGCTCTGTTAGATTTAAGTTGGAGTTTTGCAGTTTTACAAGGTGTGTAGCTGTCCCGGAAACTGAAAACATTGATGCATTAAGGGGAAGCAGCACAAACACAGCTAAGGCACATCCAAGCGTTTTGTTGCTAGACAGGAGGCTTTAAAAGGCTTTATGGAGGGCGTTTTTTCTTCAGAGAATTACATTCATCAATAGAAAATGATGCAAGTAAATATAGCAGCACATGAAGTACAAAGCGGCCTGTGAAGTAAATGGATATTAATTATTCATAATCCGAAGTCACGTAGCTTTTGCGCCTGTCTAGAAGCTAGACTGCATATTTACTGTAATTAGCGCGAGCGGAAGCTACATCGGATCTTACTCCCACTTTTTCATTTCCATCAAGTCACTTAGGGCCATATCAGCAACGGCCAGCGATAATTATCGCTGGCGGTGCTTAGCGATAATTTTCTAAGTGCTGGCTATCTCTGCTTTTTATCGCCCTGGTAGCGCGTTATCATCAACGCGCTGCTCCAGGGCGATAAAAATTCCAGAGATAGCGATGTTATCGCCGTTTTGCCGAGAACATCGCTGGTTTTCCAGCGATGTTCCCTGCAAAAGGGCGATAACCTTGCTGATACGACCCTGTGGTCGTATCAGCATAATCCCCCAATGTTAGGGGTGGCTTAGTCAGGATTTTAGCAGACGTTAGTTTTTGGAGTAAACAGCAGTTTTCTCCAAAAACTAACGTCTGCTAAAATGCAAGGGCATCCTTGCTGATAGCGCAAAGATGCGTTATTGCTCTCCTGACATGTAGTGTATGTCAGGAACGCCCACTTTGCATCTCATTAGAGATACAAAGGTAGGCGTAGTGTAAAAGGGTGCTAACATGTGAATACGCATGTTAGCACCCTCTTGCTGACAGGGCGTTGGTTTTATCTCCGCTTTTCTGGCTTTTAAAGCCAGAAAAGCGGAGATAAAGCCCTTGATGATATGCCCCTTCATTTTTTTTAATTGTCGTTTAAAAGAGCCTACCAGCAACCTATAACTGAGTAGAAGTGCTGTTTGCTTCCCAACCTTGGCACTGTAACTGGTGACTGCCGATGAATACTAGACTACGTTGGAGACATATGTCGAAATGTAACTGAAGGGGTAACTGTTTGGCAAGGGAAGAGACGTGTGTGTGACCAATACCTGCATTAATCCATTGCAGGATTTAAATGTTAAGGGAGTACTGATTGAGGATGTAGACAGTTTTACCCCACACATGGGTTTTCAAGTGAAAGTCAGGACTTTTCCACACATTTAATTGACTGCAAAAATAATAATTCCAAACCTTTGCATATAGTCACCAGGAAACAATTTTAAAACTAACCAGTCAGAAAATGGCTCCAACCAGCACTCCTAAAAAAATATTGGCAGTTTGTGGAAGTAAACAATGCCAAGATGTGAATGTAGTAAACATAGGAAACTCCACAACCTATGAGTAGGCCTTTAATCAGGGTCTATGCAAGAATATGCTTAAGTAATAGAAACGTCGCCATTATTAATGCTTGGAGCTGACCACACAGGTAACAGGATTGTAAGTGGACGACTTCTCCATGGTCCATGGAGACACCACATGATGGCTGTGAGAACAGAGTGGGTTCAGAATGTGACTTATCTCCAAGATGGCTGGAACACAACTAGTCAAGAGGGCATTACTCCCACCCTGACTGGGCCAATGGTGACTCTGGGACAGATGGATAAAGTTTCATCATACAGCGGTGCTGGCATTCTACATCTGAGTCGGGCACCTGAAGAGTAAAAATAAAAGAGGGACTGAAACAAAAAGGCACAAGCGGTGGTCTTTTGGATTGGTATAAAAAGAAAGAGGACTATAGCAAACAATGAAGTACTTTCTGTGCAGGAGTACTCTTTGGAGTAAAATTGGGAATTTAAGGCTATGAATCTTTGTCTTCTTAGCATGGCAACATATGCATGTTGGTGGATTCCCTCTGGTGCCACAATAAAAGTACCCAGCCTTCCTCCATGTGCACCTTTCTTGTTTTCTAGCATTCCTTTGGTTTCCCAGAGATGGGTTTTCCACTCCCTTTAGTTTAGTTTGAGTGTGATCTTGTTTATCATTCTTCACGCACCTGTAACCTGTGACTCCTCTAGCAGTTAAAGGGTGAGTTGGGTTTCGCACATAACTACACTTTGTTGTTGACTAATGAATCACAATTCAACCTTAGCCACTCGGGAGCGTGACATCGCAGAGTTTCTGGACCTCCCTATCATTCCTTTACCCTTGTTTTGTTGAAAGGTTTCCTCCAGTTCCCCAGCACTTCGCACCTATACATTGGTGCTAGTCATTTGGTCTTTGTGAGACAGTGGATTGGGTGATGTTTCCAGTCAGTACACCATTTTTTGAACCTTTGTTCAGAGCTTCACAAATGGTAAAAGGGGTGTGAGAGGAAGAGTCAGATCTAGTTGAGCAACAGGGTTGAATATACATAATATCGGAGTAATAGTCCAAAGTTTAGTATTGTTTCGATGTAAAATACAACAGAAGTTTAGGCTTCCAAAATGGACACAGAATACCTGGTGATATATTCCATACATTTATCCCAAATCTTGCCTTTCTTTGGAAGAGAAACATCAGTTCAAATACCAAAGAACTAAGCAGCTCAATATTTTTAACGGTACAGTGACAAACTATTCAAGGGAAATATGTATAGACGATGAAAGGATGGTACTGAATAGGCAGAGAACATAAGGTTCCTAGACAAGGGGCCCGCCAGATAAAGAAGTAACAACATTTGAATTCTTGGGATTGCAGTGGGGAGTAAGTCATTTAGATGTTCCTGGGAAAATGAATTCTTGAACATTATTTAAGAGCCCATCTTGCTTGCTGAAGATCATCTTCTGCATAGTAAATCCCACTGTTTCACAGTGCCCCCAGGACTCAGAGACAAAGCTGTCAATAATGATATTGTAATAAACTCCTGCTGTCTTGACTTCAGCCACTAAACCAGGGGTCTCCAACTTTCTCTTTAATTGGAGCTACTTACGTTCAATGAAAATCATCCCATGCTACTGATAATAAAGTTGTATTGTTGTAATAGTTACAGCATCAGGCATGATTACATTAGTGGCCACTCTATGCAAAATCACAAACATTGATCAACTCAGTTCATAAGGCTGGGTTGATCGCAGTTTAGACAATAAACTCCTAGGAAAAGTCAGGGGCTTGAGCACAGGGGCTGTGCGCATGGCCTGTATAAGGGAGTCAAAGTTTTTCTGACAGGCCCCGTCCAGATCACCTCTTTAGGCTGCATTTTGGAAGTCAGCTCAGTCAAAGGTGCTACAATGGTGCCATATCCCTTGACAAACCTCCTGTAATATCCAGCGAGGCCTAGGAAGGCCCTTGCCTCTGTCTGAGTTTTTGGGGGCTCCCATGCCAGGATAGTCTCTATTTTGGCCTGGGTCCCAAGTACACCGTAGACCCATGTTCTATCTGGCACTTACTGACCTTGATAGTCAGACCTTCCTGTTGCAGAGCCTGAAGAACTTCCTGCAGGTGAAATAGGTAATCCTGCCAAGTGCTTTTTCCTTATTAAATGGAATAAGGAATCCCAATGCTATCCTATGGGATGGTTAGGCCTCACAGTATTGAAAAACGAATTTAGAAGTGTTTTACTACCAGGACATGTAACACTTAAAAGTACATGATCAACCTTTTAATAACATAGCACCATGCACTATGGGAAACCTAGGGCCTACCTTAGGGGGTGACTTAAAAGGGAAGCTTAAGGCTTGGCAAGCAGGTTGTAATGCCAACTCGACGTGGCAGTTTAAAACTGCATTTAGGCTGCAGTGGCAGGCCCGGGGCGTGTTTTAAGGTGCTACCTAAGTGGGTGGCCCAATAGGTGCTGCAGGCCCACTGGTAACATTTGACTTACAGGCCCTGGGTGTATGCTATACCACTCTACAAGAGAGTGAAGTGAATTAAATATGTCAATTGTGTAGCACCCAATTTGACCATGTTTTGGGGGAATGAGCACAGCATGTTAGCACTGGTTAGCAGATGAAAAGAGCACAGAGTCCTAGGCCAACAAAAGTAAGTTCACCAAAATGGAGGAGGAGAGGCAAAATGTTTAGGTAAAGACCACTCTAAGGCTGACAGGTCTAACAGACACGCAATGTCTTTTTTTCTGTGCCACGACTTATATCAAGTCAGTACATGTTGCCATAGTTATATGATGCTGATGCTTACTGTGACAGTTGCAGGGTTCCAATTGTCAGTTGTTGACCCTCTGAGGCTAGTGCGGCTGGCATCATTTATCGGAGTCCTGTTTACATTACACTTCTTCATTTTTTTATCTTGGCTGAATGTGGTGCCTCTGTTGTAACATGTTCTGTGGTTGGCAAGTCACCTACATCTCTGTTGTAACATTGGCGACGAGTGTACTCACACTACTAGCCAATAACTGACTCTGCATCGGTAGAGTTGGTCCATTCTGCTGTATAAGAACCGACCACAGGATGGAAACAACAGTACTAACAGAGGCGAGAGGCAACCAATAATTCAGTATCATTTTCACCACTAGGGTAGTCTGACGATAGAGGTTTCCAACAAACTATCAACGTTAGACACGGTTTTGCACACTAAAGCATAGGGTTAAGTTTGTAACCCACGTATTCAGGCCTGTCTAAAGTGTGTGTGTGACGCCATAATCAGGCAAGCTTAACTCAACAACGGAGAACCATTATGTTGCACACACTCTAACCAATACTTCCTGCGCTGCGCGTATTGTTCCGAGTATTGGTGACAGAGTGTCAATATTGCTTCTCAACTTCAGAGTCTTTAAAGTATGTTTTAGAAGTAATGTGTCAATGGAATTTATAGAGATTTAGATTCTGTGCATTTCCTTATTAGCACTGGTTATCTTCTGAACAGGTTTATTGATTTACTATCCTGAGTTCTTCTTGCAGTACATACCATTATTACGCCGTCAACCAACATAATGCAAACATACATATTTAGTGATTGTGAAAGATAACTTTATTTCTGTTATTACACTGCAACAATGTGTATACCTTAATGAAGCAAGGAGTAGTCGCACCTTCATGTTTCTTGCAAACACCTGGGAAGCCACCAACTAAATGGCTGCAGTGGTAAGGTAGGTTTGACAAATATCTCATCGCCATTGATGTGAAGAATACACTGTGGAGAGGAGACTAACTATTTTGTACAACAGCTTAGAGACAGTCTTTGAGCAGCTACTGGAAATGGTGCTTGACAGAGCGAGGGCTGCTCATCGGGACACATTTGTAGAGGCTGTTGAGAGACTGTCTCACCATTCCCGGATGATTCGAGTGTAACAGTGGAAAGGTGCCCTTTGTACACCAGGAAGCAGATGCTCAGCTCATTGATAATTATGTTGCAGAATTAGGCATCTTTGTATCTACGTGTGACTCATGTGTCATTTGATAGCACTTTAGAGCACCACATACAAGACCAGACTGTTGGGCATTGTTTAGAAAAAATCAAGAGCAACTTTTATGACTGAGAAATCCCAGTTTAGCAGAAATTAGAGACACAGCTAAAGGGACTGAAGGGTTTTTGTTAGCCTCAAGGGAACCAAACACATGTAATTTAATGTTGCCTAATGCAGTGGCGCAGAGACCCTGGAGTCCAGATCAGAGTCATAAAATCTTATGCCAAGAATAGGGAAAGAAACGTCAGATTTTCAGATGTCGCACTAATTTTCATAAGGCTGGTTCTGGGAGTTGCCCCACCCAGAAGAAGAAATGCAACAAATATGGTAAGTTTGGGACTTTTCCATTGGTCTGATGATAGTCAAGAAAAATGCAAATGTGTTTTATCTCTTTCTAAAAGAAATGTGGAGTTTAATGGCAAGAAAGGTGATCCCATATGTGATGTTGGTATTGGTGAAGGCCAGTTGAAGGTAATCATTGATTCGGGTTGTCCAATAACAATAATTTCTGATCAATTGTAATACAAGAAATGGACTGACATCCAACTGCTACCCTATAATGTCAACCCTGTAGCTTATGCTAGCTGCAAGATTGACATGATGGGGTATTTTTGGGAGAAGTTCACCAAAACGTATATAGCCAAGAGAGGTTACTGTGTGGGTGGCTGGAACAAGGCTTGTCGGGCATGGTATTTTGTCCTGGTCCTGAATGCCCATTTCATTAGTTGACATTGTACCAAAAGATTTGCAGCAAATCAATGATGAACACAAGGAAGTATTCAATGAATTAATTAATGAGAGGTTCTTATATAGTGCAGGCTACTCCAAGTGTGTTCCGGCGCTTAGGCAATCAGAGACGGAAATAGAAGTATGGTACAACAGGAGTCCTACAATCCCTAAAGTTTGAATGAATAGGTTTTCAACACTTTCTTGAATTTCGTTTCCTCCGAGATAGATCTCAGACGCCTAGGCATCTGAGTCTACATGCTGGCCGCCTTCACTATAAAAGAAGAGCCCTCTCTATGTTGCTTTTTGAAACAGGGGGCTGAGAGTAGACTGGCATTACTGGAGCACAGGGACCTCCCTGGTGCATATTCCTTGATCCTCTCATTTAGGTACATGGGCCCTTTGTTGTGGAAGGGTTGATCTGTCAGAGTCAACGCTTTGCACATAATGCATTACTGGAACGGCAGCCAATGCAGTTTCTCCCGAGATACCAATGAGTGCTTGGGAAGTTTACAGAAAAGGTGGACTGCCATGTTCTGAACTACTTGTAATTGCTGAACCAGATACTCAGAAAGACACATGTACAGAACATTGGCATAGTCCAGCCTAGACAGAATCAGTGCCCTAACCACAGTGACTTGTGCACCATAAGCATGCGACAACTCAATAAGCATGATTTCGCAACTGCTGACACCTGGGCACTCAAAGATAGCTGAGAGTCACACATAATGCCCAGATTTCTGCCCACCGCCATTGGGGTGGGATGAGGGGGGCGCTGTTGGGCCATGCTCCTATCTAAGGGTGGGCGTAGTTCGCGAAGTAGCACTTCGCGAAGCTACGCAAAGTGAAGTTCGCACTACGCGAGCTACGCGTAGCACTTCGCGAACTGCGAAGTAACATGTTCGCACTGTGCAAGATGTTGTTTTCAATGATTGCACAGTGCGGACAAGCAACCGGCACTGTGCAATCATTGAAAATGGCATCTTGCACAGTGCGAGCTGTAGTTTTCTGCTGCTCGAGTAGATTTTTACTCGAGCTGCAGCTTTCTCAACGCGAACTGGTAGTTTCTCATCGCGAGCGGTCGCGAGCATACGCGACCCCTCGCAATGAGAAACCTGACCGTCTCGCGTTGGGAATCTCGCCGGGAGGTTTATTTTCCATGCTCGCGATCGCGAACAAGGAAAAAGTCTCGCCAGGATGTCATTTTGCTTGCTCGCGGTCGCCAACTTGACGTTGAGGACCGCGAGCAAGCAAAAAATGACCGCAGCACTACGCAACACTACGCTACGCGTGTTCGCACTGTGCTACGTGCAGTTCGCGTAGTGCGAAGTAGCGCGAACTTCGCAAACTACGCGAGCGTAGCGTAGTGCTTCGCCCAGGCCTACTCCTATCCACCTAGGGGGGGATTCAACCCAAACAATAAGATCTCGGTTTTGTCTGAGTTGGACTGCAAATTATTGGCTCTGAGCTATTCAACCAATGCTTTCATGCAAAGTGCAAATTCATCTTCTGCACTTGCAGAGTACCCATCATAAGTGAGCAGGAGGTGCGTATCTTCCGCTTATGATATCCTTGATGTCAAAGGATTCAACCAAATATGCCATGGGGATCATATAAATGTTGAAGAGAGTAGCACTCAGGGAGGAGCCTTGTGGCACCAGCCCGCCCCACCCCTTTCAAGACTTTTGCTCTATAGTAATAAGGCTTCATCCAAACTACCTGATCTGGCCTCTCAAGAAAATAACCCAGGCAGCCTAAGGATGAGACCTTCACCCCCAGATGTTCTAGCCTGAGCAGCAAGATGGCATGATCCACTGTATCAAATGATGCTGTCAGGTCCAACAGCACCAGAGCTACATTAAGTCCAGAATCCACCTGGTCTTAATAGATTCTGAGACGTCCAGTAACTTCATCTCAGTGCTGCGGTGAGCTCTAAAGCCAGGTTGGGATGGGTGTAACAATTTGTTCTCAGCCAGGAAGGTGATAAGCTGTTGGTTCACCACTTTTCCAGGATTATTTAGGCTGCTGGGAGCAGAGAGACTGGTCTAACGTTTGCCAGTGTTTCAGGGTCAGCAATCGCATTTTTGAGCAAGGGAATAACATTTGCTCTTTTCCACTCACCTGGCATAACGACTGAACAAAGCGAGATGGCAAATAGCTCTTGATAGATAGGAGCAATAATATCCGAAATAGTCTTCAGGATGTGAGGTGGCATAGGGTCGTCAGGAGACCTCAAACTGTGCCATCAATTCCTCCATGGAAGGGGCATTAAAGGTTGAGTTTGGAATCTGGTGTTGGTCCTACTATGTCTCCTGACCCTAACCCATGAGTCAGATGATTCACACCCACTAAATTGGTCTGAATTTTGAGGATCTTGTCCTTGAACAAGTTGCTGAGTCTTGAGCACAGTGATTGGCTAATCTCGGGTGGGGGGGACTTGGTTTTAGGGTCCGTAAAGCTCGTAACAATTTTGAAAATCTCCACCCCATTATTGTCTGCCTCTTTAATGCATTGAGAATAGAAGGCGCTCCAAGCCCCCTTAAGGTTCCGATGATAAACATTTAGGGCCAGTTTGTAATGCTTTTTATCTGTTTCCTGATAGTGGTGACGCCACGCCCTTTCCAGTTTTTTGCATGCAGCTCTTTCCAGGACTAACTCATGAGAGAATCATCGAGCTGAATGGGCCGGAGCTACTTTCCTAGTGACCGTCATAGGGGCCACAGAATGGGCCGCATTCATGAGCCAGGACTTAATAGCAACATCAACCAGTGTGACTAAATCTGTAATATCTGACTTGGATTCAATCAGGGACCTCCTAAGGTCCAAAGCAGACAACTTGTTCCAACATCTATCCCCAGTCTTCACTTCAGGGAGTCTGGTTTCCTTCAGACATTCAAAATGCTAGGAGAAGGGGAGTAAAATCTGGCCAACCAGGGCACCTGGCACATGTTCTCCTAGTGTATCGATGTGTAGGATGTTATCTATGGCATGTCCATCTCTATGTGTCGGGCAGGTATTGGCTCAAACTAAATTAAAGGAGGCCAGGTTTTCCAAAAGCGGTTGGACTGCGAATCAGAGGATCATCTGCCTTAGCCAAGTGAATATTAAAACCACCTAGAATGGGGAAGTTTGCATAGGTGATATATTTAGGAGCTACGGCTTGATTCGGCAATGCTATGAAATTACCTGCATATACTGGGGCGGGCGGTAGACCAACATCCCTGAGAGTAACAGGAATGACGCATGTCCCAAAAAAGTTATGCTACTGAAGTTCCCAGAACCACTACATTATGGGTTATTGCAACGGTAGTGCTTCGGCAACTACACAAAGGAAGGTATCAAACTTGAAATGTAAAACACTTTTATTCGTGGATAATTGACTTTACCCCCAGTCCGGTTTGTATCGCTGGTCAAATTCATCATCAGAAAAGTCATTCCTATTTGAGGTAGTCAGTCCCGGGGACTAGCACCAACACTCTCTGGGATGCCCTGAAGTGACCGTCAGAGGCACAATAATTGAAATTAAGTAAAAAATAAACAAAAGTACAAACCTGAGACTAGCACAGCTTGAGCAGGAGATCAAAAGATTAGAAACGGCCCATGCTAAGGCCATGCAAGATAGCGAGCTCCTAGCAAAACTAACACAAAAAAAGTACGAATACAACAAAATCCTGAATGAGAGAGCGGGACTGTGCTCTCACAAACATAATTTTGGCTGCTCCACAAGGCTTTTTGGACCCCTGCACGTCTATTCTCATTAGGCCTCAGGGAGGACGCATTATGCTGGAACTGTAAGAAGAAAAAGGGGGACCTAGCACATCTTATCTTTCAATGCCGAATACTAAAAGTATTCTGGGAGAAAATCTTTGGTTTTATAAATGGACTGCTGGACTGTACGCTAACAAAAGAATTTTCCACCCTCACCACGGCATTTATAACCACAGAATTGAGATCGGAACACGATAAGGACCTACTAGATCTGCTACTGACAGCAGCAGTGAAAATGGTCCTCGCCAATTGGAAAGACACAAGTAAGCCATCTTACAACGGCTGGTTCAATTGGATCACGCAACTTAGAGGAGCGGACAAAATTGCACTACAGAAACCCTGGAAACCGGCCTCCAGAGGGATGTGGAAATCTCTCGACACGTACCTAGAATCCTATGAACCTCCATGAAAACAGATATGTCGGCGTAACACATTCTGGTACCCCCTAGGAATGCACCACCCAGACAATTGATTTCAACTGGGCTCAACTGGTCGCAACCATTATAGCCCTCACGGGCCGGCATGTGTGCCAACCTGTGAACCAACATCTCCACAGTATATCAGATGTATATCAGATGCATGGCAGATGTATTTAATAAGAAATGTAACTCTCAGTGCCTGTCCCCTACCTCTTCTTTCACCCCTTGCTTTCCTGCCTTTTCTGTCTGCCTTTCTCTCTTTTTCACTAAATAATGTAATGTGGGGTTAGCTAAACAAACGTGTCATAATGTCTCAGGGCACTGATGTATAAACTGCGATTGGTACTACCTATGCTAACCCTGTAACAGAATTGCTAATGTGTTCTTGTATAAAAAAAATAAAAATAAAAAAATAAATAAAAAAGTAATTCCTGTGTGGCCGACACTGGATGTTACACAATGGATTGCCTTATTTAAAAACGTTTTCACAATTGGAAAATCTGCTTGCACTTATATAATGAAACCTTTTCATTCTGTTTCCACTTCGGAATCAGCAAAAAACTGCAAAAGAAATGCTGGCCAAACAATGTATACGGAATCCGTATAATTGTGCTTGCGTGCTCCGACATAACTGTATATCACAGCATTAAACATGGAAAATTAGAATTTCAAATAGCCTGCCCATACCCTGACACCCCTCTCCTTTGTAGAATTATCACTCAGCAGCATCAAGCCCATTTGACCGGCGAATTTTAATAAATAAATCAAGCAGTCAGAGACAAAGTTGAGCTATAAAAAACGCGTGTATATATTAAAAGTGATCGTCTATGATAAACAGCGAGGCAGGATGTCGAGGCAGGCTCAAATTGAAAAGACTGCGCCACAAAATGAGCAGTAATGTATTTTGTACCAGAAATGCATCGTATGGCGATTTAGAGGCCTGTGAAATCAGATTTTAAAAAAGCTGTCAGGCAAATACAGCGCAATCACCTCCATTTGTACTTGAAATAAGTGGCAAACTCATCAAAAAGGGTGTTTAAAAATCCAAGAGAGTCTGTGATCTCATTGGCTAGGTGCACCCTGGAAATATATGCCACGTAAACAGAAGAAAAATGAAACAAAACTAACAACAGTGTAAATTATGTGTGCATCTGAACACAGAGGACAAATGAACAAAGAGTAGGTAGGCTTGGCACGTGTTTGTGTTGTCATTGAATTGTTACTCATGCCAGAGAGTGCACATCAGTACTTCAATAAATGCTCATAGCTCAACGCAGGAGTTCACCTTCTTAAACAGTGTACAATAACATTCATTTTATACTGGATATGACTTAAAATCGATATATTTCCAGTTCAATCAGTTACTTTTTAGCTCTAAAGTCTGAGATCCACAGTTAATTGAATTTGACTTATCAGGGGTGGAGCAGTCCCAGCTCCAAGAAGTGACATACCGCTGCATGGAGAATATACTAATGCAGAATGGACATGGGTTTCTCAATATCGTGCAGCATGATGTGTGGGTTGTGGCTTGGGAAGGATCGCGGGAAGTGGGATATGGAAGGGAGGGGCGGAGAGGAACGTCTCACTGGGAACGCATTAAACAATAGTTTGGTAATTTTCAGCGACATATTTTTAGTTTATTCCTTAGAACAACATTAATATCCAGAATGGATTGTTTCCCTGGTTAACTGTCAATGCTTGAATTAGAACCGAAGTCGCCAAATCCACAAGTCAAGAATTTAGTTATTAAAAAGCATTAAGCTCCATGTCAGATGCCGCATGTCAGCCAGTGTCGGGATCTCAATAGATACATGTTCAAAGGCGGTAGAAAAGGTCTGATAAGAAGAACCATAAAGGTAGAGACCGCATACCTCTTCATAAGATATTTTTTCAATATTTTCACACATTGGGTAATTAGATCTCCAAACATGACAGCATATCTACACAGGGGGCTACACGCATGGCCCATTGCATACCTGAACACAACATCAACAGCAGCTTTGGTTCCCATGATGCTAGTTCTGCACATGACCACCGCTATGCCATGACCTAAAGAGAAGGGCATGCTACATAGACAGGGCATGCACACGCCGACATTCTGCATCCACTACAGGACAAGAGAAGTTCACTCCACTGCAGCTACCAGCCAGGCCAATCCCACCTTCCCCTAAAACCCAACAAAACCAAGCAATACACATATGACACCATAATCACATTCTTGTAAAAAGGATAACATCTATTCAGTACTTTGGAACAGGAGGCAAAGGGTCCTAGGCAAAATCATCTCTTTTGTTTATCAAATATTTTAATGCCGAGCAGGGAAACGAGAGAGTGTTTGCTGGTACTTGCTGCAGCCAGTCTTGGTGAGCATAGAGAGGTCAGATGGCAGTGTAATAATCATGTAGTAGCAATTCAAAAAGTGTTAAATATTAGCTCTTTTATAGGTAGGGGCAATCATGTGTAGGGAATTGCTAAATTCCAAGTGTATTGAAAATCATTGCTATAAAATTGGATTTGGAGGACCCAGGATTATAGTATTTTATGAAGCATCCCCGAGGCAACATTTTAACAAACATTTTACTTAAGAGAAACAAGATTTGCTAATCTTTTAAAGTAATATGTCATTAGTATGATCAACAGTTAGGTCTGCTGGGATTTCGGTGATAATCCCGAAACACTATTGATTTTGTAGTCCACATTCTAGTTTAGTGGGTGACATTCTTATCACTGGTGGACATTTTTCTAAATGTAAATTTTTTGTATTTAGTGGTAGAATAGGGAATGATTGACATCTCATCCACATATTGTGCTCTATCCAAGTACAACAAAGCATCTGTAGCCTATAAGGAATCGTTGGGAAATTTCCAGATATGGGTAAGTGCTTAGGGTGAACTGGTCAGATTCTTAGGAAAAAAATGTGGTTTGATATGCTCAACCCAGGAAAAGAAACAGATAGAAGTACACATGTGAACCCTGCTAGCAGTGAAAGGTGCATTTTTAATAGGTTTATTAACCTGATGTACTTTCTCATAAAAACAGTAACAGGTGGAAGAATTGGGAGGCACAAGTTCTTCTATCACGTTAACAAAAATCCTGCTGTACTCAATCATAGTTCAGTCGGTCTTCAACATCCTATAACAACAGTTTATGTGTGCTATAGAAAGAACAATCTAGACCTGTACTAAAACAAGGTCATGATCCTTGATAAAACACACTAAACAAAGCTATGGTTAAGTTAGGAGTGGTACTTTTTTTCGCTTGGAATATTGCTGTATGGGAGTCAACATAGATGATGAGCTCAAGTGGGACCATTGATGCCGGAAAAAAAACAAGGCTCGTATGACATGAACTAGTATTGACTAGTTCATGTCATCCCAGCCTTGCTTCTTTTTATCAAAGTAGGTCATCAAGCCATCAGATTGGTGTTGTACAGTGCTGATGATCTGATGGTTTAATGACCTACTGATTTGGTTCTTAGATAATGAAGCTTTGCAGGCCTGGATTGTGAAGATGGGCTGAACACAGTCTATAGTGTTAGGGGTAGAGCAAATTACCTCTGATCTCCTTGGCCCGTTCAACTAAAAGAGGTGATAACCTTTTGATTCAGGGACTCTAACGTAGCTATGTATCAGACCTTATGACCCTGAGGTGAGACAAAGATATATTTTATTGTGACATTGGCTAGAGGGGGAGACCTATTATCATGATCTAGTTTAGATAATCATTGGTGCGAAGAAGGGGAATGCTAAATCAGAAGTGTGAAATGACCTTCGGATTATTTAACCATCTAAAAAAACACGTCTAGGGAATTTCTCTTCAATAATTGTATTTTCCCTGCCCTAGCAACCCATATTAGTAGCAGGGGGTCCTTGTATTGACATTATTTTACTACCAGTGCTTAACTTGTACAAGAATGAGTGCCGGTGCCCAAAGCTCTGCTCAGAAGTGCATGGCCGGTGCTACTGAATTTTGGCGCGCTTGAACAAAAGGCTGCCTTGTCCCAATCTACCTCATGCCTTTTATTGACACACTTCCAGACACTCCCTGTTCCTTTATTTCACTCTGGCTGGTTCCTGCTTTCTCCCTTTTTGGCGGGTTTTCCGTCTTTCTCTTCCTGAACAGGTACCCCCCGCACCTAGGGAAGGGGCGCCCTTAGTAGCTCCATGGGCCTGAGCCTCCTCCAGGGCCACAAAGGGGGCTGGCTGAAGAAGTGGTCAGGTGACATCATCGGGGTGCGCAGAAAAACCTGGGAGGTTATTTAAGGCTGCGCCCCAGGGGTTTCAACCTCTTTGTCCCCTTCGACCTCAGGCAAGCTGCAGGGGTGCATCGTCGGCGAGGAGCGAGGTTTCCGGTCGGCGGCTGGTGGTGTGTGGCATGGTAGGTTGGAGGTGGCATTGGCGTAGGGTGTCGCCCGCATAATGGAGCGTCTAGTAATATGCACAATAGGGTTTTGTGGAATTGGCATCTCCCTATAAGAAGTGTTGCGGGGGTATGGCAGTAAGTTGGATAAGTATTGAAGCCATTGCTCTGTGCGAGGGCCACGCCCGTAGGCGGGGGCGGCATAAAATCGGGCACGCAACTGATTCACAATTTAATACGGAACATTAACGGATGATAGAGGCCCCGCGGAAATGAGGCCATTCCTCTATGCGGGGCGTATGGACAATGCAAAGAGATAAAGTTACTTTACCTGCATGACGGGGGCACTTACGTAGCCGGGGAAGCCCGGTGATGGTGGCCCGGGTCCGCAATAAAAAATAGGCGAGGGAGAATGAGGCTGCGGCTATAGGCGGGGACACGCCCGTATGTGGGGACGGCGGTGGTGGCACCTCGTTGCTGTTAGGTAATGGTGTGAAGGTTGTGATGGCTGTAAGGGATTGGGGGGGCTGCACTGGAAGGAGGCCGCTCCTGTATGCAGGAGAGAGGCGGCTTGTGGCGAGAGTCGGGTGGAAAACTTTATGGGTCGGGATAGTAGTGGGGCCACCCACGCAAGACATTTTGTTTATTTAGTGGACAATAGCAATATTTACTTTGATCCTAACGTGGGAATTGTAGGCTCCAGCAGGCGGGGTGTGGCGGTGAAGTGGCCCGGCTAGCCGTCGGATTGGGTGTGGCCCACAGCGTGTTACGGAGGCTGCACCTGCTCAGGCAGAGGAGCGTGGTGATGTTTGCAGCCCAGGGGGCACTCGTGTAAGGTGGGGGGTGGCCGCACCTGGGAGAGTTGTGTTGGGCGCAGTGATTATGGCCCCGGCCGCTTGGATGCATGGAGAGCTGACACGCTTGGGGTTACAGGGCTAATCATTATGGCACTGGCAGTACACGTGCAGAGAGGGCGACTTAATTTGGGATTGTATAAAAAGGCGTGCCCAGCTCCACGGGGTACGTTTGTGGGTGCATATCGGGGTGTGGCCCGGATGGGGCAGAGGTCCAGTTCAGTAGGTGAAAGGGTGGACTCGTGTAGCATAATCACATTGTGGGCAGGCGGTATGGGACACAGAGATCGCAGGGTACTCAGAGACGAGGTGTTTAACATATAATGTCTTTTGTTTCTGGCTAGTAGGTTACGAGGCATGGCCCCGATGCGCCCACTCTCAAACCCCGGGAAGTCCACGACCCAGGAGGATTTCCACGCCCTGAGCGAGCTCTGGAAGGCAGCAAAGTGGCATGGCATGGAGGCAGCGCTGCAGAAGTTGGCAGGCGAGCCAGAGCAACAGCCAGGCAACGGGGCACCGAAACAACAGAGGAAGTTCCCGGTTCGCTATAGGGAGGGGCAACAAGACAAGCCAAGCACACAGCCTGAATCAGTAGCCACAGTGGTGGGTGAGTCAAGTGCTTAGGGCATGGCCGCTCGCAGCTCGGACCAGGCGGCACAGGGGTCAGTTCTTAATATGAGTGTGGGCGCAGTGGGGCAGAGCATAATGGTGATCTCGACGACAGCGGCATCTATGGGCTCGCCACAGGTAGAGGGAGTGCCAGTAGTGACACAAGCGGTAGGGAGCGCTGCGAACCACCACTCCCCGGTAATCACAGTAGGGGCATTGGCATCGCCACCACCTGGGCCAGGCACAGTGATAGGCGCACAAGGGGGGTTGCAAGTGGCAGAGAGCGCTGCCGCCCACCAGTCCCCGGTAATGATGGAGGTCGCTGGTGCCACCACCACCCGGATCAGTTACAGCGACGGGAGCACAAGGGGGGGTGGCAGCACAAGTGTGGGTGCAGCCTGGGGGACACCTGCAATGGTGGGGTTGGGATTTGTTCAGCCTTCCCCCACTGCGGCGACGGCTGGTGCGATTGTAGTACACTCTCCTCTCGTAGTGAACCCATTGATATTTGGGTCTACCTCCTTGGTGCTGGCTCCTCCTTCAGCAATTGCACGGCACACACCAACGGGGCTGATTCCAAAGAAAGAGCCAGGCAAATTCTGCTTGATTCACAACCTCTCTTACCCCTCTGGGTTATCCGTAAATGATGGGTTAGACCAGACACTATGCACAGTGCGATACACCACCTTTGACGAAGCCATTACAAAACTGCAGAGATTAGGCAGGGGGGCCCTGATGGCCAAGTCGGACATAGAGGTGGCCTTCCGCCTTCTACCCGTCCACCCGTCCACCTGGAGGATACTCGCTTGCTAGGTTTCACTTTTGAGGGTCAGTACTTCCTTGGCTTGTGCATGCCCATGGGGTGTTCTATAGCGTGTTCAATGTTTGAGACATTCAGCAGATTCCTGGAGTGGGCAGTGAGGGACTTGGTGTCATCGGACGATGTGGTGCATTACCTAGATGACTTCCTATTCATGGGTCCCCCAGGTGACCGGGCATGTTGGAGAGCCCTGCAGGGTTCCCGGCAGCTGGCACAGGCATTGGGGGTCCAGTTGGCTGAGGACAAGACGGAGGGCCCCATGACATGTTTGTGCTTCTTGGGTATTGAAATAGACTCGGTCTTCATACACATCTCTGTGTATCATCAACTTTGCTGCTAATTCCGACAGAATTAGGGCAAAGGGTGGTGGAATTGCCATAATTTATCACTCCCACTACACAGTGAGAATTACACAAGAACCCACATTGGATGCTGAGGCAATGTCATTTAGTGTCAAACATAATAACTGAGAACTTTTCCCGGGTTTACTTGTCTATAGACCTCCAGGCCCTAGATCTTCCTTCGTCACCTCCCTCCAGACCTATCTGTAATCATGCCTAGATACCGCTTCCTTCACGGTTCTAGGCGATTTTAACTTTCACCTGGAAGCCAATAACAACTCTGTCACATTCAGCCTAACAGATAAGCTAGCTAGTTTTGGGCTGAATCAGATTGTTAGTGAGCCAACACACCAAGCAAGCCATACACTTGATGGCATTTTTACTAATAATGATTTTATAGAAGTAAAGGCTGTGTGTCCGTTACCCTGGTCTGACCACTCGGCGGTATACTTCACCATTAACCTTGCAACAACCAATAGTTGTCGCAAGAACAGACCTTCTGTGGTCAAGTCTCGCTCTTGGAAATTAGTTCGCAAAAATGACCTGTCCATAGCTCTGAGTGAAAGGCCCTTAATTCCTACTGACTCCAACCAGGCTGCAATCAATTTTGACAGCTTGCTCAACAAGGCAGCAAATAAGTTGGCACCTGAAGTGACGAAGCACTCTCGAAGAAAGCTAGCCTTGTCCCCTTGGTATTCAGCAGAACTTAACAAAGTTAAAATCAAATGCAGGCAAAAGGAATGCAATGTGGCACACAGGAAAGACTATTGTGTAGCCTTAGAAGAATATAAGAGTGCTATAAACCAAGCCAAAACAGACTATTTTACCGCCAAAATTCAGGAGGCCACAAGCTCCTCAAAAGAACTATTTAAAACTGTTCCGGCTCTGGCGAAGTGTCCGCGTGACACCACGTTCACTCCAGATCAAAGGTTTGTGGACAAATTGGCCGGCTTTTTTCAAAATAAGTTCGAGACCGTATATAATGAACTTTTGAAAACAGCCGAGGTGGCTGGGAGTAACTATTTGGAGATGCAGGACAAGGTCTCTCACTGCAGTCTAACGCAATTCTCAGTTTTGTGAGAAGAAATAGTGGCTGATCTCCTGTTGCAAACCAAATCGGGATCCCCTTTAGATCCCTGCCCTCCGCATAATTTACAGCTAGTCCCAGAGGAGTTTAGCGCTTCTCTGTCTCCAATACTAAACCAAATTGTAAACTCAGGGATCTTTACGCTGACCTGGAAAAAAGCCTGTATTCGTCCTCTCTTAAAAAAACCTAAGCTTGATCCCCTAGAGGAGAAAAATTACCGTCCGATCTCCTGCCTGCCTCTACCCGCTAAACTTTTGGAGAAGGCGATGAACTCTGAATTGACAACATATTTGGAGCTAAATAACATCCTTGACTCTACCCAACACGGTTTTAGATCTCTGCATTCTACTGAGTTGGGCTTGATTATGGCAACAGAGGAGATTCGGAAGGTGATGGATGGTGGAGGAAGGGCTGCCCTAATACTGCTTGATCTGACAGCAGTCTTCGATACCGTAAACCATGCGGTATTAGTTTGAAGGCTGCAGGATGCTGGCATCAGTGGTAAAGCATTGGCCCTTCTTACGTCTTTCCTGTCCTCCAGGGAACAACTGATCCTCTGGGATGGCCTTCAGTCTGAAGTGTTTACTCTCCCTGGTGGAGTCCCCCAGGGCTCGGCCCTATCCCCGACGTTATTTAACATATACGTTGCCCCTCTGGCTATGGTTCCACACTGGTGTCATACACGGATGACACCCAGCTAGTGGTGTCCGTAGCACATACGGTGGACGTAACAGCTGCCCGTTCTGCAAATGTCTCTCCGCCTTGATGTCCTGGATGAATTCCAACTTCTTAAAACTGAACGCGGAAAAAACAGAGGTGGTGGAGTTTGGACAGAAATCACCGGTCTGTACCCAATTATGGTGGCCATCTCTTGCCGGTACCTGCCCGGTACCGGTGAGTAAGGAAAGGAACCTAGGCTTTCTGATCGATAAAGACCTTACCCTGGCACCACAGACTAAACAAGTCACGTCAGCCTTCTTTTTTATGTTGAAAGGCTTAAGGAAGATCCTCCCGTTCATCCCTTTCTCTCTGAGGAAAACGGTGGTGGGAGCCATGGTCTTATCGAGAATAGACTACTGCAATGCTCTTTATTTGGGAGCAGATGCAGCCCAATTTTATAAACTCCAATCAATTCAAAATGCGGCAGCGCAAGTATTGCTCAAACTACCCAAACATCATCCCACCTCCGCTAGCATGAAGCAACTTCACTGGCTTCCAGTGAGACGCCGGGTTGACTTTAAGTCACTCTGCCTAGTACATAAAGCCCTATTTGGAGGGGGTGCTAAGGATGTGCAATCTTTGTTTCCTCGATATATACCGTCGCGTATCCTAAGATCTTCTACTTCTGGACTGGTACACCTTCCAAAGATTTAAAAAAACAAGGTGGGGAGGAAAACGCTTTTCCTTCTTAGTGGCTAAGTTATGGAACTCCCTTACTTTACAACTGAGACTTCAGCCTAGCAGGTCGCTTTTTAGAAAAGAAATTAAGACTTGGCTCTTAACCCATCCCTGAACCTGTCTGCTGCCGTCCCTGCACAACACCTAGCGCCAAGACACCCCGGCAATAGTGAGCTCTATAAATACATCAGTCAGTCAGTCAGTCACAGTAACAGTGCTCAGCTACCCATAGAGTGCCAGCCCTCACTCTCACTTGGGTACCCGGCTGGGTGTCCTTGTGAGTATCTTGTTTTCCTTTTCCTCCTTCACCCACTGTTGGCACGTACACCTCACGCGGCTGCACATTCTACCCGTCAGATGTCCCTAAATCCATAGGTCCTGATGAGACCCTAAATCACGTATAGGGTCGAAATGTCGTCGACAACAAAAGAAAGCGAACCATTAACAGCGCGTATTATTGTATATAGCTGCTGTATATTATGTATTGAGTTGCTAAATGGTCGAGTTTTTTTAATACCTTGAAACCTTGTAAAATACTGTCACAATTATGTCACCAATATTTTAGGTTCCTATTTCTCACTGGGGACACTACGCACATTTTTCTTTTTTATTGTATATAGAATTTTGTTTGTAAAATATAAAATATGATTGTATCAAACTAAAACCATAGGTGTATGTGGTTTCTTTGCCCTCTGACATCATTTTAATCCTTCCATTGCGATTGTGCACCTTATTATCTATATTTATTTTAATACTCCACAGGAACCACTGTTTCTGACAATAATTTACCCATCCAGGTTCCTTAGTGAGTTGGGTTCCCTTCTCCTTTTTCTCGGGTTTTCTGGTGGGGCAGAGGGATGGGGGGAAATTGTTCTCGCTAGTGAGCCAGTAACTGTCCGCCATTGCCTTCTTTGCCGGGTTAAAAGGGGTCATGGATCCCACCAAGGACTTTAGGGAATGAAAGGCCATCAGGGGTTGGGAACGCAGGGTACCGGGTGTACAGGACAGTAGGCGTCCTATAAACATGGAGAGGCTGGGGAGGATTTTGGGGGTCTTACACCAGGTTAGCCAGTCCCATTACAAAAACAGAGCTATTCAGCCTAGAGTACGTGTTGGCCTTTTGTGGGGCCCTGTGCATCTCAGAGGTGGTAGCATCGTCAAAGAAGGGTGAAGGGGGGCTAGGCATGTTGGATGTCCTCCTGGAGGGAGGGGCGATCCATCTCGGGATTAGGAGGTTAGGGAAAGGCGCATGGGTGAAATTGCATACGGCACACAACACCGCATACTGTCCGGTGGCATTGGCAAGGAATCACCTCAGGGGACGCCCCGTGGTGGCCTCAACCAGGCTTATAGTGCACAGGGATGGGGCACCAATCATGCGATACCAGTTCACTCAGGTGTGTAGGCGGGCGATGGCCTATCTGGGCGAGGATTCTACGCAGTTTAGCTCCCATTCATTTCGCATAGTGGCGGCAACCACAGCAGCGGCGATGGGCCTGCTAGCGGAAGCAATCAAAAGATGGGTCGATGGGGGTCAGCATGTTTTGAGCGGTACGTGCGGCCAAGTCTCGTGTAGAGGGAGGAAGGATGCCCAGGGGCCCGCCAAATAACAGCAATTCTCTCTCTCTTTCAGTTGATGTGCACAACCCAGTACATGTATGTTGGTGTGGGCATTCCTTTATTCGCAGAGCGGAGCAGCAATTCCACGGGTCCAATCTGGAGGAAGCACAGGGGACCTCTGGGTTTGCTCACCATTGGATTGGAGTGGGGGGTTTAAGGTTGCAGGATCGGTTTGGTCGGCTTGTGCAAGCAATAGAATCAAAAGCAGTTCCCCGCCGAGTCATTTTATTCATTCACGCTGGCGGGAATGATATGATGCCGCTAGGCAGGCTAGGGGTGAGGGAGGCCTTGACGCAGCCATGTAAAGGATTAGACAATACTTACCAACAATGTCAATATTGTGGTCAGAAGTAATACCGCGGGCGGTATGGGCTGGAGGGGTGCCGGTGAAGGCAATGAATGAATCTGTGAAGAAGCTGAACCACTTGATCAAAAGAATCTTAGCGGGTTCCACCATGGGCACAATTCCACACAACTTGCTCCAGTTAGAAAAAAGGGAGCTGTTCCATCAGCATGGGGTGCATGTGTCGGCAAAAGGGCAGGAGCTCTTTATTCAGACCTTACTGGGGACTATTGTGGTACACAGTCAGCGCCGTGGGGCGGGCGAGTGCTCCAGGGAGCTTCTCACCCTATGGCGGAGCACTGACAGTTAACAACAAAGGGGGATGCACAACAATGCACAACAATGGAGGTCCAGTGACTGGAGGGACCCCAGGAGGGGGTAGGATCGACATGTGCAGAGGGTAGGCGGAGAGGGGGGACTAACCTGCTGGTGGTCCTGGACTCTACTGCCCTAACCCGCAACGTATGGACTGAGTAGAATCTTGGGGAGGCTGCCTGTGTTCAGGTACCCCAGTGGGCCGGTGCGCTATGCGGTGCCCTGGATTCCGAGTGGGGCCTACTTGCACAATGTGCACAGCAGAGTGGGTGCGTGGTGGGCAGAGACAACCAAGTCCAAGTTCAAGTGTACGGCCAAGTTCAAGTGTAATGTCGTGCCTAATTCTCTTACTACCTTTGACATGTTGATCCCGCTTAAGTGTGATGCTGTGAATAATTTTTATATATCCAAGTAGGATACTTTTACTCACAAATTGGTTTGTGGTGAATTACCTGGTTTGATGTGAATAAAAGAAAAACGCTACGCCTTGGGCAACATACCCTGATTCTGAGAGTTCTTGGGCACAGCGGGGAGGTAAGGTGCCGGAAGTTGGGGAGGAGTGAATGTCACGTTGTTCGCATACTATCCCTCCAGCCATTTTGTGTGTTTGCCCTCTCTTGCTCGCGGTCAATATCTGATGCGGCCAGAAAGGAGCGCTGTCGGCCCCCATCGGCAACCACCGGCTCAAATTAAGCACATAGCGCATTCGTATCGGGTTTAACGCTGCGCGAGTACTTATGAACAATAGCCTGTTTCAGAGACAGGGATAAGGGAGACGAGGTTGGGTAGAGGGTATGCTGGTCAGGGATGGCCTTCTCTGGCACTTAATGTCCGCACTGAATCAGGGAATAACTGGTTTAAAGTGGCCTTGGTCCATCGCCGCGAGTGAATAGTGTCAGGTGCGGCACAAATACAGTGCATCTATTTAGATTTCAATAAAATGCGCATCAAGCTTGTTCAGTTTAGCTGACCGAAGTGCTGGTGGATTTCTTAGCTGTCAGAAAAGTTAAACGCCTAGTGTTGCTTTTGGAAAGAATGTAGCAATTGCAAATCCCAAAGCTGCTGATCATGACACTCTTCTGTTTCTCCAAAGACACTGCAGCACATTGCTTGCTGCTGTTACGGGTGTTAGATGTGCCTCCGCTACAGCACAGGTATCCTTGCATTTTATCTGAGGAATTTCATCTCCTTTGCTCCTCATGTCAAGGCATTGTTGATGAAACTGGGCTATACTGGTGGGTATGGTGCCTCGCAGACGCGCAACGCCCATTGGGCTCAAAAGGCTTCAGTCCCTCCCCCCGTCGTGTGTGTCAGCCCGGGCTGACACAGCTTCCTGGCCTAGCAACCGTCTTATTGCAGCCACACCCGCGTACTTCACAGGTCTTTAAAAGACCATTTACTTGTTAATGAGGCTTTGTTGTGTTTCCACTCCTTCTTAGAGCCCCTGCATCTCCACTCAGCCTATTGCTGGAAGAATTAGTCCACAAGTATAGCCCAGTTGCATCAACCCCTGTATCGATTCATAAGCTACTGTTTATCTAGTCAGTGAATATTGCTTTATTTGTTATTGATGGATCAATGTTTCCATGATTGACACTTACACCTGTGAGGTCAAAAATAGAAAGTGAAAATGGAATTCGCCTGGTTTGCAAGGTTGCAGAAAGGTATTGAAATTTTGAAAGAATGGAGATTTGGCTGTGTCATTGGCTTCTTCGTGGGTGTTGACAGTTATCTTACACTTGTGTGTTCAGAGGTTCTCATTTTCCACATTTGTGGAGGAAGGTGCACTTTCAGGTCTTCAAGGAATGAATAATGGGAATGAGCGATAGCGTAGGCTTGGGGTATTGCAGGTAAATGTTTGTTTCCATCTTTTAGCATGTTAAACTAAGACATATTGGTTTTGCCAGTGCTTGTTTTGTATTAGAAACCACTAGCATCAAGAAGGTAGATGTTCATTGGCTTTATACATATGGCCACATAGCACTAAACACAACCAGACACCAGATAAATAGATCTGCTCCCTGCGAGGATCTTTCTGGTGTTTGGATGTGTTAGTGTTATAGTGCTATGTGGCCATATGTATAAATCCAATGAACATCTACCTTCTTGGTGCGAGTGGTTTCTAATACGAAACAAACACTGGCAAAACCAATAAGTCTTGGTTTAACATTAAAAGATGGAAACACATTAGAACATTAAAGTAAGACACATTAACCATCAAAAGATGGTCTATATTGAAGGTCTCTCTACCTTCATTACAGTCCTCATTTTGTTTCTGTGTAAATTTAAACTCAGGAACAGGGCAGCCTGTATTAAAGTACTTCTTTTATTTTTAAGACTTAGAAAGAAAAGAAGGATTTTCATTAAGTTTCCCCTGCTACATGAGCCTTCTTTCATATAGAAACAAAGAGGAATATATGTGGTGAGTGTGACACAGTCACAGCCGCCAATCTGCCCACTGTCCATGTAATCTTCTTTAACTCTCCTTGCTACACAAACAAATGAGTTGGGATTTGTCTAAAAGATCATTCATTTTCTCCACGGAATACACCTCAATCACTATCAATGATCCATTTAATGCTCATCGTGTAGTCATGTACCACCCATTAGGGGTCTTGGGTCTTTCTTTGGGAATCTCAAAACCATTCTTGAATTCTTGCCCTTACTCCAGCAAACATATTCTCGGTGACTTTAATCCACAGCCATGACTGTACAGATATTTCCAAATTCCTCTAATACGTCTTCCTTTCTAACTCTCATTTTTATCCTCTTACGCCATGGCAATCCTCGAAACCTCACCTCCTATAAGACACCTCATCTCACTCTCCACATGTCATAAGCCACTCACCTTCCCACAGTGCCTTGAGACTCATGCCCTTTACCACTGACTTCTCCTGTAACCATCTCTCCATTCCCTTAAAGCAGCTGCAAACCTACATCCGACAGTCAGCATGTTTACACTAACTATATTCAACCTAGCCTAGCTCCACTTACCAAATCCACTTTCTTTTTCTAGTTCAAACCCACCTTACAGTCAGCTTTTGATGACTGTAAGCAAACATTTACCTGCAATACCCCAAGCCTACGATATCGCTCATTCCCACTATTCATCCCTTGATCTGAAAGTGCACCTTCCTCCAAAAATGGTGGAAAACGAGAACCTCTGAACACGGCCAAATCTCCATTCTTTCAAAATTGCAATGCCTCTCTGCAACCTTGCCTTGCATATCTGCCTGCACCATTCCTTCTCAACTCTACCCAACCAAGTTTGAAGAGCATTCTTGCCTCACAGCTTCAGATTTTGCCTTCTACTTCTCTTCTAGAATTTCCACTCTCAGATCCACACATAGGAGATTCTTTCTTTCAGTATCATCTTCCTCCTTCACTCATCCCTCTTGCATTCCCCCCTCCCACATTTCTTCCATGGAGCTCCTATAAATCCTGCTTACGCTTCCACTTCAGCATCTGACCCATTTAGCACCCAAACCATGAAGCACTTGTATTCCCCTCCTCTGGTTTTCTGAAATGCTTTACCGCTTTCTTTAATCACTCCCTTTGATCTGGTGAACATCCACAATCTTTAAAATCATCAGTTGCATTCACATCGATTGACCTCTCTTCCTCCATAAACTATCCTCCAATTCTGCTTATACCTGTCTTATACAAACTATGTAAACACCTATGGCCTGATCTAGAGTTTGGTTTGTGGCTGGCCAGCCCACAAAGTCGTCATAATAGGACATTCCAGTATTCCTGGCAGTGGCATTTGTGCCAGAGGTCGCTCTGTAGGCCCAGCTGAATGCAAAACAGATCTCAAGATTATTTGGCCTGTTCAGCACTCTTTTTTGTTCCTTTCAAACAAACCACAATCCAGCAGTGGATCACTCATGCATACCCCTGTTATAATAGATGTAATGCACTGGTACTGCCCTCATTTCCTGAACATCCACACTTCACACCAGATACTCTTACTGCACCCGTGCCTCAAAATATCAGGGTGCTCTTTAACTTCAACACCAAAATTGATTCTATAATGTCTTCTATAAGCCCTACTTCATGATTCCAACTACTAGAGACTCATAAAAATCTGACCTCATCTTCCTTTTCATATCTCTGGTACACTCATCAATAGCCAACTGTTAACCAAAATGAACTACTGTAATGCCCTCTTAGTGAGTTTGCTTCAATACTCACTTGTCTCCAGAGTCAACATTTCAAAGTTTGGCAAGTTGAATCTATTTAATCTTCTTAGGCACACTCCCAACCCCCTTACAGGATCCAAGAAGGCTGGTTGACCATGAAAGACTGGGCACTCACAAATTGCTAATGAAAGCCGATCTTGACACTTGCACTGCTTCCACCATCTGTCACAAACACTAGATAGATATGTTTCCACACGCAACCTAAAGTCTGCCAGTCTTAACCTTCCTCGAAATATTATATCAATTTGTACCTCATATTGAATTCGATTATTCCTCCTGCTTGGACCTCAGTTTTGAATCTCCCACCCAATAGATTTTTGGGCTACCAGTCCTTTATGAGCATTCAATACACTAATGTGGCCAAAATGTCTTATTGACTGACTTTTCCCTTCCATTATATTTGCAGAAAATACTTAAGTATGCACGCTCTTAATATATATTCTATATTGTGTGTTACTGTCTCACTTGCCACTCTTGACACACAGCTCTCTATGTAGCCAACCAACACATTATATGTTGCTATATTCTTCTTCTAAGCACGTAAAGCATTCCCTATAGAAAGACTACTCAAATAAACTTCAATTTTCAATTATTAACTGAGGAAGAAAAGAGGGTTATCTGATAATATGCTATCGAACAACAGAATACACACATATAAAGGCAATTGGTCTTAGTTTAATGTACTAATTCATGCTTCATATGCACATTAAAGGCAAATAAACAAATTATTGTCTATACCTTTTGCTACAGTCCTGTTTCTGTATATATGTCAAATATCGGTGGCATGGCAGGGGAGAGATTACTATAGAAAGGTAGAACTATAATATTTCCTATCATCTAGCTGCAGAGGAAGTAATATCATATAATTTCCCATAATCCATCTGCACAGAAAGTGACATCACTTACTGCCTTCTCCGTACTTCAATCAACTCCTCAAATACTAAATTTCCTCACAGCTGCTTCTTCTCACTGCCCAGGAGTGCCCACCAAAGGGCAGACACAGACAAGGGCATCACCTTTGTGGTGGCCTGTTAGAGCTCAAAAGACCCTTAGGCCATAACCCCTGATCCACTGAAACCTACACAGTAAGACATAACCAAGTGCCTCAACCAGCATGGCATACTGCAAATTATCACAATCACACCAAGACCTAGATGACACAAACACTCAAATGCCATCCTCACAACACATACACCCACCCTTGTACATATTGGACTATCTATAAAACACGCTGAAAAAAATGAACATGCATTCCAACTCATGCTTGTTAATGCTCGCTCTGCAGTACTCCATGCACCAGACATCATAGACCTCATTGCCTATCACAAGCATGAAACCCTCTTCTTCACAGAAACATAGTTCACCCCTCACATCCTCACACATACTAGATGTCCTTCTTCCCACAACTACAGTATCCGTCATGTGGACCGTGCACATAAGAAGCGAGGATGCCTCTGTGTTATCTATAACTCCTTCTGGTCCTGCACCCTAGGCAAGCAAGTAACACTCTATGAAGCTGCTGACATACCATTTTGCACTCTCTGCAACACAGAAGGACATCATCCATCTCATCTACATCCCTCCCTGGAAAATAGGACTTCATTTATGAATTCTCAGATCTCCCCACCACCTCATCCCCTTGATGTGCCCAAATCATCCTCCTGGGTGTCCTTCGACCTCCCAGACATCACAAGCTCAAAAGAAAAATATTAATCAAGAGACACACTCCTCAACCTCAATGACAAACTTAACATGGTACAGCACTTAACACACCCAGCACACTCCAAAGGCCATATCCATGACCATGTCTTTTCAAAATCACCTAAAATCCAGTGAAAAACATCCATACCTCTAGACTAGTTTGACTACTTTGTCATCTCTCTCTCCCTGCTTAGCATCCTATCAACAAACAAATGTCAACCTAAATGAAAAGAACCTTCAGATATGTCAAAGACTTCTCCATAGACAACCTAATGCGTGAACTAATCCCTCTCCTTTTCAGCTCCACGTCCAATGCAAATACCCTTCTAAACAATAACACAAATGGGAGTCCACAAGTCTATCCAAGTTTTTTGAAAAAGTTGGTTCCTTTTTTTGAAATTCATATAACACCTAAAAAGGGGCCATCTGATGTTTCCCAACATCCTTGTCCATCCATTCTGTAAATGTTTGGCCCTGGTGAAGCAACATGGTTGTTATGAAACACGTGTTGGCCCCTTTTTATGAGTTGTATGAATTTCAAATAAAAGGAATTCATTTTTTTAAAAATAACATGGATAGATCGTGGACCCTCATTTGTGTTAATAATTCATATGAAGTACTAAGCTGGACATAGCTAGTAAAAGGACGGTATCGTCACCAGTTATGGGGAGAGGTGTACTACCCAAGTGTGATTCGATTCTAAACAATGTCATCACCTTTCAGGAACATTCACACTCAAATTAAAACATGCAAGAGCAAGCCAAACCCTTTCGCACTTTAGTAATCTATAGACTTTGCCAACAATAAACAATCCCTCTGCAGACAGGAAAGAAAATGGACGAAAAACAGAAATACTGATGACCTCATTATACTGAAGTCCCTCCACGCAACAAGCAAACAACTCATCAGATCAGCCAAAGCAAAGTACTATACTCGCACCATCAATTAGGCCACCAGGACAGGCAGAATACTTTTCAAGACAATTAAGCACTAGATCAACCGGGCCAACCTATTCCTCACCGCACAAAAAAGTGCAAAGCTATTGATCTCTTCTTCAGTGAAAAAATACAGAAGATCTGATAGTAAATCGACAACACCAAGTCTACTTCATCTCTTACACCCAGCCTTCATGTAGAATCCGACAATGGTCATCCTTTAAAGTTCTAGCACTCGCAGATATCGCCAAATACTAAATTTCCTCACAGCTGCTTCTTAATGAAGACAATCTCTTATCCTTGTCCTTCATCAAAGCTCTCTCCGGGGATGCTCTCACATCCCTACTCACTATTGTCAATGACTCCCTTACTGAAGGCATCTTCCCAGAAGCTCTCAAGACAGGTCATACTCTCCAACTACTAAAGAAACCTACACTAGTCCCTGATGACCTTGCCAATTACGGTCCAAGCACTTCCTACTATTTATCGGCAAGATCATTGAAAGAGCAGCCTGTGTTCATTTCAAGATCACATTCAAGCTAACCATCTCCAGCATCGCTACACGTTTGGCTTTAGAACATGCTGCAGCACAGAGAACAATAACTTACACATCATAGAGGATGCCCTCCTTTCGACAGATGAAGACAAACCCGGCGACCTGCTATTGCAGGACCCCTCAGCTGCCATTGATAAAGTGGACCATCCCACCCTCATATGCACCCTGGAGTCCAGAATAGAATAGAATTCACTGTCAATGGCCTTTACTGGTTTCTCCTCCTACCTTTCAAACTGGCACAAGGTTGATCACACAGGCTCCTCCAGGTCCTAAAAGATTCTTATCACTTTTCTTATTTTCAATCACATATATCTTCCATAATGTCACCTTTCTCAATTAGCACAAGCTGGATATGGGTGGTAAAATCACAATGCATACATCATTTAGTGTAACTGGTGTTTACAAACTGCGTTAGGCACTGACGTAAGTAGGAAGGGGTTCCAAACTTACAGGGGGGCTGAGAGGAAATACAGGGAGGAGTACACCCTCCCAGGTTTTATACTGTTATACCAGAAGTACTCCCCACCAGCAACTCAAAATGAGATTGCGAGTTGTATTTGAACAGACCTAGAGTTTTCAGATGTTGAGGTCCCTAAATGAAGATGGAACAAAACACCACTATTCAGTGGGAAAGGAGGCAACTCCTTTTGTTTTATATTCCCTCACACACCCTAGTGGTGTCATGCTTCATCATCGGGACACCTCGACGCCTACAAGTCGAGGTGGGCTCGACCATATCTCAGGGAGCTCTTAAGAAGATGTTTTTGGCCAGGGGGATAAAGATTAAAAACCACAGCAGTTCCCAGTATCCCTTTTATTCTTGGAACTGTCAGTGGTGATAATAAAATAAAGTTTAAGGGTCAATTGGGATATTATGGTCCTAAGACCCTATAGACAACATGTTTCAGTCCCGCTAGGCCCCATGAAGGGTGCTGGACTTTCTTCAGGGCGAAAAAAATGCCCCCTGGATTGGATTAGGCAGAAGAATTCCCTGCACTGTTCGAGATAAGGGCAACTAACGCTCCTTATCAAATGTCGTAGACTAATTAGTCTTGTATGTCACTCCATCTAGGTAGAGAAACACGGAGACAAAAGAGAAAAAAAGAAAGAGACACCACATATATTTATATATGGAGATCCAGGAATGTTCTTTGTTTATGTCTTTGTGTGTCTCTCTATTTGTATGTTTACTTTATGGCCCCCTCCATGACAAATCGGGATACTTACATCTCACGGGGTTGATGATACATACGCTTACGAATATGAAGTGTTTGACTACAGGGCTACCCCACAAACGGTAGTTTTCCACTTGGAGTCGATACCCCTCTCAAAACGGGGTAAGAATGAATGTATGAGAGAAATATATAGATGTATGCACGAGCGCGAAAGGTGAGCATGCTATCACGCGATCATGTTACATGTACATGTGTATATATAAAAAACCACTGCGATTATTATCATTTCTATAGTGTTTTATCACGAGAGAATTACACGGGTGTCAGACCAATATGCATAGACTTACACCTATGAATAAAAGGCGATAGGATGCGGCGCATAGCCGCCACCAAACCGGGCAACACACAAATAGGAGCGTGTGAGAAACTCAGAGTGTTTTTTCACCCGCCACCCGGTAATGTCTGTTGTTTTCACCATGAATGAGTTGAGACGCACGCCTGTAGACATGAACATTCCTGGATCTCCATATATAAATATATGTGGTGTCTTTTTCTTTTTTTCTCTTTTGTCTCCTTGTTTCTCTACCTAGATGGAGTGACATACAAGACTAATTAGTCTACGACATTTGATAAGGAGCGTTAGTTGCCCTTATCTCGAACAGTGCAGGGAATTCTTCTGCCTAATCCAATCCAGGGGGCATTTTTTCCACCCTGAAGAAAGTCCAGCACCCTTCATGGGGCCTAGCGGGACTGAAACATGTTGGCTATAGGGTCTTAGGACCATAATATCCCAATTGACCCTTAAACTTTATTTTATTGTCACCACTGACAGTTCCAAGAATAAAAGGGATACTGGGAACTGCTGTGGTTTTTAATCTTTATCCCCCTGGCCAAAAACATCTTCTTAAGAGCTACCTGAGATATGGTCGAGCCCACCTCGACTTGTAGGCGTCGAGGTGTACCGATGATGAAGCATGACACCACTAGGGTGTGTGAGGGAATATAAAACAAAAGGAGTTGCCTCCTTTCCCACTGAATAGTAGTGTTTTGTTCCATCTTCATTTAGGGACCTCAACATCTGAAAACTCTAGGTCTGTTCAAATACAACTCGCAATCTCATTTTGAGTTGCTGGTGGGGAGTACTTCTGGTATAACAGTTTACAAACTGCATCACTGATATTTATTTATTCTTATTTATTTATGGTATTATCAACACATAACAATTTAAACTTTCTTTTTAACTTCAATGTGGAACTGCAATCTGGGGGACTCAGAATAGCTGGGAACCAACTACAAGGGAGGAGAATACTTCAGTAGTGTCTAATGGGGCTTATAATAATTGTTTTGGGAACATTTGGAAATTTTAAATTGTTGTTATGGATTCTGGGATCTGGTTCTGCAGTCTGCGAAGAAAACTATTTATTGCCTAGGCCATGGTATTGGTTTTCTTTATTTTTGGGGCCTTCAGTGTCAGTCTTGCTTTTGCTTTAATTAGTATCTGTCTTTCTGTGGTGCAAAGTTTTTAGAACAGGTAACATGGCAGCCCTGAGTGTACTGTCTGGCAATTATGCAGGTGATCTTAAAATTGATACGCACTTCTAGTGATAACCAGTAGAGTTTCTTTAGGATCAGGGTTAGGTGCCCAAGTTCCTTATGGTTGCTACCAAACATGCTGCAGCATATAATATAGCTTGAGGGGCGAGACTGTGGATTTGGGGAGCCATGGTAACATGGCGTTTTCAATGTCTATATTGTAAAGTACTAGAGCCTGAACCGATGATCTAAAGTCTTTTGGTGAAATGAAGGAGTTTTCATTTTTTTTAAAGAAGTGTACGTGGTATGGATCTGTTCTTGTCAGCCTACTGACATACCCATTTAAATTTAGGTTCTTGTCTACTGTGAAGTGCAAGGATTTTCTTATCGGGACTATAGTAGGTGAAATTCCAAATGGGCGACTGTTAGGAAATGTTTAAACACGTGGGTGAGTGTCTTTGGAATGAAGGAGGACAAATTCAGTTTCAATGAAAACACTGACATTGATTCAAATTCTGATTATATTAAAAGTATTGCAGACCCTGAGGTACAGCTATACCTTCACCCCTGATAGATAAAGCTGCTATGCTTGCACCTGATAGACTAAATTACATAGATTAATCTTTTTAGTAATGCATAACGCATGCTTGAAAAAACAGAGCGTAGCACAATATAGACACAGAACTTTGAAACACATATATAGTTAAAGTATTTTCAAAATGCAGCACCAAATCAGATTTATGAATGGAAAGTTAGACCTCAACACCTAAAAAAGATAAGATGGTCAGCATAAGCTCCTTCCATCTCTTCTGGTGAGGTCGTGGATAGTAAGTTCTGCCGGCAGGCGGGCAAGGAAACATGGATTCAAAACGTCGAGATGATTCAGTGTACGGGCACACAACAATTAATGGGAGTTTCCGGTCCTATAAGGAATCTAGCAGAAGTCCACCTCACCTGGCACAAACTATGTTGATATAGGTTTGTGGGGTAAAATAATATTTCCTAAAATTGGTTTACTTTTGTTTGCTGGTACGGGCACACAAGGTAGGCTACATTAGAACTGTGTATTTATCCAATTTCGAGTCTCATCTGAAATGATATTTTAGCACATTTTTATGTTCTCTTGTTGGAGCAGGGTGTATGTGAAAAGTAATAATTCAAGTACTTATTGCAGGCCAGGATGTGGTAAGGAACAACATACCCAACAACAGTCGCCAACTTTGCATTGTGATACGTAGACTGCCCTCCAGAGTGGGTGATATTATTGATCCTGAAGCGATGGTAAAGCGTATTTCTATCACACCGTAACTTAAACTAACCATGTGGCTTCTACATCTTGGCCCTCAATATCTACCACCATTTCTCAGCCTGTCAGTTAATAGCAATAGTATTAAGCTACTTCTCAAAGATCTTTAAACAAAAGCTCTACTTGACCAGCAACACCCATGTGAACGCATGCAATACACAGCCACTGCCCGTCCTTCACACAAGTGTGCACAGTGTGGCTGCATACCATTGACACTGGTAAACAGGAAGGAGCATCTATCTCACTCGCCCCTCCTAATTTCAATTCAGAATGCATTGCAGAATGGTTTAGTAAATGGAAAAATGCAATTTTGAAAAGCTACCGGGTTCGCAATTGCATAATGGCATATAATCTAAGGCACAAACGCTAACTTCCTATTGCTGGGGCGTGTATGCTTGGTCCAAAAATGTAATTGCCTTATAATGCCAAGAGTAGGGTTTAGTAATTACAATTTTGCACTTCTTCTGTATGAACAATGCACTCAATTTCTTAAGCTGTTTTATACATTATCCCTCCCCTTGAATCATCAGTACCTCTCATAAGATTGGACCTAAACCTGGGTAGGTGACGAAATGATGAGCCAAGTAGACCCACCAGGAACAGGTCCCCCTATTTACTAACGCTTTGTGCAGGCTGTTGCACAAGCACACAAACACACGAAGCAAAAAACAGCCTTTGGAAAGGCCAGCTAGTACAGAGCTACATTGTACTGCATCCTGCGAGCGCCCAAGTCACCTTTAGTAAATAAGGGTCATGGTTATAGCGCTTTGTGGGTATGCTGTGTACACTCCAGGCGCAGTGGGAGCTCAGAGTACCTTCAACCTGTACCCACTCTCTCCCCGCTACGAGCCCTGGAAGCAGGGGCGTAGGGAACCCCCCACTTTCGCAGCTTGAGTGGGGACTGTGCTTGATTGGTGAACTGGGTCCCACTAAAACATTAACTAGTTATTTACGGGCCTCTTCTGTCGGCAGAGAAAATGCTCATAAATAACACTTTCACAGAGGACTGTGGGAAATGGCTGATACGTGTGTTTTAGGAAATTGTAAAAGAGAAATTATGAACTAGGGAAAAATAACAAATTACAAATAGAACAAGCTTTGGTAATACATTGGTTTCGCCTATTTAATGAATAAAGAGCTGTTTTCATCCATCCTTGTCTGCGAGAAGGAAAGAGCTCCTTGACAGATAACAAGGGGGTGGAGAGGATGTGGACAGAGGCCAGAGTTGCTGACGGGAGACCTGGGGATCTCGGTTTGAGTCTCGGCAGCACCGCACAACATTCTGTGATTCTATGCAAATCACTTAATCTATACGGGTGATAAATTTGTTTTTTAAATATGCTGCAAGGGTGAAAGGCAAAACTTTATGAAAATATAGTTCCACCAAAGTGGATGTTGACAGTATTTCGGCAGCGGGAAACTGATAAGAGAAGCAGATGAGGAACAAACACTGGTAAATGCAGAAAAATATGCTAGAGCCAATAGAAATGGAGGAAAGGTAAGTGGCACGCACAGGAACCAAAGAGAAGCCAGGAAAAAGGGGAGGCAGGATGCAAGTCCCTTTTAAGTTTATATTAAAAACAATATATTTATCAAGCACAGGGCAAGTGCTGTGCTGGCGAAACCTAAAAAGTGAGCACAAGTCAGAAAACCGAGAAAGAAAAAATAAGCATGAGAAATAAAGATAGAGAGGTGGAAAAAGTACATAAACAGGAGGAAATGGGAATAATGATGGGAAAGAAGATAGACAAGGTGTACGGTAGGATGGAAGAGTGAAAGGAAGGAATGTTGAAAGAAAGAGTTCATGTAAGGATGGAACAGTGAAATGAAGAATAGATGGAAGCGTGAAAGAATGAATCCAAGGGTGAAAGGATCAGTAGGTGAAAGGGTTCATGGAAAGAAGCATAGAAGAATAGACAGATGGGTGAAAGGATGGAGGAAGGAAGAGTGAATGGATGTATGAATAGAAAATTAATCGACGTATGATAGAAAAATTGATGGATGGAAAGGTGAAGACATGGAGAGGTATGAATGAAATTGAAAGAATGAATGTATAGATAAATGGAAGTACGGAGGACAAAAGGCTGAGGGCTCCTGTTCTAAGGATGGTTAGAATTGCTCATTTCACATGCTTGTGTGAGTAGAGGTATTGTTCAAGAGGGGGATATTTTAATTTTCTGGCTACTCCCTTGCCTGGAAGTGCCGCATACATACCACGGCAAAACCGTGCAGGTTGTATATGTGTGAATGAGTCACCGACTTTAAACAGCTGTACAACGCACTGCACTCCCAAAGGCTACGTCCGCTGTTGTTGTTTGTGCACTGTTGTCACGCACAGTGTATTCAATTCCCTCTTCTAGACCTGGAAGGAGCAAAGCACGAGCAAGCCTGACACACCTCTTCCATTCCGTCAGGAAATGTTTATTTTCTTTGGAGTACAACTCTAGTCTATGATAATAGAAATGCTAAAAATATATGCCTTCAGAAACATAATGACATGCTAGAGTATAGTGTCACTGCATAACGGTTGTCCCTAAAGGCAACCAGTGAAAACAGTAACCATTTTAGATAAGAAGTGGTTACTGGAAGGGGAATATCCACTGAGCTGCGCATGCGCCAGATGAAGATAACAACACATAAAATAATATTAAGAATGTACTCTAAAGAAATAAATGAATCAGAGTATAAAAGCACAAGAACCTGCTAACTGAAGCCTGGGCCTGGTCACACTAAAGCTGCGAGCACGAGCAGCGCAAGTACAGTTTATCTCTGACCAAGGGGCAGTCTGCAGTAAACAATGAATGTGGTCTGGCTTGAATCTAGACCACATAAATCAATTACTGCAGGCTACCACCTCCATCTGCCACCATCTATAACCCATCTGCATCTGAGGGTGCTTCAGGACTTTAGACTGCATTTTAGCCCAAAATAGTCTTCTTGTCATTGACAGCTCTGTTTACTACTCTATCTCCTCTGTTACCATAATTAAGTTTCTATCTATGACTCTGTTTACGAGGTTTGTAGGGAGATCAAGGAGGTACAAAAGGTATAGTGAGGGGAAGGGGTGCAAAACAGTCATGAGCTCACACACAGACCTACCAGTCACTCCGTAATGTGGGCAGTATCACAGCAACTTAGCTAGTACCCCCAACTCCAACGAACACACAAAATATGTTTGGTAGACGATCACAGAGCTACTAGGCCAGAAAAAGTGCCGCAAAATTCCACCACCCACATCATATAAAAGAGTTTATCAAAAATGTATATGCAGCCAGATAAAGGCCCTCAAAAATGGTCCAATGGCTCCAATGATTTCTATTGCGTCTGTGGGTCCCCTGAACTTTAAGAAGGGCCGGTATTTTCCCCAACATTTCCTTCAGCCCAGTCCATTCCCTTGATAAAGGACATAGAGGTGGAAAGGGAGAAGTCCAAGGGCATCTAAGCAAGGATATGGGTATACAGGAAATGGGAATGCACAAATGTATCTTGTTAACAGTGAAGTGCATAAAACCTGGGATGGATTTCAAGGCCCAGTATCCTCTCCCCTGGCTTTTAAACAGGAGTGAAAGAAGTAGCCAGCTGCTAGTGGAAAATAATAGGAAACGGGACAGAGGGGTGGATGAGAGCTTTGGAAGTATGATCAGGCACAGCCCTGCTGACAAACAGTCACCCGAGCACAACTACCTCCTCAGAAAATAAGCCACAACCCAACATTGTCTCCATCAGCCTCCTGCCCACCGTTAGGAACAAGAAACAGATGAGATTGCCCCAGAGTCAAAGATGTGAATATTCCCTTACCAAACGGGGGAAGGATGGAGGCAAGAGCAATAGGAAACATGACAGAGGCAAAGTGAAAATGGTGTCTCAAGTAGAATGTCAAAGGAAAGAGATTGTAAGATGCCAGGTGGAGTGAGCTACGATGACTTAAAACTAACATTTTTCTGATACCTGATTTAGCTGATAACGGTGAGGTGTTGGATGAATACCAAACTACTGTATCCAAACTTAAGTTACGTTTTGACAAGCAACCTAGTTTAATTGTACTCAGACACACATTTTCCAAGAGGAAGCAAGCTGAGAGTGAGGATGGTGACTCATATGTCTCCGTTCTCAGAAAGTTAGCTTCAGTGTGTGTTATTGAAAATTCTACTGAACAACCTATTCGCGACCAATTTGTTTGCCATTGCAAAGACAAGCATATTAGACAGATATTACTCTCTATGGATAATCCCACACTTGATGAGACTATTAAGGTTGCAAAAAGTATTGAGACCTCCCAGGTTTCTCTCAAAGAACTCGAAGACAAACCAGTTGAAAATATCAATTTTGTTGGCCCCACTAAGAAATCCAAGAATAAACTTTCTAAGAAGAGTCCTAATAATCCTACTAAAATCAAATCTGATGTATCTATACCCAGCAATGTTTGTCTACGTTGTGGTAGTTCTTCTCATGCCAAGGGGTCAAAATGTCCAGCTCTAAATTCCATGTGCAATTATTGCAAGAAAATGGGGCACTTTGCAACAGTTTGTCTCAAAAAGAAATTTCAAAAGAAAACTGTAGCTTGTGTCATAGAATATGACGATGATTCAGAGGGAGAAATTGTTTCTGTCGTTCATGATGACGTTCTTCCTGACGATGTATGTATACCCCTTACCGGTGATCCGTCATTATGTGTTTACCCTATTGTTGAAATACTTGTTGGAGATAAGAAACTCAATTTACTAGTAGATTCTGGTGCCAGAATCACCATGATAACTCAGAAATTATTTTATGAAACCTGGGGTGAGAGGGAGTTGTTCCCTCCCGATTGATCACCTGTCTCCTATGAGGGACGGAAAATTGAACTATTGGGTTTTATTGAAGATTTTCTTATTTTCAAGGGGAGGAGAATCAGGGGCAAAATCTATGTAGCGGTCAAGGGCCTCAGCATTCTTAGGTGCTTTCAGCAGGGCCTTTTTGGCATGATATTAAAGCCAGGAACAAAAGAACAAGTCATGTTAGTTACTTGTGAAGATGAGTGTACAAAGTGGAAAACTGAATTTCCTTCAGTTTTTGGTGATGGTCTGGGAAAGATTACAGGATTCAAACATAAAATCATTGTCAGGGATGGTGCAATCCCCGTTAAGCACAAACTCAGAGGTGTTCCTTTCAGCATCAGGGAAGACCTCAATAAGGAGCTTTTAACACTTGCGACAAAGGTATCATTGAACCTGCCGAATCTTCCCTTTGGTTGTCACCCCTGGTTGTTACTCGAAAACGTGATGGGCAATTGCTTGTGTGTATGGATCTCAGGTCTCTCAACAAAGAGGAATGGGTTGACTCTCACCCTTTGCCTAGAATCACTGATCTATCTACCAGTATAAAAGGTGCACGTGTGTTTTCCAAGCTGGATTTGGCTAGCGCCTACCATCAGATAGAACTGCACCCTGACTCTGGTGCTTTTACAACGTTCGTGTCCCCTCTTGGAACATTTCGTTAGCGGAGGATGCCTTTTGGGTTAGCCTCCGCTGCGTCAGTGTTCCCGAGGGTCATGCAGAACATGTTGAGAGGTGTAGAAGGGGTTCTTGTTTTTCAAGACGATGTTCTTATTTATGCGAAAGACAATGATTCCCATGATGCCATTATCAGAAATGTACTTGACATTTTCAAAAAAAGTGGTGTTGTACTCAAAACTGAGAAATGTAAGTTCTCGGGTAGAGAAATAGAATACCTTGGTCATCTATTGTCTCATGAAGGAATCAAGCCCAGACAAGGTCTTGTTGATGCCATTTTAAATGCTCCTGTGCCCAAAGACAAGACAGGTGTTAAATCTCTATTAGGTCTTTTGGAATATTATTCAAGATTTATTCCTAATTATGCACCAATGGTTAGACCTATTAGTAATCTTCTCAAGAGTTCATCGAAATTTTTGTGGTGTGTAGAGTGTGATCGGGCATTTAAAGAAGTTAAGAATTCCTTAAAAGAAAGTTATGGGCCATTGATAAATATCGGCCTTATGTATGGGGAAGACGTTTTAATTTGATCACTGATCATGAGCCACTTGTTTCAATATTAACTTCTGGTCCCAGTAAATGTTATACACCAAGGATTACCAGGATGGTCAGCAAACTTCTTCAGTATCAATTCGAAGTATCACATAATGCTGGGGGAAAGAACACAAGAGCTGATTTCTTGTCACGTTTTCCTCAGAGTAGTGGGTTTGGTGAAGGGACAAGTTTTCAAGACTTAAATGAAGAAGATGCTGAAGATTGTTTTGTGGCCTCTCTAGATAATTCTGTTCTTGCAGTTGGTACTGAAGCCGATTGGAGGATAGCTCTTTTAGGAGATAGTCTTCTCCAACAAGTATGAATGCTTGTCAAAAATGGATGGCCAAAAGAGAAATCTTTGCCGACCATACTTCAACCATATTGGAAAGTTGAGTCGGAAATATCAGTAGAAGATGGTTTACCAATGAGATGTGATAAGTTTATTCCACCTCATTCTCTTAGGCCTACTATTATCAAAGAGGCTCATGAGGGACACTTGGGCATCACCCTCACTAAACAGCATGTCCACCAAGATTTCTGGTGGCCCAACATGGATGATGAGATCAGCACGACAGTTGAAAATTGTCCTGTGTGTTGCTCGTCAGAGAAAACATTGAAGGTTGTCACTCCACCTTTATTTCCTATCGAATGTCCATCTGGTCCATGGGTTAAAGTAGGAATTGACATTATGGGACCATATGAAATCTTACCTTTAGGAATGAAGTACATTATTGTTTTGATGGATTATATATCTAAAGGGCCGGAAATTAAGGTGGTCAGGGAGGCCAGTACTTCTAGTGTTTTCAAGTTTCTCAAGGACAAATTTTTGAGGAAAGGGTTTCCACAATTTTTGGTTTCTGACAATTGTACTCAATTTTTAAGTGAAGAATTTCGGTCTTTTCTTAGTTTGAGTGGAATTAAACACCTTAGAAGCTTTTTATATCACCCACAAACCAATGGTCTCGTGGAGAGAATGAACAGAGTTGTGGGTGAGTGTGTCAAGTGGGCTGTGAATGGTAAACATGATGTTTTTAACTCACTTGAAAGTATGCTGTGGTTTTACAGGACCACACCTCATTCATCGACTAAAATTTCTCCTTTTGATGTGTTAAGGGGAAGAAAGGCTAATACTAGCTTTCGACCAGGATGAATGAGGAAATATATAGATTCACTGACTAATGTAGAATTCCTCATGGAAAAGGTTAAGATCAATTCTGATATTACACAGGGAAAAGAAAAAACTTGGTTTGACAGAAAGAAAGGTGTCAAGATGGTTTCTCTTTCTGTCAGTGATTTTGTTTGCATTAAGAATCCTGTGCACACCAAGAAAGGAAAATGTAAATTTGGTGAACCTGTCAAGGTTATTAGAATTTGCAACAATGCCGTCCAGGTGGTGGGATTTATCCAAATTGGTCAAGACTAGATCTTGTCCAATTTCTAAAGTTCCAAGTTCGAATGGACAGGAGGGTATTTTTACTCCTTCTCTTGGACAACGTAGGAAGAGCTCTAGAGTTCCTGTTACTCCTCGTAGGTTTCGTGATTAAGATTTTGTATTGATGTATTTATCTTGCACTGTCTTATTTATTTTGTTTTGGTTTTGTTTTGTTTTTTCTTTTCTTTTGTTAAGGGTTTAAGAAAAGGAGGTATGTTATATTCTATCTTCAATGTTAAATGCAGCATCCATCATCCTCCTGGTTACAGCTGTCATTGTGTCTGTGATGTCACTGCTTCTTGTTACACTTAGAATGTTATGATTCAACTCTGGAAAGCAAACTGACTTGCATGATGGATGTGCCTAGCAGATGATCAGCTGTGTAGTATTTACATCAATTAAACCACTCTTTAAACTGAATGCTGTTAAGTGGATTGCTACACAAGGTAAAGTCACTAATGGCCATATGCCTTTCACCCAGTATCATCTGCCAAAACCAGCGCCATAAAAAAAGATCAATCCAGTTGAACCTCGGTTTGCAAAGGCAATAATCAATAGCCCACCTCTGACAACTGATGATCTAAAATCAGGCTGAGATTCAGAAAAGAAAAATATGCAGACATGGAAGAGCTTGCCATGAAGCACAGAACAGTGGTCCATTCCAACAAGGGGTCCAGAAAACAAGAAGTCACTAAATGCAAAGGGCCTTGTGCATGAAGTGAGCATCATTATGAGACAAGACCTCATAACACAATTAAATCAAAAGGGAGCTTGCCACTAGTCAACAACTGAACACCTCAGGATCTGATTTCAGAGTACAGAAACATTACAAATCCAAAGTGGCAACATTCAAGCCATGGAAGACTCTTAAACATAAGACAGGAATATGGCTAAAACACAGGAGAAAGATACTTAAATATAAGACGGGAATTTGGCAAAACACAGGACAGCAACACAAGTAGCCTGAAAGACAGACCTAAAAGTCTTAAAGAAAATCACAATAGCAGGGAAAGGGCAGCAATTCAGTAGGACATGTTTATCTGTGCTCTTTGAGGGAGTTCAGTATCACCACCAACGAAGAGCCGTCTGAAGCCTTCTAAGCAGATCTAGAGACGGGGGACCAATGAATTAAACACACGAGCTGAACGTTCGTGAAACAAGGGGACCGGGGCAGTAAATCCTGGAAGCAACATGGCAGCAGCCCCCCTCCAAGGCGCACATAGATGGTGGTGCAGTGCGAAAGCGCACCCCATTAGGAGAGCAGAGGAAGTAGAGTTGAAGTGACAGTTGAGCGCTAAGAAGAGCTTTTGGTGCTCAGAGAACAACTGGTTCTTGCTGCGTTGCAGCAGTGTGAGCGGTACACATGGCAGAAGACAAGTGAGGCATGGAACACAGCGGGGCAACTGAGGGAAGTTGAAGCTAGTGTGTGGTGTTAAAAAAACTAGGCAGAAAGAGGAGGTTGTAATTCTCCAATTGGGAATTGGGGGGTTTGCCTTCAGTAGAGATTAATGTGCCAGCCTGGTGTGAGGTCATGTGACAATTGAGATTATGGCCGCCGCCTTCAGAACCACAGGGTATTGCACTATTAGAGAGATAAGACCAACGGTAGAAGTGGGAATCTCGAATTATTCAATTGCAGAATTAATTGAGGCTGAGATGCATCTGGCTAAGTTTCAGGGCAATGATCAATGCTATTGCTATCCATGTTACGGTGAGAAAAGTGGTGTTCATGAGGTAAACAATTGCAACTACTAAAGGCAAAGGATGGGCAAAGGAGGGATTCTGAGTCTACGTTCAGGTGTTGTTTTACTTCCTTGCGCTATTTACAAACTAATCTTGAAATCGATGTGGAAATTTGACAAAGCTTTCCTGGCAGATTTAATGGAAAATCACATGGATTTCTAATCAATATGCCATTCCCTCTGTACTGAGTTCTCCGTGGCAAATAAGTCTGCATAGGGGCAATGGAATCCACTGTTCAAATGCACATTAAAGAAAAAAATCAATTTTCTTCAAAATTTCCTCATGTAGAAACTACGTCCCTCCGCCCCACCAAATTTAGAGTTGATCCATTTACCTCCTACCCTCGAAAGTGATTTATACCAGCTCTTGGATGGAACAAACATCTGACCCTTCACAGGCTGGAAAGAGAAATGTGAGGAGTTTGTAAATGCCCAAAACATACTTGTTTGTGGGAGTTCACAAATTTCCTAGGGAAACCATGCTTTGGCAAGACACCCTGAATCCCACTCCTTGAGAGGGATTTATGAATATGGATATCTCCGCATTCATAGTGGAAATATCAATAAAAGTGCATCTGCATGCCAGGAATCCCTTTGTAAATTCCTGGTAGGTGTAAGTGGGGTAAATGTGGTTGTTTGCTTATGTTTAAGACAGCATTTACCTATGTGAAAAGGTCCCACCAACTTCTAGCTAAAATATCTGAAGAATACAATACAGTAGGTACCATCTAATTGTATAGATGTGCTTATGGGTCCAGTCAGTGTCGGACTGGATTTTGGGAATGACATAGAACTAGGGCTCAATAAAGATATGCTGGCCCACCTATAAGAAGTGCAGAATAAGGGGGTCCATTCGGTGGCTGCACTTAAAAGAAGAACCATGTATTCTTAGTGAGAAAGACTTTCCAATGGATCCGGGATGAGGCTGGGATGCAAATACATGCCCTTATGCCCATTTCAAGGCGAAGGATGGTCTGGCAGCACAATGCCTCAGGAATATCATCTTAAAGTTAGAAGGACCGATGATAGAGAGTGATAGTGCTCTTCTATTTGTAGGGGTGCATTATAATCACGAGTAGGTTGCACCTGCATATATTCTTGTATTGTGTTTACCTTAGACCAGTAAAAAGGAAAATGTTATAATGTGTAAAGTAATGTGATAGAGGGATTTCGTGCAACGTGAAGAAATTAACATTGTAACCGTACTTTGAATGGAAAAGTCTTAATGCTAGTTTTACAAATGACTAATGAGAAATTAATCTACTGTCATAAAACACATTAACTTAAATATGCACAGCAATACTTAAATATGCACAGCAATAATGTTCATGTATATGTGTGTTTAACAAAGATCTATGATGATTCTTATGTTAGCTGAGTTTGCAGGCCTCATGTGTATTTCTCCTGGCCTTCATAACTGAAGCATTAGTAATGCTCATGTGTATGCAGAACCTTTTCTTTCTCACGTTTCTGTTGCAGGTGGAGGAATGCATCTTTGTTAGTGAGAATAACGCTTTTGTTTTAGGAGTTAGGCCTAGGAAGGAGAGGTGCTGTTAATGTGGGACGGTGTTCTTTCTCACTGGAGAAGGCCTGGGAATCAAGGTCATCGAGCCTGAGGCTGGGAGGATCGAAGTCGACTGGAAAGTTACCTACAAGGAGTTGTCCAGCCGGATGGGATGATCTTGTGATGCAAGGATGGGTGTACCCTAAGATTTTGATGTTGGATTTAGGGACGGTGCCCCGGGGTTGGGTTAAGAGAGGACATCTGCCGGAGAAGGAAAGAGCATCTTAGAATGAGTTCTGTAGCTTCATGCTACTTGACCCATTCTCAGTGAGTGCACTTCTTAGGACGTCTTCACACGCTGACACCGTTTCCTGAACTTGCCTGGGGAAATGCTAAGTAGGGATGTCACGTTAGTGGTAGTGTAGGGGCAGACTAATGCTTTTCACTTCCGAACCTCAAATAAAGAATACTCTTGATGTTGGTACAGTGATTATCTGCATCCGAATTTTAGAGATGGTCATTCTTTGTATGCTTCACATATTAAACTTTGCCTGTAGGTTTGGCTTTGTATTAGTTCCAATGTATTTCTACACCCTCGTTCTGAGGTGTTTGTATGTCCAATTATTCTTGGCTTTGTAATAAACTAACTAAAATTTGAACATGGAGTCAGTGATTTTTAGGAGTCATGGTTTATTCGAATAGTGAAATCTAATTAGACCAGACATTTCTCCCCTCTACACTTTTAAGCAAGAACCAACGGTCCATCGACCAGGGGTTCCCGAGTAAATCGAGGAGGCAGAACCCGGCCCCATCACTCATAGTCTCCCAGAAAGTTTTAGGCAGAAAGCCGACTTGATCAAATTCAAAGGAAATTCTTTTTTTTTTTTTTTTTTTTTAAACCGTTTATTACAGGTCTTAAAAGTATACAAGTATGGGCCCACAACCTTCCGGCCGGCCGCTAGCAATGGTAGGAACATACGACATACATTTATGGAAACGTGGTATTACAGGAGGAGCATTTCTCAGTAGATAACAATGTCAAAAGCCACAGCATCCAGGCCCCATTATGCGGTTTCATTTTAAATTAAGAACAACAAAAATTAAAACCACACCCACAAGGCAACCCACAATCAAAAATAGCAGCACGTGCTCCCCAAGAGGGGGGATCCCAACTATACACAGAAGTGTGAAGAGGGGGAAGAGAGCAAAGCGAGGACTGGGGGAACCCAATGCCCGGCAGCGGGGGAACGAGTCGGCTAAGGGGATGGGGCTGGCGAGGGATCAGGCAGTAGCGGTGGTGCGCAGATACCCCCTCGGTAGGCGTTCCAGGGGCCCCATACTTTCACCCATGTCCCAGGCTTACCCCTCGCCACATACACCACTTTTTCGCGAAACATGCACCAGTCCATGTGTTCTTTCCAGGCCGAGACCGTCGGGGGCCTCTGGGATCCCCACAGTTGAGCAATATCACGCTTGGCTATCATATATCCCAGAGTCACCCACCACGTCTGCGGCGCTGAGTAATCAGTCGGTTCCCACACATTCAGCAGGCATCTCCTCGCTCCCCGCAGCACCTCATGTACACCACGCCAGAACCCCTCTACCTCCGGGCACTCCAACAAAATATGTATAAAGGTCCCCAAAGCACCACACCCACGCTTACACAACCCATCTCCAGCATAGCCCATACGCAGAAGCTTTGGCCCCGTCATGTAGACCCGGTGGAGTATCTTGAGCTGGACGAAGCGGAGGCGAGCCGGTATGGCCACCTCCTTCGGGGAGGCCACCGCGGAGGTCCAGTCCTCGTCGTCCAACTCCAGCCCGTCGGCAACCCAAGTCGCACGAAGGGCAGTCAACAGGCCCGAGCGGTCGTTTATCAGCTTTTTGTATATAAGTGAGATCGTGCTGTCCTGGACGTGCCCATCCAGCATTCTATCTTCCAGGGGGGAATATTCCGGGATGGAGGCAACGTCCGAGAAGACGGAGCCCAGCGCATGTCGGACCTGCAAATACCGGAAGTATTCACTGCCTTGCAACTGAAATTCCGTCTGCAGCATATCGAACGTTTTAAATCCTCCCCTCGTCCAAAGATCCCCCACTTTACTGATACCTATTATGTCCCACTTCTCGAAGCCCTTAGAGGTCCACAGGGAACCTAACCGCTCAGACGCGTATAGTGGTGATGCCCGGGTCAAACGGTCCTTCCACCCCATAGCTGCATTGGCCGCGTGCCAGACTTGCACCATGACACGCGTGGGGCCCGTCAGACGAGCGTCAGGCGCGCTAGAGTAGAGCGCTCGATTGTAATCGCCACCTGGCAGGAGCATCTTGTCCATTTCAAATGCCGGGTTTAAGGCAGGCCCATAGAGGCCGTGGTTAATGGCAGCGAGCTGGGAGGCCCAATAGTACCGTTTAATATCCGGGAGGGCAATCCCTCCGTCAAACCATGGGAGCGTCAGCTTAGCCAGAGCAATACGCGGCCTCCCGTCCCAGAACAGGCGGCGTTGCAGACTCTCCACCTCACGGAAGTAGCGCGCCGGGACCAAGTCCATAGTGTTCTGCAGAGCGTACAGAAAACGCGGCAGAGACATCATCTTGAACAGTGCCGCCCGGCCGAGCGGCGAAAGCGGCAGGCGCCGCCAACGTGCGACATCTACCCGCAAACGCTGGAGGGGGGGGAGCAGATTCCGTTCATACCGGGCCTCCGGGTCCAGAGTAATGAAGACACCCAGGTACCGAAATCCCTGCGGGGCGATCTGGATCGGACAGCCCCGCGGGAGAATAGGAGCCTCCCCAGAGAGAACATACACACACGATTTAGCCCAGTTGATGACGAGACCGGAGTTACGACCAAACGAGTGTAAAACATCAACTAGGACTATAAGCGATTTACGTGGGGAGGCTAGGTACAGAAGGATGTCATCAGCGTATAGGGATACGCGGTCCTCATACTCGGGGGTCCAACGGAGACCACGGATGGAAGGCTCCCACCGCAGCCACTCCGCCAGGGGCTCCAAGGCAAGCGCAAAAAGAAGCGGCGACAGGGGACAGCCCTGTCTCGTGCCCCGGCCCAGCTCAAACGGGGCCGATACTCTTCCGTTCACGACCACCTGCGCCAATGGGCCCGCATACAACAATTTGACCCAACTGATAAATCCTGGGCCAAACCCGAACTTCGCAAGCATCGCCCAGATGTATGGCCACTCAAGCGTGTCAAACGCCATGGTGGCGTCTAAGGACGCCAAAATGGCCGGCTCCCGTATAAACGGGACACGCGCAAGCACCCCATGCAAACGCCGCAGATTAAGGGCTGTATTGCGATGGGGAATAAAGCCAGATTGGTCCTGATGAACCAGATCTCCCACCACACCGACCAGCCGATTGGCGAGTACCTTAGCGAGAATTTTGGGCTCCGCATTCAGTAGTGAGATAGGCCGATAGGAAGTAACCCGATCCCGAGGTCTCCCTTCCTTGTGGATCACCACAATTGTAGCCAGACGTTGGTCAAGTGGGAGGGAGCCCAGCGAGTGGGCCGCGAGGAACATTGCGCGGAGGTGAGGCGCCAATGTATCCGGTCGCAGCTTATACAGATCGATAGGGATACCGTTCGGGCCCATGGCCTTGCCAGAAGCGACCGAGCGTATGGCGAGGGCGATTTCGTCGGAGGTGGGAGCGGCGTCTAGCGACACCCTGTCCTCCCCGGACAGGGAAGGCAGCGCGATATCCCTGAGCAGAGTACGGGAATCCTCTTCCGAGCAAGAAGAGACCGGGGAATACACCTCGCGGAAATACTCCGCGAAACAGGAGACAATTTCTTCTGGCTCAGTTACACTTACACCATTCGTTTTCTCAATCAGCGGAACCACACGATTCGCTCTCTCCTTTTTATCCAACCACGCTATCAGTTTACCAGCCTTATCACCCACATCATACAGTCGCCCCTGTTGCTCCCTACTGAGGCCCCTGGCCGCCTCCGTAACGAGGGCCCTATAAGCCGCCTGCTTGAGCTGGAGGACATGTAATGCAGCATCCGTCACCCCATCTTCTAGATTACCCTCCAGCTCAGCTATTTCAGCCTCCACCCGGGTCACCTCCTCCCGCTCGCGCCTCCGGGCGTGGGAAATAAGGGACAGGGCCTCCCCTCTAAGTACTGCCTTGAAGGCCTCCCACAGGGAGATAGCTGAAGGCACTGACCCCACGTTCTCCTCAAAATAGCGCTGGAGGGATTTAATCAAGTCAGCGCGAATGGTGGGGTCGCGCAGGTACCAGGAATTGATTGGGACCACCCTACTCTCAGCCCTCGGAAAGACATCAAAATGCAACAATAGCGGGGAGTGGTCCGAGATACCCCGTGCCAAATGGCGCACCTCCCCCACCCTCCCGACATGGGCCGCCGGGACAAGGACATAATCAAGCCGTGAGAGACTACCATGGGCCCCCGAGTGGAAAGTGTATTGCAGCTGCGTGGGATGTTTTAAGCGCCAGCAGTCCACCAATCCCAGTGTATTCAAGAGGACGGATAGCCACGCCTGTGCCCGGGGGAGGTCCCTAGGGGGGTGACGATCCACAGTCCCAGAAACCACCGCGTTGAAATCCCCCCCCACCACCAGAAGCCCCCCCGGAAGGCCAAGGAGGAGGCGCCCCAGATCTGCAAAGGTGGTCGACTGCAGCCCCGGTGGGACGTACACTGACACAAAGACAACCACTTTGCCCTCCATTCTCCCCACCAAGACAGTGTAACGTCCCCTGTCGTCGTGGAGCACCTCATCAATTTCTAACGGGAGCGAGTTCTTTACCATGATACCCACACCCCTCGAGCCTGACGTGAAGCCCGAATGGGCCACGAGGCGGTAGCCACGCCGATTCATGGCGCAGAAGGAATTGCCAATAAGGTGTGTCTCCTGCAGGAAGACCACATCAGGCGAGAGTCGCTTCAGATACTGTAGGACCACACCTCGTTTAATCCTGTCCCACAGTCCATTGACGTTCCAAGACAACAAAGTTAATTCCCTACCCCCCATCATACACAAAAACCATCATTCGTCCCCCCGAGAGCACAGTAGAACCAATACAAAAAAAGGGTTGCCTTGTGATAATAACGAACAACACCCCATCCCTGCCCACCCACCCCAACAAAACTCCCCCCTCCCTGCACCCCTGCATGAGCCCAAACAGCCCCCCCAACGTGCAGTGTGCCTGTCGCCCCATAGATAGTTAAACTAACTAGACCCCCAGAGGAGGAGGGAGAACCCCCAAGAGACCCCACACAACCTCCATAGGAGGGGAACTTAAACAATCCGACGTATAGTCAAAAGTGGCATCATTTTTGTCCCGAGCGAGGCCTAATATTAGTCCCTCAGTCTTGATCCGGCGAGCCCTCTCCCCCAGCCGCTCCCCCCCCGCCACCCCGATCCCGATCTCCAGACAGAGTATCCAGCCAGTCCCCGGCCGCTTCGGGACGATCAAAAAAGTGTGTGCGACCTTCCACCTCCACTCGCAGCTTAGCTGGGAAAAGCATGGCGTATTTGAGATTTAGGTCCCGAAGACGGCGCTTGACACCAAGGAAGCTCAGTCTCTGCTTCTGGACCGCAGGGGTGAAATCAGGATAGAAATTAATGGCCATATTATCAAGTCTAATTGGTCCCTGTAGTCTGGAGGATTGCAGGATAGCGTCTCTGTCCCGAAAATTAAAAATCCGGGCGATGAGAGGTCTCGGAGCGGCTCCGACCTTAGGCCTTCCCCCGGGAACCCTGTGGGCCCTCTCCACAGCAAAGAATTTACTCAGCCCCCGTGGCTGGAGATGGGTAACGATCAGGTCTTCCACGAAAAGGTCCGCCGCCGCTTCCTCACGTCCCTCAGGCACCCCGATGATACGGATGTTGTTCCGCCGGGCCCGACTCTCGGAGTCCTCCAGGCGACGATCCATCAGCGCACTCGCCCGAGCAAGTCGGCGCACCTCCGTTTGCAGGGCCGCCACATCTGTCGTAAGGCCCGATGCGGTGTGGGCCAAAGAATCGACTCGGTCGTTGGTCTTGGAGAGATCGGCCCTTATCAGGCCAACATCTACGAGGACCGAGTCGATCTTCTGCGCAAGTGTGTCAAAGCGCTGGCCCACAGAAGCCTTCATCTCGGCGATGGCGCCCATGACATCCCGCAGAGTCAGATCCGTGGGCAGATCGGGGGCATCAGTAGGGCCCTCAGGGGACCTGCGTGGCACCTCAGGAGATCCCTTCTGGAGGGTATAGCGATCCATGCTGTTGGACTGATGGGCTGCGCCACGCCGGGTCGATTTTACCTTTGCCCGATCGCCATCTTGTTTCGTGGCCATGGTCCCAGTCTCCCGATCGCACCAGCCACGTCGTGAAGGGCGGGCAAGCCGGTCCACGGGCTCCGGGGGGGTGCCACCCCAGATCTGCGGGGCGGATCACAGCCGGCGGGCAGGCAGGGTCCCCCAACGAGGCCACACCAACACACCAAGCCCCGTGACCCAACCTCGCATAGACAGCAAGGAGGGTACGAAAGCGAAAGTGAAAGTGCGGGTTACGCGAGCCACCAAGCCCTGCCCGCCGCTGTTATTCACTTCGTCACTGGATCGCCCCACAACGCAAATCCGGGGTTCGGCTAGGAGAAGGCCGCAAACCTCAATCGGTGTTAAAGTCGGTGTCCAAGGTCCGATTTGGAAGCGGAAAACGGGCGCCACCTCAGCTCGGGCTCACCGACACAGTCCCCTCATCTGGGACAGGATATGTTCAGGATAGTGATAGGAGGTCGCGGAGGTCCTCGGGAGCCTCGCACCTACGCGGCCATCTTGGTTGCGCGCTTCAAAGGAAATTCTTGAAACACTTCTTTTTTTCAGAAAGTCCCGATTTGGCAGAGTTCTGCTCACACATTTAGAGATGGTTTCACTGTGGCAATCCCTTTATAAATGTCTTAATAAAAATAATGATAATTACAGAGAAAAGAGGAATATAATAATGTCCATCAAAGTAAGAATGACGAGTTTGACTTGCGTTGAACTGATTTTGTGTTTGATTAAGAAAAGAAAACTGAGTACGTCATGCTGCATTAGTTTTGTTTTTTTAACTGGACCCTTTTTGGTAAATAATAAAAGAGTAATCATTCCACATTTACCCTTCTACCTCTAAGGGTCTCGAAAACCCCAGTTGCCTGGACAAAGAATTCTTCTACGAAACAGACCACACGCTTTCTTGTGAAAAGCAAAAAAGGCCTTTTGCTAATGATATCTTCCAACATACGTGTCGTAGGCAGTTCAAAACTTGCTGTGCAGGGCTGAAACTCAAGGGCAAATGTCACACTAGTTGTACAACTACTGCAAAACACCCAGAATGTGAGTCTATCCCAGGGCCGGTCCTAGGATTTGTGGGGCCCAAGGCAGGATAGGAACATGCGAGGCCCCTCTAATTTGCATAAGATGTAATGTCAAAGGGAGGGACGTCATAGGAAGTGTCAACTGACCATTCATTTTCTGACAGTGTTGAAGCAGCTTTGCAATAAGTGCATATCACTGAGATGGCTACCATCCGGGCAGCCATTATTGTGGTTTGCTAGCAGCATAACCATCTCTTGTTAGTTTTAACACCACTATGCTTCACTGCGTCCAGCGTGTCCCATCTGTAAAAGAAGCTTTAGAAGCCCCTCTGGGGACTGTAGTCCTAATGAGGCATATTGCCAGCAAGAGGAATTGTCCTGTGGACTACAACCCCTAAGAGCGCGAAGTGAGCCGAGTCTTCAATGCATGCGAGTCATTGGTGTCTGTTCCGTTCTGGCACGTGCCTACTAAACTGGGTATACCATCAGCGCAGCGTGATGCCAGTAACAGTGCCCATGCTCTTCTCCAGCAAAGGATGCCGCCATAGTCATAAATAAAACAGGATATATAGGGCCCTATTGTGAATGTGTCACTAATCCAAGCAGAGTGCAGAGTGCTCATTTAAACCTGCTTCACAGGAAGGGCCTTTCTCTGCTGACTCAGACTATAGTACTTTATTTCCCCGTCCCCTTGCCCCAGCCCTCAACTCCTCCCTGCTGTGGGAAAGTGGAGAGATCGTTGCTTTCTGGTGCTTCACAGACGATCGCCTCGGCTTTATTTCATGGTCGAGGTGCATGGGTTTATGGTGAGTGACAACCAGTTTGTATACTCCTAAACCTAGTGTTGCTGCTCCTAAACATAATGCTCAATAACTCCACTCCAACGCCCATGCACCTCTTCCTGCCTTACCTCTTCTGTTTTTTCTTTTCTTCTGGTCTTTCACCATTCTCCTGTACCCTCCTTTCTCTTATTTCTTGCTTCTCCTCTTTCTCACATTATCCTTCCACCCTCTGAAGTTGTCTTCCTGCCCCCCACCAATGCCCTGATCTCCCTGCCTCGCAGCCCAATGCACACCTCTACAACTCCAGTCAAATGCCATTTTTTTCTTCCTTGCCTTAGCTCCATCATTCATCCCTATTGTTCCCATAATCCACCTTGCACTCCCCTGCTTTCCTAACCCCCCACCTCCTTCCACTCACCCTTAGCCCCTCCTGCTTTATTTTTTTAAATCTCCGATCACTTGCTCCCTTCTTGCTACTAAGGCTGCTTTTCTGCATCCACTCTTGAAGGCCCTATGCATTCTAAAATTCACGCACATGGTAAATCACCAAGTAGCGTAACTCGCACTAAACAGTCATGTTTTGCTTGACCAGGTTATTTTAGACTACGCCAATAGCTCTAAATCTTAAAAAAGCGAGAACTGTTGGAGTGCAAATGCTTGTTTTTGTTGTGAGCCCTGCAGGATGCTCTGCTTTTCCTTCATGCAGGGGCAGGGCTCACTTCACACCTAAGGATAGTTCAAGCATCCCCTAACCACTGTTATCATGCAGATGCAGGGATTAGGCTAAGAGAAAGAGGTGTCAGTAAAGGAAAGCTGATACTGGCCAGAAACCCTGCCCTGCCCAGTCTGCTGCACCTGAAAGTGAAGAGGGAGTCAAATTGCCCTTTCAGCCATGGCAGCAGGGCCCAGGAGAGGTGGGCCCGCCTTGGGTCTTTCACGCTTCACCATGACTGCAACCCCCAAGGGAGGGTGCTGCCCACCTGAAACTCGCACAATGGCACATTTTCAATGGGATGAGGGCTCGTGAGGGACCCCGTTGTAGTTAGAAGGCTGCGGGGCCCTGGGCCGTTGCCCACACTGTCCATGCCTAGCGCCGGTCTATCCCCACTGGTCCTTTCCCCACTGCTCTCACAGACAGAGAAAACTGCTGCTTACATAATAGGCATTGCCCCTTTATCCCGTGGTGCCAGGTAAATGCAGGTAAACTGCAAGTTGTCTCCGGCAGTCTGTGCTCCCGGAGCTCGTTTCACACCGCAACTGCGCATGCGTGACAGCCGAGGTGGCGTGTTGCTGCCTATCTCCTTCTGAGAGATATGACGTCAATGGGTCTCTCATCTCAACTATCACATTATGAAGTACACTCAATGTAAATACTGAAGGAAATAGCTCAGCGGAGGGAATTGTGATATTACTGAGCAGTTACATCCGTGTTGTGATTCAAAGCGAATGTAATTGGAACAATAGCGCATGGAAAAAAAACGTCAGCTGCACATAGGCCTCAGTCCAGTGCGGAATCTAATCAGCTGAATAACTATTGAGACAGCTGCTGCAGGAGTGCGGGACTCCATAAATCAGGAGAACTATCACATCTACTTAATGAATGGAAAAACCTACCCACGGGTTTCACGAGGCGGCAACTCGGAGAGCTCGCGCCGGTTCAGAGGCATCGCGTCGTTTGTCATGACGAAGCACTGCACTGAAGGGGGCTGTGGTCTCGCGACTGAAGGGCAGACTTCAAAACCTAAACCCAAGCTTACAACGCAAATTTTCACTCACTGGTGACACCTTTTCATTCTGGGCAAAAATTGGGTTATGCCGCAGTACCCCGAAATCAGACGTGTTTGACAACAGTACAGACCCCAGTACATAGGTCTGTATGTAGAAAATAAAAGGGGCATATTAACAAGGCAGGCCATAAAATTATCGCCGCTTTAGCGGCAGAAAACTGCCGCTAAAACGGCGATAATGGGGTTGATAATATGCTCTATGGAATTCCAATAGAAGCCCATGTTAGACGTCCTTCACATTTAACATGGGTTTCAATTGGAATTCCATAGGGCATATTATCAAGCCCATTATCACCGTTTTAGCTGCAGTTTTCTGCCGCTAAAGCGGCGATAATTTTATCGCCTGTCTTGATAATATGCCCCTAAATTGCATTCAGTTTTGTGATATTGTGCCCATTAGGTTTTCCAACTTGCATTTTGTTAACTCAGTTTCCTAGGGGCATATTAACAAGCCAGGCGATAAAATTATCGCCGCTTTAGCGGCAGAAAACTGCCGCTAAAACGGCGATAATGGGCTTGATAATATGCTCTATGGAATTCCAATTGAAGCCCATGTTAAATGTGAAGGACGTCTAACATGGGCTTCAATTGGAATTCCATTGAGCATATTATCAAGCCCATTATCGCCGCTTTAGCGGCAGTTTTCTGCCGCTAAAGCGACGATAATTTTATCGCCTGGCTTGTTAATATGCCTCCTCGATTTCTAACTTTTGCTTGGCACTCATGAAATATTCAGCTGTTGTGTAAACATTGTAAAATGGGAGCTTGATAGTTAAACAGAGCTTCTTTCTTCCCAGTTGTAAAATTCATTATTTCTTTTTACTTTTTCTTAAGGTTTTTTGGTTCTGTCGACCGTTGCATATAAAAAGTTAAAAACAAATTTTAAAACAAAGGCCATGCACGGCAAAGGGCTGGGAGCGCGCTGGGCGTTAGGCATAGTGCCTGGCAGCAGGCCAGGCCCTGCGGCCAACCAGACGCCACTAAGGCCGACAGACATCTTACTTAAGGTAATAAAAACCATAGAAATTCATTAAAAAAACACAATTAACAAAGGTTGTAGAGGTCTCTTACTCCTTTTCCTAGAATGAATTTCTAAGATGGAATCTGAAAGCTCTGCGATCTCCTCCACCAATATCCAGAGCGCCCAAGGTTAAAAAAAAGCGGGTGTGAGCAGCCTATGTAGTACAGGCTTGTGCATTTCATTCCGCGACCAGTGGTCCTAGTTTTATAAGGGGAAAAACAAGGGTAGGAGTCCCAGACTGCAAACAAAAGTCCAGACCTTGGAAACTTGAGAGACTCAGAAGATTTTTTTTCTTCCTCTAGACTAGGCTGTCACTTGCCTATCAATTACAGGGCGAGTGAGGCATGCTTGCTCACAGAAGAACTGCTGGGCATAGGTGCCGTAAGGAGCTACTGCAATCATGCCAGTGATCACCAGAGAGAAGTTGCCTCGACTGCCCGCGGCAGTAACTTCTTCAGCCCGTGTGTTTCTAGTCTGGCTTGACAGTGCAGCTGTCGCCAGATTATTATGTGAGAATCCCCAGTAGAAGGGCTTTGGCTCCGCCCGCATGCTGGAAGTCAGGAGTACATGTTTTGATTGGGTAGAAGTTGTGGGCTTCGACAAAAAAGTGCTTGCCCTCCACACATCTGTGATCGTTTTGTTCATTTGTCCAGCTGCCTGAGCTTGAACTTTCAAGTGAATACACATAACATTGTAATGATATTACAGTGCCTTAGGTAGCTGGGTAATATTACTCTCGTAGCAGCACAAATGGAAGGAGGGCAGTCATTAACCTACATAGATGTTCAGGTCTGGCTTGACAGTGCAATTGTCACTTGACCTTTTTATCTACAGTTCTTCACTTCTACACAAATACATATTAATTCCTAGGATATTTAGTATTAATGCTTCACATTTCCATAAAACATGCCTTTAAGTCCAGACCTACTGGCATTGCCAATACTTGTTTTATTTTGCAGTGTGCAGAAGTGTGGTTTCTGAGGGGATCTGTATCAGCACATTAAACCACTAGTTCTCCCTCCCATCAGTATACTCATGTATCCGTCACATTGTAACTACATTTCTGTACCATGAAGTACTGATGTATCATTCTTTTACTGTCATATTCTCTCCCTCATGATATCTAATAAAAAATTATGACACCAAAAAAAACCACTAGTGCTCTAAAGCAGTGATTTTTCACCTCTCGTCTTCGGAGCCCTGCGGTTCAGTGATGCTAAAAATTAAGTTGATATTCTTTTCTTGATTTGTGGGAGCACTGCAAGTACAGCAAAAGGAATCTAGTATGGATAACTGGTGGCATCAAATGAAGTACTGGTGCATGCCAACAAACAGACTATCCAATTGGAGAAAACATAATAACGGTATTTCTTTGATGTACACTTGACTATGTGGTGTTGTGTATTGTTTTGAGGTACAAAGCATATAAATTGTTTAGATGGTCCTCCTTGGTTTCCAGTAGTGATTCGCTGGGGTCCATAAAAGACAAAAATGTAAGAACCGCTGCTCCAATGCATGAACTTTCAATTGTTGGTCAGACATGACAAATCGCCCACTCGTTAGGTCATACAGTATAATATAGTCATAACCAAGCAGCTCTATAAGGTAGATATCTAAAGTCACGCCCCTACACACCTCAAATCGAGAAGAAAAACCTGATTGTTGGAACTGGCATGTTCTGTTTGGCTGATGCAAAGCACTAGCCAGGCAGAACCTACCACTTCCGTCAAGGGCTGATGATTATACTCACAGTATAACCTGCGCTCACCCTTGGGTAGCTTGGCATTGATCAGGCAGGTTTATCACAAAGGCAATGTGTAAAGCATTGGCACGGCTCTCTCATGCAATAAATACACTGAGAGTCACAAAAGAGACTTCACATGTGGTGGACGTAAATAAAGTTTGTATTCAACACACACATTAATTAACACAACATAAACAGCATGTAGTTCTGGGCATAAGTCACATTTGGAAATATCACTAGCAGTACTCAATCAATCAATCAGGAGTTAATATAGCATGACTACTCATCCTGAGGGGCTCAAGGCGCTAAGGGGGTGGGGCTGTTGATCCGTCTGGGTGTGGAGGTTCAGTTTAAGAGCCAGGTCTTGAGGTCCTTCTTTAACTGTGTCAACGATGCGGATTGCCTGAGGTGGAGGGGCAGGACGTTCTAGGTCTTGGTAGTGAGGTAGGAGAAGGATCTTCCTCCGGTTCCGGTCTTGTGCATCCGCGGGACGGAGGCCAGGGTGAGTTGGGCAGAGCGGAGTTGTCTAGAGGGTGTGGAATGCTAGGCGGTGGTTCAGATATTCTGGTCCTGCATTGTGCAGAGCTTTGCAGGCATGTGTGAGGAGCTTGAAGGTGATTCTCTTGTTAATTGGGAACCAGTGGAGTTGTCGGAGTTGTTGTGTTATGTGGCTGCAGCGGGGGATGTCGAGGACCAGTCTAGATGCGGCGTTTTGAATGTTCTGTAGTTTCTTGAGCTGTTTTTGAGTGACGCCGGCATAGAGTGTGTTGCCATAGTCATGTCTGCTGGTGATGAGTGCATGGGTGACCGTCTTTCTGGATTCTGTGGGGATCCATCTGAATGTCTTTTGAAGCAGGCGGAGCGTGTGGAAGCAGGATGAGGATACTGTCTTGATTTGGCATTTCACTGTGTGCGAGGAAGCCAGTATGATGCCGAGGTTGCGTGTGTGGTCCATACGTCAAACGTAATATGCTTCAGGCATAGCATTGTTTAAGGCAACGCTGCAGTAAGTAGTAAGTAATAACAGACAGACACTCCCACACACACATTCAGCACCGCTATGCAGTGCCACGGATATCAGGCAGGCCCGTATGGAGTGCACTCGTACACACAAGCACACAGCATCCTAATGCAGTGCACTGATATCGAGGTGGTCAATTGATATTGCACATGCAGACCACGTGGCCCAAGCCCTCCTTCACCAGTCAGCTAACCCCGATCCCCCCTACACCCACGGGCTGGAGATAAAGAAAACCTTCCCCCCAATCCTAGGATGATCACAGCTGGACTAACACTTAATCAGGGTCCCTGAGAAGAAGGTGGGGGTAGGTGGCAGGGCTAATTAGGTGGCAGTCGAAAAATGGGGGTTTGGCCACTACTCGAGAAGTTCACCCACGCTTTGCGGAGCAAAAGCGGGCTGAGGGCAACAGTTGTTCACTCAAGGAATTCCAATTCTGGAAAGCACAGGTGTGTCACGCAGTCTCTTGACCCCCTTCCGATCGCTCTCAGAAGCGTTCCTTAGCCCAGTCAATTACACACCTGTCTGGTCCGGGTAGTAGTACCTGGTAACACAAAGTTGTCGGGCCAGGTGAGGAGAGGGCAGTTGGTCTGGCACACTGAGGGCATGAAAGGAACAATTGATGAACAGGGGATTAAGCGGGGAGCCTCTCGGAAGAAAAATGCACCCGACGCATAAACATCGATCAAAATAGCATATAGGCAATCCGGGCACCATTGAACATGAATCCGCACCTCAGCACCTCCCTAGAAATGAGACACAACGTCTGGTGCACATTGTTCTGAGTTGCACCAGACAATTCCAGTCAGACACACGAGGAGTTGCAAAATCCATACCTCTCTGGAAATGAGGCACAGTGCCTGGTGAGTGTTGTTCTGAGTCGCACCAGAAAATTCCGGCCACACACATAGGTGCAAGATCAGCAGTGCCACACAAGGTAGGATGGTGCACTACTATGGGTACGCCCCCACCTCTGAGGATGACAACCTGTGAATCAGACAGAGCACGCAAGGTGCATGCAGTCGGTGTGTTGTATGGGAGAGATGCGGCACAATCGACGAAGCGGGCTACGCAGAGTCCTGCAATTGGTGAATCCACTCAACACCAACAAGCCGCTTATGCACATTGAGCTCCACGATGCAGGGCCACACTCCTTAGTTGCGGACAGTACTTTTTAGGGCTCTGCACAAGGCAATTCGGTCTCCAGGCACAATCCTTAGTTCCTTGCTCACACCACACTACCAGTTGGGATCCAGCAGACGATGTGGGCACTTAAGAGGGCTCCGCACTCCAGGTGTCACACATAGATGTGTAGGTCCCTCATAGGAGGTCTTTGATGTCCCTGAGACCTCCACCAGAGAACAGGGTGCAAACCAACAATCCCCTGGAGAACACACTTTAGAGTGCCACACAGCCCAGGCCAGCCACTGTTCAGGAAGGGTGCATGGTCCCTTCCAATAGTAGTAATTATCCTTGTGCACAACAGATTCCTCTGGTTCCATGAGTTCCATGATCTCCAGTCCCATGTCCCCACAAATGTATTTCTGCCCTGCTGAAGTATGGCACCAGTATTTATACGGTAGTGTGCCTTTGAAGTTGGGGGTGGTTCAGAGGGTTTCTCTTTAAAACACAGATGTCGCGCCTAAATTTCAGTCTTGTTTGCCATGGAGCCATGGAATGCAGATCTTAATTTTTAGTGGGGCCATAATCTGGCTCCCAGAGGCCAAATGTCAAAATCTCTTCCTCCAGTCTGTCCAGCCAGGCCCTCAAATGGCAGAGGTCTGTTGTTCCAGTTGCATGCCCAATGCTTATAGCTGTCTCTGGGGAATGCATAGATGTGCTCCCGCATCCTCTTCTGTGGACTGGAGTCAAACTAAAAGGCACATAAAGACTCTCAGAGCAAAGAAATGGCCACCTTCTAGAAGTGGCATTTGTAAGATGTTAATGACAAATCCCTCTTTACCACAGGAGTGGGTTTGTCATTGTGAAACCAATGATAGGAAACAGTATGAGGCTGCTCCACTGAAAGCCACTATTGCAGCCTTATTGCAAGAATGTTAACCTTTGGGAAGAGCAAACCTCAAAGACAGGTTAAACACACATGGGTATTCTTCACTAAGTGGGCAGGAAACACATGTGTGCCTGCCCTGCCTTTCACCTACCACTGGCTTCACCCCTTAAGACTTACTCCTGGGGTGCCTTAGTGGTAGTGAAAAGTCCCCTTAGGATTGGTCAGTGGTTTAGAAAGGCTACCCTGAGCATAAGTGCAATTGCCCACACACAGACCTGCAATGGCAGGCTGGAGACATGTTTTAAAAACATCAGACGTGCAAGTGCGCACTCCCTGGCCTGCAATGGCAGGCTTGAGACATGTCTAAAAACATCTGGTAAGCACCACTTCCTAACAAGTGTAGGAAGGGCGTGTGCACTTTCACACTGCATTTACAGTGGGAAAGTGCCCAGGGCCCTAAGGTCATTAAAGGAGGATCAGCAAAACCCATGCATTGTCCCATGAGAAGAGCCGACCTCCTAGTTAGGGAAAACCCACAGGGGGGTGCTTCACTACCTGGCAGGGAACACTCGTGTACTTGTCCTGCCTTTTGCCAAACACTTGCTCCATCCCCTAAGGGCTCACCCTTGGGTTGCTCCAGTGGTATCGGAAGGCCCACAGACAGCTGGCGATAAGTTAAACATGCCAATCTGAGCGTAGGCACGACTGTGCACCCACAGGACTGAAATGGCAGGCTTGATACATGTTTGAAAGGGTATTCTGGTGGGTGGCACAATCAGTGCTGTGTCCCACCATCAGCCAGTATAGTACCTGCCCTGGGTATGTGGTGTATCCTTTTACAGGGCACTCACAAGTACATTACCTAAAGTAGTCAAGTAAGCACCACTTTCTAGCATGTGTAGGAAGGGTGCCCGGCTTTCACCAGGGCCGGACTGGGAACCAAAACCGGCCCAGGCAAAGTGCTCAGCCACCCCCCTTGGCCCCCACAGGGGGTTGGGGTTGCCGCCGAGCTCTTTGCCAGCGCCGGTTTTCGACCGATTTTGTTACAGGGCCAATTTTGCAGCTATGCTGCAAAAACGGACCTGTAACAAAAACGACCCCCAGGGGCCCAAAACCGGCCCCCACCCATGCGGCACACCGGGGGACTGCCCGGTGCCCGCTACGGCCAGTCCAGCCCTGGCTTTCACATTGCATTACAGTGGGAAAGTGCGCAGAGTCGTAAGGCCTCGAAAAGAGAATCAGCAAACACCAGGAGGAGAAAAAGCAAAATGTTTTAGGGCAATCCCTTAAGAAGGGCCATGTATAACACTGATTAATTGCATGCAGCAGAAGATCTTAAGGCTGATGGATGGGAAAATAGGATATGGTTTATAGGTTTGTAAAAAAATCACTTGTAAAACCCAGCCAGGTAACTCTTGCTTGTTTTTGCAATTTAAGGTGTGCAATCCCAATTGTCTTCTAAAGAAAGGATTTTTTTGTGCATTAAAAAGCAAAATGTCTTTGGCTTGTGTTTATCCCAGACTTAGCACATTAGTCAGGCGACATTAGCGATTATGAGAAGAGTGTCATGGAGGATAAAGGGAGAGGCACTTCTACTCACAGGACTGGCAGCGCAGAGCAGAACATGCGAAAATACCTGAGGGGCATCTGAATAATTCATTATAATCCCGAAGTCTGAACAGTGCAAAACCTTATGCATTTCCAAGTTTCAACTTAATTACTTCACGCGTTGCACAAACCGCTCTTCGCACCAGGTGGTTTACCAGCATAAATTGCTAAAACAGCGAAGACGTGATGGAGCGCGCCCAATGGAAAATGTACCCCATGGTTTTAAACATTGCCCCGCTAAAACCAATGCTGACCCAGATGGCCAATCAAAGCATTGCTCAAGTGTGACAAGAACAACTTCAAGGGCAACTACTCGCAAAGCAGCACCCATGTGAGCAAACTGGTACGGTAGGCTGTAATGTTCTATGTATACACGTCATGAGTGATGTAACATTTGAGGTCATATGTGAGCTGATAAACAGTGCACAACTTACACGTTCTAACTGATGAATTTCAGGGGGAGCACAATGTTGACAACATATTTGAGAAAAAAAATACTTTCCACATACAGAAATTAAAAGTGACATTCAATGTGAACCCAAATGGCAAATTGCAGTGGCAACTCTTGCAAACTGTGGCCACAGTCTTGAAAACATCACGGTGACACACTGTTGCCAAGAAAAGTTGCCCTTAATGTTACACGAGTGCGTTGAATGCTTGTATGAAAGGTATGGGAGTCATCCAAGGTATAAGTGTTTGGAACAAAAGCAAACCTTCACAACAACTTATAAATAAATTATATTGGCACTTCCCGCACACGTAGCATTTACGAAGCCTTTAGAACAGTATGAGGGAAAAAAAGAAACATTACTAATAATACTAGTTCTGCAGGATTGCATTCAATATGTACATAAAAGACATAAAACGTGCAACCAAACAACTGTGCAAAGCCCCCCATTAAGTGCTGAAAAGATAACGAAATACTCCCATCAACTGCTGAAAAACAAATTACTGCAGTCGATGGAAAAGGAAAGCTGGAATGCTCAGCCAATAAGGTTCGCATAATGGAACATCCATCAATTACACATTGCTGAAATATCAAATATGCATACATAACAATATTTGTGTAGAAAATAAAATGACTGTCTAAAAGGGATGGCTGGTCTGGACCTTAATAGAAGAGCCTATTTTAGCATCTATTCTGGTGCGACAGTGCTAATGCTAAAGTGTGCAGGAAATTCGCAAAAGTCTTTAAGATTCAGTGAGTACGAATCTCCAAGCCATTCTTCAACTGAGATGTACATTTGTGACCAATCCAGTGGTTTGACCCAGACACATTTCTGGTTTTCTGGGATCTCCATTTTAACTTCCGCTAGGAATTTGGCTCTGGGTGGTATCTCTGCGGCATCCACATCAATCATCAGCCTGAGAGCCATAAAACATGTAGCTAACCAAAAAAGCTGTTTTTTGGGTGAGGGATGTTAACTAGATTCAGAGACATTGAACTCAGAGATCTAAGTGCAGACTAACCAACCTAACCTGATGGATGATGTGTCTCCCTTAGTATCTCTTTTCAATGAGATTTTATCATCAGATATCAATAATATTGCCCTCCTTAGGTTAAATAAAAAAAGAAAGCTTACACAATAGTCAGCTTAATAGTACTATGAAGAGCAGAATAATGGCAAACTATCAGAACAACCTTCGTTCCTACACACAAAGAAGACATCATGCAAAACAACACATACAAGCCCAGAAAATAGGCGCCAAAATATTTTTTCAACTTGATGAAGGAAAATGTAACGCTGCCTACCAAAATCCGCCATCTACTTCTAGTTGCATCAGGCTGGCTAACCTTTACACTGAAAGAATCTCCAACATCAGCGATACCCCTCAACACCAGCAAGTATTTGCAATGAAGTAAAAAATCAAAGGTTAGATGGTCCTCATTCCAACCCATTGAAAGTTTCTCTCTAAGTATACCCACAGCTAAACTAATTTTCCTGAAACTAAATTAAATTGGGATATATATTATCAATGCCACCCTGACTCGAGACCTAGTGCCAGACCTCTTTAAAAACTGGTCACATACTTAAGAAAACAAGGTAGTGACACCTCTGACCAAATGCATACGGCTCCATCACTAGCCTCTGGCTCCTAGACAAACATCATGAAATACTGTGTGAGCAATGAACTGAAAAGGTGTATGTTAAAATATAAATGAACAGATTTTCAATCAGGCTTCAGGCAAGGAAACATCAGTGAAAGCACTACTCTACAGTCAGCCAATGAACATTGGCACCACTGATATTCGTAGCGCCAGCCACAGGCTTCTGAACAAAACTTAGGGCCCCGCCTCTTAATATTTTACAAATTAAGCACAGTGTGAGAGTATCTTGAGAGGTGTCAATGCTATTGTTGCATTTGTGGGTGTTCAAAAAAATTGGCATGCCTTCCATACGTACACCTACCTTTAGTAGGCAACCAATGTAAATTTTGTTTTAGAAAAAAAGTTTTTTTACATTGGAAAATGTTTCTATGGGGAAACAAGAGGAAAACAGTGCTGTAGCACTATGGTGCACATATTGGGAATGTTCTACTTTAAGAACAATCTGCAGTTACAGGGATACGACTGATCGTTGTTAGAGCATTTCAAGCAATAATAGTGGGGAGGGCGTTACAAACCCTCCAGTATGAAGACAGGACAGTACGCTGATCACTGACAGAACCTGTGTGTTTGCTTCGATCCCTTAGTCCCTTGCAGCATTTCAAAACCTTAAATGAAGGAAGGACAAATGTAAATTCAAGTAACATTATGGTTTTAAGGAAAGGACATAGAAAGGCCAGCAAATAGCATATGGGCTGTTTAAATGTATCATACTTGGTGTGCGCTTTTCTGACTCCAGCCTCCCATTCTTGTATCTGTTCAATGCCAAGAGAAAGGGTCTGCGTGGACTTTCACGTAGGAAGACAATAAGCGCCATTAGAAAGCCCCTCCCCTCTGCGCCAGAATTTCTACAGTGAGTTGCAAGAAAATTACATCCCTCAATAACTTACCCTCAGGAGGCTTATGTAGACAACATCTGGACACACTCCAGTGTTCTGAATTGATGAAAATACTAAATAATTCTAAGAGTGCAAACCAGACACAAATTAGGTCAGAGTTTGGCTTAATTAGGCAAGATTTGACACACCTGGTTTAATTTATGAAGTTGTCACATTGAACAAGACACACTGATCCATCTTCGTTGAAAAGGAATCTTAAAGTCCTTCATTTCATATGGCACACATTCACCCATCAACCCTTGGACAAAATGGCTTGGCACCTCCTTAAAGGAGTTAAGAAATATTAGATACAAGGCAGAGCAAAATCCCATAAGCAGCCTTAAAAGCCCTGGTTGGATCCCAAATGAGATTTAAATCTTGGTACGCTCATTTAGCAACTTTCATGCAAAGTAAATTTGCTAACTTGGTCATACAATCATAATACCTCTGGTAAACCAAATTTCTGAAGTCAGGCCCTAAACTGTGAAACCAGGTATAAGATTATGGCAATGTACTACATGTTTCTACTTATGAACTGAAGCAAAATTGGAGCTCTTATTAATTCCACAATGGTGCATGCAGACTGTTGGATTATAAGCACAAACCTCTAACCCTTAGTTTATACTGTTGTCTCCGCACGAAAGAAAGAAAGGTTTTGTTGTTTTCAGGTCTAGAGTCATCCAAGACCTTTTGATATTAGTACAATTATTTGTATAGTATACTTACTTATAGAGACTTTTAGCCAGCCTTCTTCGTCCAGTGGTCTGTTTTTAGGTCATTCACGTTTTTGTTCCGCCCACTACAGTATACAGCATAGGGCAATAGGACAGCCCACTTCAGCCACTGGCTAACTTCACTGTGAGTGACGGCATTCTGCAATTTCACAAGGAGCAAATCCACACAGTGCCAGGAACTACTATGAAAATGTGTGCTTTCTGAGATCAAATATAACTTTGCTTTAGCCATTTTTTAAAGCTTTGCAAAACCCATGACAAAACAAGCATTGGCAATTCCAAAAGGATGGCAGTCAACACAAGACCTATTCACTTTGCAAATGCTAGCTAAATGCAGGAATCTGGATTTGTAGAGATGCAATGAGCTTTAGTTCAAGCAATTAGAAAATAATATACTAAGGAAAGCCAGATAGGTTTTCCATCATGCTAGCTTTACGCTTGCTGAGAAAATAAAATCACTAACGTTTTTGCTACTAGAATGTTCATGTTACCCTACTTAAAAGATTTTTTTGAAAGACTATCCAAGATTTTGCACACAGAATGTATGTTTCAAATTGAAGTATAGTTCGTGATTAATCAGGATTGCACCTGAGTTTAGTTATTATTTTGTGTCTTTAGGGCCGAAGGTATGTGAATACGCACCTACTGGTTGTTAGATTTGAATTAATCATATACACTTAATTTAATTAACTTTCTTAGTTCCTCTTTGAGCCTCGTAAGATGAGGCAATTATCTCGAAGCAGCCCCTAAGTATATACGGCTAGTGAAAAAATACATCCAAGCCTTACAGATATTAAGATTGCAAAGATGTGCTATTGGAGTGTAATCCAAATTGTGTTTACTGGCCCATAGTCTCAGCAGATCAGGAAAGCAGGTGGGAGTCGTTTCTCCTTTTATGTCTGCCTGGGAAACGGCAGCGCTTTGAAGAATATCTGGAGATCATTACCTCCATGGAAAATGAGAGCTAATTTAAAAATACTACACACTGTGTGATCTTGGTGATATCCTTTCATCACATGTGTCATTGACATGGTTATTTTAAGATGAAACTGAACCTCATTCTAGTTCATCTGCATGGTCATTCTATTTCTTATTTGCATGAGAAAATAAGAAAGTGAAGGCTTTGCATTAAAATGGCTCTGACAAGCAAGGTAATTAATTGTATGAGGCTCGCCCTAGATGCACTGACGTCCTAAGTACATTTACTTCAATTGCGCTTTTCTTTTCCATTACAGGTGCCACATCTACAATGCTCATCTCTAATTCAATGAAAAGGCGACAGCTTATAATGGCCATAATATGGTCTCGCCATGCTCTCCCTCATGCATGAAGAAAGGCACTTAGCAGAGGCTCTTCTCTATTCCTAATGGTGTGAATGCACACACGTGAGTTCTAAGAAGCCAATGTTTCGGAATAATCCCTTGCAATAGTAGTACTACCGAGCTGTCAGATGGAGGCATTTCAAAAAATACATTATGCTTTGAAACAAAAACGTAAACCTGAACTAAGTGTTTGCTGTAGATGACACTGCATTATAAAATCTTCTGTTTGATATATTTTTACTAAGAAAAAAGAGCAGCAGGCGCCCTAGCGTACAGGATCCCATATTCAACTTTTCTGCAAGACTCTTTACAGGCGCTTTCAGGACAATAAACAATATTAGTTTCTAAACGAACCATGTGTACTAGAAGGCATGGTAGAGAGGGAAGTGGGAGAAGGGTAGTGGAAGAGATAAAGAAAAGAGCAAAAGGAGATCAACTGCATTAAAACCCACACTCGAAGATTGTCATTTCGCATTGCATAATTTATTTTAAAAAGGTTCAATAATAATCTAAAGGGAAGACAAGCTCATGTGTTATCTCTGAAGCTCATTATGCCACCTTCAACCCAGGATGTCCTGGTACTATGGACAATAGATGCACCTTACCTTTTTGTAGCATCTGATTCGAGATGGATACTGCTGTTATACCTACTGTTTCAAGCCACTAACTTATTTCTGATATCTAGTAAGGTCCTTTCCTGCTGCTAAGCCTTGACTCTGAATTCGCTTTCTTTTGTGAAAAATGTGTTTCTTGGTGGCATGCTGAGATTAACACCTCTTTGCTAACATGGCCGGATGCCCTAGGAGGTGGTAAAAGGGGTACAAATGGCACCTAGTGCCAAGATTCCCAGGTAAAGTGGGGTGGAGGTGCAAAGCGTGAACAGCGTAAAATCCGCCGCACACGAATATCTGAGGCCACTCCTGTAATATTTGAGGAGGGAAATCGGGCCGGGGGGGGGGGGGGACGAGGGGATTGCAGCACAAATGAGGATGAGCAGCCCCCAGATGCACATTACATTTCTGGCAGAAAACTGAAAAAATACCAGCACAGCCAGCAACGAGCTCCACAACAGAAAACGACCCACATTTGGTGGTGAAGAGCGGGCAAATGCAGTGAAGCAGACAGCACGAGAGGCATCATCTACAAGCAGGTGGCATGCAGCTGAGATGCCGGTGTGCACCAACAGAGGACTTAGCAGAAAGTTCACAGGTGCACAGCAGCTAGATGGAATCCTCAAGGCATGCGTGGCCCGTGCAGCTAAGAGTGGATATGGGTAGGAGGGAAGTCGACATACGATGAGGGATACTTAAATTAAAAAAAAAATGTTTTTCTTTTTTTATTTGTTTCCCTCGTCGTCGTATGTTGACTCCTTGACCCGCACCCCCCCGCTCTTACCTGCACGGGCCGTGCCTGCCTCGAAGTTTGGGGAATTAAGCGGCACCACAGAAGACAAGCCAATGAGGAATCAAACTTGCAGGCAGGGGGAACGAATACAGGCTGTGTAGCAGCCACAGGTAGCAGTCTGAAAAGTCCTGAAGGAGGACACGACTCAGGTAAGTTTCACAGCATTTATTGTAGTAGTTCTCTACACAACCAACAGAGCTGGTAACAGGGAGCAATCGCCTTTCCTTTTAAAACATTACTAACACACACCATGGATTTTTTAAGGTTATCATGGTGGGACTTTACAGATTTCTCAATTCAGAACCCAACACATCTCCTCCCTTGTAAAGAACAAAATAATCAGAAATAAAATGAACTCAACATTTGCATGATATTGGACAAAGGATGTCTATCTACCCATATTCTCTGATTCAAATCCATCAAATCTATGCACATCCTTAAAAACTCCATTGTCTTTTGTGGCCAACACCACTGGCTTTAACCATTCCAATCTTTCTATTGGCTCAATAATTGTTTGTTGACACAACGACTCCAACTCCTGTTCCAATTCCTTTCTCATGGCGAAAGGCACCCAGCTTGGTTTATGGACCACAGGACCTGCTTTCAGAATTATATGGTGGGAACAACCTTTGATTCGCCCAAGTTTTCACTAAAGACTTCAGGACTCTTCTGTCAACTCTCCACACGGGCATGCACTCATCCTTCAACATAAATTGCTAAGGGCTGTTTGGGTCTAAGATAATACCCAAATTCCTTTGCTCCAACCAAGCCAACAGGCAAGATCCATCTTTGGCTACATAAACAGTGTCTGGTGTCCTGTTGCTATTGAAACTCAGAGTGCCGTTATATTCGCCCAAAACCTCCACTGGTTTGCTACCATACACTATTGGTTTGACCTGAGATCTCCTCACCGTGAAATTGTTACATTTTTTCCACTCATTTGAACCAATAAGGGTTCAAAATGACCCCAAATCCGCCACCATAGAAACTGGAATTGCACAAATTACAATTAGACACAATGGTCTATTGATGGCAGTTGGGCCCAATTTCACCACATCCCTCGCACCTTAATCTCTTTTTTCCTGGCATCCTTCAACAGAATCGCCTATCACCATTACACCATTCCACTCATCAGAATCAGAATCCAAATTCACTTCAGAGATGCTTTCAATGGAGAGAATTTTGTTGGGTTTGGGTCTAGTGCTAGCCGTTTGGATTTGTAAACTCTTGCAAAATTTCCCATCCTTTTACATTTGGTGCAATTTTTGTCCACTGCCAGACAAGAGGAAGCATTGCCTAAATGATTTTTGCTGTCACATCTATAACATTCTAATGCCTTCTGTTTTGCATCTACTTTATTTTACCCTCTCTTCAATAAGTTCTCAGAAACCACAGCATGCACTTGCATCTCTAACGCCATTTGTTCCATGTACACCGCAATGGTCTCCACACTCCCGCCTACTTTGAGCGCTTTTTCCTAGGTTAATAGCTTTTCCTGTATTTTGTACCAGTTGATCCCTTATCATTGCATCCTCAAAAGTCTTGTAATCACATGTTGCTGCTAACAGTCTGAAATCACTCACAAAACCCTCCACCGGTTCACCCAGAAGTTTTTTCCTCATGTAAAATGTATACCTTTCCATGATGATGTTGTGTTTCTTCTTAAATCGCATAGCTATCATTTTAATGACAGAGGAATAATCATCCACAGCATCACCCTCACCCATAGCAATGGCAACAGGTAAATGTTTTAGTACCTTCCTCCCTTCTGTGACCAAAGGGTGACTCAATAATGATAACTCAATGGCCTCTAAATAGGCCTCACACCCTTCAAGTGGTTTCCAATACACTGGGGGGTTTCCCGGAGATGAGAAGAAAGGACGTGATGGTACTACACTCTATTGCATCTTGTTATGAGTTATCCGACAGGAATAATAATGTAATACTCTACAAACAATGTAAAATGACACAATGACCATTACATACATTTATCTGCACATTAATGTACATGTAAATGTTCCACTGCACACAGACTTGTGTTGCAACCATGCATATGCAGGTAGCAAAAGAATGGAGGGCATTGAGTTAAGGTAGATAGCAGAAGTATGATGTGCGTATCAGAGCTGAAATGCACACAATTTATCAAATAAATGATATATCAATTATCAAAGTTCTTGTTCTAAATGCACGCGCAAGCCCGCTGCAACACGTATGAATTTAACTCCATGCTTAAGGTATGTGATTCACAGATAGTGGACGCACCAGCTTAATTACTGTATTTACAGGAGTGCATGTCACAGAGAAATGCGACATGCTGAGAAGCTCAATTTTCTCCCAGCAGTGAGAAGCACTCCTCACTTCTAGGTCTGGTGGCAGTAGAAGCAATCCCTGCCTCTTATGGCAGTAGAAGCTACCCTCGCCTCTGCCACTCACTGAGCCAATCGTAACAGTGCTTTTGTAGTACTTGATCATGTGATCACGCAAACGCAGCTTCAAAGTCACCATGCATCAGCAACACTGCACACACCGATGCACGTCACCAACACCATTAGCTGTAGGCCGAACCTTTTGACGGATGACTCGGGGCAGGGACTTACCATGCCGATGCGTATTTCGAACACTACTCGCCGTGTGCCGCAGAGGCTGCGTGGCAGGGATTCCTCACGCCGATGTGCAGCAGGACACTCCTAGGAAAACCGCAATGTCACCTATCACCACCACAGCCCTCAAAATGTGAAAATCACAATCATGGCCCTGAAGCGGTAAATACACGTCGATGCAGGAGGTCTGGCAGAAATACCACTTGCTGTTCCATGGACAACTTGTAATAAAGAAGGTGCCTTAAACTCGTACTGCTCTGTTCAGCTGGTAGGACTAAACCAGCTAGAAACCAGTTGCAGGGCTTGTAGACCACTCGTCGCCACTGAAAAGTTCGGATGGAGGACACGACTCAGGTACATTTCACAGGATTTATTGTAGCAGTTCTCTACACAACCATTAGAGCTGGCAACAGTGAGCCACTGCCTTTCCTTTTAAAACATCACCTTCACATTCTATGGCTTTGTCACTGTTGTCATGGTGGCACCATACAGAGTTCTGAATTCAGAACGCAACACACTCCTGGTCCAGGACTGCCAGAACAGCAGAGGATCAATGGAACCCATGCTGGATAAGAACCTGGGTCCATCAGAGAACACCCAGTGGCCAGGTGGCTTGGCAGTGGCAACGTGCTGGACTAGAACTGCAATTCTGGTAAAACAAATGAACATGACTGATGGTGTGCATTATTATGAACAGGAAGTACTACTACATGGAGTGGGTACAGCACCATGGCATGTGGTGGCAGGTAACGGCAGGTTGGGACTAGGGGGGGGGTGGAGGTCCATTCAACGAACCAGTAGCAGCACCGGGCATAGTCACAGCAGCAGAGAGGCCAAGGTATGATGTAGCAGGAGTATGCCAGTTGGCATGGCAGACACACACAGCTTCAAGGTGCTGGAGCTCCCTTCACACAACAAGGGGACCAAGGATTTGCGCAATGAGTGCGTAGGGCAGGTAGCAATGCAAAAATGACCCTCCACGCGGTGCAGGAGCTATTGGACAGACTAACCTTTGCAGGGAGAGTCATCCCAGCCAGCAGGGAACTTGCCAAATGAAAAAGGGCCACCACCATATCAGGCTCATGACAGAAGTGCAGCATGATCAAGCAATGTGGGGCAGATGCTTAGCGGAGTTTAATGGTGTGCTAATATGGAGGGAGCCCTAGCTCTTATCCAATCAAGCACAGCTGTGCACGGATGTCACAGGGCTTTTGAGCAATGCAGGGGAGGAGAGCCTGTTGTGCAATGGCATTTCTAGTTGAATGGCTAGACCACAGTCTCACAAATAATATCACGATGCTGGAACTGTTCACAATCATGGTCATTTTTCACATATGGTATGGGGAGCTGCTGAACAAGATAGCAATGTGGTAAAATAACCACTCAGTGGTGCAACTGATCAATAATGGCACAGCAGACTGCCCATATGTCCTTGCACTGTTCCGCCAGCTAGTCGTGCAACAGGTTAAAGCAAAACATGGAAATCAGGGTGAGACATATGTCGGGCTGCATAAACTCCATAGCAGATGCCCTTTTTCGCCTATAGTCGGAGATGTTCAGAGAACTTGCACCAAGTCAGACCAGCTGGTGACGTGGTTTCCCTCGGAGTTTTGGAAAATGATAGATCAGACCTGAGAGTGTTCATAGAGAATGCACTAGAGCCCAAGACAGCTGTGAAGTGCGATAAGTACTTGGTAATGTTCACGCAAGAGAAGGGCACCGCGTCACTTGGGAACAAAGCCAAAGTGCAACAGGCAGAAGAAGTTCATACACTGGGCATTCACTGGAGGGAAGAGTAAGCTGTGGGCTTAAACTCACCTGGTTGCAGTAGCGCATTCCGTCAAGCTAGTGACAGGTGCTGATTACACATGCAGCCACTATTGTAAGTTGGCAATGAGGTAACGGGGGAGCATGCAGGGCACACCCAAGAATGTCAGGCTACCCATAGACTTTGAAAGGCTGGCAATGTACAGAGCTGCCTATAGCCTAGCCTTCGTTTGGGCCATTGGAGTAAGCAAGGTAGTATCCCCAAGCAAAGCTAGCAGGGACAGGATGCATGAGAGACACATGGTGATCAAGATGAGGAGGTCCAACATGGATCAAGAGGAGAGGGCAACATATTTTTGACTGGGATGCCAAGAGGCAGCTGAATGCTTCCTGGTGTGCCTAACCTGCGCCTTCTTGGTGATAGGGTGTCCGGTTGGGCTGCCCCTATTCATGCATGAAGATGGGTCCAAATCCCAGTTCAAGGTGGTAATGCACATGGCAGTTGAGACGGAAGGGCTGCCACTAGTTGGGTGCACACTCCTTCAGGCTAGGGGCATCTATGACAGCAATGCCACATGGCCTGCAGATGCAAACCATAATGAGGCTGGGTAGGTGGGAATCAAACGTGTATAAGAGCTATGTCAGTAAGGCTTGGCTTGGTACTGACTGACACCTGCTTAATTGTACAAGGGACCCACAGGAAAGAGAAGCCATTGTAGCTCATCTGCTACTCTCACGTGACACGTGCACCTAGATGGGCGGAATTAGGGCAGAAGTTCAAAGGGGTATGGTTGGCAAACACACAGATTGAGTGGTTCACCAGGCCCGGCATGAAGTGGAGCCAACAGCTCCCACTGGTGTAGGTTCCTTGGTGAAGCACAGAAGGACCGACATACTGGTGGTGCTTCTTGGGGGTAAGACCTTACCACCCTGAAATGAGGGCAACTACTAGTGGCGACGAAGAAGGATATGACCGCATCAGAGCAGCTAATGGGACTTGCCAATATGGTGTGGTCTGAATTGATATTTAGGTTTAGCTGGAAGGGGATAAGGAACACGGAACAGTGGAGAGATCCAGTAGAAAACGTAATATAGCAATGAACAAGTTCGGCAAGAGCATGGGCTGCGAGTTTGTCAGGCATAGGTTGATGAAACTGCGGGTCCCAGGTTAGTATACTGAGGATGGGATCCCCTGTGGGGTGTCGGTCTTGATGTGATCCTTTGGAACATCAAAGGAGCACAGGAGCTAGAAGGATGTGCATAGAGAAGGCTGCCTGGGGAGTCGGAGCAGGTGCCCAGAGGTGACAACTCCCGGGAGCTTGGCGGATTTGGAATAATCACAACGTAATGAACAAGGAACCTAGAGAGGTGTTGAAGGAGGTTGCTGGTGACCCAGTCAATGAGAAATTGCCACTGGAGGCTGAGAAACAATACTATTAGAGATGTGACTGGATGGATGGATGGATGGATGGATGGATGGATGGATGGATGGATGGATGATTGGATGGATGGATGGATGGATGGATGGGTGGGTGGATGGATGGATGGATGATTGGATGGATGGATGGATGGATGGATGGGTGGGTGGATGGATGGATGATTGGAGTGCACGAGGAGTAAAACCTGATGACTCACTGACCAAGTATGAATAGTACTAAACTGAACTGAAATTTGGAGTATTAATTGGGCTGTGTTTTACTGGGGGGGGGTGGGGGGGTTATGATGATTCATCGCTTCACAGCAGCTTCGCTTTGGCAGCACTTTTTATTTGCTAACAGGACCAGAGATGAGGTTTTGAGGTAGGAGACTACAGCAAGCACCACCAAAGTGGGGGACAGCGAGCACAGGGGCAATACAACTACTCACGGAATTCAGGGCATAACGCGGACGAGAGGGAGAGGCCAGCTGGTGGGATGGGCTCAGTCCTGCCTGGTTCCACCTGTGCTAATGTCCACTCATCACTCAGACAGCCCTGGGGCACTCTTGAATCCTCCCCGCTGCTGTCTGGCACCTCATGACGTTATACATTGATTCTTATATATGCTGTTTGTGCACGGTAAAAGCAGGATATTCTAAATAAAAAAAGATTTAAGGGGTAACATTTCTATGTTTAATTATGCAGTTATTTTCTAACGAACACTTTACAAATCTCCATAAGAATAATTACAAAACAATTGAGAAACTTACATGGAAAATGTCAGTCTAATATCGCCGACTCTGTGGCACCCGTGGAAATCACAGTCCTGAGTCCTTTCCCGCAGTGTCTCAATGTCACCAACTACCACCTACTTATGTCGCACTGAAATAAAATACATGTGTAACGGATAATGATGTGGAGTGATGTGGTTTCTACGTTGTGTCTTTAAAGCAACCTCGCTGTCCAATTGCGTTACTTATTATCGAATTACTGACGAGAGCCAGTGTCCCTTTACACATCTGAATTCTTCCATTTGACCTGCTTGCTCCACATAAAAAGACATACTGAAAGAGAAATGAATAAATAGACTAACCCCTGAAAAGGCCGGATGTGAAGGGTAGCCACCTCCCGCCCCTTTTCCCGGAATTATGTTTTTCATGCGGAAGTGAGCTCAAAAGTGCAACAAGGAAAGAAGCGACAGAGTGGACGAAGGAGCAAAGGAGAGAACGGTGGGGCGGCAGAACAAGCCCAGCGTGCCTGACGCATCCGATTACAAGGGCTGTAAACCACGCTGTCTCTCTGCCCGGGGCGCTCTCCGCCTGACGCATCTGATTACACGGGCTATAAACAATGCTGTCTCTGCCCCGGGCGCTCTCCTCTGCTCCACAGGACGGGTGTTCTGAGGCCTGGCAGCGGTCACATTGTGTCCCATCCTTGCCAGCCCACGCCAACTAATTCATTTAAAGTCAACATCACAACAAAACCGGCGTTGTATGTTTTAGGTGAAGTAGGTGTGTGACGTCCAACACAAGTGCCTGCCCCCTGGCGCTTCCTTTGCAGCTCTGTGGTTTCTGATTAAATCATTTAAATTGAGTACGTCACAGTCTGTGACTCCTTTCATACAATACGTTACATACATTGAATAATACTTATAAGTTGTTGACAATTTGACTACTCCACAAATTATCTGAGTTTTAATCTAGTCGTCTTGCACATACACTGCGACAAATTGGAGCCTGGACCAGAAAACTCTGTGGCAAATCAGTTAGTTATAAACTACCTCATTATTTTAAATGGTTTATGTCGGAGAAACTATAATCGAAGGTGGCATTTGTGAGTACAATCAACATCTGAAACCCTATGATTGAATTTACATGTTACTATCAAAATTATGTTTATACATATAAATAGTGACCAATTGTGTGTATTGTGTGCAATACCGTAAGTACTGCAAACTGAGACTTAAATAAAACTTCAGGTTTAGTTTTGGCAACTGATGTCAAGGTAGATGGATCATAAACAGATACCTCTAATGGATTCCAATCAAAAAGACCGATTGTGAAATCTTTCTCCAGGAGTGGCAAAGCGCTTGGAAAACATCATAATATTAATTTGTTACCTGCATACTACTCACAAAAGTGCACCATCCACAAAGCCATCCAATACGGAACCCCAACCTACCTGGACAGGACACTAAACATCTCAGGTGCAACATGGCTACTCAGAAGCAACAACTGCCTACATCTTGGAACTCTTCTGTGCGGAAATTCCTGCACAATTCACCAATCTTTCTCAGACAGTGCCCCCAAGATCTGAACTCCACTAAAGGCCATAAGAACCAATCCCTCTGTAAACGCGTTCAAGAAACAACTCGGAATTCTCCTTGCCAATCAGTTTCTACCACGTTAACCTGCCAACTCTTGGCCAACCCTTAGGACTAGGTCTCACCAGCGAGGCACCTGCAGTAGTGTTCCGAGGCACCACACACCCGCCTCTCACCATCAACCCACCTCGATAGCCTTTGCATGCATACACATTGCTTTTCGACTGTCGGGGTTTTGATACTTTTTTTTTTTTTTTAATTTTTAAACAAATCTTTATTGACTGCATAAAGATCTGACACAGCCATGTGCCTACATCCCACCGGGCCGGCACTGCGTCGCACAACAGTCGCAACTAAGGATATTGGAGAAGCAAACACAGCAAGCCGCCTACAACCCCTATGGGCCGGCCGTGTCAGGAGGGCAATCATATCAGGAAATAATCAACTCAAGTTCGTAAACAAATACCCCCACAAAACATCAACTGCAAGAAGTCACTTCAGCGTAATCGTCCCTTGTCTCAGTAACCAAAGCTCTGTCCATTCAGTCTCTGCTCAGCACTCACCCCTACAATTCCATTATCCCGCAATTCCGTCCTCGACCCTACGCCAGAAAGGATCGCTCACTGCCCCGCCCTGTCTGGGAGACACCCCTCACCCCCCCTCCGCCCCCCTCCCCCTCCCACAGTCTCCCCCCTGCCGGAATCTGGGACGGGGTCCCCAGTGTCATTGTGTATCAAAACATAAGTTTGAAGAGGGGCCCAGATAACCTGCGGGCACGAGGTGGGAGGCATAAGGTCGGCATAGGTGTGTAACTGGTCCTGGCAATATATGAGGTCTGTAATCCAGTCCTTAAATTTGGGAGCCCGACCCCGCCCCCATCGGCAGGCGATACGTCGCTTCGCCAACAGAAGAGCCAAAGAAACATATCTCCGTATCTTAAGTGGGACGTGTTCCGTGTACCCCAAGAGCACAGTGAGGGGATCGGCAGGCACATGCACCCCAGACATCTCGTCAAGCGCCTGTAGTACCTCCCCCCAGTAGTACCGAATCGGTGGGCAGTCCCAGGCCAAGTGTCCTAAGCCAGCCTCCCCCGCCCCGCAACAATCACAGCGGTCATTATCACGCAGTTGCATCCGGTGTAGTCTAGCCGGCGTGCAGTATAGACGGTGAACATATTTATAATGGATGAGGCGTAATCTACTATTGGCCGATATGGCGCCCGTCTGTCGACAGCAATATGACCATTGTTCCTCCGTGATGGGGGTTCCCAATTCAGCCTCCCACTTCCCCTTAGCTGGGGCCTGAGTCCTCTCACACTCCCCCTGGGTTATCCCATATAATCGAGATACTACATGTTCAGGGGGATTGTGTTGTAGAAGGACATGTAAAGGGGCCATTGTAGGGGGTTCCATCGGAAAACACTGAGTAAGTGATCGTGTGTCCTGTCTAAGCCTTACGTAGTAGAACCGCTCCAAAGGGGTGGGATTCAGGGTGCCAAAGAAGTCCTCACTACTTTTAAACTTGCCATTCACATACAGTTGGCCCCAGGTAAGACAAGACAATTTCCGCAACATGCGGCAGCATCCCCCTTCCGTCGTAACTGGGAGGTCATGCCTCCCCTGTAATGGCGCTAATGGCGAGTAAAGAATAGGGCATTTTAGTCTGCGTGCCAGCTCTCGCCACGCACTAGTGGTGCATTGTACGGTAGTAGATTCTAGATGTCTGGGGACTGCGGTGGTACCCAGATACGCTGTACAAGGAGTAGGGCCCATATATCCATCCTCAATTGCCAAATGCGGCATGTAAGGGGGAGGGTGCATCCAGTACACCGCATAGTGCGCCTGAGCGCATATAAAGTATCATTCCATGTCTGGGACCTCAAGTCCCCCACTCTCAAACGGCCGAGTGAGAACGTCCCACGCCAATCTGGGTTGTCGCCCACCCCACGTCAATCTCATCAGCTGAGCGTTGACACTTTGAAAAAAAACCGGCTAGGAGCATACGGGATGTTAGTAAAAAGATAAAGCAGCTTAGGCAATAGTATCATCTTAATCAACGACACTCTAGCGGCCATGGAGAGAGGCATTGCGATCCAGCGAGATATCCTATCCGTAAGAAGATCGAGAGCACAGCCATAATTGGATCGCATCAGCTCGTCCCGATGTCGAGACACTCGAATGCCAAGGTAAGTGACTGTGTCGGAACACCATGTGAGAGGGAAGTCCGGATCAAACTCTGGCGTGGCATCAGTGAGTGGAAAGATCTGCGATTTCCCGGATGTTGTCGGACTTTAGCAGCCAGGGTCTCGATGGCGAGAGCAAAAAGCAGGGGCGACAGGGGACATCCCTGCCAGGTGCCCCGGGTAATCGCAAAGGAAGCGGACTGCACCCCATTAACCAACACACTAGCGCGTACCCCGGAATACAATAAATTGATCCATGCCAAAAAGGGTGCCGGAAACCCCATACGTTGTAAAACAAAGGCGAGGTAGTCCCATTCCAGGGAATCAAACGCCTTAGTGGCGTCGAGAAATACAGCCGCCGCGTTGAGATTAGGGTCTATGTCGTGGAGGAGTGCAAATAGTGTACGCAAATTATGGGACGTGCCTCTAGTGGGCACAAAGCCTGATTGATCAGGGAGTACCAATGCTGTCATATGAGGACTGATCCTATTAGCGATCAGTTTGGCTAAAATTTTGGCGTCCACATTGATTAAGGAGAGAGGCCTGTACGAGTCACAATAGGAAGAGGGTTTCGCTGATTTAGGCAGGGATATTATACGCGCCTCTCTCATAGAAGGAGGAAGTATACCAGTCTCCCGGGCCTCCTCATAAACATGTCGCAGCACCGGGATAAGTATGGGATAGAAGGTTTTATAGAATTCGGCCGGTAAGCCGTCCGGACCCGGCGCTTTTCCAGATTGCAACTGCATGATGGCCGAAATAATTTCTTCATCCTCGTGTTGTCTCAACAGGAATTCCCTCTGCCCGTGCCAGGCGATCGCCGTGTCGTCAAAAAAGGGAGAGAAGTCCACCGGATGCTCTCTCCGCGTCTTATAAAGACCTCTATAGTAATTTCGAAACGTCTCCACTATCTCAGGCGTATCGCTATGCCGAATCCCGTCCTCGTCCTCGTCCTCCACTTCAAGGACTAAATTAGCAAATTGAGGAGGTCGAATCAAGGAAGCCAGCATTTTCCCAGGCCTGTCCCCCTCCCCGTATCTCCGCACTCTAAAGTATTTCCCTTTGTATTTACATTCGCGTTCTGCTGTCTCATGGTATTCAGAGAGCACCCCGCGCAGTTTAACTTGCAATGCCGGTGTGGGGCGAACCTGCAATTCCTCCTCAATACCTTTAAGTTCCGTCTTGGCACTAAACTGACAACTAAGGCCAGGGTATGTATCATGACGCTCATTCGTTCTAAACTTGCAGACTAAAACTCAACATCTTCACCCCCCTCCCACATCAGCAGCCCAATCCTGCCGTGGTAGTCGTCCCACCCCCCCTCCCGCCATTCCCCCAACTTCGTGCTCCCACCATGGGAGAATGACTCACCCCGAACCAAACCTAGCATTATAACACCCACAACCAGTCTGAAAAGGGTTCACCTGCGAGGTGGAGTCTAGAGGGCGTCCAGGGGTCTTCCTCGCCATAGCGAGGGTGTTCGGGAAATCAAATGGAGGATCATCTCGATGCAATCACAGTGTGTCCAGCCAGCTCGCCGCCAGTCCCCCCCCCCGCAGCAGTCCCATAGCTGGAAGTAGCATACAGCTTTAACTTCGTCGGTCAAAGCGGTGAGGGGGCAGCTCCCCGCCCCACCCCCCCAGGAGCTCCGAAGTTACTGCAGGATTGTCTAAGTTCTAGCGCACTGTGAACCACTGCCAGACTCCAGGAGGGGGGAGAGCGCACCCCCCCACCCCAGACCCCACATTCCACTCTTGTGTCCAGCCAGCTCTATACCCACAGTACCTCCATTAAAATAGCCACGGGCAGATTCGCTTTGTATAAGACACACTGGAGCGGCATCCAATTATTCAACATCTGAAGTGTTGCCACCCACGCTGGGGTGGGGAGGCGTAGATGTGCGACCCGCCTCCGGCCGCGGTATGGATTTAAGAAAATCTTGCGCCAATTGCGGGGTGCTGAAGAAGTGCTGCTTACTTTGGTACGTCACTTTGAGACGAGCTGCAAAGAGCATTGCGTACGGTATCTTGAGCTGCTGCAGTTTCTTCTTCACTGGAATGAACTTACGGCGCTGCTCTTGCACGGCTAGAGTGAAGTCGGGATACAAAGATATCTCCATCCCCTCATGGCGGAGCTGACCCCATTCTCTAGACAAGCGGAGGGCAGTGTCCCGATCCCGGTAATTGAGCAGTCGGGCTATTATCTGACGCGGCGCGGCCCCAGGCACGGGGCGAGGAGCCAGCGCCCGATGAGCCCTCTCGACCACCAGCACCGGCGAAAAGGCTTCTCTCCCAAAGAGCCCAATCAACAGGCGCTCTACGTAATCCTCCATCCGGCCAGTAGCTATGGATTCCGGTATCCCTATGAGGCGGAGATTATTTCTTCGAGACCGGGATTCTAACTCTTCATTCTTGGCCGCGACAGCTCTCAGGGCCCTCTTCATATCCAGCGTGCGAGACGTTGTTGCGGTAGAAGTGTCCTCCAGATCCGATATCCTCCGTTCCGTCTCAGTCAACGCCCCTCATGCTTGTCTACTCTATGCTTTACCCCATCGAGCCGCACAGCCATTGAGTCCATCTTGGATTCAATGGAGGTCAGGCTGGACTGTACCGCCAGGATGAGGTCCTTCAAGTCTGCGTTAGAGGGCACCTGGACTGCCACTCGATCGTCGTCCGGATCCATTTGAGAGCGGGTGTTTTTGCGCGCCTCAAAGTTGATTTTGGGCTGGCGCCCATCTGGTTTCCCCATCCTGTGCGACGGCACCGTAAGTCCTTCAAGCGAGATACACACCTCCAGCCCCAACCACGGCAGTGGAATTCAGCCTCCCAGCCACCGCACCAAGAGCCTACGTGCCTTGTCTTCACCGGTCACTCGCTCGAGAGGCTCACCATATGCAGGGTAGGCCAGGAGCCACAGCGCAAAGCGCGCCCCAGTATGGGCCAATGTATTCGCCCAATATCCGCCGCCGCGCCAAGATGTCCCGGCCTTGGCAGCCTTGGTTGTCGGGAGAGAGCTCCTTCCCCCCACCACCACCGCCTCCCCTGCTCCACCAGCAGCCGCCAAAGCAAGGATTGGGGGAAAGGGCTGTCCAGTCTCACCGGGCAGTCGGCAGCCAGATCCACAGCATATGAGGCCCCCGCGCGGGCCACCGCCCCAATTATCTCCTCCTCGTGTCTGCAGCAGAGGGGGTGGGGGCGCGCGAGGGAATGCCTGGCACACCGTGCTTCTCACCTCGGCCTCGGGTCCAGGACGGCCCAGACTGCGGAGCTCGTCTCGTCGCTCTCCGCCTCAGAGATCCCCTCAGGCCGCTCGCTCGCGCTAGGACCCAGCATCCCCGCTCCGCTCTACCCGCTGTATTTGTGAGCCGAAGCCAGGCGCTCCAAGACGGCCACGGCTCTCCCGGGCAGAGCAGCGCGTCCAGGTCGCTCCTCACAGCAGCCGCCTGGGTCCGCGATCACTCTCGCCGCAGCCCTCGCTGTCTCCAACCGCACGGCGTGTCCTGGCCGCCACCGTCCGGCCTGTCTCCTCACACCCCGGGGGAACGCACCTCACATACCACCCCAGGTGATTGCAGCGACCAGGTCAAGGCACCCGCGGAGCAGATCCAGGCAGCTCCGCCACTGCAGGGTGTCCGGCCCGCCTGCAAGCTATTCTGCCGCCACCGCCGCCATGTTGCGCTCGCCGGCCTCCAGGAATCTCCCATCAGTTTCAGAAAGCGTCAGGTAGGACAGCCGGATATTTTTACGCTTGTTTACTCTGCTCATCTTGCTGCACACATCGCTGTACTTTTTCCGCCGCAGAGCGTCCGGATGATCAGGATACTAATCGGATTTGGGCCCGAACCGCAAGAGCCTCACCAGAGTGCGGCCATCTTGCTTGGCGCCCTCTAGCGCACCCCCGGGGTTTTGATACTTACGATACGCGCCCCCTCCTCCCACCGGTCTGGTTAACGCTACATAAAAATGCAAACAAGCAAATTAATAAATACAAATATCAGTTTTTATGCAAGAAAACAAGGAAGCAAGAGGAATTACACTTGCCTTATGACCCCTGGTAGCTGTTTGATACTCCTCGAGCGGCTACTGTGACTGATATGTAATACCACGCTAAAAGACACAAGGATATCATCCTTTGTACACTTCTCACTTCTCAACTGTTCAGTTGCAACTAGTAGCAGTGCTCATTATTCATGGCAGACCCCAACGTAGAAAATTAAGATTTAAGATCCATTTAATTGGAAATTCATTTTCCCACTGGTGATGGGACCAGCTGTTGTAATACTGGCAGCTCCATACACGGGTTGTTGTGTTCAGTGTGAAAGTGGGGGAAATGAGGCATATCTTTCAAGCGTCAGTTCTCATATTCCCTTTGATTCTGCCAAGAAACAACTTATTTGGGAACATGCTGCTCCTGTGTGTGCAGCTATCTCCCTGGAGCTCCTAGCTGCTGAGTCAAAGTAAGCAATCAAATGATGCAAGATAAAACTCCCAGAACAGCTGTTTTGTACAAATGTTTTGCACAATTATGCAAAACCTACAAAAACATTAGCGACTGGTGCAACAGATTGTGCTACTGTAGGTAGAAAAGATACTCCGGGTAAAGAACATCTTGATGAAATCGGGGAAAAAAAACACAAGCGCACGAACACACACACACGTACAAGCACACACACGCATATTATGGATGCACACTTCTAGCATATCGTACCAATAGATAAGACTGGGTTGAAAGAGACTTGGAAGCCGCTCAATAGTTCTAGAATAGTGTCAGAATATTTGGGATAAAGTACGCCCAACTGGATCAGGATAATTTACATGAGTTCCTAGACCGCAGGCCGAGTGCCTTCATGAGTCATGGAACTACGAGGTCTAAAGATGTCTCTGGTGAGGCATGATTAGGCCGTTCATTGACAAGCTGACCATCTCTGGAGGCTCTCATCACACCAGCAGCTAGACATTAGGCTGCAGTCTAAGAAATGCATAACAGGTAAAACAAGATAGCTGGTCTTTTCCATCTATGCACCCAGAATCTGGAACAACAACCCTGCATCCATGAAGATCACCCACAACCTGCTCCAATTCAGGAAAGAGCTGAAGATACACCTCTTTAAAACACTGTATCATGATGCAGTAACAGTCCATAAAGCAGCTCCCTCTCAAATCACTTCTTGAATGTATCTTTGCCTTTCACCTTGCACAGCACTCTGCTGCCATTGGCCAGGTTTGTGCAGTACAAAAAGCACATACATGCAGTCCTTTTTAGGTTCGAGCCAGGTATGCTGTATTGAGGTATGGAATAGATGCTCCGGCCATTTCCTGCCCATCTATGCAATTGGCTCTTTTACTGTCCTTTCGAAATCGTTGTTTTTGGTTGATAAATAAGCTTAGTAGTTCCTCCTTGGTACCACCTTATCTGCATTTATAACCTCCCATAAGGCCTGGAATTTTTACTTGTGTTGTTACACAGTCTGCTTTATCTAGTTTGTGAACACTATTTTCTTTAATGATCTTCCACTATTCCACCGACGACGTGCTTTCCTACAAGGCAGTATGCCGCCCACTTTAAATTTTTAATAGTAATGGCTACGGTTCTGCTTTAACTATAGCGGTCACACTTTATTTATTTAAATTGCAGCGCGGTCCGCTTTACTTATAGCATACATGCTTTTTTATTTAATTTTCCAGCGCGGTCAGCTTTAACTTTAGCAGCCATGCTACATAACCTTTGTTTATTTATTTTTTATTTTTGGGTGAAAGCGCCTCATAGGGCACTTTCACTTTACTGTGGGCCGCGCCCCTTTCTTTAGACGCTGCTCACTGTAACATGGATACAGCGAGCAGCGACTAAAAAAAGGGCACGGCCACCATTAAAGTGGTCTCACATTTGCGAGAGTTTGAGCTATTGGTATTATAAATAACAATACCTTTATTTATGTGTGTTGGTTTTGAAAAACACATAAATAAAAGACACTGTCATTTACAATGCCAATAGCTTAAACTCTCGCAAATGCAAGACCTATTGCACTGAAAATGCTTGTTTATTCAGGGGGAGAAAACAGAAGTACAAATCCCAGGCTAGAAACACACACTGCTCTCACCTGACCTGGGACATTACCTAAAGCTTGTTATGCTTTTGCTGTCAAGCTTTTCTTAGATTGTTGTGTTAGATTGTCAATAAGCAGGAAATGTGTATTCCCACACCCCTTGCCCATCTCTACTTGCTTAGGCTTACTAATGCAGCGATTAACCTGTCAGGTGGACGGTGGCTGCTTAAAGCACAGCAGCATGTCTGCATTGCAGCAGGAGGTGGGCTGGACAGGTGACACAAGCATGACCAGTCTGCCTTTCCTAAGAGCAAGCCATGCTTGATGTGGATTTCTTTATGTCTATGTGTGAAGGCACTGGCATTCAAGACCCGCCTGCTGTGCCAGATGATACCTCTGCTGAAGGATGGCAGGGCTCTCTCCTGTGGGTGAGGCTGCAGAGCGGGTGCGGGAAGCCATTTCCCAGCACCACCTAGAGCATGTGCTGACGGCACAACCCACTTGTAAAAAATGATTGCATATGAATACTATTATAGATATGTAAGGACGTTGGAACTCACCTGTAAAAAAAAAAAATGTGCTACCATTGGATGAAGATAAGAGTCACATTTATGAAATTGCATATTACAGTAAAGAAAAGTGCATATACAGCAACAAACAATGCGAGATGTTTGTGAAGAACTATTCTCATTTCATTTGTGGAAGTATCATTCATTATTTATGTTTTATGTTTATTTTGCTTGTATTGCGCATACCAAAAACCTATATTGCTTTAGGCGCTTAGGCATCAAGATGGCAAACACTGCAACTGTAATTATAATTTTTTAGATGTAGAATTTGTATTCCAATAAGTGAAACCAGGGCCGGGCTGAGGAACCTAAAGCAGCCCGGCAGAAATACTGAGATCTCCTCAAACCTGGTGCAATACCTCTCTTTCCATCCTTCCATTCTTTCTCTTACCTGCTCTCCTCCCTCACTCCTCCCCCTTTTAAATGCTTTCTTGCTACCTCCCAGTCCCTCCTTCTCTTTCTCGGTTTTAAAGCTTCCCCTGCTTGCTACAATTAACCTCAGGTGTTCTGGGGGGAAATGCCAGAGGCACAGGCACTGGCACTAAGCTTTCAAAACCCTCCTCCAAGGGCTCCAGCCCACAGGGGAAATTCCCAGCGGAAAAATAGGCCTGTCCTGACCTGGGAAAGAAGCAAATAGATGGGTGTTTACCTCGTGTTCTGCATCAACTTGCATTGTATGTCTCTATACTCACAAGACCATAGGCTGATCTTTCAATTATCCGATGTTCACGTTGTTAACAATCCAATGTTAAAGTACCTTTTATTTATTGTATTTAGAAAGCTTATGTAGCAAAGACATACCCAGCCGTGGCCCGTGAAGGTAAGAGGTGGTGGGGTCGGTTGGGGGGGGATTTCGACTGACGACGACAAGGGAAAATTATTTATTTAATTTTTCCTCATGGTAATCAGTTGAATATCTCCTCCCCAACCCAGCCCCACCGCTCTTACCTGCACAGGCCGCGGCTGGACATAACCACAGGAACAGCAGGGTGATTTACAATAAGTAAGATAACAATAGAAACAGTTAATTGTAGGAATCATCTTAGGAACATTATAAATATTCTGGCATGAGCACTCAAGGATAAAGGGAACTAGAAAGGAAGTTAGAGAGGTACAGTCTGGAAAAGTGAGATTTTAAGTTCCTTCTGAATACCAAGATGTTAAGATGTTTGGAGTCAGCCTAACATCTTAACATCAAGTTCCAACATCTGGGAGTCAAGCAAGATAAGGGTCTTAGTTTTCGAGGTTGAAGGAATATTCCACTTTTTAATGATCCTACTCCTTGGTGACCTCATGCTTCCTGTGGTATTCAGTTCATCACTTGAAAAGTGAGATTTTTAAAGTGGCATTAAAATGATCTTATTTATTAGCCTTAGTGACTAAAGCTGGGCACAGCATGAAGGATAGCCTTGAGGACGGCAATGGAGGATGTGGAAAAAAACATTACATACTGCATTTCCTCGGCCCAGACTAGCTAGCTCTGGAGTCTTACGTGCTGATTAGCAGTTTAGTTGAACAACGTAGGGGCTGAGTTTCCTCAGTTGGTGAGGTTGAAAAGCAGCATCAGGAGATGGAATATTTTTGGACCTGACATCCTTGTTGTGGTCAGGTCCTGTTTTTGCTGACATTGTTTTTGCTGGCCTTGGGACTCTGCACACTTTACCACTGCTAACCAGTGCTAAAGTGCTTTTGCTCTCTCCCTAGAACATAGTAATATTAGCTTCCACACAACTGGCACATTTAATTTGCCTGTAAGTCCATAGTAAATTAAATACTACTAGTGAGTCTGCGGCTCTTATTGCGCCACCCACTTAAGTTGCCATTTAAACATGTCTCAGGCCTGCCATTGCAGCCTGTGTGTGCAGTCTAAACTTCCATTTCGACCTGGCAAAATAAACCTTTTGTCAGGCATACTTCCTTACAATACATATGTCACCCCTAGGGTAGGCCCTAAACAGCTCCTAGGACAGGGTGCAGTGTATTAAAAAAGGTGGACATGTATTTTTTAATTTATACATGTCTTGTAGTGAAAAACTGCTAAATGTATTTTTCTCTACTGTAAAGCCTACCTCTCCTATAGGATAACATTGGGATACCTTATTACATTTAACAAATGCTAACTTTTGGGAGCAAGTGGGGAAGTTGAGTTTGGTCTCTAAACTATTTTAATTTAAAACCATATTTAATAATGGTAAAGTTGGATTTTAAGTCACGATTCTGAAAATGTCATTTCTAGAAAGTTGCGATTTTCTTGTCCTAACCATTTGGTGCCTGCAGCCTCTATCCTAGGTCACATGACTAGGTGAAGCTGGCAGTTGGTCTTTGTGTATTACTCCCAGACAGTCAGACAAAGCGGGAATAGATATTGACAGGATGGATGTTGGACTTGGACCTTTTTGCAGGGTCATCCCTTAACTTTTTGCCTTCCTCCTGTATTTTATCTGACCTGTTGGTGATGGATTCATGACTCTGGGCACTTTACCACTGTTGATCAGTGCTAAAGTGCATATGCTCTCTATTGTAAATTATTTTAATGGATTAGTGACTCCACGATTGGCTTATTTGATTTACTTGTCAGACCCTAGTACAGTGCACCATGTGTGTCCAGGGCCTGTAAATCAAATGCTGCTGGTGGGCTTGCAGCACTGGTTGTCCCGCCCACAGAAGCAGCTTGTAAAATGTGGCTCAGGTCTGCCATTGCAGATCCTGTGTGCTGTCTGGGACTGCCATGTTGACTTGGCAAGTGCACACACTTGCCAGTCCCTAAACCTTCCCTTTTCTACATGTTAGTCACCCCTAAGGTAGGCCCTAGGGCAGGGTGCATTGTATGTGAAAGGTAGGACATGCCATGATGGGTGTGGCATGTCCTGATAGTGAACTACAGCCAATTTCGTTTTTGACTATTGCAAGGCTACCTGCTCCCATAGGCCAGACTGGGCAGTTTTGATTATAACATCTTATAATCCTAACTGACTCTGGGAACATGGTAGAAAAACTAATTTAGTATGCCTGAACTCAGAATGATAAAATACATCTTTTAGTGAAGTTGGTTTTAACATTCTGTGTTTGAAAATACCATTTTTAGAAAGTAGGTATTTTCTTGCCTAACTATCCAGCCTGCCTCTGCTAGGTTGTGTTTTGCATGTCTGGTTTGTGAGTGACAGGGGCTGGGGTGGCTCCGGGGGACAGGGTAAATCAGCACCAGGCTGAATAGACCTATCAGCATTGGGAGTGGTGGGAGGAGTAGCACCTGGGCCTGAATAGGGCTGGGCCTGCCTTCCACAATGCTGGCTCCACCTCCTGTGGTGTGTCTGATGACCCTGGCCCACACTGACATAGGAAGAAGTTGTGCACTGGCAGAATGCACCCAGAACTGATTTGGACTAGGTAAAGACACTCTCTGCCTTCAGAGACAAAGGATTTGTGTGTGTAAAAAGGGGCCCCAGAACTTTAGATCACTTCTGGGAAATCAAGAGGAACCTTTGCCAAGGAGAAGACACCGGAGAAGCTGAAGGATGATTACTGTCCCTGTGCTGTTTGCTGTCTGGGGTTGGCCTGCAGTGGTTACTTGTTGCCAAGGAAAGGAGAAAAGGACTTTGCTATTTGCTTTGTCATCTTGAAGAAGCTCTCCAAAGGCTTGAACTGAGCTTGCCTCCTGTCTGAAGTCTCAGGGACACAAAGACTGCACCACCAGCTCCCCCTGAATTTCCTTGCTGGGAATTCTACAGAGAGGTGACTGCAGCTGTGTAGGACCTCCAGAGACTGTTTTTCGCAGGGAGCTGGAAGCGCGATGCAATTAGGAGAAGCGTGTCGGTGATGCAGCAGTTGCCGTCGCATCTCCGAGGTAGCGTGCCGCCACAGCTATTTGCCGTTGCATCGCAGACAAAGCGTGTCGCATCACCGGAGAAGCGTGCCACCGCTGCAGAGGTCGCAGTCGCATCACCGGAGAAGCGTGTCGCAGGGCCTGTCGCGGCTCCAAAGATCATCGATTTTGCCGCACGGCCATCGGGCGTGCATGCATCACATCCACGTTGTCGCATTATATCAAAGACTAAATGTTTTCGCATCGCACTGGATCGTTGCATCGCATCGAGGCGCCATCTTGTCGCATCGCACCAGATCACAGTAAGAAACAGACGCATCACCTCCTCTCCGGTAAGGAACCGACGCATCACCTCCCCTGGGCTGCAGTAAAGAACCAACGCATCACCTCCCCGAAGCAAGAAACCAACGCATCAACTTCCCTGCCACTCTTTTGTTTGTTTTGCGTGACGCATCCAAGGTACTTTAAGAGTAAAGTGACGCTTTTACCTTCTACATTGAACTAAGCTATTTCTACAATTTTAAAGTCATACTTTTATTACAGTATTGTGGATTTTTGTTGTTTGGTATATGTTAAGTCTAGTGAAGATTTCTTATTTTTTAAAACTGGTTTGGTGTCCATTTGTAGTGTTTTCACTGTATTACTGTTTGTGTTCACAAATGCTTTACACACTGCCTCTGAGATAAGCCTGTCTACTCGTGACAAGCTACCAAGGGGGTGAAAAGGGGTTATTCAGGAGTGTATCCCCCTTTCTCTAACTACTAGCAAGGGTCCCTATTTGGACAAAGGAGTATACCATTGCCAACTAGAGACCCCGAGTTCTAACAAGGGGCCATCTCTGTCAAGATTAGTGGGGGAGCTGTCACCTACAACGCTTGCACATCATAAAGACTCTGCCCCAGCACACTCACAAAGTTATTCACGCTAGTCTTTTGTGCCCCCAGACTAGCTGGGCCTAGGGCAGGGAGGAATGGAATTACAGACACTGTTGTAGGGAAGTACTTTAGAAGCTTGTCCTACTCTAAAGTGGGCACCAGGTATAAATACTGGGCCCTCAGACCCAACTCTTCAGTTCACTTCTGGACCTGTTGCAGATTCAAAGGAAGGGCTGCTGTACTGCTCTACTGCAAGAAGAACTTCCCTGCTACTCTGATACCCTGCTGTCTGAATGAGAAGGATTGGGCCTGCATCTTGAACCCAGGCCTACTAGAGTGACTCCAATGGATAGTTGGCTGGCCTCCTGATCAGAGGCTCAGAAACAGAAAAGTCTCCAACCATCTAGACCTCTGCCCCAGGGATCTGCCTGCTGTGACTCCTAATCCGTTAAGTGGGGTCTCGTCGAGTCCTGGACCTTGGAAGTGGGGCTAACAGTGCTGTGCCAGCCTAGCTGTGGTAGCTACTTAAACTGATGCAGCGCAATGCAAACCCGATGCAGTTCTTCGCAGCGCCTCATTGGAACAGATGCAGCCACTATTAAAGCCCACATAGCAGTCCTCACAGCAGATCAGAACCTAGACACGGACCTCGCATCGCTCCTTGGAACTGCCGCTCTGTAGCGCAATGCTACACAACCAGGATTTAAGGTACATTTCTCAGCAGGACTAACTTGTATCCAGCTCACGTTCCATTGCAGTCGACCTCAACTTGAGACTTTATCCCAGTCCAACACAAACAGCTAACCACCGTTTGCGCTTTGTGCAGTTAAGCACTATTGTTTCCTAAACTTTTAAAACTGCATATCTTAGTTTCTACTGATTGGATTTTTGATTTACTGTTGTCAAATAATGTATTACATTTTACTCTATTATTCTAAATTAGTCTGGGATTTTTCTTGTGTTGTGTTTTTAATTTATTCCTGTTTGAAGTGCTACATAAATACTTTACACATTGTCTCTAAGTTAAGATTGACCTCTTGGTGCCAAGCTAACAGAGGGTTTAGCACAGGTTAATGTAGGGGTTGCTTGTGTTTCACCCTTTCAAAATTGCATATGTTGCTTGAGTAGGATTTCACCCCGCCCCAATCGAAAATCCAATGTCCTACACATATGGTAACCCACCTGGAGACATTCTCATTGAAGATAATGCTTTGAGAAATTTTTTGTCTGGGGGATTCATTGGTGTACAGAACTGAACTCCAGTTTGCGTCATGTTCAGTTTGAAGAAGAATGTACTCATCAAACTTGTTAGTTTACCCAGAAATGGCTTCTGGTTGTACAAGCTGCTTGGGTTGGAGACTCAGAGATGAAGTGGGGTATCATTCTCTTATTGACGAAGATAAGATACACTAAAGGGATCCATGTATATGTTAAATAGTCAGGTTGAAAAAGTAGAATTGAGGAATTCCCCATTGAGTGAAAGTGAAGGAGATTCAAATGAGTCCATTTTCACAAACTGGGATATTCCAGAAGGGAAGGAATGGAACCATTTTAAGACTTTTCCACAAAACCCATTTTGGATGATGGAATATGTATTAATATTTTGTGGTTGTTGGTGCTCAATGCTGATGTGAGGTCTAGTATGATCCATAAACAAGGGTCACCGTTGTCTAGATGCTTAAGGGTGTCATAAAGTATCTGAAGTGTTGCAGTCTCAGTGCTACGCCTGGGGGTAGAATCAGAATTAAATGAGAAGTAGCTATGTAACCGAGACTCACGAATGTTGTTTTGAACAGCTTAAATCTCTTTTATCCAGTCCATGCTTGGAAGGCCCGTCAAAAAAACTTGGTTCCCGTCAGAAATGGTACAACGGGAAATGCAGGGAGGCCTATAGCCAATTAGTTAAGGCGGTCAAGTCTCGGGTTATGAGTGATGTCAAGTTAGCTAGGGTACTGTATAAAAAAAACCAGTGGGATGCTAAAAGAGAGTGGGAAGACAGGCATTGGTCCGATCTTCTGGATGCATCGACATCCAATAACCAGACTAAATTCTGGGAACTGGTAAAGTGGGGCAGAAACCCAGATTCGCAAACACCTACAAATCACGTCTCCCCCGGAACTTGGGTGGATTTTTATGCTGCCCAATTTAGGTCTGAGATCTCGGAATCCTCCACCATGCTAAGTAATGAGTACACACTGTTTGATCACGGTGGGGTCCTGATCTTCACAGAACAAGAAACTGAATTGGCCCTGGGTTTGACTCAGCGGGGGAAAGCACCAGGGATGGACCTAATCCCTGCTGATTTGTTTAAATCCAACCAAGTTCTTTGGGTACCGTATATTACCAGGTTAGCTAATGCAATTGCCAAAGGAGCCAGAATCCCAAAGAGCTGGAAGGGGGCTGAGATCCTTCCAATCCACAAAAAAGGGGATCGGTCCAATCCGGGCAATTATCGCCCGATCAGCCTTATTGATTCTCTCCAAAAGGTCATTGCACGAATGATCTTAGGTAGAGTTCAGGGTTGGATGGTCTCCGAGGGTATTTTGTCTCCCATGCAAGCAGGCTTTAGATCCGGTATCAGCACCATCGACCAGGTGTTTAGATTTTGTCTAATTTACTGGAAGGTGGTGCTGTTAGGCGGGGGAAAAATTTTCGCTGCTTTTATTGATCTAAAAGCGGCTTTTGACATGGTCCCGAGGGCTAAACTGTGGCGCGTCTTGAGAGACTTGGGTTTACCCTTGGAACTACTGGATTTAATTGTTAAATTGCATGAGGACAATTTTGCTAGGGTTCGGTGGGGCGGTCAAGGACAAGTGACGAACAGCTTCCCAGTAACACGCGGGGTTCGTCAGGGATGTGTCCTGGCGCCCACACTCTTCCTGTTATTCATTGACCAGGTAGTAAACTTTTTCAAGACCTTCCCAACTGACGCTCCCTCCCTGGCTGGGAAGAAGTTCCCCATGCTTATCTTCGCTGACGACACTCTGCTCCTCTCTAAGACCAGAAGCGGTTTACAGCGGGCTCTGAACCGCTTTGAGGAGTTTTGTGTCATCAACGATTTGAAGGTAAACGTGGGCAAAACTAAGTTTATGGTTTTTACTAAGAACATTTCGGTTCGGAGCTCGGTAAGGATGGGTGGGGCTAACTTGGAACAAGTAGATCATATGTCCTACCTAGGGGTTACCCTAGACTTTCGCCTGCGATGGAAGGAGCAGGTAGTCGAACAGCAGCTTAAACTGGCCCGCTTAACTGGCTGTCTCCTTAGGGAACAAAAGAGATCCATCACTAAACGTGTGCACCCAGCGCTAAAAATCAATGACGCAAAGATTAACGCTGCTATTTTATATGGAGCGGATCTCTGGGCGTATATGGATCTTTCTAGCCTGTTTAAAGCACAGTGCAAGTTCTTGCGGAATCTAGTGGGGCTACCGCAATCAACTCCATCTATACCCCTTTGTTTGGACTTAGGATGTAATCCAATAAATGAGATGGCGAGGTTCAGATTGGTTGCCTTTTGGAGACGGATTTGGTCTTCTCCTGACCTTGCCATATTTGCTAATGAACTTGGCGAAGTTAGGTCCATTGAGGGATCCGGGAGAATTCCATGGCTACGCACGGTTAGAACCATTTTGGTTGAAATGGGATTGGAACAGCTGTGGATGTCTCCAGGAACCAATGTGTTTCCCTCCAAACAAGAATTTAAAGCATTATACTGGGCCTCAGTTCGACAAACCTTAGTGTCTGCTTCTAGTTCCACAAGTCTAACAGGAAGGTTCCTGGCTAACAAGTTGGATCCTTCCCGTGAGAACTACTGGGATATCATTACCAGGCCGCTCGACAAGAAACTCTACCATCAGTTTCGGGTGGGATCTTTGCCCTTGAATTCATTCACTAAAAATTGGGGTACTGGAGTAACCGAATTTTGTCAATGGTGTCCCGGTCATAAGGAGACTGAGGGTCACCTCTTATTTGCCTGCCCCATGTACCAAGACCCACGTAGAAAATGGATAAAACCTCTGTTTCAACGCCTTACTTGTAGTAGATCCGCGGAGGCCATTCGGGCATTGAAGACCAATACCTCAGAGTTGTTTGTGGTGAGCACAGCAAAATTCCTTGGCTGGGTTTGGATCATTAGAGCCAATAAATAGTTAGTAATGACTGCTCATACGATTCGTATTTAAAACATTCTATCCAAAGATGGATATTGTATAGTATTTTAAGATGGTTTTTATCTATTGATTTTATGTTTTTAAAAAATACATAAACGGATCGTCTAAATACAAATGGGATGTTTAACAAGGATTTTTTTTAATGTATAGTTTTTATTGTGTGTAAAAATATTTGTAAACTGGACAGTATTTGGTGATTGTAAAGCATGGCCCAAACTGTTTGCGTAATTTCTGCTGTCTTTTATGATTTTATTATCGAAATAAAGACATTAAAACCTGAAACCTGAGAGTAGCTATGTTAGGACGCAGTGGTGTTCTCAATTATAGTTCTCAAGAATGGTTGCTTGGGTAATGGTCTCACGTTCTCCGGGTTATTGGGGTTAAGGTTATATTTCAGGAGAAAGCCAGATTTGAGATATAATGAAAATATGCCTTCGTCTGGCAAGGAGCTGATGATTTTGAGAAGTAGAGGAGAGATTTCTTCAACAGTTATTTTAATCAATGTGGCTGGAATTAAATCTTGCACTTATGCACATAGTGTTTTGTATTTACCTCAAAATAAAACATCCCTACTTCTCACCTTCTGAGTATCCTTTTCATCATTTCCTGCTATTTCATTCATCCCCTAAATCTACTGCTTTCCCATCAAATTCTTTACATATCTAAAGCGGGAACTGGCACATAATTTTACTCTTAACTAAAAATCACTTGCGAACATTCAGTGTCAGACTTATTTTGGTCACCATAAGCTTCAACTGAATTAGACATAATAAACAGTCTTAGATAAAGGCAATATCAATGATGGAACAATATACTTATAACCACATCACACTCTCCTTTCAGAAATTGATATCCATTTATGCTACCCAATTTTATCACAGTAATGCCAGAGATGTTTATTATGTGTTAACAGTTGACATCCTAACCAGACCCATAAACATGAACATAATGTCCTGGCATTTTGACTGAATGGTAGAAATTGCATGTGTGTTTGCGGTTATTTAATTGAGTTTTCTTAGCAAATCTAGGAAATATATCTGCTCACATCACTTTAGAAATCAAGCTTTCCTTATAAAATATTGATATCATAAAAATCGATTAAAATCAATTTCAAACGAATCATTCATGCAAAACAAGTTTCAGTTTCACTGACACCATTCAAGGCAACATATCCAGATTTACCAGGCGTCAAGTCGTCCCTATGTTGCCAGACTGAAACCCTCTCCTATCTAACTACCACTCAGCTTCTACACTTTAATCAACTTATACGAAGGGCATGATTTGAGTGTCTATGTGCTCATTGGCTCCCGAGGGGAGAGGGCGCGTCAGATTGAGGACTTCCACCCCTTACTATCCACCCGACCTAGCAAGGATTTTCGGTGAGTTTTTGTTTCTTACTACTGTCTTAGATGTGCATTACTTCTGAATTTCTAAGTTTGATTCACAAAGTTTTTCTGTGAGTGGTTATGTCTTAGTCCAGACACTGATGCGGCATGCTTATTTATGAAAAAAAAAGTTTGTGAATCACATGATATACTAAGATTTTTGCTGCTACTGAAAATGCACGAGTAAGTCACATCTTGGTCGAGTAAGGCACATCTATTCACAGGAAATGTTTTGTGAATCATTGTCGGTTTTCTGAAGCTTCCAATCAGGTATGTACACTTACCCTCTATTAATAGTATGTGCACCTACCCTCTATTATCCAAGCTTAGCTTTTCCAATTGCTAATTGCCCTTAGCATTACCTTTGTTTTGTTCCTCCATTTTCCACTTGACTGCTTAGTCTTTCATTTTCTCCTTTCTGCAACTTTCCCTCTTTCGCTGCCTCCCTCATTATTTATTTATTTTAAGATCGAATAAACTATGAGGCAGAAATACACAAGCAGATAAATGAAGAAAAACACTATAAGAAGCTAAGGACCAACCCTCTCACTGAAATTCGAAATGAGATCCTGAAGGTCACAATGGAAGCTAGAGATGAGGGTTATATTACCAAGAAGGAATTTGAATTCCTTAAAGCAGACAACCCTAGGACCCCAGTACTTTACACCATACCTAGAATACACAAAAGTACCTCAAACCCTCCAGGGCGCCTCATATTGTCAGGATGTGGCTCCATTCTGGAACCTATAGGGTGATACATAGACCATTTCATAAAAGACGTTGTCCCCCTTCAAGACACATATGTGAAAGATACTATGTTTATGATTAATTTGGTGGATGGCATGCCCTTCAATCTAGGCACTGACCTATTAGCCACCCTTGATATAAGCTCTCTTTACACCAATATACCGCAGGCTGACAGCATAGAAGTTATAGCCAACCTTCTGGAGACAAGACCAAGACCCACTCAGGTACCCACTAGCTTCATCATCACACTATTACGCATTGCTTTGCAAAGTAACTATTTCATTTCCGGAGGGCACTATTACCAACAGTGGTCCGGTACAAGTATAGGAGCAATTTTTGCTCCAAACTTAGCGAATATCTATATGGACTTAGTCGAGAACAAGTTTGTCCTTCACGTCAGTAACAGGTACCGCCCTAACATCAAATGTTGGAAGCGGTACATTGACGGCATCTTTGTTATTTGGACAGGCACAGACACAGACATTAACAACTTTGTCAAACATTTAAACACTGTCCGGACACATCTCACATTTATGTCCACCACACATGAATCCAAATAGCATTTCTAGATCTCAATATCAGTCATCAAAATGGGGCATTATACACCTCGCTCCACAGAAAAATTACAGAAAGGAATACATTGCCATCCTATCGCAGCCACCATCCACGGGCTCTCAGAGACGGCCTGCCATTTGGGCAGTTCCTCAGGATACGCCGTAACTGCACACACAAAGCTGACTATATGAGGGAAGCAGAAATACTCAAAGCCAAGCTAGTTACAAGAGGGAACCCTAACAGACTAGTTAGAAGGTCGCTAAAACGTGCCTGGCATTGTCCAAGAGAAGAGTTACTGAAAACTAAAGAGAAACAAGGTTTGGATAAAATAGTTTGCGTCACCACCTTTGGCACTCACACCAACCAAGTTCGTAACCTTATCACAAAAAATTGGAATCTAATCCAAAACATAGACCAAACACTTGAGACACCACTGTTTGCATACAAAAGAGGAAAGAATATAAAAGACCACCTTGTGAGATCTGTAACAGACATAAAAGTGACCCCACCCAATACACTTATCGAAGCATGGGGCCTGCCCAAAATAAAGGGACATCATAAATGTGGCAATTGTGTCTCATGTGATTTCACATTCAATACCACCACATTTGAGCATGGCAACCTCAAACACAATCTAGAAACCTTCTCTAACTGCAACACACGGAACGTAGTGTACTGTATCTGGTGCCCTTGCCATCTTCCATACATTGGTCAGACACAACAACCAGTTAAGGCTAGGATCAGCCAGCATCGCAATCGCATTCGCAGATCCGTACCCAATGCTCCCTTAGTATCACACTATAATGAGAAAAACCACCCGGCAGATAATGTCAAGTGGCAAGTGATTGACATTGCAATCCTACCAGAAAGAGGAGGCGATATTACTAACATACTCCAACGCATCGAATGCCGTTGGATAGACAGAGTCAACTCCATAGAAGAAGGCCTTAACTCTCTTGAGGAATGGAGAGGCTCTGTAACAACACTACATTGACAAATCCCCTTAAAATGAATCATTGCCATCAACGTACACTTTCAGCCAGAGACCCCTTCCGCTTGCAAAGTAAATGTGCAACACACTTTTGATTGAATAATACTGCCAATACATCTATAGTATGTCTAGCGCAGCCATAGTACAGTTCATTGTGCTCGCGCTTTGGGAATATTAATACTAGCTTAATGTCTAACAGACTCTGCCTCAATAGATTGTATACAACATGCTGTATTTAACTTGGTTGAATTTAATAATTGTAGATGTAAATAACGAACTAGTCCCATTTTTTACACATGTAATGTTGAATATGATGTTTCAAAAATTGTAAAACCAGTAACAGTACAGCACGCACAAATCACTGGGTAGAGCAACTATCTCCAGACCCCATCCCAGACAGTATCTCTTCTGTTTCCATCGCTTAATGGAAACCAAGCACCAGATGGATCGGTGGCACGGTTTTCCATTGGGAAGCCTGCCGGTTCCCAGATCAGAAAGGCGAGAAACCCGAGATAAAACAGAGCGTCCCGCAGGCGCTCGGTGTCATTGCACCCGGAGCCTACTTGGGAGGCCTCACTGCAGCTGACACACGCTGCTGCCTAAGAAATTGATTTATCCAGACAAGAATAACAAGTAAGTCCCGAGCCCCGGTTTCCCAGCTCCCCACCTTTTCCACTCAGAACCCATCCCTAAAGCTTAACTCTCCGTATGCCTTATTTCACAGTACCCTACAGTGCACCGTCACTGTAATCAGCACCACACTGTCAAACAGAACGCTACGGCTGTAGCGAACTTAAAGAAGAGCTTACTGGCCATCTAACATCCTGAAGTGCCGTCCTGACCTCACTTTGAGGTAAATATCATTTCTTCCACCACGACATGTTATAACCAGCTATCTCTATGTCCTTACTATAATGCAGTAACTGACATGCATTCTCTTGTCTTTTCACTGAAGAACCCGGCCGGGTCCTCACGTGAGTTTTTTTTTTTTTGAAATCTTTTTATTAGGTTATTCAACAAAACAGAAAGTAAAAACCACTCTTTCAGTGTAAGGCTTAGGACAAAGCAGATTTGAATATATCTTGGCAATTCAGCACATGCAGCACAGAGATAGATATGCAAGCAAAGGACCAAACACATTAGTCTCCATCCCCAATCAATGTGCGAGATGGGGCAGCTAGTCATGGTCGCTGAGGTCAGATTCTGGTGCATCGGGTGGGGGCTCACAGATGTTCCCTCTATACACATTCCAGCCACCCCACACCTGGGACCATTTCTTGGGGCACCCTCTGTGTACATATACCGCTTTTTCAGTCACCATTACAAGGTCCATGTCTCGGATCCAGTGCGCCAGGGTCGGTGCCTGTCCCGATCCCCATCGCTGGGCTATGTTACGTTTTGCGAGCATGAGCCCCAATGTCACCCAGAGCTGGGCCATTCTTACGTGGTCGGTCTGCTCCCAGACGTTAAGAAGGCAGAGCCGAGGTTCGGGCAGGGTGGGGATTTTGGTCACTTGGGAGAGAGTACGGAACACCCCCTTCCAGTAAAGCGCTATGATGGGGCAGTCCCATAGGGTGTGGAGGAAGGTTCCTTCGTGGCCGCAGTTCCTGAGGCATAGTGGGGAGTCCGTCCGATGTAGTTTGAATAGAAGTGTACGGGTATAGTATGTGCGGTGCAGAATTTTAAGCTGGACTAGCCTTAATTTGGACGATATGCCCACCTCCCTGGGGGATGACAGCGCGGCCTGCCAGTCAGTATCGTCAAAGTCTCCAAGTTCTGCCTCTCATTTCCCTTTAAGGACCAAAAAGGGGTCAGGGCGATTATTGATTATTTTCCGGTATGTTAGGGACGTCGCTTTTTGGATCAGATGTTCAGTGAGGAGCCGGTCCTCCAAGGGTGATGACTCAGGGAGCCGAGTCCCGGGTGGAATCGCCGTCCGGAGTGCATGGTGAATTTGCATATAGCGGAAATGTTCGGTGTTAGCCAAATCGTATTCTGCCTGGAGTTGGGAAAAGGTGATCACCTCTCCCCGTCGCCAAAGGTCCCCTACCCTAGAAATGCCAATAAGATCCCACTGATGGAATCCCTTGGTGGTACGCAGCAGCCCAAGCAATTTAGCTTCCCATAGTGGCGTTGCCTGGGTGATCCTACCCGCCCAACCCATCGCACGCTGTGCCGCAAACCATATCTGAAGGGTGTGTGCTGCAGGCCCTGCCTGGACACGACCTCTTCTAGGGTTATAGAGGGCTCCTAGCACCCCCCCCCCGGAGCAAGCAGTTGCCTATCCATACGGTAGGCGGGGTCGTCGCTTGGTACATGGAGCCACTGATTTATGATCATGAGGTGCGAGGCCCAGTAGTAGGTTTTAATATCTGGGAGGGCTATACCCCCGTCGTACCAGCCACTGGTGAGCTTATGGAGCGCAATCCGAGGTGCCCTGTCCTCCCAAAGGAGACGGGTGATCTCCGCATTCACAGCCGTGAAATAAGAGGGCGCCACCGGGAAGGGAGTATTCTGTAGCGCATAGAGGAATCTAGGGAGAGCGAGCATCTTAAAGAGCGAGGCCCTCCCAAGCAAGGTCAGGGGCAGGGCTCGCCAGTGCTTGACATCGGTACGAAGCCGTTGGAGGGGCTTCATTAGGTTTTCGGCCACAAATTTATCCCGGTCTGTAGTGACATATATCCCTAGGTATTTGAATCCCTCCCGGGCCACGAGAATATTGCATCCCCTCGGGGGCCGAGGCGGGGAGCCTTGGAGCATATATAAAATGGATTTCTCCCAGTTGATTTCGTAGCCCGACCGTCGCCCGTATGACTCACAGATGTCGAGGAGACAGGCGATAGAGTGCGCAGGCGAGGCCAGATAGAGTAGTACATCGTCTGCATAAAGGGAGATCCGATCCTCCCAGTCTGGCCTCCATTTGAGGCCACGGATCACCGGATCCTGGCGCACCCATGCCGCCAAGGGCTCGAGAGCCATGGCAAAGAGGAGAGGGGAAAGGGGGCATCCCTGCCTTGTCCCCCGCCCCAGAGGGAAGGGGTCAGAGACACGGCCGTTTACCACCACTTGCGCAAGCGGCTGGGTGTACAGAAGCCGGATCCACGCGCAGATCTTGGGGCCAAGCCCCATGTGGCGGAGAACGGCGAACAGGAAAGGCCACTCCACCCTGTCAAACGCCATCCGAGCATCTAACGAGAGTATGGCCGCATCCTCCTCTATTGTGGAGCGGCAAGCAAGAATGCTATGCAGACGCCGTAGGTTTAGAGCGGTGTTCCGGTGCGGCATGAAGCCTGACTGGTCAGGGTGGATTAGGGTGGAGAGGTAGGGCTGCAGTCGTGTTGCCAGCAACTTTGCCAGGATCTTAGCCTCGGCGTTGAGCAGCGAAATCGGGCGATAAGAGGAGCACTCGTGCGCCGGTTTGTTGGGTTTCGGGATCGCGACTATTGTAGCCATCCTCTGATCCAGGGGGAGGGTCCCCCTAGATAGACAGTCCCTAAACATGGCCCGCAGGTGCGGGACTACTAGGGAGGAGTTGTGCTTATAGAACTCGATCGGGAGCCCGTTGGGCCCCAGCGCCTTCCCTGTGCGAAGGGACAGGATTGCCAGTGTTATCTCGTCGTCTGTCAGGTCCGCCTCGAGGGCCTCTGTTTCGGAGGAAGTCAATCGCGGCATCGCGATGTCCCGAAGGAATAGCTCATTTTCTGCCACGGTAGAGGAGGCTTCAGGCGTATAAACGGATTGGTAGTGGGCCGCGAACGCCTCCGCTATGCGCTGAGGGTCCGAAGTAAATTCCCCCTCGTCGAGCCGGATCCGAGCCACCCATCGCGACGCTCGGTCCCCCTTCTCAAGCCATGCAAGCAGTTTTCCCGCCTTGTCCCCAAGTTCATAGACTGTGTGTTGGGTTGCTACCCGCCGAGCACGCGCTGCCTCCCATAGATGGGACCTATATTCCTGCTGCGCCATGCGGAGTGTATGCGCCGAATCCTCATCCCCATGTAGTGTATGGGACGTTTCGGCCTCGGTTACCGAACGCTCCAGCTCTAGCACCGCCTGCCGCTGGGTGTTCTTGTGCTCAGAGATGACGGAGATGGCCTGCCCACGGAGGACAGTTTTGAAGGCTTCCCAGAGGGTTGCTGAGCTTCTGACGGAGTCAGCATTTTCGGCGAAATAGTGCTTGGTCGCGGTTTTGAGGGCCTTATTGATTTTAGGGATTTTGAGGTACCCGGGATGGACCGGAAACATAGTGCGTTTACACGGGTCGTTGGTCGCAAACGTTACAACCACAGGCGAGTGATCCGAGATACCCCTGGGGAGGTGCGACACCTCGGTCACCCCAGTGAACCCGGCAGGCGAAGTGAAGATGTAGTCTATGCGTGAAAGGGTGCGGTGTGCGCCAGAAAGAAAGGTGTATTGTCGCTCATTGGGCCTATATTCTCTCCAGGTGTCCACCAGGCCTAGCGCGGCAGTGAATTCGGTAAGAATGGAGGTGTCCCCCCCGTGTGCCCTGTGTGACGACCTGTCAAGTGTATGATCCATGGTTGCATTGAAGTCCCCACCTATGATAAGTTCCCCATGCGGGAGCGCCAACAGGAATTCACCCAGTGCCCTAAAGGAGACCTGGTGCAGTGTAGGGGGGATGTAGACGGTCACTAGGTTGTACACCTTCCCCTCCCATTGGCAGGTGAGTGCTGCAAAGCGGCCATAATCGTCCCTACGGGAGTCTAGAAGGATTAGGGGGAAACGTTTGTTAATCAGTATGCCTACCCCTCTGGAACCTGTCGTGAACTCTGAGTGTGTCGCCATCTTGAATCCCAGCCTATCCAGGGCCTTGGTGGCAGAACCCACCAGGTGCGTTTCTTGTAAGAGTGCCACCGCGGGCCCCCTACGCTTGAGGTATTGAATCACCAGCCCACGTTTGATCTTGTCCCCTAAACCATTGACGTTCCAGGAGAGGACCGCAAAGGAGGGACGTCGCTGCTGCGTAGGGACGCCGGGCATTGTGTCAGTGGTTACGTGGGGAGAGCTATGTGATGCCATCTTCAGGGAGGGATATAGAGATTGTCCACTGCAGTATTCCACCCCTGTGCCCCTGTGCTCGCCTAGTCAACCTGAAGTGCCCGTGAGTGGTAGGTGAACCTGAACTAAAACACAAAACAACATAACAGCAAATTCCCCTTCCCTCCTCCCCCCTCCCTGCCTCCCTGCCATGCGGATTTAAAACTACCCGCCACCCCAACTCAGCAGAGTGCTTAGTTCCCATAAACTGGTTACGTGCGTGTGGGGGGAAAACCGCTCACTGTTCAGCTGCCGATCCCCACACCGGATGCTTGTCCCTTCAAGCAGTCAAATGTCCGATACTAGCCGGGGGCCCCGAGTTCGTAGCCTCCTGCAAAGTTAAGGCCCCACTGGGCCGTCTGGAGCATCTAGGCCGCAGATCGCCGGGTGACAGCAAGTCCGATCGTCTCCATACCTTCATGTTTCACGGCGTTCCATCTCCTGCCCCCGACTCCTCGACACCCAAGTCCCCGGGAGAGGTTAAGAGGCCGCCAGGGGCATGCTCCCCCCTGCCCCTTGATTTAGCAGGACGCCATCCTTCCAGCCACTCCGAGGCCTCCGCCGGCGATGTAAAGAACCAAGTGCGCCCCTCCGCCTCCACTCGGAGCTTTGCAGGGAATAACATCGAGTATTTAAGCTCTCGAGAGCGGAGGTCCGCCTTGACCGCCATAAAGTCTCTCCGCTGTCGCACCACCGTGGCTGTATAGTCCGGATATAGGGTGACCGTACTGTTCCCCACCCGCAGTGGGGGGGCCGTACGCGCCGCCTGGAGAATTGCATCGCGGTCACGGAAGTTGAAAATGCGGGCCAGAATAGGGCGCGGGGGGGCCCCCGGCCGAGGCCTCCCGCCCGGTACCCGGTGGGCCCGTTCCACCGAGAAGAACTTGGAGAGCCCACGAGGCTGGAGCTGGTCGGTAATCAGTTTTTCCACGAAGAGGTCTAATGCCGGGCCGCGTTCACTCTCCGGCACACCAACGACCCGCACGTTGTTGCGTCGGGACCGTCCTTCCTGGTCCTCCAGTTTGGCCAGCAATTGCTTTTGCGTCAGTTCCAGGGTTTGTATGCGCTTGTGGTGGTCTGCCGAGTCCTGCGTGAGGGTCTCCGCGGTGGCCTCGACCTCTTTAAGTCTTGAGTTGATTTTGGCGACATCTGCTCGGAGTAGCGCCACATCCGTGGAGATCGTACCGATGGAAGCCTGCATCTGCGTCAATGTGGCCATGACGTCCGCCAAGGTAAACTCCACAGGTTTGTCGGAGGGGGGGGACTGCTTCCGATCTGGAAGGAATGCAAATTTGTCCAGTTTGGCCTGTGCCCCACCACGGTGGCCTTTCCCTGCCATGTCGCCAGGCAGGCACCGAGGATGTGCCCGGTCGTGTCCCGCGTGTAGGGTGGTCACAGAGATGCACCGCCAGATCCGACGCCAGGAAGCACCAGAGCCGGGAAGCAGCACCGGGCCCCCAGGGCACCAGGGCCGTGAAGCCGTTCCTCAATAGGTCACCGGATGGTCAATGTACCAGTGCGGCGCGACAGCCGCCGCTCGCGGCGTCCAAGGGCTCGCAGTCCCAGGGGAAACACTGGTCAGGCCGGATCCCAGCGCGAGCGCCCCCCCAACCTGGCAGCATAGGAGTCAGGGGGAGGCAGCACCAGGCTTCAGGGCGACGTCCAGTAGGTCAGAGTCTCAGGCCTTAGCAGGTGGTGCGAAGGGAGCGTCGCCCGGGGGCCCAGCACGACCCGGTCAGGCGCGTCCTCTCTCCTCAGTAGGCCGCAGGGGCCGCGGCGAATCCACCCAGGCAAAGCCGGAGCCGTTCAGGGGGCTCCGCCGTCGCAGCGCACACTGACCTCCGAAGTGTAGGCGCAGCCACCGCCTCTCGCTGCCCCTTCAGGATATCAAGTCTGGCCGGGGCGCAGGCGGTTGGACGCGGAGGCCCACTCCTCCTCACCGCTGTCGGACGGGTCCGGTCCCTGGTCTGCCCCGACGGGACGTCTCGATCTCCACCGGACCCGAAGCGCTCCGCCAGCGCTCCGATGCTAGGCAGCCGAGGGCCGGGCGAGTCTCGGCTCGTCCGCTCCAGTGACCGGCACGTCTTGGTGGAGCCCAGCCGCACGCAGGGCGACGCAGCCACGCCCCCCGTCCAGCACACCTCGGGGATGTGGGGCCTAGCCCTCCGCTCGCCTCTCTGCTCCGCTGCTCAGGAACGGGGGGGTTTCGGGGGCCCCAGGCTTCAGATCCCGGGCGCCGAGGCTTTCGGACCCAGAATTGGCCGTCCAGATGCAGGTATGTGTTGAAGGGTGACAGGATAAATGACGGATTAAGTGCCGGTGCGGAGGAGCTCCGGGCTCAGGCGGCCATGTTCCTCAAGAGCCAAGCTCCGCCCCTCCTCACGTGAGTTTTTACCTTCACCTTTCACTTCACTGTCACAGAGGCAGCACTCTCTTCATCCAGGTAATTCCCTATAGATGCCTTCTCATTAGTTTTTCCTGCATCTGTGCCGGTATATGGGCCTTATGCTTTCCTTATTTTGTTTTAGATGTCCCTACATCGTTAGTCCTGAGGAGACCCCCATTGACAGAAGGGTAGAAACGCCGTCGACAAGTAAAAAAGAACAGACCATTATCCAGCCCGTATCATTGTGTACTGAAGCTGTAAAAAATACTGTATAAGAATGGTCGTTTTTCACAACCGATGGAAACCGTGTACATAATAATTCACTTTGTATATTCATTTATTGGTTCCATTTCTTCACTTGGGGACACAATGCACACACAGTACTACTTTTGACTGAAAGAAGTGTACCTATTGTTTATTTATTTAAGTATTTTTTCATAAAATATGTTATACCGAGCAAACTGTGTAGAAAGCTTTTCTTGCCCTCTGACATTAGATGGTACTTTTATTGCGAATGTGCACAAGTATTTCAAATATTAGTTCTATTTATCCACAGGAACCATTGTTTTCTTATATATAAATATTACCCTGGTTCCGTCGTGAGTAGGGTTCCCCTATTACTTCCTTAGACTTCCCTCATTCTTTAGGCTCTATTCACAAAACAATTTCTAATCTGGGGAACTGGGTGCGAGACTCGGCAATGACGCTGGACATCCTGTGATTCTGGGCACATCACTTAATCTCCTGTGCTAAACAAAAACAAGCAATTGCAATGCAATAGGTCTTGCATTTACACAAGTTAAAGCTATTGGCATTGTAAGTGACAATGCCTTTTAGTTAGGTTTTAAAAATGAAAACAAAAATAAAAGGCATTGTCATTTGCAATGTCAATAGCGCAAACTCGCGTAAATGCGAGACCTATTGCATTGCAAATGCTTGTTTTAGGACTTGTGCCCTGCCCGAATGTAGCTCTTCACTCATACTGAGGGCCTTGAGGCGCTAGCTTGTGCCTAGGCGAGCAAAACACCCTCGGAAGTCCTCGTGAGAGCAAACCTGGACTCTGCACTCACATGCACGCACCCGAAGGCTGCAGGGAGGCACTATGAATTATAGATCACTCACTATCCCTCAGTGCAGCTTGGGCTTCAGGGGGGCGGAAAGTGGTTGGCAGAAAGGGTCGGGCGGAAGAGGGCATCCTTTCTGCGAAGTGCAAAGCTTTAGGGAGCAGTGGTCACCAGGCTTTTTGTTGGCAGCGTTGTGGTGCACTGCACACACTGGGGGACATATATTTTTCTATGCATTATTTTTAATAGCTTCGCAGCGTTTTCCATAGCAG